>NC_136061.1:1658039153-1658639153 GCF_964261635.1 Lissotriton helveticus | reverse complement strand
CCTTTGTATTGCATAGTGCACTTAATGCACATTTTTTTAAAGAGACTTTTCTTCATGTTCTTGATAATCTGTATTATGTCATTTCTCTATTTGAGATGTTCTAGATAAGGAATTTAGGAACACCTAGACTTAATAATTGAGGAAAATATGTATTTGCACCATTAGACAATGCCACCATATGTGAAGACATCCATTTAGATAGAATTTTCACGTAGTTATTTACCCTTAGATGATGAAGGATATGCTCTCACACGGAAACCTAATTGAAAAACCTAGAGACACCGTTTTTGCCTACTGCCTTTATGTTTGAATTGCTTTTTGAAAATGACAGTGCATTCTAGACCAACATTGTCTCATGGCGTGTGGCCACTCCCTTGCAGATTGCAGGCCACTTGCTTTCAGTACCCTTGTCAAAACCCATGAACTGTTTTTGTGCTTGATTTGAAGGAAACTAACAGTTGTGTCACATTTCCTATATCACTAGGTTCTGCAGGATCTTCCAGAGTCAAAGAAAGAGTGATACCCTGCAGACCTGTGATCAAGACTAAGCACACTCTCCATCAGTGACAGATGAAAGACAGACTTCTTGGCTCTACAATTCCTGCAACCAGAAAGTAGTGTGACAGCAATCATCAGCGTGACAGCGATCATCAGCGTGCCCCCAATGGTACCTCCCAAGCAAGCCATTTGTTTCATCAGAAGGCGTTGTAAAAAGAAAAGAAAAGAGGAGCTGGTTTCAAAGATGCGAAGGATCCCTGTTGTTGATGGCAGGGCTGTCATCCAGTTTGTTCAGTTTGTTCAACTGTCATGTGCTTGAACCTCTGACAGCGCGCGGTCCCCGGATCCCCTTGGCCTGAGTTTTTGGCCCCCCACACACCTCTTTTCCTTTTGCTTCAACGGAATGGCAGTGCACTGGAAGGTCTAAGATTGGAAGAAGGCACTACATGTGTGGTATCCATAAAAGAGCAGCCTGAGCATCCTCTGACACTGAGTGAAAGTGTTGGAGCCTGAAAGTGTTGAAGTTTGTTGCTCTTGTACTTGAGTTTGCACGAGATGTTTTGTGCCCGTGATCAGTGAAGCACACATCATTTGTAGTGTCTGCCACAAAGAAGAGACACTGGTGCACTGCCTTGAGACATTGAGACTTTTGAATGAGCTATGAGTGTTTGCCAGGAGGGCACTCCAACGGATACTGAGTAACATCATTTTCATGAAGAACCTGAATGAAGAGGCCCAACGCAAGGAAGACACTGGAAGCGGATTTGATGGACAATAGAAGCCTGCCAGTAGAGGCTTTGACGGACTCTGGGTATTTTCTGTGAGCTTGTATAGAATTGGAGTTTGGAAACTAATTTTTGCTGCTTTGCTGGCATTGTTTTAAAATACTATTCTATTTAGTAAAAGCAGAATAAAGTCCACTCTCTGTGGAAGACTATCCCTTTTTCACCTCAGAGCATTAATGAGGGTCACCACTGTTTCACTTGAACATATAATGAATTACAGAAATGCATAGGAAGACCTAAAATGTACAAGATAATTTTAGGAATTACTTTTTGCTTAGGATTGTGATAAATTATGATTCATTTGTAATAGCGGTCACTATTTTTGTCTATATGTTCTTAATGACGTGTTTTCTAGTGTGTTTTAGACATGGCATTGTCTTTTATGGGTGGGATTGTTTTTTCTGCCCAATTCACATCTGCACCCACCTCCCAAACCTATGTATTTTCCTACTTCTACTTCTTTGCATCTTTCCAGATGTTACCCGAACACGGATAGTTAGGAGATCAGAGTTTACTGATAATTCCTTTTGTTGTGGAAAAGTAAATTTTGCCATGTTCTGTGTCCCTACGTGTTCCCCATCTTATGTTGTATGTGCATGATTAATATGCATATGTATTCCCTTATGATCGATTAAAGACGCAATTACAGTTGTGTCCACCTCTAGTATGCCAGTTTCCAGTTCTCGTGAAAGCTACGAGTATTAGGCCTATGTAAAGCTATGTTGCCACGTTTCACAGTGTGCACGTTATTTCATTGTAAAGTCCCCGTTTCTAGGCCTCAAAAGGGCCCGGACACCAGATTCAGCTCCTGTCTCCTGAACCCTCGCTGAGGAGCGATACAGCCCCCACCTGTATCCCTGACCCTTCACTTACTTCCTGCCTCACAGTGCCCGGCTCGGCCTGGCTCTGCCTGCCAGTCTGCCAAGAGTATGTTATGATTCTAGTTATCAGTCCAGCTCTCCTTCTCTGCATTCCTAAGCTACTGAATCGCATCAATAGTTTCCGTCATGGTCTAGCCTTTACGTCTCCATTTGAGAGAAATACTGTATTAATGGTCATTTAATATTCCTCAACACGCACTACATGTAGAATAATGCATGCACCAGTCTTAGAGTCTGTTAGCCTTTACTCTGATAACTTTTGGATTCTATCAACATGTTCTCTAAACATCAGATACTAGATAGTGTTTAGGTACATGTCGCTTTGACTCTCCAGACTTTAGTCTCTCCTTCTAGCGCAGAAGTCATAGCCCCCAGCTTCTCCCTAGTAACACGTCATTGTCAGTTTGCGCGCACCTCTAGGTCAGAGGTCCCGGCTCCTTAGGTAGCCCCCTCCATGTTTCCGCCTCATTCATGACATATTCTGTTACGTTTACATCACATGTCTATGTATACGCCCTGTACACGCCTCTTGTTACACCTACTTTATGCCTTATCTTTCGCGACTGCTACAAACCCCGACCACTGCTACGCCTACTGTATTGAATACCATGTATTTTGTTTAAGTATATATACTTGTGCACTGTTATTAAAAGTTAGCGCGCTCATCCCAGATCCTGCCCCGGCAGCTGCCGGGCCCTGCCATCCTATTCCCGTGCAGGTTGTCCTGTTCCTGTCCTTTATCCTGTATTAAAACCTGCAAACTCCAGCTACCTCGAATCTTGACTCTTATTTATTGAGCTATCTGTTATTGTATGTCTAGTCAAAAATAGAGGTATTATTTATTTATTTACCACATAATGGCGCCCGAACAGGAACTTGCCCTTTCCCCACGCGCCGGTGAAGCCACGCAAGCCCCCTGATCCTCTGCAGCCGTGACGGAACCATACCGTGCACGTGCAGATATTTCTGCTTCAAGTATCCCTCAGGCCCACGGAGGAGACGGAGGTTGCGGTCCAGCATCCAGACGAGGCGGTGGAGGAACGCGGCGAGTCCCGACCAGAGCCCAAGCCGAGAGTCCAAGGTCCGAGGTATCCGGAGGCCCACCCGTAACAGAAGTCCGAAGTTCGTCCGTCCGTCGTCGTAGCAGTCCAGTCCAGTCCGAGGCCTTCCGTTCTTGCTGCCCGGTGAGTACCGTTGCTGGGGTAGTATCTAGACAGGGTCAATTGCATTGTCTCTGGTCCGTGGGTTTGAGTACACAGATCCAACACGAAGTGTCCACTTAGGTGGATGCGGGTCCTGACGTGTCTCTTTATGAGACCGGTAAGTTTCGTACTGTTTTAGCAGTGCATCTAGTTTCTGTTCTAGTCTGGTCTGTTCTCGAGAAATTCATGTATTCTGTTTTCAGTATTTCAGGTAGTATTTTGTCCGAACTGTTATCTTAAATGTCGTTCATGTATTTCAATGTCGTGGTATGAATGAATTGTTCTTTCAAGTAATTATTGTGTTCCTTGTGTATTGTATTGTGTCCAGACTCCAGTCTAGTCATGCCTCTGTTCTCAAAATTACGTCAGTTAAGAACTAGAAAAGGTCTGTTAGAAGAAGCAGTTCCTGTCCCGCCTAGGGACAGTCCAGGTCATTTTATGTATCAAAAGCATGGCATAAGTGCCATATTGTATCTAGATTTATGGGTGGAGTACACCAAACAGTTAGAAGAAAAGTATAGATGGCCCGTATCGGGTACATGGGATGCCGAGTGCATCATGCGAGTAGAAGAAGCATTATGGAAAAAGAAAGCCAGACAGTCACAGAAAGATGCCATCGAGTTATGGCGCAAAGAATCTCATAAAAGAACCGAAAAAGAAATCAGAAAGTCAGAATTAAGTCGAGAATCCTTAGAAAAAGCCCAAGAAAGGGAACTAATCGAAATAGGTGAACGAGTTAAAACCGAACAATCAGACAGACAGAGAAATGCCCTCATTAAGGGTATGTATCCTCTTCTTGCTGAGGGGTTGCCAAAAGCAACCCCGGAAGCACCATGTAATTTTCCGCCGCCATTAGTTCCGACCAAGCTACGTCACAAACCGACCGCAGCTGATATTTTTCTCTCGCTCCTATTTGGACGACACAGTCCCAGAATATGCAAATCCTGTTCCACCAGCTCCTGTAAATAATGTAATTCATGGTCCTCCAGCCACCGGGGCACCTGTTACAGCACCTGTTACGGTACCCCCGGTCCAGCCCGTAGTACAAATTCCCGCTACATCAGTCACTCTGCCAGCACGAAGAGTATCAGTCGACGATTCCAGTTTAGGGGCCGCGGGAGGAGGTCCTCCTGGTACCCCGCCGCCAAATAGACGTCTAGGGGCAGTCGAGTTACATGAACGTGCGTTACAGCGTACGCCTAAATATCAGTCCATTGCAGAAATCAGGCGAGCTCTTACTGAATGCTGTTATGATCCAGTCCCAGGCGAGGATAGTATGGTTATATATTCCGTACGTATAAGGCAGGTGTCCGAGTATTTGGTCACCCTACCGAATATGAAAGAAGATCTAGACAGAATGTATCGTTTCATTCGTACAGGACAAGATCCAGAAAGTATTGGTGAAGTCATGTCTCTCAGGAAATCTGAGATCCAGTTCATGTTATTAAAGTTTCTGATCAATTGTTTAATTAGGGAACAAGATTCCCCGACTAAAGATCCGAACGAAATGAAAATTCTGACAAGGTGGAGTGATAATATAGCCGAGGGTAAGCACAAGACACTCAATAGTATAGAGAGTATGTACAAGAAAATTCGTAAAGAAATAATAAGGTTACACGAACAACGCAAAGAAGCTCTAGGAAGCGAGAAAGAAAATGACTCTTCTACTGAAGAGGTAGACGGCGAGAATACCGCCAGAATAGCGTATGTAGGTAAATCTAGATTTCCAGACCGACATTTACGCCTAGAACACAAGAAAGTCTTTCATCTTCCAGCACCAGAACAAGGCTCTCTAGAACAAGTATTTCAAGCTACCGATCAAATTCTGAAATCACGAATCGGTTATAGTGAGTTAAGTACCATGCATGAACAAGAACTAGCCCGATCAGCAGTCCGATGGATTACTGATTCTACCACTTTTCCAGACGAAATAGTGGCACAAATGTTTCTGAAACTGCCCCCAGCCGAGCAGCGATTGGTGGGTATGTATATGACCCAGCACCTCATTACACTGTATGAGGGTCAACATTCTGATCCAGGCCCGTTACATGATATCCTGAACGAGTTACTCCAGTATAAATGGAGTGGTCTAGGTACCGACTTAATTAGTATCATTCTAGAACAGCGCCACAAATATAGAACGTTTCTGAACCCGCATTTTGTTCACGTCTCACCCCCAGAAAGTAAACCCTTTTACATAGACAGACAGCATCCGTTACGAGAAGTACACCCAGTTAGGACAGCGGGTGGTGAAATGCAACGAGTATTTGTTTACACCCCGATTACAAAGATGGAACTCTTAGAGATGAAAAAGTTAATTCCCTGTCACGATAAAGATCCAGCAGGGTTCCACCGTGAATTAAAAGACATGCTCCGTATGGGAGAATACACGTATCCAGATATAATTAAAATGTTAAAGGTCCTGTTGCCCGCAGGGGTATATGAAAAACTCAAGGAAAAAGAATGGGAGGTAGGAGAGAAAAAGATAGATTGGGCAGTTCTAGAAGCTGAAGAAAATACACGTGTACCAGGTACCGGTCAAGGAGATAAATGTAAAGAATTACCTGAACTGTTAATACAAGTTTTGCCAAGATTACTAGTCACGAAAAAGGAAGACTGGGATGCAATCTCAGCCTGTAAACAGAAACCAGACGAAGATACTAGTGATTTTTATTCTAGATTTGAGAAATGTTTTAGCATCAACAGTGGTTTGAAGACGAGTAGTGAGTCATACCCTCATCTTTTTGTTACTAAACTAGTCGAGAATTCAAGTCCACAAGTTAAAAATAGAGTTTTGAAAGTCGAGAGTACCTGGCAAGCTAATACTCCGTCCCAGATGTTACAGATGCTCCAGTATCACCAGAATAGAATCAGAGAAGAGCAAGAACACGAGAGAAGACGTATGAAAGACACGAAAATGAAAGTACTAGTTGCACAATCTGTTCCTCAAGACAGTCAGAAGAGGGGTCCGAATCAAGCCAGTCATCCTGCAGCTCCCGTTAAAGGGACATGCAATTATTGTAAACAGCCAGGTCATTTCATAAACGAGTGTGCAGTTCTGAAACACAACATAGCCACTGGTAAAACTAAAGAAAGACCACGTCCGTCTAGACAAGAACAAGTTTCACAGACTTCTCAGCCACCACAGAACGCACAACAGACAGTTACAGCACCGCAGCCTATTGCTGCAACACAGCATGTTACACAGCAGATGTACCAGTATGCACAGACAGAGTATCCAGAGTATCAAGCGTATTCATGAAACAGCCTAGAGAGGGAGGTAGGCTTGCCTCTCATCGAGATTCCTGTAGATCAAGAAGGTCCCTATGTACATAGTCAAGTATTGGGGAAAGACAGAAAGTTTCTGATTGATACAGGGGCAAGTAGGACTACTATCAGTCATGACGAGGTTCCAGGGGCTCCGCTCTCAGGCTCTAGAAATGTTTCCCTTGGATTTTCAGGAAAGCCAATTGTTAACGAGATTTCCAAACCAGTTACTCTAGAAGTTGGTCCATTGTCCCGAACTACTGACCTGTTACTTACGAAATCATGTCCAGAAAATGTGTTAGGCATTAAGACATTGAAAGAATTAGGTGCAGTCATATGTTGTTCCCCAGAGGGAATACGTTTGTTTTTGCGTGACTTCAAGGGTCACTATGTTTTACGAGATTTTGATCCAAGATTGTCTAATGTTCCGCATCATCTATGGGCGCAAGGTCCAACTGATGTTGGTTTTATGCAAATCACACCCCATCGTGTGACTCTCAAGCAAGGTATAGTCCTGCCACGAATCAGACAGTACAGATTGCCACCTGAGGCTGTAGCAGCCTTATCCAAAATTATTGACGAGCTCATGGTTCAAGGAGTGGTTGTAGAAACTGACTCCAATGTATGTAATTCTCCTATCATTCCAGTCATGAAACGTACTGATCCAAATGCACCCCCAGTATATCGATTAGTGATTGACCTTCGAGAACTCAATAAATGTATCATTCCCCAGTATCCAGTTGTTCCAGATATTTCTTCCCTATTAACAGCTATTGATTCTGAGGCAATATTTTTTACTGTAATCGACCTCAAGAATGCATTTTTCAGTGTTCCAATTCATCCAGACAGCCAGTACCTTTTCGGTTTTTGTTTAAATGGAAGGAGCTATAAATTCACACGAGCTCCTCAAGGTTTCACAGAAAGTCCTAGTATTTACAGTCAAGCACTTAAGAGACAACTAGACAATATTCACATGCCAACTGACACTGCCCTGCTCCAGTATGTCGATGATCTACTGATCACAGCCCGTTCTGAACGTGATTGTGAACGAGCGTCACTTACAGTTCTGTATTTCCTAGCCGAGATGGGGCACAAGGTGTCCCCTTCGAAGCTTCAATTCTGTGTCCAGCAAGTGATCTACTTAGGCCACTTACTGTCCAAGTGGGGTAGGCAGTTGACACCATCGCATCCAGTTAATAGCGAGTCTTCCACAGCCCAAGACACAGAAGGAGGTACGAGCTTTTATTGGCCTCACTTCTTATTGTAGACAATGGATTCCTCAGTATGCATTTCTAGCCAAGCCACTGATACAGTTAACGACACAGGAGGCAGCCGTATCGACTGTTCTCCCTTGGACATCTGAACATACACTTAGTTTTAATGAATTAAAGAAAGCTTTATGCCAAGCACCTGTTCTAGCTACACCGAACTACAGTAAGCCTTTTACACTTTTTGTCACAGAACGTGATGGTACAGCATTATCTGTTCTTACACAAGATCAAGCAGGACAATACAAGCCCTGTGCTTATTTTTCGAGCACACTAGATCCAGTAGCCCAGGCGCTGCCTGCGTGCCTCAAGTCAGTTGCAGCCACAGCACTAGCTATCAGACAAAGTGATTCCATAGTATTAGGACATTCCCTGACAGTACAAGTTCCACACTCCGTGGAAGTTCTTTTAAACCGAACACAGACTCAGCACTTGACAATTGCACGTTTAACAGGTTATGAATTGACACTGTTCCAGCCACACATAGAAATCAGACGCTGCAACGTTCTAAATCCTGCTACACTGTTACCGTCAGTTACTTCAAATCCTGCCACACATGACTGTGTGGAAGTAGTTAACACTATGACAAAGCCAAGACAAGATCTGACAGATATTCCATTACCAGATCCCGACCTGACACTTTATGTGGATGGTTCATGTATGAGAACAAGTACAGGAGAATTAGTAGCCGCGTATGCAGTGACTACTGACACTGAAGTTATTGAAACACACCGTATTGACACCCTGTCTGCTCAAGCAGCAGAGCTAGTCGCTCTGACACAAGCCTGCATACATGCCAAGAACCTGAAAGTTAACATTTACACAGATTCACGCTACGCATTCGGAGTCGTACACGACTTTGGAGTGCTCTGGCAGGAGAGAGGTTTCATGACTTCTCATGGAACCAAGATTCAGCATGGTCTCCTTATTCAAGCTCTGTTAGATGCAATACATTTACCGACATCTATCGCTATCATGAAGTGCAAAGCACACACTAAAGTTACTGACATTATTTCCCAAGGTAATGATCTAGCAGATCGAACAGCCAAGTTACAGCCCAGACTCCAGACATTCCAGTTAACGCAACACTGACATACACTCCAGATCCGACTACATGTATGACAGTTAAGGACCCCACTCAAGATGTCATAGATATCCAGTCACATGCTACTCCCGAAGAAATCAAGAAATGGTCCGAACAAGGAGGGGTCCAGACAGATCAGGGATGGTTGACGAAGGGAAAAGCCACATGGTTTCTCCCCGACTCAATGGTTCAAGTCATTATTAATACCGCACATAGTCCTGCACATTTAGGAGAAAAAGCCATGTTAGACAGTATCCAGAACCTTTGGTTCAACAAGCATTTACGAGCTGCAGCCAAGCAGAAAGTCCGTACCTGTATGATATGTTGCCAGTTCAATCCAGGTAAAAGTGTCCCGGTGGAACAAGGTGGATTCCAGCCTCCTGACCACCCTTTTGAGGTCCTCCAGATGGATTATATTCAGATGGAGCGATGTCGAGGTTTCAAGTATGTCCTTGTAGTTGTATGCGCTTTGTCCAGGTGGACAGAAGCATATCCAGTCCCAGATTACACAGCCGCGACCACTGCCAAGCAGTTGGTTCGTGAATTTTTCCCCCGCTATGGACTCCCAAGGGTCGTGTATTCTGATAACGGCCAGCCATTCTCATCTGAACTCATGAAGCACGTTTCACTTTTGTTAGGGTACCAGTGGAAGTTCCATTGTGTACGCCATCCAGAAGCAGCCGGTCTCGTAGAGAGACATAATCAGACATTGAAAATCCGTATTGCCAAAGTCTGTAAAGAGAAAGGTGTAGACTGGCTAGTAGCTCTGCCAGTCGCTCTATTTTATATGCGCATGGTCGCACATTCCAGATCAGGTCTGTCCCCTTATGAGGTCGTATTCGGCCGCCCCCCGAACATGTGGGGTACACCCAGACCCCGAAGTATTACAGATGTTTCCAGTAATATGCTGACAGATTACCTAGCTTCCTTGATGTCTGCCCTACACTCTTGTCGTTCACAGGTTGCCGCTGCATTTCCCGACAATACTGAAGTCAAGCCACACGAGGTCCTTCCCGGCACCATGGTTTTAATCCGGAATTTTGATCGTTCAAGTCCGCTGGAGCCTCGCTGGAAGGAGCCGAAGTTAGTCCTTCTGACCACCCGTACGGCCGTGAAGTTGGAAGGCAGAAAAGGCTGGGTGCATCTGTCTCATGTCAAGAAATTTCACGGACTAAGAACTAAAACGTTTATTGACACTTCTACAGACACTTCCGAGTCCAAACATTGCCCTATTATCAAGGACTGTCCCGCTAATGACTTTGCCTCAAATCCTCCCCTGTTAGAGAGAACTCCGCAACAGGAGTATAAACAGAAGCTTCGGTCTAGTAAAATAAGTCAGCCAGTTTAATTGTCTAAGTCCCCCTCGGGTGAAACGGTTAGACAGGTTTCTGACATGTATGAGATAGACCCCCATAGTGAGAGAGTTAGTCAAAACTCAATCCGATGTATCGTTTTTCTAGGTTTTATATTGTTTTTGAGTTTGATGGTTACCTGCACCAGTTATGCATTGCATTTATGTTTTTCAATTTCTCATGTAAATAAGTTTTCTAATGCTACAGTAGAGCACACGTTTAGTGATCTGCCTCCTCACGAGCTATCCTATCGTCTTGCTATGCGCAATAACACATTTATCCGTATGTTACATTATTCACACCAGACCAGCAATGCCACTAATTGTTGGGTGTGTGGTCGACTCCCCCCTTTCCAGACACCGAAGGGAGTTCTGCCACTGTTTCCTTATCCGTTTTCACATAATGGTTCGTGTGGAGCCTGGTCCATGTTAACGTCATCCTCAACAGATATGCCCCTTCTGAACAGTACATGTTTTCCAGACAAGCAAGGTCTTCCCCACAGAACAGGATTAGATCTAGAAAATGAAGTTTATAATTTAGGTAATTATTCTTCGAATTTCATGGTCTTGAATGTTCAGTCTGATCCTACTCCAGACTTACCTGCTATTTCAGTACTACCAGTCAAAGGCGAATTATGTGTCCGAAAGAATGGTTCCGTACATGTAGGACATAGTGATTGTACTACTATTGTCAAGTATAGTGACAGTGGGAAATCTATTTTCAAAGCTTCACGTCATTCTTATTTTGTTTGTGGCCAGACCGCATATGTTCGTCTGCCCCTCGATTGGGATGGAACATGTTACATTGCCTTCCTACTGCCACCAGTTTTCCTAGCCCCATCCGATTATCACAGAAACACACATCTAGTACACATTAGACATAGAAGGGAGATTGAGTCCCCGATTGTCGATCAAACTGAAACTGCTCTAGAACAGTATACAGACTTCAATAGAGGTTTCTTCTTCTTTATAGGACCTATCCAGAATAGTAAGTTAATCCGTAGATTGACCAGAACCCTTGAAGCAGTAGTGAATGAGACTGCCTCTGCCCTAGGTAACTTAACGGAAGAGCAATCTGCTATGAGATTTGTCGTGCTCGAAAATCGTCTCGTTCTTGACGTCATACTGGCCGATAGAGGAGGAGCATGTAGAGTCATCGGATCTAGTTGCTGCATTTTCATTCCTAATAACGCGCCGTCTGTTTATTCAGCTATAACCAGACTTCATAAAATTGCCCATCAGTTACACCAGAATCCAGGCACCTGGACATGGTCCGGTTGGTTTTGGAGTATAATTTCTGCCTGGGGATGGAAAGTATTGTCCTTTCTAGGTATTGCAGTAGCGATCATATTCAGTTGCTGCCTCTGTATACAATGTGGCCCTGCGATTTGCGGCATTTGTGCTACCTCTTGTATTCCTAGTCCCAAGTCCCGTCCTAGATCCCGTTCCAAGACAATTCGAGACGAGCAAATGATACTGTATGAAATGATAGATGGTATCATGAATATTGATGTTTCCTGATGGAAACGTAGTGACAAGGAGGGAATGTGGAAAAGTAAATTTTGCCATGTTCTGTGTCCCTACGTGTTCCCCATCTTATGTTGTATGTGCATGATTAATATGCATATGTATTCCCTTATGATCGATTAAAGACGCAATTACAGTTGTGTCCACCTCTAGTATGCCAGTTTCCAGTTCTCGTGAAAGCTACGAGTATTAGGCCTATGTAAAGCTATGTTGCCACGTTTCACAGTGTGCACGTTATTTCATTGTAAAGTCCCCGTTTCTAGGCCTCAAAAGGGCCCGGACACCAGATTCAGCTCCTGTCTCCTGAACCCTCGCTGAGGAGCGATACAGCCCCCACCTGTATCCCTGACCCTTCACTTACTTCCTGCCTCACAGTGCCCGGCTCGGCCTGGCTCTGCCTGCCAGTCTGCCAAGAGTATGTTATGATTCTAGTTATCAGTCCAGCTCTCCTTCTCTGCATTCCTAAGCTACTGAATCGCATCAATAGTTTCCGTCATGGTCTAGCCTTTACGTCTCCATTTGAGAGAAATACTGTATTAATGGTCATTTAATATTCCTCAACACGCACTACATGTAGAATAATGCATGCACCAGTCTTAGAGTCTGTTAGCCTTTACTCTGATAACTTTTGGATTCTATCAACATGTTCTCTAAACATCAGATACTAGATAGTGTTTAGGTACATGTCGCTTTGACTCTCCAGACTTTAGTCTCTCCTTCTAGCGCAGAAGTCATAGCCCCCAGCTTCTCCCTAGTAACACGTCATTGTCAGTTTGCGCGCACCTCTAGGTCAGAGGTCCCGGCTCCTTAGGTAGCCCCCTCCATGTTTCCGCCTCATTCATGACATATTCTGTTACGTTTACATCACATGTCTATGTATACGCCCTGTACACGCCTCTTGTTACACCTACTTTATGCCTTATCTTTCGCGACTGCTACAAACCCCGACCACTGCTACGCCTACTGTATTGAATACCATGTATTTTGTTTAAGTATATATACTTGTGCACTGTTATTAAAAGTTAGCGCGCTCATCCCAGATCCTGCCCCGGCAGCTACCGGGCCCTGCCATCCTATTCCCGTGCAGGTTGTCCTGTTCCTGTCCTTTATCATGTATTAAAACCTGCAAACTCCAGCTACCTCGAATCTTGACTCTTATTTATTGAGCTATCTGTTATTGTATGTCTAGTCAAAAATAGAGGTATTATTTATTTATTTACCACATTGTACCGTTTTCATCAACACCAGTTAGTAGTTGATGTTGGTTAGATTGTTGGGTGCGTGGTCTTGTGCCACATACTACAGATGGAGGCATTCCCTATTTTGGTCCTGCCATATATGGCCTTTGTGCTACTGCGTGTGTAGGGAGACCTGTCCCGAGAGAGTCGCTAGGTAATAGGATTATGCTTCAGTAACATCTTGAGGATTTTTTATAAAACATAGATCTGGACCCAGACTAGCGTGAGTATAGGTTATTGCCTATGTAAGGGCAAAAGGTGCGTCTGTGGTACTGAAAATTCTGGACTCATGTAATAAACTTTGTCATAGCATGACGATTTTTATATCAAAAGACCGAGAATGGCCAGTACACTATGTACAAGCATTTTCGTTATATTCCAATAACAATTTCACCTCGAAATTGTCATTTTCGTTTTTAACCCTTGGCTTCCATCTTGTGTACAGTAGCCATTTTGTATGTTGCCCTTTACATAGGCTATAATACAGCTAAATTTGATTCCAAAAGGCCACGTACTCCTTGAGTGACTTTTCTCTGACCTGAGCAGGTTGGGAAACCACTGCCCCAGGCCGAACCTGTTTGGTCGGTTCCTCTCCCAGTGGCCGAGCAAGATAGCATCAAGGCCCAACATGCCATAAACCTTCTCATCGCATACACACCCTGCCTATCTTACTTCCATCTGTTCCTGCTCCTGCCTCCACGAGCTATTTATGCCATGGGCTGTGATCTTACTGTTTTGGGGTTACCCGGCCTTGTCAGCTAAAGAATGTATTCATTATGTGGACATTGTTTATGGCCTGGACTTATCTTGAAAGTGGGTTTTTGCATCTGTGTGCACGTTCTGGGAATGTACTTCAAATATGTGCCTAGGGCATAATAGTTTGTATAAAAGGACTGTGCGGAGTCCATGAAGGCAGGCTATCTCATTCAGTCGCTTTTAGGCGTGGCTGGGCGACGTAGCCTCACAGTTGTATGTAATAAAGATGTCTTTTCATATTTCAGATTCTCTGTCAATTCCTTTGCTGCTTTTGAATGGACTACCTATTGGTAAGACCCCTGAGAAGGAGTCTTGAGGATTTCTAGAACCACACCACCATCAGTTTGTCCTTAAGCTTCTTATGCTTCAAATCTACCTCTTCACTGCAATATCTAGAATACCTCAGTATCTCATCCAGCGGTTTGTTCTGCCAACAAATCAAATGCTGCTGGATCATAAGACAAATCTCAGGTCTCAATCCTAGAACAAACTTAAAAACAAACTGTCCCATATCCTTAGGATCCATTACATCCAGCCCACTGTACTGCTTAAAGACTTGCAAAAACCTTTCGTAATACTCATGCACCGTCTCCTTCGTTTCCTGAACTGTCCGATCTATTTTCACCAAGTCAATGTCCTGTGGTGGGACCTTAGATTTCAACCACGTGATCACTTACTCATACTTATTCATGACAATTGGCGATGGCCCTTTTGTGACAGCAGCCCTGTCCAGTTCAGAAGTGGGCCATTCAACAGCAACCTTACAGGCTACCCACAAATCACCCGGAACCACGATGTCAAACAATGTTTTCAAATCAATCCACAACACCTTTGAGATCTTTACAAACCTCTTGACCTGCTTGTGCCACTCAACTGGGCTCTCTCTCAATTTTGGAAAGTCATTCGTAAATTCCACCAAATCTCCTCGATTCCAAGGCACATGCACATACCCTCCGCTAGACACCTCTTGAAAGTGTAATTTCCAATTCCTTGGACCCCCCCTCCCAGAGGAGGTGTCTCCGCCATATTTCTCTTAACACTCTTTTTCTTAGACCATCTTTCTTCCCACTTGTCTAGCCTATTCCATGCTCATATCCCTATGATCAGCTCTCTAATATGGGTCTTCAGTCCAATCACCCTCTTTTCCTCCAAGTCCTGGTGAGTGTAGTGTAACCTGTGACTTCCCTGCAACATCTTTGTTTTAGACAAATCCAACTCATATCTGTTTGCCAATTCAACTAATTTCTCGTGTGTCGACCTTGCTTTACGAGTCACATCCTTTGCGATGAACAACAACTCATCTGGTTCATAGAGTTCCACCAAATTTCCCTCAACTATCTCATCTACTTCTGCTTTTAATCGCATCACATCCAACCTCTTTGCCCTTATTGCTGACTTCAGGGTACCTCGACTAGATGCACCACTTGACTTTCTACAGTCACTGTCCTGTCCTGGCACCTGTTTACTCCAGGTGTCTCTCTAAAAGTAATCTTATTCTCGCCACTCCCGTTATCCCAATCTTCCCTTGGCCTGTTGCTCTGAGTCCCTTCAACCGACTCCCATGTTCTCAAATCTGACCTCAATTCACCCAAAGCTTTTGGTCTCGGTCCTCTCCGATCCATCGGCCCACTAGATGAATCTGCTGTAGCTGGTAACTGTGTACTCCACTCTACAGGCCTCAGCAATGGAACCTACCCACTCTCTACACTGTTCCCTCCAAAGCTGGCACTTCCTTCATTTCCGTCTGTGATGGGTTTCCATTCCTCACCGGCTCTGGATTGTACACTGACACTATGGGACCAATGGTAACCGGCACCTTAAGAGCATCCGGCAACCTCTGAGAACTGACACTTTCTGCGTTCTGCATCTCCCCATTGAGAGTTTTCCCTCTATTTTGGAACTAGGTGGAGCTTGCGGTTCGATAGGTCCCTCTGTCGGGGCTGGTTTCTCCCCCTCTGACTGCGGATTGTATGAAGGTGGCCTCTCAGATAACAATCTTTCTATCAAACTATCATCAGTATCACTGTCATCATCCGCAGCACTCTTTTTCTCCGTGCCCCCTGTCTTGACCAACAGTGGGTACAATTTATCCCCCTCAATCGTCTGTACTCTCCATCTCTTTTCCAAAGCATCCCACCTCGCATCTTGAAATGCCCTTACTGACCTCTTCACTCTTTCCTGCCTTCTGTCCCTGTTCCTTTCGTGTGCCGCCCTAATCGACGCATGTAATGCCTCGAACTGTGTTGGTCTAGGCAGAGGTCGCAAAGAAGCCATAATCGATTTCAGCTGATATAACACTTCCAATCTAAAGGTTCCATAATGGGGAAAGCTCAACTCTTTGCTGCCTTCAGTCATGTTACACCAATTTTCAAGCCAAAGTATGGTATGCAACCCCACATTTGTAGCCATGTAATGAGCAGGAGTATCCTCGGGTGGGGCTTCTTCTCCCCCCCGGGGCTATAATTTCTTTTCTCTTTTGAACAAATCTCGCAAAACTTTAAAACATTTCATGATGAAACCAACGTTTCCCTTCTCGCAGTGCTCTTCTACTTCCTGATGACAAACCACCAACCAGCGCAACTTTACACCAACCGCCATATCACAGCGCTTCCGATGTCACTCACCTCTGCTTGCAGCAGTTCCCCTCCTTTACAATTTGGCTCTCACTCAGGCATACGTCCCATTCATACACTGAAATAACTGCTTGTACGTCCAAACAATCACTTCGCTGACTGTACGTCCACAGTCGTGCAATTGTCTACCTCAACTGGCAACTGTCTGTCCATGAAACGACCGGACAATCACCTCAACTTATAGGTTACAAACACTCAGCAATTCACGACCAGCGTCAGTTACTCAAGCACTCACACATTCGTTCCCTCTATCTCGGTCCAGCGGGCAATCGATGGTACCTCACGTTTTCTCTTAACAATGGTCAACAATTACTCTGGGTGTCTGCTACACCCGGACCGCTTAAGCTACTCCTTGAGCCTAAGACTTTCCCGGGCTGCGCGCGCTCACAGCCTGATCTCCTTTCACACAACAGGCATTCCAAGTCCGCAAAACATCACAACACAAATACCGCAACCTAACAACATATAACCCTGTTCATACTCACTCTCTCACAAACTGCTGCTTTCACTGCACCGTCACTCTCTGTCGGCTTCCATGAAACGCCGTCTTCCGCCAGTAATCCACTGTGCAATCATCACCTAACTTCTATGGGCCTTTGGTAAATTCTTATCCTAACCTAGATCTCCCCTTACTCTAGAGACAAACAATCCTCTGGTGCTACCAACTGGGAGGACCGGATTCCTGGCTAGATCTTTATCTTACCAATCCTTAGAATCCATGGTCGACTGAATCTTTTTGTCTGCTAAGAAGTGTAAAGGGAAGATTCTCAAAATCATAACTTTTGACAGCTTTGTAAATGACAATCAAATCAACTCTAAAGGACCACTCGACTACGAAATAAAGTTTACATTTTATTACAAAGCCAAGAATAATTGAACATACAAGCACCACAGCAAGATCTTCAAGAAATACACTGGCACTAATACAAACATAATCCTTCGCAAGAGTCTCAGACGACTCAATATGAAAATCAAAGTAAGGTCAAGAAGCATCAGACAAACAATATTTGTTCCCACTTGAAATCTGGACTGCATTTACTTAAAAGGAAGAAAGGAAAAGTTAGTCTGTCCCTACACTAGCTCTAAAGTGACATCCCTACTTAGCATCCTTCCCCGGCAGGAGAAAAAGGTTTCAGCAGTGAAGACTTCCTAAGAAGTACACTCACTTTATGTAGGTAAGTAGCCTTAAGCTACAGAGCTCATTCTAAGATGCTCCTTCCTAGATACCTCTCCTGCCTGTCTCCCTCAAGTATGCTCCCCAATCTTCTCTGCTCTACCCCATCTGCTCAACTCCTTTCCACCCTCGGGGTACTGTCCCTAATACAAAATCCCAAAAACAGTAAAACACGCCCAAAACATACCCCGTCAGGCAGGTGCAGCCTCCTGGATTTTTCCAGCAAGACTCCATCTTCATCCAAAAACAGTTGCTGTGTCCTTGAGTCCCAGGCACCTTCTCCACCAAATATAGCAGCTCTGCATTCTAATCTTCCTCCTTCGTTCTCACTCCTACCAACCTAACTCCTAAACAATGGATTATTCTACCAAACGAGCTCTGTATCCTTGCACCTGCAAACAGAAACGTATGAGGAACAACCTTGCACACGCTCTAAGTTACAAACTAAAATTCATCTGTGAACAGGAGCCTTTCCCAAGGTAAAATACACATTTCAAGTCTACATCGATAGCTAAGCTAAGAAAATGCAGTTAGGCCGCTGCTGGCATTTTCATGTTTCAGGCCTTCAGACATTTAAATGCATTTCTAATACTACAACATAAGCACTATATTAATCATTCCGAAGCATTACATTTCATTAATTTTAAGGCTTTATTCTTCTCATGTTAGAGCATCACGCATTTCTTTGATAGGCAACTTACACGTGCGGCTTCTAATAAGGCACGTTTATTTCTAATACAACATTTAAACGCCAAGCAATAATTTCTGCATTACTTAAAGCATATTCTAAAGCACTACATTAGTCTTTAGATACGTGAGCACACAACTACATATTGCACTGATCCAGGCCTAGTACTATATCTTAATAGTCACACATTAACATGGTCCCCTAAATATGCGGGTGCTGACTACTGGCGATTATAATACACCCCTACAAATTTGAGAAAAACATGGCGATCTATCACTTCTAACCTTTGAGAGTGTGTGTGAGAGAGTGATGGGTGTCTCAGTAGGTACGTGAAGGTATGAGTGTCTCAATGAGTGTGTGACTGTGTGTGGGAGTATCTGAGTGGGTTGGGGTGTACTTGCAAAAGTATCTCAATGGGTGTGTGAGTGGGTGGTTGAGTGTCGGACTGGGTCTTTGTGTGAGTGTCTTAATGCATCTGTTAGTGGGTGTGTGAGTGTCTGTGTGGGTCTGTGAGAGGATCTGTGAGTGGCTAGGTGGGTCTGTGAGTGTGTATGTGAGTAACCAAGCCACAATTGATTGGGGCCAGGGCCTGAATTTGGCCCTGGGGACCCCATCCCCAGGGCCTGCCATAATTCAAGAGGGAAGGAGGAATGAATGGCCTCCCTTTTCCGTGCCAATTTCGGTGCTGGGGATCCTCTCCCCGTGGCCTAGCTATATACAAATGGGGTAGATGCACCTCTTCCAAATGCTGAAAACCTCATTCGCGGGGCCCGGCTTTAACTCAATCGGGGAGAGGAGTTGCACAGCCCTCACCCCCTGGCAAAATTCAGCCCTGTAGATCCCATCCCCAGTGGCCCGCCTTTAAAATTAAATATTTTAAATAGGAGAGCGGTGCCAGGCAAACCTTCCTCCATAGGCCGATTTCAGCTACGGGGGTCCCATACCAGGGCACAGCCTTATTCAAACGGAGAGAGGGCTGAAAGGCCCATCTCCATGGGTCAGTTTCAGCCCTGGGGACCCTTGGGGTCTGCCCTTAACTCAATGGGTGCGAGTAGTGTCAAGGCCCTGTCAAGGCCCTCCTCCCCTAGCCGATTTCAGCCCCACAGTCTACCCACAGTACATATCCATTCAGCCACTCACGCAGACACTCAGAAACCCATAAAGCCACATACAAACCCACTCACACACCCACTCACAGACCCATACAGCCACTCACACACCTGCTCACTCATCTACACAGCTGCTCACATACCCACTCAGACACCCACATACCCACTCACACACCCAGTTACAGACCCATTCTGCTACTCACAAACCCACTCACCGACCTATACAGCCACTCACACACCCATTCACTGACGTATACAGCCGCTCACACTCCCACTCTGAAAGGTTACAGGGAAGGAAAAATTGTTTAAAAAACGTAGAAATTCACTGAAAAAAACAAAGGTTACAGGAACATTGTATATAGGCTCAGATTTCACTCATACAAAGTCAGTGAAATTCAGCAGTTATACGTACCTAAGCTAACTAAAACGTACGTCCCCACAATCCACTGCTTATGACCTCACATATTACATCACTCATGACAAGGTCAGTGACATCAGTGATGACATCATCCAGAGAACCAGCTTACATACCCACTATTACCCTTATACAACCTCTCATATGCCCACTCAAACACCCATATAGCCACTCACCTACCCATTCACAGATCCATACAAGTACTTATACAACCACTCACTTATCCATAGAGCTACTCACATTCCTACTCACTCACTCATAGAGCCTGATCATTCAACCAGACACTCACTCATACAGCCACTCACACAGCAATACAATCACCCATGCAGCTACTGACACACCCAGTATTTTACCTATACCGTCACTCACACATTCATTCATACATCCACACAATCACTAACATACGCATTCACACATCTATACAACTACAAACACAGCCACTCACTCACCCATACAGCTAATTCCATAGACACTCGCTCTTCCATACAGCCACTCACACACCACACACTTATCCTATTACTCATGCAAACAACCACTCACTCAACCAGACAGCCACTGACACACCCAGTCACTCACTCATACACATTCAGACACCCACTCACTCACCCATACTATCACTAACACACCCACTCACCCACCCATAAAGCCACTCACACAGCCTCTCTTTTACCCATCCATACAGCCACTGGCACACCCACTCACTCACCAATACAGCCACTCACACAGCCACTAACCCACCCAGACAGCTACTCACACACCCACTTATATACCAATACAGCCACGCAGACACCCACACACACACTTCTACAGTCACTCAGACGCCCACTCACACATAGATACACACAGTCACACAGCGACTCACAGAAACTATGTTAAAAAAAGTCACTTATTAGTAGTATACAAAGTATACGAATATATATTATATATAGGTAGTTTCCATAGGAAGCTCATTTTTTATTTTGCTAATATTTTGGGTTGCATTTGACGAATTTTCAAGAAACTTTCCAAACAAATATGATGTCCACTTTAGCTGTTGACTTGAAAGTTTCAAGGAGGGGGGTCTGTACAGTCCCCCACATTTTAAATTGGTGGTAGTTCCTGGGACTTGAAGGAGCCTCAGGAGGGGGGCTCTGTGTGCTCCCCTCCTTTTTAGGTCTCGTCCTACACAACGCGCATGCGTTGCATAGGAGGGGACCTAATGACATCGGCAGAGCTTTTGCAGCAAAGAAGTGCACGCGTTGCATTGCTTGCAATGCAAAGCTTGCACATCTTGGCGATTTCCTTTCGGGAGCGCGCGGCACCATATGTCGCACGCTCCCAAAAGGAAATCGCCAATGCCCCCTCCCCCGCTGCCAAATGCTTAAATGCACGCAACCCACTTGAAAAACAGTTACCATTGTATCATTTCTTTTACAGCTGTTAAGGGTACTATCCGGTTCAGCGCGTCATTTTAGCATCATCCAAGTTGCAATACAGTTCTGTGATCGATAAAAAATAGAACATAGAAAACCCACTAAAACCTTTTTTGATTATCCGGAAACAGATCGCCCTGGGGGAGGGCTCCCTGGAAGCATCCAGTCCCAGGCAGGACTCACCCCATCGCACCTCCCGGACTCCGCTTGGACCGTGCTGTTTTATTTGCCAGGGAAATGAGTGATTTGTTAGGAGGTCTGGCCCTGTCTAATGCCTCATGTCATTACCTTGCTGCTTTCTCACCTGCCCCCAGAGCACAAGCTCCGCTTGTGCCCCCACCTGCAGACAACGTGTGGGCACAGGGCATGCACTGCTCTACAACTCACCTGGTGGCTTGACCAGGCCTTGCTTTTATACCAGTACTCTGTGGATTCCTTCAGACGGCATGGCATGGGCAAACCCTGCCCCGAGGGGGCGCTGCACGCGTACCACAAAATGAAGACAAACACAAGGTGCGTGCGTCAAAGGAAAGCCGGTACAGCTGGGTTGTGAGACAGGTGAACTCTGGTAATGGAAGAGAATGGGGGAAAGGTTCAGTCAGAGGGAATAGCTTGGGGAGTGAGAAAGACAGATGTATTGGTGACGAAATGAATAGGAAAAAGAAAAAATTTAACATCAGGTGTCTGGCGACATTCTGCGTAGACTGAGTAACAGTGTTTACGAGCCAGCATAGACAGATTGCATAAAGCTCTCCAAAAGGAAGGGATGGTAAAATACACTTGTCCATGACTTCAGTGGTTCTTGGTGAGCGGGGTAGATGGCACTCATAGTTTCACTAAATGTAATTTATGCTCCTTGAAAATAAATCTTTTCTCCCTTTAGGTATGACATGCATTTCCTCATGCCACAGATCACGGCTTGATTTTTCAGCCACATTAGCCATTATTATGAGCGGCCTCTTCATTCCAATGGGACCATTAACAGTGGTTACCAGCCCATTCGGAATTATGAGATCTGAGGAAACACTTCAGATCTCTTGCTAAAACCGCGAATGTCTGGTTGAAACTGTGGCCCAAAAAGAGGAATTACCGGGGGGATTGAACCAGGAATTGCTGATTTCCCCATAATTCCTCATTTTTAGTGGACCCTAATTGTTCAAGTAGTAGTGGGCCAGATTCTTCCCTCCTCCGGTGTTACCGGTGCCCCCGGTATCAGTAAACTGGGAGTGGGGAAATCTGTCCAGCCTTGGTCTGCATTCCAGGCAGGATAACTTGATAAGAGCTCCTCATGTGATATCCCATATACAGTATTGCTACGCTTGTAAGCCTCTTTTATTGTGTGGTCTTTCTTATACAAATGTTGCAAGAATTGGAGGCTTTGCAAGCTAGTTTGTGTGAGTCCTCAGTAACGTGTGCTTCCTTGCACAAACGTTTTTGCACGCGGAGGCGCCCCGAGTCTCACGGGATTTTCATTTATTTTAGGGTGAATGCCCCTGCCACCCCGGAGGGTTACCCCTCTGTGTTCATGTGTATATTACTTTAGTCTTCAGATTAAAGTGCTTCCCTCTGAGTCCCCACAATGTGTATATATTCTTGCATCCGTTTTAAAGTGCATTTTCAGATGAAGTGCTGGTGTGTTTTTGTATGTTTAGTTGGCACGCCCTGCTTAGGCTTTCCTTTCAATCCATGTGTACCAGCCGCCTGTTGTGTGTTCTTGCACTACGTGTAATCTCCACGTCGACTTGTTCCCTTGTCTCGCATGGCACCTGATGGGAGGACCATGTATTGCGTATTAAGGGTGCCCTGCAAGTGGCGAGTGGACTGGAGCATGAAAGAGGATTTTTGCAGAAGAGGACGGACGCGCCCCCGCCCCCTCACTGCCAGATCAAAGCTGCAAACACGCTCACACCTATCCTCTATAGGAGGCTATTGAGTAATATAGACCACAGGTGGGCGGGACCTGACGCCCTCCTGCCCTGCACCAGGATGAGCTGGCGCCCGGAATGCAGGCTAACATTTCAGTTGTTTCTGCGGACAATGCGGTCTCCTCGCCTGGGGCCCTGTAGTGTTGCCGAGTTCGGACTTATCCATTACGGCACACTACGGAGATAGCCCTGACGCTCCGCCCCCCCCACAGGCGTGGGGTATTTGGTTTGGCCCGACGTTTGCACGGAGGGCACGCAGCGCTGTTAATAAAGGGCCCAGGACCCTGGGCGTGGCAGGCAGTGTACTGACCACAAACACTAAGTAACGTGTGGTCTCCAGTTATTCCTAGGCCCCTGACTAGGATACTACATTGGCGACGAGGTGGTCTCGCCACCCCATCGCGTGCCACGCACCGTCACTCCTTTGCTCCCTAAGCCTACAGCTGCGACCCCTGCGGTCCCCCCACACGGCGCACCGATCGCGCCCCTGCCGGAGGCGTGGTCCCCACAGCCCGACGAGCAGCCTTACCAGACGGCGGCCCTGCCGCGCACCGCCGGAGTCTCCATCCGTCTGGACCCACCGCTGCCCCCAGGGCGATCCGACGTGCGGGTGCACCCCGCGGCAGTGGTTCCGCCTCTCCACCCTGGCAGGAAGCCTCGCTGGCCTAAGGTGCGTGTTCGTGTGCCCCGGCGCTACGGCTGCCTCCTCCGCCTGCCCGCACTGACCTCCGGCCAAGCGCCAGCCTCCTACGCTGTTTGGCTCACCACGCGTGCCAAGCGTGCGCTTCCTCACGCTTCCCGCGTGCAACGCTGCAGACCCGGCCTTTTCCCATGTATCTCGCGTGCGACGATACGGACCCTGCCAATCCTCACGCATCTTGCGTGAGACGCTGTTTGGACGTTCCCAGGCCCCCACTAGGTTGCCCCCAACGTGCTCCTGGGCTCCTGGTCCTCTGAGTAGCGAGCGGGTCCTGCTGGCAACCCCTACACCTGCCCTCAACGGCCATGGCCAACGTGCCTCCCCTGGAGCCATTCACTGTCACTGGTACACCTCCGTCGCAGGCGGCACGGTGGAGGAAATGGGTGGAACGCCTAGAGAACTACTTCGTGGCGGCGGACATCGCAGTTGAGCGGCGGCGTGCTATGCTGCTGCACCTTGGAGGTGAGGCGATCCACGACATTTTGAAGGACGTGGTGGAGGGAGGCCCGCCCCGGAACTACGCCACGCTACGCGACGCCATAACGGAGTACTTTGAACCTTTCGCCAGCGCAGACTATGAAAGATTCCTGCTCCGCCAAGCCCGCCAGCTCCCAGAAGAGTTGGTGGACGTTTTTTACGCTAGACTGAAAAAGCTGGCCAGCACGTGCACCCTCCCGGATGTAGACAACGAGATCCGCGCTCAGTTCATTCAAGGCTGCGCATCTTCAAAACTGCGTGAAAGAGTCCTGGAAACGGACAACATGCCCATGCGCCACATCCTGGCGTTAGGGCGGTCCAAGGAATTGTCGAAGGCCAGAGCCGCGCACATGGAGCCAAAACCAGCGGTCGCAGTCAAAGTAGAGCCAGTGTGCGCCATCAAAACCAGTGCCACCGAAAACCGCACGAAACAACCCCGACGAGGAAGACCAGGGCCAGCTCATTCCTCCCACGACCGCGCCTGCGCATGGTGCGGAGGGGCAACGCCCCACAACGGAGCATGTCCGGCACAGGGCAAGACCTGCAGCGCCTGTGGGAAAGCCAACCATTTTTCAAGTGTGTGTCTGTTGACACAGAGGAAGAAGCAAGGTGGCCTGCCCCGGAGAGTGAGACAGCTGGAGCCACTGCCAAACACCTCCACCAGTAGCAACATGGAAGATGACGAAGCGGACGCGGCCTCCATCCACGTCGTGCGAATGCTCAACACCCTGGCAGCCACGCCATCCGCAGAACCCATGTGCACTGTCAACGTGCAGGACCAAGCAGTAGCGGCCCTGATCGACACCGGTGCGACGATCAATCTAATGGCGGCCAGTGTGTACAGGACATTAGAGAATCCACCAGTGCTCCATCCCACGAGAGTGCAAGTATACGCCTACAGCACCAGTCGCCCACTACGCCTGTGTGGGGTCTTCTGGACGGCCCTGTCACACGAATCTACTCACCTGCAAACCAAAATCTATGTCGCAAGAGGGATCCGGATTCCTGCTTGGGTGCAGAACAGCCCAAGACCTAGGGCTGATACACTTCGCACTCACAGTCCAAGCCCACAGCCTCGACCATCTCGTACTAGAACACACCTTGCTGTTTGAGGGGATCGGCTGCTTGAAGGGACCCGCCATCCATCTCCACATAGACCAATCGGTCACCCCAGTGGCCCTCCGGCACCCACGTATCGCGTTCCACCTATGACCCAAGGTAGAAGCGGAACTGCGGGTACTCGAGCGAGCTGGAATCATCGAAAGGGTAAGCGGGCCCACTCCATGGGTGTCGCCCATCGTGGTAGCCAAGAAACCGAAGCAGCCCGATGCCGTGCGGATCTGCGTTGACATGCGCATCCCCAACCTCGCTATCAAGCGTGAGCGCCATCTGACGCCAACCATAGACGACATCATTGGTGAGTTGTCAGGCTCAAAGTGGTTCTCGAAAATGGACCTGAGGTCGGGGTAGCACCAGATTCCACTACACCCAGACTCATGCCCGATCACCACTTTCTCCACTCACGCAGGCCTTTGGAGATATACCCGGCTCAACTTCGGGATATCCAGAGCAGCAGAAGTGTTTCAGAACATCATTCAGAATGTCCTGCAAGGGCTTGACGGCGTGCTAAATGTAAGTGACGACATTTTGGTCCACGCGCCGACCCTGGATGAGCACATCCGGCGCCTCCAAGCAGTGTTTGCCCGACTACAGGAGCGGGGTCTAACCCTCCACAGAGAGAAGTGCGAGTTCCTACGAAAAGACATTAGCTTCTTTGGCTACAGATTCTCTGACCAGGGTGTAGGACCGGACCCAGAAAAGGTCAAAGACATCCACGAAGCTCCCGCCCCAACATCGGTGACCGCTGTCCGCAGTTTTCTCGGAATGGTCACGTACTGCGGGCGGTTCATCAAAGATCTGACAGATCTCACCGGCCCTCTCAGCGATCTCACAAAATCCACAGCCACTTGGGAGTGGGGGCTGGAACAGCAAGAATCCTTCCAGAAAACCAAAGCAGCACTCTCAGCAGACACGACCCTGGCCTACTTCGACCCTCGCAACGAATCACAACTCGTGGTGGACGCCAGCCCGACTGGCCTAGGGGCCGTACTAACTCAACAACAAGCAGGCGGGGAATGGGCCCCCGTTGCGTATGTGAGTAGAACCCTCACGCCAACAGAACAACGGTACTCACAGATGGAAAGGGAGGCCATCGCCATCTTGTGGGGATACCGGCATTTCCACATCTACTTGTACGGACACCCGTTTGTAGTAATTACAGATCACAAACCCCGCGTCCCACTTTTCCAGGGGTCATCCTCACGGCTCCCCCCTCGCATTGAGAAGTGGGTACTCCAGCTCTAGGAATTCCAATTCACAGTGGAGTATCGGCCTGGCACCCGAAACCCCGCCGACTACCTATCGAGGCACGCCCGCCCGGTCACTGAAGCGGAAGCTGCTGAAGCCGATGCCACGGAGGAATATGTCAGGATGATCGTGGAAAGATCCAGGCCCCTGCCGATCTCCCTGGAAGACGTGGCGCAAGCCACCAAGGACGACGACTGCCTGCAGATCGCCATCCAGGCTATCACGTCGGGAAACTGGAAGCCACTCCAAAGTCCAGCATCTTTCCGCACCCCGGATGCCCAAACGACGCTGAGGGCACTCCACCAAGTCCGCAGCGAACTGTCTATATCTCTGGAAGGATGTCTCCTGAGAGGCCCTCGCCTAGTACTGCCCGACAGTCTCACCCATCAAGCAGCCCTCCTGGCCCATGGTGCGCACCAGGGCATCGTAAAATCAAAAAACCGCCTTCGGAGCAAACTCTGGTTCCCAGGCCTCGACAGGGTAGTGGAAGAAGTTGTTCAGCGATGCCCCGTGTGTTTAGCGACCAGCCTGCCCAACCCTCCAGCGCCAGTGATCACGGAGGAAGGACCGACATCTCCATGGGTGTGTGCCAGTGCCGATTTTGGCAGCCTCCCCGGTGGGAAGTACATGTTTGTAGTAGTGGATGATTTCTCACGATACCCCGAAATAGAGATCCTGCCCATCCGAGGTAATTCCAAGCTGGAGAAGATAATTGCCACCCATGGCCTCATGGAAGAACTACGCACAGACAATGGCCCCCCCTTCAACAGCAGTGAACTAACTGAGTACCTGCAGTCACACCGCATCAAACACCGCAAGGTAACCCCGAGATGGCCTCAAGCCAACGGGGAAGTTGAGAGGCTGATGAGGACTCTAAACAAGACTATTCAAATCGCAGTGGCAGACGGCCAAAGCCTGGAGCTGGCCCTCTACCAGTTCCTACGGGAATACAGGCTGACACCCCACTGCACCACTGGGGTCCCTCCAAGCCGCCTATGTTTCAACAGGGCGGTCATAGACACTATCCCACACCACCCTACGTGGGCATCATCACCAACTCCTTACAACCGATCCATGGAACAATGAACAAAGACTAACAGTGAGGGGTCCCAGAGGAGAAGAGCTGCCGACAGCCCCATCCAAGTTGGCGACCGAGTACTCGTGAAAGACCGCCACCCAGGCGGAAAGTTCCGCCTCCCATTCGAGCTAGACCCATGGATTGTCACCAACATCAATGGCACCATGGTCACGGCGGCCAGGGGTAGAGAGAGAGTCACAAGGAACGTGTCGTTCTTTAAGAAGGTCACGAGTGGAGAGGAGGACGAGTTCCCCGAACCTACAGAGCCCTGCCCAGGACTGACCCAAGGCCCAAGAGAGGCAGCAGAAGGAGATAACCCCAGCGAAGAGGAACGGCCAGGACATGACTCGGCCAGGTTTGAGTCGCAAGAGGCCCAGAGCTCCCCAGGTGTTGCCGAGGCAGATGGCTCTGAAGAACTGCTTCAAACCCCCTCAGGCGAGCGCAGCCAAAGCAGGTACA
Source organism: Lissotriton helveticus (assembly GCF_964261635.1). Lineage (NCBI taxonomy): Eukaryota > Metazoa > Chordata > Amphibia > Caudata > Salamandridae > Lissotriton > Lissotriton helveticus. The sequence goes on along the minus strand of NC_136061.1, from coordinate 1,658,610,859 downwards.
ACTCACGCCCTTGCCCGAAGCCATCCCAGAGGTACCGAGACTTTGTGGCCCGATGCAGACGTTGAAGGAGTTCGAGCTGTACCTCCGCCTGCATAAAAGTAAGACTGTTCCTTTTTGCATCTTTTGCAATTTCCAGAGACTTTGTTCTGAAATGTTTGATGAGCTATGTTATGATTGTTTGGTTTTCACTTCGGGGTGAAGGAGGAATGTAGTGTTGCCGAGTTCTGACTTATCCATTACGGCACACTACGGAGATAGCCCTGATGCTCCGCCCTCCCACAGGCGTGGGGTATTTGGTTTGGCCCGACGTTTGCACGGAGGGCATGCAGCGCTGTTAATAAAGGGCCCAGGACCCTGGGCGTGGCAGGGAGTGTACTGACCACAAACACTAAGTAACGTGTGGTCTCCAGTTATTCCTAGGCCCCTGACTAGGATACTACAGGCCCCTTCCCCACAGACCAGCCCCTCTCACTTTCAGGGTCACGAGCGCTGCAGACGATCAAAAGGCGGGCGCCCAGCACCGCGGGCATTTGAAAAGATAACAGAATGGAAATGGTATTTACACCACGGTACCCCAGAAAAGGACTCGCTGGCTCCTTGTTTCCTTGTTTATTATGCGTATTCAGACCCAGAAGACTGCGCCCCACGGAGTCACTATTAATTCAATATCGAACAGCTTGTGTTCTGAACTCGAATACCTCTAGTGACTGACAGGCATTGGCACCCAGAAATGTAACAGTATAAATTATCTTGTCAGTTATTATAAGTGGTCCTGCATTGTCAGTGTCCCATTTATCTGCTGTTTCGAGAGTACAGGAGCCCCTAAGCCATGGTTTAATTTGATTTATTAGCAGAAACATCTACTACAAAACAGCAAAAGAGATGGCTTCGAGCAATGGTACTGAATTTAAAATGCATGTGAAAAAAACTTTAAGGCAGTTTGCATTTCTTTTTGACATCTTTGCTGTAGATCGCACTGGAAGGAGTGCGGGGCAGAGCGTGCGAAGTCACAGTAACAGAGTTGTTGCTCGCAGCTGACATCTGCAGTAACCTGAAGGTCCGGGCTCATGAACCTTGTAAGGTAGACTCGGCCTTCTGTCCTTCTGAAGTCATTAAACCTGTTGATAGCAACGTCTTGTCCACACCAAGAGTGGCATGAAGTGCTATGTAACATTAATATTTTGAGGGAAAGGGTGGGGACTCAAAACGTGTGCATTCCCATTTAAATCCCCACCTCTCCCCAAATAAAGAATCGTCATTGTGAAAAACTGAACTGGTGAACGTCATTGAAATTTCACCAAATTTCAGAGGGAAATCGTACTCTGTTAGTGGTGGCCTGGTTTTGGTACATTTTTGTTAAGTGGATTTTGAGGAGAAACTCTATAATTATAATTTGAATGCTTTGAAAATGGTAGAGGCACTTTAGCCCTGTAATTACTCCCTGAGCATCAGATTGAAGGACCGCCGTCAATTGCAACAGAGCTAGGCTTTCATTTGTCTTTAAACGGTTATTTAATGCAGCAGCACAGTCCTGTTTTTATACACGCTTATTAGGCAAACCAACAAGCATTGGCATAGCCAATAGGTCTCGCTTTTGGGACATTATAAGTGTTTAGCCATACAACAGTTAAAGTTGTTGCAACACGGATATTGTGCTGCAGAATTAAATACTTATAAGGTCCCAAAGGCGAGACTTATTGGCTATGCCAATGCTTGTTTAAATTACATTTGCCCCCGGGACCCAGGGCTAAACAGTAGAGCAGAGGAGCTGGTGCTTCTTTTAAAAAAAATTATTGGCCGGAGCCAGAGATCCAGCGCAACTCCAGCTGAAAAAAAATAGGTTTTATTGTCCTGCAGGTCTAGGGGCATCCCATGACCAAAGCTAGAGAGTCAGAGTGTTCCTACCTTGCCACCTTTCTTTTTTCAAACATTGTCAGAAACTCATCTGAAACCCACTCTGATGATGGCTGCCAACACTTCCTGGTAGAAGTTTTGTCAGTCAGTCACATTTCAGCATGGGGACTGTCAGATCCACGGAGGACCCATGTCCCTATATATACCAACTTGGATTTCCTTAAGATTTTCAAAACAACTGAACTGATTTACACCAATTTACAAAAGATCGCTTACTGGACCAACAACAACCTTTGTGCCAAATTTGATGTAATTCCGTTCAGCAGTTCAGGATGTAGTTGTGCCTAAAATAACAATGGAAATTAAGATTGGAACATGCATTTTGGGACTCCTCGTTTTTCTCAGCCTCCGCTTCATGGACCACCCCAAAACCTTTTATTGTTAGGACCAACGTTCCATAGGGAAATCATTTTTTGACTTCCCTATATCTTTGGTGTCATTTGCCGAATCTTCACAAAACTTTCTCCAAAGATTTAACTTTAACATCCTAAAATGTGTTTTCCCCATGTTTATTCCCATAGAGATGTGAACACTACTGCAGCTCAAACACTGAACAGAATTACACTAAATTTGGCAGAAAACTAGCCGTTGGTCCAGAAAGCATGCTTTTATTGTGATTTGGTGTAAATCCGTTCAGTGGTTTTAGAGACATTAACCGAAAACCAAATTTGTATATCTAGGGACTCAGGTCCTCCGCGGGTCTACCACGGTGAATCTTTGGGTCCACAGGCCAAAGCAGGGTTCTGATTGGCTGCTTGTGCCTACACAGAAAAGTTGCAGCTGCCATTTTACATGCTGGGAAACGTGACTCCTTGTGTATGGTAAAAATGAGTGGAAAGCATGTGTACTGGGGTCAAAAATACCAGAAACCTGTTTTTTTGCCACTCATGAAATCTGTGGACCCATCGCGGGGCTCATCATGGCCCCCTGCGTAAATCCACAACGTGTCCGTGGATCTCGAATGACAAAAAAATGTGAGACACTCTCACATCCACTTTCACACTCATACAGATATTCATCCATTCAATAACCTAAACATACATACACTGTTACATCAATACCTACACACATATAGACACTCTCACACCTACTTACATACCCATACAGACACTCATTCTCACACTCACATATCTATATAGACACTGTTATACCACCCACACTTACACCTATACAGACCCTGATGCAGCAACTTGCATACCCATACAGGCACTCATACTCCCACACTTACACATATACAAACACTTCCACACCCATCCATATACGCATAGAGACATTCATAACCACACTTGCACCCAAAAAGATGCTCACACATCCATTTGACATACTCATACACACACTCTCACACCTACTCAAAAACCCATATAGGCACTCTCACACCCACTCACATACCTATACAGACACTCTCACACCCACTCACACACCCATACAGACACTGTTAAGCCCAGAATCGTAAATGTGCTGTTGCATATTGAATGTGTGCTTTTGGTTTGCAGATCTAGGACGACTCTGCGGATTCGTGAACAATTTATTAAGAACAATTTATTAGAAAGGGTTTTACAAAGTAAATGAAAAAGTCTTTGGGAAATAGGGTGTTTATTGTGTGTATGTCATCACTACACATAAAAGAGGATGCAGTCTTTCAACTTGTTGCGGTACACTCTGTTGCCTTTCTCCATAAAATGCACACCACTAGGTCTGTAAATCCAGTCCATGTCAAAGTGCAGGGTATTTTTGTAGTTACAACCCATGTTATGGTCTCTGGTGAAGGCAGAAACATGTGTAATTGGCTGTGCAGATATTACAAAGAAGTAGTTATATTTGGGATATGTTTCTAATGGCATACAGTCAGCCACACCTGCTGTATTATTTTAGGAGTTAGCAAGCTGCTGTAAAAACTGTTGTGAACTTATGACCTACTGCTAGCAAAGAATGTTACAATATTGGTCAACATGATAACAGAAATACATGAACACGGGGGAAGGGAGGAAAGTAGCCTAGAATGTATAAGTGAAGGGAGAGTGTTATAAGAAGTACCAGTGACTATGGAGTGTTTAACTCCAAATTTAGGCATTAATACCAAGTGGTGTGTAAGTGATAATGTTTAGGAACAGTTTAATAAAAATATTTCAGTTTGCCACATGGATCTGCAGATCTGCTGTGAGGTTACATGGCGGCACGCTGAGTGCCATGGAGGGTCCACTGACCAGGGCCGGACTGGCTACCGGGTGTTTTGGATTACTACTAATCTGGGGGCAGATTTCGTTGATGGGGACCTGCGTGTTCTGAACGAAATTCCTTTTGCTTTAATTATTTCGAAGTACACGCAGGTCTCCATGAATGATATCAGCCCCCACCGCAGTGAAATCAGCCCCCAGCTCGGCAGAATTCCAAAACGCCCAGTAGTCAGTCCGGCCCTGCCACTGACCCACCCAAAACATCTACCATATTGGGCTTTCTTTAGAGGAGTAAAAGAAAGGGTTAACAATTCTGACCATTCAGAAGAGGTGCAAAATTAGCAAAATCTAGAAGAAGTGTTTTTTATTTGTCAACAGTCTCTGTACCGTTGAAAGCAAAGTTGAAAAGGTTCCCATCAATGGTTTACTTGTATAAGAGTGGTTTACCATTCTTTTGCTGGCTTTCAGTGTACTTTCTGAAAGAAGATATTCAAACTGATCCTGAGAAACAAAAATACAGATCAACAATCACATTTAATAGGTATGTGAATTAAGCTATACCATGAAAACATATCTGATTGCAAAGGAATAACTGCATATAAGGTGGGTGAATAAATATGAGTAGAATATTTAGAAAAGTAAAGGAGAATATAAAAAAAAGTGTATGATTAAAAGAAGGAAAGTTAAGTGATCAGCACAGAGAATAAAAGGTTTGGTAAGAGGAATAAAACACAGTTATACACCAATGTAGCCACTGACACAAGCTGTGAAATACTAATGTAAGCAGTGAGATAGACAGGCATTCTGTCATTAATGTACTGATACACACAGGTATGCACTGATATATAAATTGAAACAACCTGGCACACACTGTTTTTACAGTAACGCTGTCAGGTGTAATCTGATATATACTGTAACACACATAAAGATACACCTATGTATACAGTAAGAGAGCACAGCATACATTAATACATTTATTAACACAGTGAGTTATAACCTGATGTGTACAGTAACATATCCAGTCAGACATTGATGCATCCAGCAAGATAGGTAGGTACATAATGAAGTGCATCCTGGTGTAGACAGAGAGAAACTGATGCATACACTAAGATATTCAAAGATAGTGAAACATAGACTGAGACATTAAAGTATAACATTATGTATAGATTAACACACTTATGCAGACAAGCACATAATAAAGAGGCACTAGTACAGCTATGTACATAGAGTTAGGTACTGGCAGAACCAGACCAGACCTACCTATGACAAACAGAGGTAGATGGATATGTAGTAACATTTGCCTACTTTAGACAAGAGAGCAGAGAAGAATAGGAAACTATCTCTTGTCTAACTATTTGAAAAGCATAGAGTAAAGAATACACCAGTTACTCAGAGAATTAGTAATAAAGTGATTTAATGTAGATGCTACTTTATTGTTTACTATTTTTCCTATTTACACCTTTAAATAAAGAAGAAGAATTGCCATGCCTGGCAAGAGACAAAGAAAAAAGAAACAGAGGGCACAATATTACCAACTACAAACTTAGAGGGAAAAAGAATGTAAGGTGGAGAATGTACAGAGGTTAAAAAGTGAAGCTTGTAAGAGTTCTACGCAGTTTCTGAAAAGAATATGTTGTAAACTGCAGATTGAGGTTAAAGTCTTATTTAAAAAGTGAATTTTCTCATCAACTGCGATAAAGCAAGTAGTATATGTTTGGGACAGTAGGAAATGTTCTAGGTTAAAAGGAGCTTGTCAAGGAGACAGCAACAGTTTAAAGAGTCCTGAGGTAAAATGTTTAGAACTAGAGTAATACAGAATTTGTTACAAATAATGAAGAAATATAAGAGAAGTGCTGCATTAAAACAGAAACATATTGAGAGTGTTGTTGAGATAGTGTTTACTCAGAAGATGAAAACATTTATCTTAATATTGAATAGAATTAGGGCACTAAACAAAGCATTATTGTGCATGAAGAAAAAAACATAGATAAAAACTTATTAATAGAACTAATTTTTTTAAGGTTTTTAAAGGTGAATAGAAGCATACCTCCAGTATAGAAACTTATGTTAATGAGGTAAGCTATTTCCAAGAAAACACACTAGTGCATGCAGTTGATTTTACTGTTCATTGTTATGAGCTAAAGATGGTACTCCTGTTGCAAAAGAGGAGATGATTCCTAAGAATGAAGAGGAAGTGATAGCTGAAGAGATGCAAAGAAGGCATAGACTTTCATGCAGAAGTCTGAACCAGAAATATGCACTATTGCAAGGATTAAATCCATGCAAAGTGAGGAAGTATACTAATTTACAGGGATATTTACTGGCATGTATTTTGGGGAAAACTTGCAAAAGAACTTTTCATCATCTTATCATTCAGATAACAGACTAACATTCCACCACTCTAATTTATTTCATATTTCCCTATACTTACTCCCTATCACCTCCCCATTACTCATCCCAAACCCCCACATACATCTGTAAGCCCCCCAAAAAAGACCCTTCCCTCTTTTATCCCTGCACTATTCCTTTCAATTCAAATAACAGACTAACATGTCCACCACTCAAAGAATTGCATATTTCCCACACTAAGGGGCTCATTAGGATGGCGGACGGACTTGCGTCCGTCCGCCACCCTAGAGTAGGAGGGACCGTCCGCATGGGCTGCGGTGGTCCCTCCGTGCAAATTAGGATGTGACCGCCACCCTGGGGGTCACATCCTGGATATTTAACATTGCGGCGGGTGCAGCTTCAAGCTGCACCCGCCGCAATGTTAAAAAAGCATACATTGCATATGTATGCAGCAAGCAGCAGGCACCGCGCGGTGCCTGCCGCTTGCTGCATACATATGCAGGGGGGTACCATAGGTTCCCCCCATGTGCACCCCCCACCCCCCCTTCACCCAGGGGGCCCGCAACGGGCCCCCGCAGTGAAGCTCCGTATGCTTTTACACGGCGGAATATCCGCCGTGTAAAAGCATTTCTTTCTGTGCATCCTAATATGGTGGACGGTGTCTGAGAGACACCGTCACCATATTACAGCTTTTCCGCCGCGGTTGTAAGCCAACCGCGGCGGAAAAGCTGCGGACGGAAACCAGGACCCACCAGCCATCCTAATGTGGCGGTGGGTCTTTGGTGGGTCCGCTGCGGTTTTTCCGCATCCTCCGGGCCGGCGGTGGATTCCGCCGGCCCAGAGGATGCGGAAAAACCGCCATCCTAATGAGCCCCTAATTCCTATGTTCCAGAGTAGCATGCTTCTCACCAAAAAGCACTTCAACACCCCATCAGGGGTAGTAAGTGCCATATACATACAAATATTTTCCTGCTTCGCTCCCTCCACTATCCTTCTCAATCGAAATAACAGACTAACATATGCGCTATTCAAATTACTTTCATATTTTGCTATATAATTCACCACTAATCCTTTATGAGTTCTGGAGTAGCATGCTACTCACCCAAAAAGTACTCCAACACCTTATCAGGGTTAGCAAACACTGTATAAAGGCAAACCTTTTTCTTCTTCTGTCCCTCAACTATCCTTCTAAATCCAAACAACTGACTAACATAGCCACCACTCAAATTACTTTCTTATTTCACTATACTAATTCACCACTAATCCTTTATGGGTACCAAAGTAGCATGCTACTCTCCAAAAAAGCTCTTCAACCCCTCATCAGGAGTAGCAGGCGCTATATTAATGCAAACCCAATCCCTCTTCTATCCATCCACTATCCTTCACAATCCAAATAACTGAATAATATAGCCACCACTCAAATTGCTTTCATATTTCACTATATTAATTCACCATTAATCCTTTATGGGTTCCTGGGGTAGCATGCTATTCATCGAGAAAGCACTCTGACACCTCGTCAGGGGTAGTAAGCGCTATATAAATGCAATAAAATCTTAGGATGCTAGCTGTTCACTACTCAAAAATTCGAAATTTGGTTAGGAGAATTTACTATGTCAAAACTCCTGCCTTATGTTTTGGAGAGATGACTAGAAATCTATTGCATGGTACAGTAGCAGGGGTAGAACATTTTTATGAAGATATTCCATTTTGTTTCTTTGGTCCTGAAGAGAAGTCTAGGGAAAATGAAGAGTTGATTACTGGAGGTGTGGAAGAACAGGCTACAATAATTAGTACTGAAACCTTTACACAAGACATTGCAAAGTTTAACAAAGTTTGTTCAGAGGAACCAAATCATGTTTGCATTTGTTGTTGATCCACTCACTACAAAAGCCAAGCTCATCATTTTGTTATGTACTCACAAACAGAACATAAGAAAAGAGATAAGTGGCAAGAGTTTACTGCATATTTTTTTGAGGAAGAATGGTTTGATTTTAACACACAGCAAATTATGTGTAAGCACTGCTGTGATAAGTTAGAAGATAATACAATGCCAACTAGAGCAGTACATATCAAGTACAAATTCATTTCAATACCACAAGAACTTTGAGATTTAAATGGAGGAAACAGCCTTTACACCACAACCGTTACAACACATGCATTTACCCTGCATGCAGTTGCAATGAAAAGGGTGTGTAGCAGTGGGTAGAAGGTGTTGGATTTAACTAAACATCTTCCCTACTGTTGCACAAACTGGAGTTGGAATAGAAAAGTGATCTATTCCAACTTCCAGCGCTCCCCGACATCAAGTCAGGGTAAAGTTTGCTGTTGCAACAGCATGCAGGGTAATGGCATGCGTTGTAACATCACATGGGGCCCGATTCACAGAACTAACTTAAGACAAAATCCTAAACTTACTACCATTTTCGTATTCACAGAAGGCACTTACTCATTTCGGTATTCGCAGAAGTTAGGACTCCTAACTTTAGGACTCCTAAATGCATTCTGTGAATACCGTAAGTCTTAAAATTAGGATTCTTCTCAATTTAGTAGTAGGAGTAGTAAAGTTAGGACTCCTAACTTTAGGACTCCTAAACTGAGAAAAATCCTAATTTTAAGACTTTCGGTATTCACAGAATGAATTAATATGTATTATACAAATGCTGATGTTAACGATATAACACATATGGAGGAAGAAACATAACATTACCATCAATTGGTTAGACTTAAAGGTGATAAAAAATGAACACTGTAAAATCCATCCTCTGCATTCTAAAGTAATCATAAGTGATGCTATTGATTTGTTTCAAATGAAACAGGCAAAAGGAGCTCACATTAGTGTCTAGGAAAAAACCTTAGAGGTTCGCTGTTTTCCCGAGCTGCTTCCCACTGGAGCAGGTGGCTGATATGATGACCACCCTGTATAGATACCAGTAGCTGAATACCGGCCAGCATGATTATATTCAGATGATCCAAGGCTTCACTAGTGCATTCAACACATGTTTCAGCTTCTGTTTGAGAGTGACTTGTCTGGACTTTCATATGCTATAAATCATATACTAAAGACAGGAGTTAGAGTAAGTTAATGAAAGAATGAAAATTTAGAGAACATATTGATTATCTTGCTGGCATACTAACGTGGCACTAGTGAATACTGGTATTCTCGGCATGGAGAACTCAAATGTATGTTGAGAAACCTAGATGCACCTACTTGGTTTCTGACATTCAGTTGTGCTAAATATGTATGATATGATCGACTTGAATTTTTGAGAGAAGCTAGCATTAAAGACATCAATGTCAAGACAGCTGGAGGATTTTGCTCCTTGGATCTTGATAATGTTTGTAGATATTTTACCCACAGTTTTCAATCTATGCTGTCTTTAATATGCAACAAAATAAATCCTCCTCTTGGCAAGGTAATTGATTTATTTTGGTGAAAAGAGAACCAAGCAAGAGGTGTTCCTCATATTCACATGCTGTTATGGAAAAAAGATGCACTGAAATCTGGAACAGACAGTGATGAGTCTGTCTTGTCTTTCATAGAACACTGTGTGATATGCGCCACCCCAAATGACGGTGGTGAACAGGGGTTGAGACAACAATTTCTACACTTTCAAACTCCTAGATGTTGGAAGTACTGTCATAGAAATTACAGATGCAAAGGAAAATGTTACACAATATCTCGATTTGGATTCCCACGACCTGTCATTTCTCAAGGGAAAGTAAACAGCTTTTTGTCTGCAGTCAGACTTAGAAAAGCACATACCTTCTGAAAAAAACAGCTGCTTTCACATATGTTAATTACTACAACTCTGTGATTCTGAAGATGTGGACTGCAAATATGGATCTTCAATTTGTAGCAGACAATTCTATTGTGTTGCTCGGTACTTTACTTCATATATTACACAATTAGAGATGAAGGAGTTCCGTAGAAAAGTCTGTAACCAAAACAGCTCCAGCTTGAAAATGCTCTCCCTTAGGGAGATGGGTTCCTATGAGTGCTGTTAATGGTTGAGTTTGGCCAGTTTTTTCTAGAAGTCAAGGGGAATTGTTTATGTAAGTCTATGCCTTGCAAGCCCGGCAATTTAGTACCTAGCAGAGTTCGATCCCGAAAGTACAGACATTGTGAAATTTAATATGTTGGATACGTACTATCCAAGAAGGAGTCCACAGATGGAAAACATGTGCCTTGATGAAGTACTTCAAAACCATAGATACAGAAGTAATGTACCAAAAAGCATAGAAGGAAAATATGCAGTAGTGATATTTGATGGTTATTTGGTGAAACACGCAAACATCTAATTATCCATATAAAACTGTGGGGCATATTATCAGGGATGGCATTAAACATTATCGCCGGTTTAGCGGCAGAAAACGACCACTAAAGCGGCGATAATGGGCTTGATAAAATGCTCTTGTGAATTCCTGTAGAGTCCATGTTCTGGTGTGAACATGATTCAGAAAAGGGGGTGGTGATGAACAGAGTGCCTGAATTAAGCAGACCACTCTTACCCAGTCCAAAGATCAGGGCTTGATCCATCACCGTTTTTTAGCTCACTGCACCATCCCAGCTCAGAACTTGGCTATATGCAAATTAGTCTGTTCCTGTCCCAGTGCATGATGGGAACAGGGCAAACCAAACTACCAAGCCAATTCTTATACTGGGAAGGAAACAAGCTTCCGGGGACCCGTTTCTGCCATTTCAGGCGTCGTCGGCCCGGCTTGCTTGAATCCTGATGGAGCAATGAGCAAGGGACTCACATCTGAGTATACCCTTCCACGCTTATGGTGGACAAAATGATTCAGAAAAGGGGGTGGTGATGAACAGAGTGCCTGAATTAAGCAGACCACTCTTACCCAGTCCAAAGATCAGGGCTTGATCCATCACCCCGTTTTTTAGCTCACTGCACCATCCCAGCTCAGAACTTGGCTATATGCAAATTAGTCTGTTCCTGTCCCAGTGCATGATGGGAACAGGGCAAACCAAACTACCAAGCCAATTCTTATACTGGGAAGGAAACAAGCTTCCGGGGACCGGTTTCTGCCATTTCAGGCGTCGTCGGCCCGGCTTGCTTGAATCCTGATGGAGCAATGAGCAAGGGACTCACATCTGAGTATACCCTTCCACGCTTATGGTGGACAAAATGATTCAGAAAAGGGGGTGGTGATGAACAGAGTGCCTGAATTAAGCAGACCACTCTTACCCAGTCCAAAGATCAGGGCTTGATCCATCACCGTTTTTTAGCTCACTGCACCATCCCAGCTCAGAACTTGGCTATATGCAAATTAGTCTGTTCCTGTCCCAGTGCATGATGGGAACAGGGCAAACCAAACTACCAAGCCAATTCTTATACTGGGAAGGAAACAAGCTTCCGGGGACCGGTTTCTGCCATTTCAGGCGTCGTCGGCCCGGCTTGCTTGAATCCTGATGGAGCAATGAGCAAGGGACTCACATCTGAGTATACCCTTCCACGCTTATGGTGGACAAAATGATTCAGAAAAGGGGGTGGTGATGAACAGAGTGCCTGAATTAAGCAGACCACTCTTACCCAGTCCAAAGATCAGGGCTTGATCCATCACCGTTTTTTAGCTCACTGCACCATCCCAGCTCAGAACTTGGCTATATGCAAATTAGTCTGTTCCTGTCCCAGTGCATGATGGGAACAGGGCAAACCAAACTACCAAGCCAATTCTTATACTGGGAAGGAAACAAGCTTCCGGGGACCGGTTTCTGCCATTTCAGGCGTCGTCGGCCCGGCTTGCTTGAATCCTGATGGAGCAATGAGCAAGGGACTCACATCTGAGTATACCCTTCCACGCTTATGGTGGACAAAATGATTCAGAAAAGGGGGTGGTGATGAACAGAGTGCCTGAATTAAGCAGACCACTCTTACCCAGTCCAAAGATCAGGGCTTGATCCATCACCGTTTTTTAGCTCACTGCACCATCCCAGCTCAGAACTTGGCTATATGCAAATTAGTCTGTTCCTGTCCCAGTGCATGATGGGAACAGGGCAAACCAAACTACCAAGCCAATTCTTATACTGGGAAGGAAACAAGCTTCCGGGGACCGGTTTCTGCCATTTCAGGCGTCGTCGGCCCGGCTTGCTTGAATCCTGATGGAGCAATGAGCAAGGGACTCACATCTGAGTATACCCTTCCACGCTTATGGTGGACAAAATGATTCAGAAAAGGGGGTGGTGATGAACAGAGTGCCTGAATTAAGCAGACCACTCTTACCCAGTCCAAAGATCAGGGCTTGATCCATCACCGTTTTTTAGCTCACTGCACCATCCCAGCTCAGAACTTGGCTATATGCAAATTAGTCTGTTCCTGTCCCAGTGCATGATGGGAACAGGGCAAACCAAACTACCAAGCCAATTCTTATACTGGGAAGGAAACAAGCTTCCGGGGACCGGTTTCTGCCATTTCAGGCGTCGTCGGCCCGGCTTGCTTGAATCCTGATGGAGCAATGAGCAAGGGACTCACATCTGAGTATACCCTTCCACGCTTATGGTGGACAAAATGATTCAGAAAAGGGGGTGGTGATGAACAGAGTGCCTGAATTAAGCAGACCACTCTTACCCAGTCCAAAGATCAGGGCTTGATCCATCACCGTTTTTTAGCTCACTGCACCATCCCAGCTCAGAACTTGGCTATATGCAAATTAGTCTGTTCCTGTCCCAGTGCATGATGGGAACAGGGCAAACCAAACTACCAAGCCAATTCTTATACTGGGAAGGAAACAAGCTTCCGGGGACCGGTTTCTGCCATTTCAGGCGTCGTCGGCCCGGCTTGCTTGAATCCTGATGGAGCAATGAGCAAGGGACTCACATCTGAGTATACCCTTCCACGCTTATGGTGGACAAAATGATTCAGAAAAGGGGGTGGTGATGAACAGAGTGCCTGAATTAAGCAGACCACTCTTACCCAGTCCAAAGATCAGGGCTTGATCCATCACCGTTTTTTAGCTCACTGCACCATCCCAGCTCAGAACTTGGCTATATGCAAATTAGTCTGTTCCTGTCCCAGTGCATGATGGGAACAGGGCAAACCAAACTACTATAAGCGTGGAAGGGTATACTCAGACATGAGTCCCTTGCTCACTGCTCCATCAGGATTCAAGCAAGCCGGGCCGACGAGGCTGAAATGCCAGAAACCGGTCCCCGGTAGCTTGTCTCCTTTCTGGTGAAGAATTGGCTTGGTAGTTTGGTCTGCCCTGTTCCCATGATGCACTGGGCCAGGGACAGACTAATTTGCATATAGCCAGGTTCTGAGCTGGGATGGGGCAGTGAGCTAAATAACGGTGATGGATCAAGCCCTGATCTTTGGACTGGGTAAGAGTGGTCTGCTTAATTCAGACACTCTGTTCATCACCACCCCCTTTTCTGAATCTGGTGTGAACATGGGCTTCTATTTGAATTCTCCAGGGCATATTATCAAGCCCATTATCGCCGCTTTGGCTGCAGTTTTCTACCGCTAAACCGGTGATAATTTTAACATCGTCCTTGATAATATGCCCCTGTGTTATCAAACTCCAGACGGAAGAGAATTTTTCTATTTGGTACTTCTACAACTCTTCATCCTTGGAGTGCTGAATCACAACTACTTGGAGACTATGACTGCTATGGAGATTATTTCAACACTGTAAAGGTGTGCAGTTTTCACAAACTATTTGTAAATGTTGAAAGATGAGATTTAACAGGAAGAACCTATTACTGCTAAGCTAAGGAGAGTTCACAATGCAGCCAACGTTCTGGACCACTGACTCAAGATCCCCTTGGACAAACAGTTATTGAAAATTAAGTAACCACAGCTATGAATGAGGTGGAGATTGCATGATAGGAAAGTGTTGATTTCGATCTTTAGTAGCACAATTAAACAATGGACAGAATTATTTTTATATTGAAGTAAACAATAAAATAGAGCATAGATTTGTGCATGACAAGAAAGGATGTAAATGTTCTTTGTTTAAGTACATACTACTATGCATCAGTGATCAAGCTGGGCCCAGAATGTTTTTTTTTATTTAAGTTCTTACTGCTTACCTAAAGCAGACAACAGAAGCAAAATTATTTTGTGTGATCACAGCACCTTCTGGATTAGCTGCGCACAATATTAAACAAATTACTCTACTTCAACTACTAACGCTACCTACTGAACAAGACAATAAACTGGAGTACCAAAAGTTATCCAGTGAAGCTTGTCATAAGGCATCTGGAGTATTAAAGAAACTGAAGCTTTTAATTATTGATGACGGAAGCATGGTCTCAAACTTAAGGCTTGCCTTCGTTCACTTGAGATTGCAACATACTTTAAGAACAGAGTACAACGTGCTGTTTAGAAAGCATGTATGTATGTATGTATATATATATATATATATATATATTCACTGAAAAAAACATTAGTTTCAGGGGCATTATAGTTATTTGGACATTTCACTCGTGCAAAACCAGAGAAATTCTGCCGTTATACTTAGTAGAGCTAACTATAACTCGCGCCCCTGCAATGCACTGCTGATGACATCACATATCACATCATTCATGACATGGTCAGTGACATCACTGATTACATCTCAAATTACATCACTGATGACATCACTAATGACATCATCCAGTGACTGTGTGTTTCTGTAAAAGTTTAAATATGTTTTATATATATATAGGCCAAGGTGGATTGAAGAATGAGTGATTTAGTAGGTGGGTGACTGACTATATAAGTGAGTGATGTATTGTGTCTTACTGAATGCATGGGTTAGTGACTGATACAGATATTCACACTGTTTACTTTGTCAGTTGGTGTGTAAGAGGTTGATTGGGTTGTCTGAGTATCTGCATGGGTGCCTAAGTGTCTGTGTGGGTGGGTGGGGGGTGTGACTCTGTGCATAGATGTGTAAGTGGGTGATTCACTAGGTGTATGGGTTCAAGAGTACATCTGTGAAGGGCTGTATAGGTGGATGAGTGTGTGTATGGGTGTGTTGGTGATTGAATGGATGTCTCAGTGGTACATGTGTGAGTAACTGCATATGTGAAAGGTAATATATGTGAGTGTTGGAGTATATAAATGACTATATGTGAGAGTGAGTGATTGTGAGAGTGGCTGTATGGATTAGTGTGCGCTTGTATTAGTTATTGTATAAGAGTATAAGTATGTGTTATGTGAGGTGGTGGGTGTATAACTGGATAGGTGACTAAATTGGAGTGTTATTGATTCTTTGCATGACTGACTAGGTGTGTGAGTAACTCTATGGATGAGTGGTGGTGTGTGAATGTCTATATAGATATGTGAGGGCATATGATAGTGCCCTATTGATGGTTGACTGCATGTTTGAGTGACTGTATGGGTAAATGAGTGGATGTGTGTATAGACCTAGGAATTAGTGAGTGGGTATGTACTAACTGGCATTGGTGTGTCTATGGTTTCAAAAATGGTAGTCTGTATTTTAGAGTGGGTGTATCAAAGGTTATATTAGGGTATGAGGAGGTGCATCAGATTATCACGTGGATAATATCATCAGTGATGTCATCAGTGAAGTCACTGACCATTTCATGAATGATGTAATATGTGACGTCATCAGCAGTGCATTGCGGGTGCGTGAGTGATAGTTGGCTCTACTAACTGTAACAGCCAAATTTCTCTGTTTTTTAAATGCTAATTTCTAATTATAATGTCCCTGAAACCTATGGTTTTTTTCAGTGAATTTCAAAAGTTTTTTAAATGTTAATTTCTAACTATAATGTCCCTGAAACCTATGGGTTTTTCAGTGAATTTCAAAGGTTTTTTAAATGCAAATTTTCAAATAAACATGCCTGAAAGCTATGGTTTTTTCAGTGAATTTCAAAGTTTTTTTTAAACATAAACATAAATTACCTACAAATCATTAGTTAATTTGAATTTTTTTACTTCAGACCATTTACCACTATAAACCCCACAACTAACACATCAAATTATTAGCACAATTGCCATATTTTCATTTTCATTAATTAATTAGCAATTTAACAAAATAATTAATTAATTATAAATAACTTAACTCCCACCCTATTCCCCTATAAACCCCATCACTAATTTCTTAAAACATGATACAATCAACATAATTAATTAACAATGACTTAATTAATTAATAATAAATAACAAGCAAATAATCAATAATTATTAATAAATGAATTCCCACATTTAACACTATGAAATACATTAAATAAATATTATATAAAAAATATTAATACATTTATTAAAATTAAAATACTTCCCACTCTATTTCCCATCAACCCACAACCCGCTCCTACAAAAATGGCACAATTAACATAATTTCCAATTAACCAATAATAATTAACAACAAATAAATAATTAATAATGCAATAATTCCCACAGTTAACACTATAAAACCCCAGTTAAATAAATACTAATAAATTAAAATATTATAAACAAATTACTTCCCACCCTATTCCCCTATAAACCCACAACCCACTACGGAACTAAAATGCAAAATGTTATTAAAATATAAGTAAATAACTTCTAAAAATGCAACACGTATGTTAAAAAACAAAAACAATACTTAGACAAAAAATAGAGCATATACATTTAAAATAAATACTAAAATACATAACACTAACTAAAACACCAATCTTTTTAATAACTATATTTTTGCAAACGATATTAATGACTTCGATATTTAAAAAAATGATATTTCTTACCTCAAACTTGATATTTATTATCACAATATTCTTGCTGTCGATATTTCTGTATCACGATATTTCCAACTCAATATTTGTGTAGATCGACATTTCCAACTCGATATTCTGTCTGCATACCTATATACTGTATGACTTTGCAAACCATTTGTCTCATATGAATAGATGGAGGGATTACATTTTAGTGTCTCTAAATATGTGTCATTTTGCACCTGGCATCATTCACTTTAGATCATTGGTACTGTCGATTTGGGGACAATCTATCATTTGTATGGCTTTATTTGAAGGATCGTCAATTGACACATTTCGAGGTTGTGTATTGAAATAAAATAGGTATTGAGTATATGTATGAACATGTATTAAACAATTTATGATGTAGAATATATAGGAAAACAAAATGCAATACATATATCAATTTGACAGAATTTAAAACATGAGTAAGTTGATGTTGGAAAATGGAGGATGTTTTTTGCCAATAAATGCTGCAGGTTAAGGTTCTAGTATTGAGAGCCATTGCAACTGCGAACGGACTAGATGATAGAATGGTGTCCATTGTGATTGTTTACAAGGCCTAGTTCAAGGCACACAGCCAAAATGTGTTGACCCAATCTTTTTTAATTGCTCTTGCACTTTCTTTGAATTTCAAGTGTTCACTAAATAAATTATAAAATTCAACACCAACCCGACTGTGATGGATCATGTATTGTGCCGCTGTGTCAGTGTTGTGGAGAAGTACGCCGAGTGGAGATATGTGTGTGTGTGTGTACATATATATATATATATATATATTACCTACTGGCGGTCGCCAGTAGGTATATATAGTTAGGATTTTTTTCCTATGGGATTTTTGAAAATTCTATGTCTAATAACTTTGACGTTTGTGGACGGAATTGGCTGAAATTTTCAGGAAAATGGAACATTTTGTTTCTGAGCAGCCCCTGAAAATTTGGGGGGGTTTTGTCAAGGGGAGGCCGAGAAAAAAGGGGGGTCCCAAAACGCGTTTTTCCCATGTTAATTTCCATAGGGCGGTTGGCCTCACTTTTAGTCCGAACGGCTGAATGGATTTGCACGAAACTTGGCAAAATTGTAGGGACTGTTAGCCCGATGTGCCTTTGCTAGGTCTCAATATATGTGCTCCAGTGGATTTTGATAAATTAACGTTCAAAAAAATATATATATCTGTAACAGCGCTCCGGGCAGCGCTCCGGGCAGCGCCCCGGTTCGCGTACCTGACGCGTAACGGAACTTCGCGAAGCGAAGCTGATTGGCTCTCCGGTGTCTGTCAACATTCTAAACAGTCCGGAGCAGCCGCCATCTTGTCTCTCGGTAGGATTGAGAGACAAGAGGAGGCCAAAACAAAGGGGGAAATGACCATAAGGGGGCATAGTAGATCCTCCCTGACCCCCTAGGTTTGATGTGGAGGCTTTAAAAGGGCCCCGTGGGGCAAAAAAAAAAAAAATCGTTTTTTTTGCGTGGGGAGCGCCCGGTACGCGCACCGGGAAGCGGTCCGGGGAGCGTACTATGAGGAAAAAAGAATGATAGACTTTTCAAATATTGTATGTTTATTGATTGTTCGTTTTGTTGGGGGTTTTTTGTTGTTTTTTTCTTTTTGTGATTGTTTTTCAAAATTTAATAGAACGTCTAACATTTGACTGTCCGAAATGTCGTCATTTTCAGTGAACATAACTTCCAACATTTGAGTGTCCAAAATGTCCTTATTTTGAGTGAACATAACTTGCAACATGTCCTCATTTTGAAGGAGGAAATCTACAGATTGTACACATTGTAGTAGTTCATGGTCCTGTGATTCATCCATGAATTCAATGTCATTTGGTTCAATGTTTTCTTGATTGGTCTCTTCAAGGACAATTTCAAATGACACTTTTTGTTCTCCTTCCATTTTGCCTGAAATTTGCATAAAAAATATATATATCAGTAGAGATAGGGCACTGTTGGGATTAATTTAACAGTGAATTTATCTTTGGGCAGTGTATAGTATCAGACTAGTAGTAGAAATATAAAAATGTGTATGTGATGAAACCTTAGTAAATTCATAAATATACAAGACAAGCCTAAATCCATCCATAACTATAACAGAAAAGTCTATCTAAATCTATAACTATTACAGAGGGATAGTATATAACTATCAGAAAAAGTTTTCCATATTAACTTAAAGTTCACAATATACTTTAGTTTTCAAAATAACATCTTACCTTTTAAAAACAAGTTTAAGTTGTCAGTGAAAATGCTCTTGCAATGTACTTCAGGAAGTAGTAGTCAAAATGGCTGTGTTTCTTTCTCTTTCTTTATATATATTCAGGTACATAACCAATCAAATGTCAGGTAAAAAAAGTAGAAAATGAAAGTAACATTTTAATTGGTTGTCAATTCCAACACTTCAGATGTGTTTTGTGAAGTAATTTACCTCAGGGTATTTAGAGAGGTCTACAGGCTAAATGGTTAAATGGAATTCCAATCAAATTTGTGAAAATGGTAGGGATTGGTATGTAGAATGAGCTAATCTATATTTGGTGAAAGTGTCTCCAGTGGTTTTTCTGTAAATTACTTTCCCACCTTTTTTGAGCGAGCGCTTCCCAGTGCGCGCCCCGGTACGCGAACCAAGAGCGTTACGGGAGTCCTCCATTTTGTGTTTTGGTAAAATTGAAATACAAGATGGAGGGCAAATAATGTTCAGAATGGATAGAAGGGGGCACGGTAGACGTATCCTGACCCCCTAGGTTTTCTGAGGGTGGCTGAGGAGGCCCATATGTGCGAAAAAAAACCACATTTTTTTAAAATTTTCGCGTGGTTAGCGTCTGGTGCGCGTACCGGGTAGCGCTCCGGAAAGCGTAAATTGTGAAAATTAGTTAAAAAAAAGTTACATTTAAAATTTGTTTATATTGATCATAGTTAGGGTAGCTCTGAGAAGAGCTTTTGGGTCTGTGGTAGATTTAGGTACTTATAAGTAGGTACCAATACATAGTCTTAAATTCAGGATGAAAACTATGTTCCCCTCATCTGAGAAGTGAACTCCATCTCCTCTGTAGATATCTTGCATGTAGTAACGCAAGTTATTGTTGTAGATGCAGCCCATTCCATGGTCTCTCATGTAAGCTGAAACAGACTTATTTACATGCTTCCTCGATTTCTCAATTTGTGGACAAAATTCGTTGGACCACCTCCATTTCTTTCTGTCGGCATATATTGGAATATACCAAGGCAGTTTGAGGAAAAAGTGCCATCAATTGCTCAAAGGTGTCCTTTAAAAGCATTTCCAGACCTACCCCAGTCAAAGTGCCCAAGTCATTTCCTCCACAGTGTACAATTAACAGGTCAGGTTTTGGCAAATGCAAAAAGGTTTTCACCAATGGTATCAATTGGTGACATCTTAATCCTCTGTGGCTAATCCACTTGATTTCCACATTTTGTAAATTGAGGTTGTGTAAATTTCTGTTCTCAGCATACCTTTGAGCCCAATGGATGTAACTATGTCCAACAATCCAGACAGAAAACATAGTGAGAGGAGGTTCTGCTGCAGTCAGATGAAGTGTGGTAATGAAATGGCAGTTGAAACAGTAGGAGTATGTAATGAGAAAAACTGTGGAGTTTCTGTGCTAATGAATCAGTAGCAGTGATTGGTGGATTTTGATTGCTGGAAACAGAAAGTTAGGGTGCATGGATGAGTTCTTTGAAAGATGTAATTTGAATGGTCAAGAAAAAATCATTTTATGAAAGATTGCACTGGATACGCAGGTGTACTGAGATTTCAGAGTTCAATTGAAACATTGTTGTGTGAAGTTGCAAACATGAGAGGTCTTTCAGGAGGTGGTTGCTATGCAAAAAAGGCAGAAAGGGCAGAGGGGGGAAGGGTGTTGATTTGAAAAAAGTGAGGGAAGAGTTTTGATTGGGTGACATGAGAGATATGTGTGATGAATTACAGCATTTCTGTGCTTTTTTTGGCTGCAGCCTCTGGAATGCATACCCTTTGCTCTTCTGAAGACAAATTGGTGTGTGTCTGAGTCTGTTTTGAAACTCAAAAAGTATTTGCTAAGGTGAGAAAAGATTCATTTAATTTAAATAGAGAATAGTATGCTTTAAGGAGAAAATTATGAAGAAAGTTGTGTATTTAAAATGTTGCTTTGTGTCAAGTGTTTTACAAATAGATTTTGTTTCTTTGAGTTACATAGCCATGTTACATAGGCATGTTAAAAGTGACGCAAAAATGGTGCAAGGGCCTTAAAAAAACGCTTTCATGTGTCTTAGGGCATTTTAAGTCACTTCCCCATGAATGTAGGTATATAATTACTTTACATGATGTGTTTAAAAATGTTTTTTGAAATCAATTAGGTTTCTTGATATGTACTGCTAGAGTTTCATAGGTTGCTTGGGGCATGTTTACAAGGCCTTTGAGTTCCTTTGATGTTATTTTTCCCATTTTAATTTAAGACATTTCCTTGTGGTGCAAGGTCCTTGTAAATACGCCCCCATGTGTGCTTGGCAAATTTAGATTTTGATTCTTTGAGTTACATAGACATGTTAAAAGTGACGCAAAAATGGTGCAAGGGCCTTAAAAAATCGCTTTCATGTGTCTTAGGGCATTTTAAGTCACTTCCCCATGAATGTAGGTATATAATTACTTTACATGATGTGTTTAAAAACGTTTTTTGAAATCAATTAGGTTTCTTGATATGTACTGCTAGAGTTTTATAGGTTGCTTGGGGCATATTTACAAGGCCTTTGAGTTCCTTTGATGTTATTTTTCCCATTTTAATTTAAGACATTTCCTTGTGGTGCAAGGTCCTTGTAAATACGCCCCCATGTGTGCTTGGCAAATTTAGATTTTGATTCTTTGAGTTACATAGACATGTTAAAAGTGACGCAAAAATGGTGCAAGGGCCTTAAAAAAACGCTTTCATGTGTCTTAGGGCATTTTAAGTCACTTCCCCATGAATGTAGGTATATAATTACTTTACATGATGTGTTTAAAAACGTTTTTTGAAATCGATTAGGTTTCTTGATATGTACTGCTAGAGTTTCATAGGTTGCTTGGGGCATATTTACAAGGCCTTTGCGTTCCTTTGATGTTATTTTTCCCATTTTAATTTAAGACATTTCCTTGTGGTGCAAGGTCCTTGTAAATACGCCCCCATGTGTGCTTGGCAAATTTAGATTTTGATTCTTTGAGTAACATAGACATGTTAAAAGTGACGCAAAAATGGTGCAAGGGCCTTTAAAAAACGCTTTCATGTGTCTTAGGGCATTTTAAGTCACTTCCCCATGAATGTAGGTATATAATTACTTTACATGATGTGTCTAAAACATTTTTTGAAATCAATTAGGTTTCTTGATATGTGCTGCTAGAGTTTCATAGTTTGCTTGGGGCATATTTACAAGGCCTTTGAGTTCCTTTGATGTTATTTTTCCCATTTTAATTTAAGACATTTCCTTGTGGTGCAAGGTCCTTGTAAATACGCCCCCATGTGTGCTTGGAAAATTTAGATTTTGATTCTTTGAGTTACATAGCCATGTTAAAAGTGACGCAAAAATGGTGCAAGGGCCTTAAAAAACGCTTTCATGTGTCTTAGGGCATTTTAAGTCACTTCCCCATGAATGTAGGTATATCATTTCTTTACATGATGTGTTTAAAAACGTTTTTTGAAATCAATTAGGTTTCTTGATATGTACTGGTAGAGTTTCATAGGTTGCTTGGGGCATATTTACAAGGCCTTTGAGTCCCTCTGATGTTACTTTTCCCATTTTAATTTAAGACATTTCCCCGTGGTGCAAGGTCCTTGTAAATACGCACCATGTGTGCTTGGCAAATTTAGATTTTGATTCTTTGAGTTACATAGCCATGTTAAAAGTGACGCAAAAAGTGGTGCAAGGGCCTTAAAAACACGCTTTCATGTGTCTTAGGGCATTTTAAGTCACTTCCCCATGAATGTAGGTATATAGTTTCTTTACATGATGTGTTTAAAAACGTTTTTTGAAATCAATTAGGTTTCTTGATATGTACTGGTAGAGTTTCATAGGTTGCTTGGGGCATATTTACAAGGCCTTTGAGTCCCTCTGATG
Source organism: Lissotriton helveticus (assembly GCF_964261635.1). Lineage (NCBI taxonomy): Eukaryota > Metazoa > Chordata > Amphibia > Caudata > Salamandridae > Lissotriton > Lissotriton helveticus. The sequence continues at coordinate 1,658,587,663 of NC_136061.1, read as the reverse complement.
TTATTTTTCCCATTTTAATTTAAGTAATTTCCCCGTGGTGCAAGGTCCTTGTAAATACGCCCCCATGTGTGCTTGGCTAATTTAAGTACTGATAGGGTGTGCTTCTACATAAGACCTGTGTTGTGTTTTCAAATTATGACCAGAAAATCTTTTTTTTTTTTTTTTAAACACTTTTCACATTTATGAGAAGGTGATATTGGTGTCTGCTTCTTTAAATAAATATTGAACTGAGAAATATTAAACTGAGGCTTCTGTAAGTGTCAAGGGAGGTGAGTAATGTACATTGCTCTGTTGTATACAGTCCTCATCTTCTGCGTACTCTTGGATATGCTAGACTACATCTGCACAATGAGATAACTAAGCTGAGGAAACACAGGTGATGTGATTGTGAATTGAGCAAAAATATTTGCACGTTTTTCAATGACATCACCTGTGTTTCCTAACATTACGAATCACATTGTGCAGATAAGGTTTAGGCCTGTCCAGGAAGATAGAGGAGGTCTGGCCTTTGTTCAAGAGTGCAATGGACATGACTCAGTTCATTGGTAGGCCTGCACATGTATTATCTCCTCTGTACTCATCAATAAGCCTAAATTTCATCTGCAACCCTGAGTAGGCCTCACCTCAAACAAACCTCTGCATAGGCCACACCTTATCGTCATCTTGAATCAATCATTTAAAATGTTAGGGGCAGATTTATGATGGCCGTGCGCCTCTTTTGTGCTGCTGTTGCGTCACTTTTGTGACGCAGCAGCAGTGCAAAAGATGCACCATGTTGCAAGATAGGCCTCACTTCATCTGCAACAAGATACCGTCAGTTTAAACTGTATACATTTAGGACTGTGTAGGGGCATGGAGAAGATGAGCAAAAGATGCGCTATGTTGCGACATATTTACAACTTGATGCATCTAGGCAGATGTGTCATGCTGTAAAGTCCTGTGCCACATGAAACCTACGTCAGGTTTCATGTGGGCGTTGTGTTGCAGGGTAGCCAGTCATTTGGATGAAAACCGTGTAAAACTAACACAGTAAAATTAAGAAGATTTTACTGAGTCAGCTTTATGGCATTGCTGAATCAAATCCTTATGCCTGTTTGAAACAGGCATAAGGAGTGATGCACCATGCAATGTGTGGCTTGCCCCTGTGCATTGCAGTAGATATGTTGCGCTTATGACGTGATTCCTGCAATGCGCCGTTTTTGTGGAACAGATGTGTGACGCATCTGTGCTGTTTTTGCTCAATGATGCTCTGCATTGTAAATGTGGCACATCATGGGTGGCAGAGCAGTGTTGTACGTTAACTGGTGCATCCCTGGGGATGCGCCAGTTAACATAAATCTGCTCCTTTAAATTTAAGTATTAGCAGGCGATTCAGTGTTGGTGAGGCTTATCCAAGGTTAAGAAGAGATGAGTCCTGTTCACTGAAAATTTGGACATAGGCCTCAACTCTTCAGCATCGCTGGACATGGTTAAATAATATCTGCAAAATGTTACTCTTGTTAAACAATTTTACTATTATAGTCTCTGAGATTTGTGTCTTAGTCTGCAACATCTCATTGTTGTTCTCTTTTTTTAAAGATAACGACAACATCAAGCATGAGTGATAATGAGCAATCTGTTGATCTCGATCTTATCATTGAACTTGTGATTGAAACGTCAGTGGAAGTAGATCCCTTGGATGATTTATATCCTGTGGATGATGAAGAAGTTGATGAGGATGCTGATTTGTCAGAATTGTATGACATAGGGTGGGCAGCTGACCTGCTCGAGCCTATTAACCTATAAAGACTTTTAAAAATAAATTTAAGTTACTCGAATTGAAAAGTAACCATGTAATCCGTTTCATTTAAAATTAAATACAACTTCAAAAACAGATTGTGTGAAGTGTCTTTAATAAAATAGTAAAATATGCTAATAAAATTAGTTCAGATTCACATATAAAAGAGCACGGGTCAAATGTAGAAGCATTCCATTTCTTTGCTACTATTTGTGAGTTTCAATTTTGGTAATGCACTAAAAATTATTGTATGTAGAATTGAGAACTAGTATGTTAATTTTTTGACGACTGTGATTGATTTACTGTTTGGTAATAGTGGTTAATAACATTTTTTATTATATTTTACCACAGATTCAACTGCAGATCATTTCAAAATTAGACAATGCCGTCTAAGGAAAGAAGCCGAAAGGCTACAAAACGTCAAAGACAGCAGATTACTAAATGCTTGCAGCAGTCCTCTACAATAAAATCTCGTCAAGTCACCAAGAAAGCTCCGGGTAAGAGAACGAAATCATTCCTTAGAAACATTTGTAGCAAAAAAAGTTTAACTACAGAACATGTTTTAGTCCAGAAAAAGAGAGCCAATTTAAACGGAAAGGAAAGGCCAATCAAAAATGTTACTGCTAGAGCAGGAGATAACTCTGTGCATGGTAGTAGAAGGAAAAATCAGTTTAGGGACATTCGTAGACGAATGTTCCGCAACAGGATAATTGGCAATTTGTTAAAAAATATTAAGAAAGGTCAACAGAAAGTGGTTTTTTATAAGAGAAAAAAAAAGTTGAGAAAATTATTGATCAGGCATTCGAAATTAAGCGAAAGTTATTTATTTTGATAATCAATAGAATTAGGAAATGAAACAAGGCAATTTATGATTTCAAAACAAATAGTAGATGGAAGAGAAGAGTTAATCGTAGTAATTTTTGTGAAGTTTTTTCAGGAGAATGGATGCATAGTTCAAGTTGTGAGGCATTTTTTAATGAGGAGAGTTATTTCCAGGATAATGATTTGATGGTTGTCCAGTTGAAAAAGAAAAACTTGTGACAACAGAGGCAGAAGAGGTGTTAGGTAATGAGGTTTTAGGAAGACGTCCTAAGGGACCAGTGTATACCTGGAAGTGTAGTAGTATTTGCAGTGTGCGACAGGATTCCATCAATTTGCTTTGTGACTTTGTACGGACATTTAATAAGAAAAGTTTAAAACAGAAAATGAAGTTGTTGCAAGAATTAGATCCTTGCAGAGTGAGAGAAGTGACAGGTTTGCATGGTCATTCACTGGCTTGTCTTTCCAGGAGAGTATGCCAGAGTGTTTTTCATCATTTCAGGATGCTAGCAGTGCATCATAATAAAGTGAGGAAATTAGTTAGAATGTTGTATTATGATAAGAGTCCAGCAATTATGCTTAAACAATTATGCACTGCTCTTTTGCATGGTTCTGAAGTAGATGTGAAGAATATTTGTGAAGAAGTTGAGTTTTGTTACTTTGCAAGTAAAGAGGAGAATGTTGAAATTGACCCAGAAGAAGAAGGTAATGTGGAAGATAGTGTACAGGTTTCCAGTACAGATAATTTTCAGAAGGAAATTATGACGTTTCAGGTGAAATCAAGTGAGAGGCCTAATTTCACTTGTGTGTGTTGTCGACGCACTTATTATAAGAATCAGACTAAGTTAGTGGATTTATATGCGAAAAGTGAAAGGGAAAATAATAGTGAATGGAAGGATTTTGCAACATACTTGATGGTAGAAAATTGTTTTGATTTGGGATTGGATCAACGTGTGTGTACTTATTGTTGTAACAAATTAAATCAAATCAAAACCGGATGCCTGCTAGAGCGGTTCATAATAATCTGGAATTGGTTGAGATTCCTTCTGAATTGAAGGATTTAAATACTTATGAATCTATTTTGATTCAAAGTATCCATCCCTTTCAGGCTATTGTAAGAATGGAGCCAAAGACAGGGAAATTGCCTCCATCAGATTTACAGAGAGGATTAAAGGGAAGAGTTGTTTATTTGCCTCTAGATTTGAAGAAAAACAATAATACAATTGGAGTAGAGAAAGTGGAAGAGGAACCTCTGGTTATCTTAGTTAATGGGGTTCCGACAAAGAGTAAGAAAATCTGGCAAGATTTAGTGGATGTTAGGAAAGTGAAAAAGGCAACATTGTATTTGAAGAAAAACAATAAGTACTACAAGAATGTATATGTTGCAGAAGAGGAAGTAAGTGAAGAAGAGGATAGCGATTTGTGTGCTGGTCAAATTGAGAAAGTAGAACCCTCTAAAAATGAAGAAATATATGAACATTATAGTGTTCATCCTTTGCATTCCAAGGAAGTCATGGGGAATGCTATTGAGTTGTTTCAAATTAAACAAGCCAAAGGAAGTCCCATTAGTGTTTGGGAGGAAAGTTTGGAAGCTCGGTGTTTCCCACAGCTATTTCCAACAGGTCAAGGAGGAAGATATGATGAGCGACCTGATCAAATTCCTGCTTCTGAATACCGGACTTTACGATGGTATGCAGAAGATCCAAGGTTTCGTCAATGCATTCCCTATTTGTTTCATCTACTGTTTGAAAGCGATCTGTCTGGACTGTCATATGCAGTGAACCACATCTTGAAAAGTGGTGTACAGATGCAAAACATCTCGGCAAGTGACTTTATGGATAAAGTCAATGTGCAAGACAGTATTTTGGATTCTCACCTGATTAATCTCATGGCGTGTCAGCGTGGTACTAATGAGTACTGGTACCGTCGTCATGGTGATTTAAAATGTATGCTGAGGAACTTAGGAACTCCCACATGGTTCCTCACTCTCAGCTGTGCCGAGTATGGCTGGGAAGACTTACTTGAATTTCTACGAGAGGCAAATGGAAACATTGAAAATATCGAATTCAAGACACCCGGAGAACTGTGCTCTTTGGATCCAGTGAATGTATGCAGGTACTTCAATCATAGATTTGAAGCTATGATGTCTTTCATCATGAACAAGAAAAATCCACCTCTTGGAGAGGTGTTAGATTTCTTCTGGAGAAAGGAGTACCAAGCAAGAGGTGCTCCTCATATACATATGCTGCTGTGGATCAAAGATGCACCCAAATTTGGAACAGATCCAGATGACTTAGTGATGAGTTTCATAGAACAGTATTCTACATGTGCTGTTCCAAAGGCAAAGGAAGACAAAAGCCTAAGAGAACAAGTTTTACGCTTCCAAAGCCATCGTTGCGGAAAGTACTGTCGTCGTAAATTCAGAAACAAGGACAAGTTCTACACAAAATGTCGTTTCGGCTTTCCACGACCGGTGATTTCTAAAGGAAGAGTGAACAGTTTGATGTCTTCGCTGTAACATAATGTGATGAAGAAATCACCCAAAAATACATACAATTTGAAAAGGAACGAAGAGTCCAAGTACATCAACGACTACAACCCAGTGATTTTGTCCATGTGGAATGCTAACATGGATATACAGTTTGTGGCTGATAACTGTATGGCTGTGGCTCGGTATGTGACATCTTACATCACCAAAAAAGAAAAGACAGAATTGAAGGATACGTGGGAGGACATTTCCCATGAAAAGAGCCTCAGTAAGAAGTTGTACAGTTTCAGTCTGAAGATGTTGTCGCATCGAGAAATCGGAGCTTACGAATGTTCTGACCGGTTGTCTTCAGCAAGTCTCTATGCCAAATCCAGGAGTATCATTTGGGCGAGTCTTGGTCTTGCTGCAACGCGTAATCGAGTTCTAAAACCTGTACGGGAAATTGAGTATTTGGCGGAAAAGGAGCCAAACAGTACAGATATTTTGAAGACCAACATGTTGGATACATATTATCCAAATAGAAGCAGTCACCTCAAGAATATTTGTCTGTATGAGGTTCTGCAAAATTACATATTCAAGAAGAACATCAAAGAAGATATTGATAAAGGAGTGTATGCTGTAATTGGAAGTGAGGGATGTCTGGTCAAGCAAAGAAAATTCCAATTGGTAAATCATCGAAAATTGAGTGGCGAGTCTCCTGAAAGAAAGGAGTTTTTCTATTTATCACTTTTGCAACTTTTCAAGCCTTGGCGTGCAGAAGAGGAACTGCTTGGAGATTTCCTCTGTTACGAAGACTCTTTCAATGCTGCCAAGGAGACTATAGAATGTCCTGTTTTTCCCAAATATCTAGAAATGTTGAATGCGGAAATTGAGCAGGAAGCAACGATTGCAGCCGAGATTGCTAGAGACAGTTCTCAGGACAGTCAGAGTTCTGTTTCATTGAGTCAGGATCCAGTAGGAGGACCAGTTATCGAAAATGAAGCTGCCACTGCTATGATTGAAGTGGAAAGAGCCATGGCACATGCTCAGGAGGATGCGGTTAACTTAGAAGACTTGGAAAGACAACTCAACGTTGAGCAGAGGAAAATATATGACGAAGTTACCAACCAAATTGATCATGGATTAAGTCATGAGAAGAAAGAGTGCTCATGTACGTCGTTGAAGCCTGTCCGACTGTACGTGAGTGGAGAAGCGGGAACTGGAAAAAGTTTCCTCATTAAAGCAATTTCATGTTATTTGCAGAAAAGGACTGAGTCATCGCTGTCTTGTGTTGTCACCGCTCCAACTGGACTGGCAGCACATAACATTAAAGGTATTACTTTGCATCGTCTACTGATGCTGCCAGTGGAGCATGATAACAAATTACAATACCACAAGTTATCTGGAGATGCTTGTTGTGAAGTTTCAAGAGTCTTGAGGAAAATGAAACTTCTTATCATTGACGAAGTAAGCATGGTTTCCAATGTCATGCTTGCCTTTGTGCATTTGAGAATGCAAGAAGTTCTCAAAACAGAGTATGATGTGTTATTTGGTGGCAAACACATCATTGTTTTCGGTGATCTTCTGCAGCTGACACCAGTGAAAGGACAACCTGTGTTCAAAATGCTCACGCATGAAGATACCAGGAAGTGCCTAGGGAGCATTGGCAACGTCAATATATGGTTAAACTTCAATTATGCTGAACTGCGTGAAAATATGCGTCAGGCGAAGGATGAAGATTACAAGAATATTCTACAAGATGTTAGAATCGGAAAAGTGATCGAGCATGGGAAAGAAGCTTTACATGCACGATTACTGTCAAATTTGTATCCAGAAGAAGACGTTGTGCCTGAGAATATTTTTCGGAAAATTACTGAGAAGAAATCTGGAATATGTTTGATGCCAACTCTTGCAGAATGTGCCATCTTCAACAACAAAATGTTGCATTTAGAAAACCAATAGATTGTGAAACTGGAAGCTATTGACAGAGTAGAGCATATGGGATCAACAATTATTTGTCTGAGAATTTGAAATCAAAATTGGATTCATTAGAGAAGACTATATCTAAAACTGCAGGTTTTGAAAAGACTCTGAATGTGTGCTTAAATTGCCGTATAATTTTAAGAAGGAATTTACATGTTGAAAGAGGTCTGGTAAATGGATTAATGGGTAATGTTGTTGATTTTGTGAAATACAGAAATAGAGATGGAATTGAATTTTTTAAAATTAAATTTGATGGCATTGAGGAAGTACAGCTAATTGGTCGTTGCTCTGCTAGGTTTTTGCTTGTAAAAGACTTATATGTTCGCCGTAAGCAGTTTCCTGTTTGCTTGGCATATGCTGTGACAATCCATAAATCACAAGGTTTAAGTGTAGACAGTGCATTGGTGAATATTGGCAGTTCTGTGTTCAAGGAGGGTATGGCATATGTGGCATTGTCACGAGTCAGAACTTTATCGGGATTGTACTTGATTGAGTGTGATGTCACAAACATTTGTGCGGATCTAGATTGTGTTAAGGAATACAATAGGTTAAGAAGAGAGTATGCGCCACATTTGCCTCAATATCCTTTATTTGAGAAACGTGTGGTAGGCCGGAAACGAAGAAATGTGACCAATAGTAGGGAGGTTGTAGCAAAAAGACGAAAAGTCGATGAACCTGAAATTATAAGCAGAAAGAAAAAGGATTCTGTTGAAGATGTTGTTGGTTTTCAATTTGAAAATAGTTCTGGTGTCAACTGCTATGCTAATGTAGTGGTTAATGTTGTCTTTTCTCTAGAAACTTTAAAAGAACAGATTGTGATCAATTCGGATCAAAGTTTTTGCTGCTTGCTGAATTCTGCGTTAGAGAAATGTAGCACTGATAGAACCAAAATAGAAAGTGTGTCTGAAATTCGAAATCTGTTAGACAAATGTTCAGGTCAAACGCAATTCTCTAAAAATATTCAGCAAGATTGTCAGGAGTTTTTAATGTATATGCTTGATGTATTGCAAGATGAAGGTGTAGATGTAGATCACCTGTTTGGCCTTTCTTATCAATGGCAGCATGACTGCGAGAACTGTTGGGTATCAAGTACTACTAGTGTAGACTCAGAAAGATTTATATATTTAACTTTGCCAGACAGTAAATCAGTGTCCTTTAATAAGCTAGTAAAATCAGCCGATCACAACATGGAGTGTAGCCAATGTAAGTCAGCAATGCTGTCCACATTATTTATACGAACATATGGCCAGTATGTCATTTTAAAGTTCCAACGATGTAGGCCTGATGGAACAAAATTGACAACTTTAATTAAAAATGTTGTGGCTTCGCAGTTGTCAATATCAGGAAGGACTTTTGTAACTGCAGCAATTATATATCATGACGGTCCTTCAACAACATCAGGACATTACACAGCTTATTTAAAGTCTAGAAACGGCTGGTCATTCTGCAATGATTCTGTTTTAACTTTAAAAAAAAATTGCCTTTTGACCTTAAAAATTCTTACCTGGTGTTTTTAAAACCAAAATTTTAGGGAAAGAATCTCGGGATCTGCTCTGAGGAATTTCAAGAGGTTCTAATGGCTCCTACACTATTTGGCCTTGAGGATAAGTGTAGTACAGAGTAAAAAGTTAAACGTCGAAATGTGGAACATGAGTGAGCAAGAAGGATGAGATATTACAAGTACAGGATTGTGAAAGTGATCTTGAACGTTTTCTTTCTAAAAGTTGCGGAAAAAGAAAATGACAGGATTTGCTTAGAAGAATTCCAAGAGTTATAAATGGCTCTTACACGATTTGGCCTTGAGGAAATGTGCGGTAGAGAGCGAGAAGTCATTTATTGTATGTAACATATTTGTCAAAACGATGGAACTTTTCTTTCAGAAAGTGGCGGGCTGAAAATAATAGCAGCACAACAGAGTATAAGCTGTTCATAGGACATCCTTTGACGTCATGGAAAGTAAGTTACTTTTAAGGAGTTCTGATTTCTGATTGGTTATGTTATATGGGTTTTTTAAACACAATCATTTTGATTGTGTTTTTTTTTCCCCGCTGTTATATGATGAATACCTTCAACTCACTGTTTTTAGTGAAATTTGATACATTCTGAGAACAGCAAAAATAAACCATTTAACATGTATAATTAATTCTGTACTTTTTGTATTTATGATATACATTGAGAACTGTGCAGGAGGCATGGAGAAACTGAGGCTTCTGTAAGTGTCAAGGGAGGTGAGTAATGTACATTGCTCTGTTGCTTACAGTCCTCACCTTCTCCGTACTCTTGGATATGCTAGACTACATCTGCACAATGAGATACCTAAGCTGAGGGAATACAGGTGATGTGATTGTGGAATGAGCAAAAAAAATTGCACGTTTTTCAATTACATTACCTGTGTTTCCTAACATTACGAATCACATTGTGCAGATGAGGTTTAGGCTTGTCCAGGGACACAGAAGAGGTCTGGCCTTTGTTCAAGAGTGCAGTGGACATGACTCACTTCATTGGTAGGCCTGCACATGTATTATCTCCTCTGTACTCTTCAACAAGCCTAAATTTCATCTGCAACCCTGAGTAGGCCTCACCTCAAACAAACCTCTGGATAGTCCACACCTTATCGTCATCCTGAATCAATCATTTAAAATGTTAGGGGCAGATTTATGATGGCCGTGCGCCTCTTTTGTGCCGCTGTTGCGTCACTTTTGTGATGCAGCAGTGATGCAAAAGATGGACCATGTTGCAAGATAGGCCTCACTTCATCTCCAACAAGATATCGTCAGTTTAAACTGTAAACATTTAGGACTGTCTAGGGGGCATGGAGAAGCTGAATCTTCTGTAAATGTCAAAATTGTTCCATTCAGTGCTCACCTTCTGCGTAGTCTTTGATATGCTAGACTCCATCTGCACAATGAGATACCTAAGCAAAGGAAACACAGGTGATGTGATTGTGAAATGAGGAAAAGAATTCCACATTTTTCAATTACATCAACTGTGTTTCCTAACATTATGAATCACATTGTGCAGATGAGGTTTAGGCCTGTCCAGGGACACAGAAGAGGTCTGGCCTTTGTTCAAGAGTGCAGTGGTCATGACTCACTTCATTGGTAGGCCTGCACATTTATTATCTCCTCTGTACTCTTCAACAAACGTAAATTTCATCTGCAACCCTGAGTAGGCCTCACCTCAAACAAACCTCTGGATAGTCCACACCTTATCGTCATCCTGAATCAATCATTTAAAATGTTAGGGACAGATTTATGATAGCCGTGTGTCTCTTTTGCGCCGCTGTGCGTCACTTTTGTGACGCAGCGGCGGTGCAAAAGATGCACCATGTTGCAAGATTGGCCTCACTTCATCTGCAACAAGATACCGTCAGTTTAAAATGTATATATTTAGGACTGTGTAGGGGGCATGGAGAAGCTGAGGCTTCTGTAAGTGTCAAAGTTGTTGCATACAGTGCTCACCTTCTGCGTACTCATTCATATGCTAGACTACTTCTGCACAATGAGATACCTAAGCAAAGGAAACACAAGTGATGTGATTGTGGATTGAGCAAAAAAAATTGCACGTTTTTCAAATACATTACCTGTGTTTCCTAACATTACGAATCACATTGTGTAGATGCCTCACTCAGTCTGTATCTGACACTCTTTCCTTCACTTCCTCTGTCTCCTCTCTCTCTCACTCTCTTTTCATTATTCACCCTTTCCTTATATAGTTTACCTTACTCACTTTCTTTTAGTAGCTTACACAACTTCAATTTAGTTTACTCTTCTATCCTTCTTTTCTGTCACTGAAAGTATCTTCTTTTTTTCTTTCTAAGTAATTTACTCTATTTAAATTTCTTTTTGTCTCTGACTGTCTATCACCGTTTCTTTCTCTTTTTTTTCTGCATGTTTATCTCTAACTTTATTTCTTTGTAAAATTGGATGATTGTCAATCTTTTCCCTTGTCTTTTCAAATTTTTAAATACATGTTTTATTATTTTTCAAATTTTTGTTGTTTCTTTCACAGATTGAAAGTATAAAAATAACAAGTGACTAAGTTAACGACAATTATAAGGTAAGTGTTTTGTACTCTTTTCGTTACATTTCTATCACATTTAACTTCTATTAGTTCCACTGCTTCATTTCTTTAACCCTCAGTTTCCTGCCTTTGCTACTTCCCTCATTCCTTTCTCTATTACTTACTTACTCTACTCCTTCCACTCCTTTTCTCAGTCCCTCTGTTCTCATAGTTTCTCACTCTTCTTCACTCACTCCGTCTCTATTATTCTCACTGTCTCTGACTGATCACTCTTTCACTACTTGTTCATTATGCTTTCTCCCTGTAGTTCAAGCACACTAAGGGGCATATTATCAACACAGGCAATAAAATTATCGCTGCTTTTATCGGCAGAAAACTGCCGCAAAAGCGGCTTTAGCGGCAGTTTTCTGCCGCAAAAGCGGCTTTAGCGGCAGATTTCTGCCGATAAAAGCAGCGATAATTTTATCGCCTATGTTGATAATATGCCCCTATGTTATTTACATTTCTTTGCTGTTTCAATCATTCCTTTTCTGTTACTGCTTCTTTTCTGCTTTCTGTTTTTTCTCTCTGTTATTCCACATGTTTTAATCTTATTTTGAACATTCACTCACATTCTCTAAGAAACTCTTGTTTATTATTCTTCTACTCTCCTTTTTTTCTTTCACTTCCTTATCTATTTTGTTTTTCACAATTATACCCTCTTCCATCTTTTCTTCGGTAAATAGATCTATTAAACAGTATCTCTGGTTTACTCCCTATAGCTGTCTTTCTTTTAACATTACTCTCTGTTTCCTTCCCTTATACTTACTCTTCTTCTTTTTTTTTTTTTTTTTTTTGGTTCGCTTCCGGTTCGCGTACCGGCGAGCGAACCGGGAAGCGAACCAAAAGAAATAGAGGTTGCCAGAGTGCTAAACATTCTAGCAATTTTTTTATAAGGGGGAGGTAGTTCTGAAAAGAACTTTTTTTTTATTGTTTTTGTTGTTTTATATTTTTTTTATTATTTTTCTGAACATTTTTTTACTTTTTTTGTATTTTTTGAATGATTTTATATTTTTTGGGGGTTTTTTGGGGGGGGAACAAAAATGATTCATTATAAAGGGCTCAACAGGAGCAAAAACAAAAAAAAGATAATTTATTTTCTGGGGCGTTTTGGACAGTTGTGATTGTCAATTGCAGCATTGATTAATTTTACGCTACTCTCCCTGTAGCAAATCAATTTTTTGCAATAAATGCATACAAATTTCACTTCTCCAAACTTCAGCTGAATATTTGGGACCGTCTCCCTCGCCTCTGGTCCCGTCAGTGCCTGTTGATGTGATGTACGGGCCACTGGGGTTATCGAGCAGGTCACGTACTTGCGCAGCACTGTAGTTGTTAGGGTGCCACCTCTCCATATGGCGATGCATCGTATAATTGCCATAACTATATTTTTTATCTGTCCCTCTGGACAGATCATTTTTACATATAAGGCAAGTTACGTAGCGGGCATTCACTTTTTTTTGGCCTTGGGGATATTTAAAAAATTGCCACATAAAATTCTCTTTCACTCGGGACCTCCTAGGCTCTTCTGGCAAAAAATGCCCCTCTTCTTCCTCTTCCTCTTGTTCCTCTTCTTCCTCCTCTTGCTCAACCATAACCTGAGGAGGTGGTCCTCTCTTCCTAAAAGGTGGTGGTGGTGGTGGGCGTGCACCAGCTGAAGCTACAACACTTGCCATCGCTAAGTGATGAAAAAAGGTCTTCCTCTCACAAAGATGAAAGTCAGAGTGAGGAAACAAGGATGGGTTTTCATCATTTGGGAAAAAAAATAGTTCTAAACCAATGAAAAGTGTTATTTTTAGGTCACATGACCTAGCCTTACATCATTAGGAAACTGAAAGTGAAATGAACCAATGAAAAGTGTTATTTACAGGTCACGTGACCTGTTACGCTTACGTTGTGCGATCCGCGCCGCGTCCCGGATCGCTTCCGGGAAGCTGCGCTTCGCGCCTCGCTTCGCGCACCGAAGCACTTCCGGGTGCGCTAACGCGGCGCGTCATATGACGCATTACGCGACAACGCGACACGTCGCGCTTACGCGACACGTCACGATGTTGTTTTCTAACGCGGCAGTTGCGCAAACGGAACGTTTACCGGTTCGCGGACCGAGTCGCGGCACCAAATTGAGCTAACGGGAAGCTGCCCGGTTCGCGGACCGGGAGCGAATCAAAAAAAATTATATAAAAAAATACATTAAAAAATTGTATTAAAAACATATAAAATATATTTTTCGATTTAAAGAAGAATACATTTTAAAGCTTTTGATTTTGCTATTAAAAAACCATTGAAATTCACTGAAAAAACCATAGGTTATAGACCATATATAGTTAGGAATTAGCATTTACAAAACCTTGAAAATTCACTGAAAAAACCATAGGTTATAGACCATATATAGTTAGGAATTAGCATTTACAAAACCTTATTTTACTCACACAAAACCATTGAAATTCCATATATAGTTAGTTGCACTTGTCATTTGAGATGTCATCAGTGATGTCATCAGTGATGTCACTGACCATGTCATGAATGATGTAATATGTGACATGATCAGCAGTGGATTGCGGGTGCGCGATATATAGTTATACAGGTATACACACAACACCTTACTTATTCAAACATATACTAACACATACTTACTCTCTTATACAATCACTGATACAAGTACACATTGATCTGCACAGAGTCACACACCTCCCAGCCAGCCACACACACACTCAGTCTCCCATACAAATACTTGGGCAACCAATCAATAACCTATATAGCCACTCATATAGCTACTGATCAACACATGCAGCAGCTTACACAACAACAGACATACTGATGCACACATTCAGACAGTTTAGTCACTAACCTATGCATTCAGTAAAACACATTTGATCACTCACTCATACAGTCAGTCACGCACCTACTAAATCCTTCATGCAGACACTTATACATCCACTCATTCTTCAATATGTAAAACATATTTAAACTTTACAGAAAAACACAGTCACTGGATGATGTCATCAGTGATGTCATCAGTGATGTCATTTGAGATGTCATCAGTGATATCACTGACCATGTCCTGAATGATGTAATATGTGACATCATCAGCAGTGGATTGCGGGTGCGCCAAATTTAGTTAGTACAACTAACTGTATAGGAGCAATTTCAAAGGTTTTTTATATGCTAATTCCTAACTATATAAGACCTGAAACCTATGTTTTTTTCAGTGAATTTGCAAGGTTTTTTAAATGCTAATTCCTAACTATATGAGGACTGAAACCTATGGGGCCTCATTTATGAGAAATGACGCATCGCTGCGTGAAAGCAGCGATGCGTCACTTCTCAGTGTGCACTCCTTGCGACATTCCCGATGCGTCATATTTTTTTTTTGGGAAAACTTTTTATTGAAATTTAAAAACAAGGAAACAGAGAAACAAAACAAGACAAGGCATTACGATAGAAATGTGTCATCATGTGGCCCATGGGGGGTACAGAAGTAAATCAGATATCATAGCAAACAGTAAGTCGGGGGGGGGGAGGGGGGGAGAGGAGACCAGAAGTACACAAAAACATCTATATTCCTGCGGAGGAAACATCAGGGTGGGAGGAAGACAAGTCAGTATCACATTCCGACATGGGGGGAGCACATATATCTCCACGGTACGTGTTCCACTGAGACCAAATTTTCCCCCATTTGCCAGGCTTGCCACGGGAAACATAAACCGTTTTTTCTCGAAACATGCACCAATCCATGTTTTGTTTCCACACCAGAACTGTCGGAGGCCACTGGGCGCCCCATAGCTGGGCAATGTCACGCTTAGCAATCATGTTACCCAAGGTCGCCCATCGAAGCTGCGCCAGGTTGTAGTCATTCGGCTCCCAGACATTCAACAAGCATCTCCGCGCTTCAGGCATTAGCCGCACCCCCGTGACCTCACTCATTACAGCATGCACACGATTCCAATAGCGCAGCACGGCAGGACATTCCCAAATAATATGGAGAAATGTGGCCACCATACCGCAGCCACGCCTGCACAATCCATCCGCCGAGAACCCCATTCGCACCAGACGCGGACCAGTCACATACACCCTATGCAGAATTCTGAGAGACAAACCGAAGGCGTGCCGGGATAGTCACCTCTTTAGGGGAAGAGATCGCGGCCTGCCAGTCTTCATCATCGAGCTCTAGACCATCACTGGTCCACAACCCCCGGAGGCCATCCAATAGATCAATCCTGGTATTAATCAACTTTTTATAAATGAGCGAGATCGTGCTATCAGGGACATGCCCATCCAGTATCCGATCTTCAAGCGGGGATGCTTCCGGCACGTCCGAGCCTAGGGGAAAAACAGACAAGATTGCGTGCCGGACTTGCGCATACCGAAAGGATTCCCTATCATTCAGCCCATACTCAACTTTCAGTTCTTCAAACGTCTTGACTCTACCCTTGATCCACACATCATCGACCCTGCTGATTCCAATCATGTCCCACCGATCAAATCCCTTCGACTGCCAAAGGGAGCCAAGTTTATCCGAAGCATAGAGAGGAGTAGCCCGGGTCGGCCTGTCAGTCCATCCCGTGGCCGCCGTAGCCCGATGCCACACCTGCACTGCTGTTTTAGTGGGGCCTGTAAGAGATCCGCCGGCCGACTTCGCGTATAAAGCCCTATTGTAATCGCCACCGGGTAGCAACCATTTATCCATCGCAAAGGCCGGGTTCAGTGAATGATCATAGATGCCGTGATTGATGGCCCCCAATTGAGAGGCCCAATAATAGCGACGGATGTCTGGGAGTGCGATGCCGCCATCGTACCAAGGGAGCGTGAGCTTCGAAAGGGCAATACGAGAACGGCCGCCCCATATCAATTGTCGCTGTAGACTTTCAATCTCCCGGAAATAACCGGCTGGTACTACGTCAAGCGTGTTTTGAAGCGCATAAAGAAATCGGGGGAGCGACATCATCTTAAACAACGCCGCTCGTCCCAGGGGAGAGAGAGGGAGTCTGCTCCACGTCTCTATATCTGCCCGAAGGCGTCGGAGGGGGGGCAGCAAATTGCGCTCGTAACGAAGCGTGGGGTCCAGGGTAATAAAGATTCCCAGATATTTGAAACCCTCAAGCACCACCGAAATAGGACATCCACGTGGCAGTAGGGGAACATCGCCGGAAAGAACATAAACGCAAGACTTTGACCAGTTGATGACTAGACCGGAATTTTTACGGAAAGAAGTCAAAACGTCGAAAAGGACGACCAACGACTTCCGGGGCGACGTAAGGTACAAGAGTATATCATCTGCATACAGAGATATACGGTCTTCAAATTCCAGAGACCATCTAATACCTTTCAAGGATGGTTCCCATCTCAACCAAGCCGCCAGCGGCTCTAAAGCAAGGGCAAACAAAAGTGGGGACAGAGGACAGCCCTGGCGCGTACCCCTACCAAGCGCAAAGGAGGTCGAAACACGCCCATTCACCACTACCTGGGCCAACGGGTCAGCATAAAGCATCTGCACCCAACGGACAAAGGTGGGCCCAAAACCGAATTTAGAGAGGACCGCCCAAATATAAGGCCATTCAAGCGTATCAAACGCCATGGTGGCGTCTAGAGATACCAAAATGGCCGACTCCCGCAGAGTCCCGGCTCACGCAAGGACTCCATGCAGGCGCCGAAGCTTAAGTGCCGTATTGCGATGTGGTATAAAGCCGGACTGGTCCGGGTGAACAAGATCGCCTATAACAGACACCAAACGAGTAGCGAGAACTTTGGCCAGAATCTTGGGTTCAGCATTGATCAGGGAAATGGGTCTGAAAGATTCACAACGGTCACGCGGCTTTCCCTCCTTATGGATAACCACTATGGAGGCCAATCTCTGATCAGGAGGAAGAGACCCTTTCTCCAGTGATTCCAAGTACATCGATCGCAGATACGGCGCCAGTGTGTCCGGACGGAGCTTGTAAAGCTCGATGGGGAGTCCATTAGGTCCCGAGGCCTTCCCGGAGCGAATCAAACGGATAGCGGTCGCAATTTCATCAACCGTGGGCGGAGCTTCCAGCAGGGCTCGCTCTGGGTCAGGCAAGCATGGCAGCGAGATATCGCGTAGAAGCAAGTGGGAGTCTTGTTCAGGTCTATCGGACACAGGGGAGTACACTACCCGAAAATAATCGGCGAACCGCGCAACGATCCCAGCAGGGTCAGTGATACTGTCACCATTCACATCAATTATGACAGGGACAACTCGACTCGCGCATTCTCTCCTATCCAACCAAGCAAGCAATTTACCAGCCTTATCTCCCACATCATACAGACGCCCCTGCTGTTCACGACCCATCGCCTTCGCTGCGTCAGTCACTAGCGCTCTATATTCATGCTGTTTTAGGTCCAACAAGTGCAGCTTCTCAGGGGAGGCTCCAGATTCCAACTCCCCCTCAAGGATGGTAAGTTCAGTCTCAAGACGGACAACCTCCTCCCGCCTACATCTCTTAACATTACCAATCGATGAGAGGGCTTGTCCCCGAATGACAGTTTTATACGCCTCCCACAAGGAGACAGAAGAGGACACTGAACCCACATTTTCAGCAAAATAATGATCGATTGCCTTAAGTAGTTCCACTCTAATCTTAGGATCACGGAGGTACCATGGATTTATCGGGGCAACCCGACCTTCCGAACCCATATATGCGTTCACAACTAACCACAGTGGGGAGTGATCCGAAATACCCCTGGCAAGATGTTTCACCTCCCCTATGAGGGAAGCCTGGGAGGAGGGCATCAAAACATAATCCAATCTCGAAAGGCTGCCATGGGCCCCCGAGTGAAAAGTATACTGTTGGTGCCCAGGATGATGCAAGCGCCAGCAATCGGTCAGCCCCAGCGCCTCCAGAAAGTCCCCCAGCCAGGATTGAGACTTAACGAGTACACGGGAAGGGTAACGATCATACGTCCCAGACACTACAGAGTTGAAATCCCCCCTACTACAAGCAAACCCTCGGGGACTCCCAGGATCACTTTTCCCAGATCAGCATAGGTCGTAGTTTGAAGGCCTGGGGGTATGTAGACCGAGAGCAAAGTAATCACCCTCCCCTCCCAGCGCCCTACAATGGCGGCATAACGCCCCCTATCATCAAGTACAATGTCGTCAATGGCAAGAGGGAGGGAGGTCCGAACTAGAATGCCCACCCCTCTGGAGCCAGAAGTGAAACCTGAGTGTGCCATGAGACGGTAGCCACGCCTATTCATGGCGTGGCACGTGTTACCAAGCAAGTGCGTTTCTTGAAGCAAAACCACATCAGGAGACAAGCGTCGTAGCAGCTGTAAAACTACCCCCCGTTTAATTCTGTCTCCCAACCCATTTACGTTCCAACACAGTATGCGTAGTCCCCTATCCCCCATCCCAGAATCCACCCCAGGTCCCCCCCCACACCAGCCACGACACTGCAACACAGAAGACCATCAGCACTATGCCTTGAATGAAACAAAAAAACACAAACCTAAACCCCCTAACCCCCCAAAGCAACATCATACCCCCCACCCGCACCCCTGCGTAAGACTCAGAAGCCACCCCAACTTGCAGTGTGCCTGTCGCCCTAACATACAACTAATCTACGAAAAGAACCCGAGAGGAGGAAGACTCACCCGATCCCCACCCACACCCCATTAAGACAACACAGTAGCGAACAATAGTAGCACAGCATCAAACCACTGCCGAAAGTCAATACGTTGGTCCAGGAGCCGATACACTCCCTATTCCTGCTCCGTCGGGCCGCCCTCCGCTCCACCGGAGTGTTCCGAATAGTCAAATTGCCCTCAACCCGGGGGCAACGAGTCCAGCCAGTCACTAGCCACTCCAGGATGGTCAAAGAAAAATGTTCTATCATTGTGGACCACACGCAATCGAGCCGGGAAAAGCATGGCGTATTTCATGTCTCTGTCCCTCAGTCTCTTCTTCACCCCCTGAAATCCCAGTCGCTGCTTCTGAACCTGTTGGGTGAAGTCCGGGTAGAAGCTGACCGCGGCGTTCTCATATTCCGTAGGGCCCGATGTGCGGGAGGCCTGCAGGATCGCATCTCTATCGCGAAAGTTAAAGATCCGCGCAATGATGGGGCGCGGAGAAGCTCCCACCTTGGGCGGGCCTCCCGGGATTCGGTGGGCCCGTTCCACTGCAAAAAACTTGCTCAGGCCCTTGGGCGCTAAATGGTTCAGGACCAGGTCCTCCACCAGTAGGTCTACCGCTGACGAGTCCGTCCTCTCCGGGACACCGACGAACCGGACGTTGTTCCGTCGTGCGCGGCCTTCAAAATCGTCCAAGCGTCGAGAGAGGTAGTCACGGGCGGATCTCAAATTACCGACCTCCGTCTGCAATTCAGAGACATCGGTGACAAGACTAGATGTCTTCAGGTCAAGGGATTTGACCTTCTCGTTAGTCTTGGCGAGGTCCGCCCTGATCAGGGTAACATCTATAGCAACCGTGTCCAGCTTGTGGGTCAGGGCCTCATACTGTTGTCCCAGCGCGGCCTTCATCCCGGCAATGGCGCCCATGACGTCTGTCAACGGCGGTTCTTCACCCAACAGGGATTCATCCCCAAAGTTGGCCGGGGGTTTAGTCATGCCACTCGGAGAGCCCTTAGTGAGGGTATATCGATCCATGACGTTGGACTGCACCGGACCTCCCCGAGTCGCCGGTCTGGTCTTGCGTCTCTCCACCTCGGGCTTGGTGGCCATGTCAGGTCGTGCGCCCCGGAGGGTATTCTGAGACCTAGTAAAAATGGCTACTCCCGATGCGCCCGCAGCAAGTCGGAGAATAGATTGAGGGCCAGCCGCAAATCAAAGAGCCGTGAAACTCCGGATCTCCAAACGATGACGCAGTAGTAGAAGGAAGCAAGTGACCAGGGCGACCAAGACAAAGTCAATGAGGCCAGACCATAAGAATCGAAACTGGAAGTAGAAGACCGGGCAAGGGAGACTCGTCTGGGCCGTTGTTATTCAATTACCACCCGGCTGGCAGAGAAAGCAAGCCCGGGGCAGTACCATGGAGCAGGCCAAAAATGTTCAAAAGCCCATATCTTCGGTTCCCGGGGGCCAAATCGCAGTCAGGAAACGGATAAATGATCAGCAAGGTCTCGACCACAAAAGCCCGTCGTCTGAATCAGGATAAGGTGCAGGATGACCGGTGGAGGTGGCGAAGGTCCGGGAGCTCTGAGCTCACGCGACCATCTTGGGTGCGCGCTAAGCTCCTCCTCTGATGCGTCATATTTAATGTATGACGCATCATGTCGCAAGGAGTTACAGATACGTCAGATTTTCTGACGTATCTGTAAGCGCAAAAGTGACGCATTGCTGGAGTGTGTCACAAAAGTGATGCAACTCCAGCAATGCGTCCTTTCACATGGGGCAAGCCCCATGTGAAAGGGCCTGCGTCAGTCTTATGCCTGCTGTGAGGCAGGCGCAAGATTTTGTCGCAACGTCGTCCTAAAAGTGACTCAGTGAAATCTCATAGATTTCACTGCATCACTTTTACAACCCTTCCTTGCGTCAATACGCCCCCCTTGCATACATTATACCTTGCGCAGGTATAATGTAGCGCAGGGGTTTACAAAGTGACGCATCTACATAGATGCGTCACTTTGTAAATATGGCGCAACAAGGGGCATTTGTTACGCCACTGGTGTGTCACAAAAAGTGACGCACCGGCACGTAAAAGTGAAGCACAGCCTCATAAATGAGGCCCATGGTTTTTTCAGTGAATTTCAAAGGTTTTTTAAATGCTAATTCCTAACTATATAAGGCCTGAAACCTATGGTTTTTTCAGTGAATTTGCAAGGTTTTTTAAATGCTAATACCTAACTATATAAGGCCTGAAACCTATGGTTTTTTCACTGAATTTCAAAGGTTTTTTAAATGCTAATTCCTAACTATATAAGGCCTGAAACCTATGTTTTTTTCAGTGAATTTGCAAGGTTTTTTAAATGCTAATTCCTAACTAAATAAGACCTGAAACCTATGTTTTTTTCAGTGAATTTGCAAGGTTTTTAAAATGCTAATTCTATTAGCAGATAACGGTTAAATATGTTAATATCCTTGTGGGACCACCTGAGCAACCCTAGGGATCCGATTTTTGGACCGGAGCAAGATGCTCTCTGATTGTGCCGTATTTCTTGCTTTCTGCCCCCCTGATTGTGCCGTATTTCTTGCTTCTGCCACCCTGATTGTGCCATATTTCTTGGCTTCTGCCCCACTGATTGTGCCGTATTTCTTACCTTCTGCACCCTGATTTGATTGTGCCATATTTCTTGCCTTCTGCACCCTGATTGTGCCGTATTTCTTGCCTTCTGCTCCCTGATTGTGTCGTATTTCTTGCCTTCTGCCCACTAATTGTGCCGTTTTTTCTTGCCTTCTGCCCCCTGATTGTGCCGTTTGTCGGGCCTTCTGTCCCCTGATTGTGCCGTTTTTCGTGCCCCTGCCCCCCTGATTGTATTATCTTTGCCAGTGTTTGTTCACTGCTGGTATTGCCTTTGCCTGTGTTTCTTTGCTGCCGTTATTGTCTTTGCCAGTGTTTCTTTGCTGCCGTTATTGTCTTTGCCAGTGTTTGTTTGCTGCCGTTATTGTCTTTGCCAGTGCTTGTTCGCTGCTGGTATTATCTTTGCCAGAGCTGTTTGGGCTGTGTGGGCTGTAAGAGCTGTGTGAGCTGTGAGAGCTGTGTGGGCTGTGAGAGCTGTGTGGGCCGTGAGAGCTGTGTGGGCTGTGAGAGTGTGGGCTGTGTGGGCTGTGAGAGCTGTGAGAGCTGCGTGGGCTGTGAGAGCTGTGTGGGCTGTGAGAGCTGTGTGGGATGTGAGGGCTGTGAGGGCTGTGTGGGCTGTGAGGGCTGTGAGGCCTGTGAGAGCTGTCTGGGCTGTGAGAGCTGTGTGTGCTGTGAGAGCTGTGTGGGCTGTGAGAGCTGTGTGGGCTGTGAGAGCTGTATGGGCTGTGAGAGCTGTGAAAGCTGTGTGGGATGTGAGCTGTGTAGGCTGTGAGGGCTGTGTGAGCTGTGAGAGCTGTGTGGGCTGTGAGAGCTGTGTGGGCTATGTGGGCTGTGAGAGCTGTGAGAGCTGTGTGGGCTGTGAGAGCTGTGTGGGCTGTGAGAGCTGTATGGGCTGTGAGAGCTGTGTGGGATGTGAGCTGTGTGGGCTGTGAGGGCTGTGTGAGCTGTGAGAGCTGTGTGGGCTGTGAGAGCTGTGTGGGCTGTGTGGGCTGTGAGAGCTGTGAGAGCTGTGTGAGCTGTGAGAGCTGTGCGGGCTGTGAGAGCTGTGTGGGCTGTGAGAGTGTGGGCTGTGTGGGCTGTGAGAGCTGTGAGAGCTGTGTGGGCTGTGAGAGCTGTGTGGGCTGTGAGAGCTGTGTGGGCTGGGTGGGCCGTGAGAGCTGTGTGGGCTGTGAGAGCTGTGTGGGCTGTGAGGGCTGTGAGGGCTGTGAGGGCTGTGTGGGCTGTGAGGGCTGTGAGGCCTGTGAGAGCTGTGTGGGCTGTGAGAGCTGTGTGTGCTGTGAGAGCTGTGTGGGCTGTGAGAGCTGTATGGGCTGTGAGTCCTGTGAGAGCTGTGTGGGCTGTGAGGGCTGTGTGAGCTGTGAGGGCTGTGTGGGCTGTGAGAGCTGTGTGGGCTGTGAGAGCTGCGTGGGCTGAGAGGGCTGTGTGGGATGTGAGATCTGTGTGGGCTGTGAGAGCTGTGTGGGCTGTGAGAGCTGTGTGGGTTGTGAGAGCTGTGTGGGCTGTGAGAGTGTGGGCTGTGAGAGCTGTGAGAGCTGTGTGGGCTGTGAGAGTGTGGGCTGTGAGGGCTGTGAGGCCTGTAAGAGTTGTGTGGGCTGTGAGAGCTGTGTGGGCTGTGAGAGCTGTGTGGGCTGTGAGAGCTGTATGGGCTGTGAGAGCTGTGAGAGCTGTGTGGGATGTGAGCTGTGTGGGCTGTGAGGGCTGTGAGGGCTGTGTGGGCTGTGAGAGCTGTGTGGGCTGTGCGAGCTGTGTGGGCTGTGAGGGCTGTGTGAGCTGTGAGGGCTGTGTGGGCTGTGAGAGCTGTGTGGGCTGTGAGAGCTGTGTGGGCTGTGAGAGCTGTGTGGGCTGTGAGAGTGTAGGCTGTGTGGGCTGTGAAAGCTGTGAGAGCTGTGAGAGCTGTGTGGGCTGTGAGAGCTGTGTGGGCTGTGAGAGCTGTGTGGGCTGTGTGAGCTGTGAGAGCTGTGTGGGCTGTGAGATCTGTGTCTGGGCTGTGAGGGCTGTGAGGGCTGTGTGAGCTGTGAGGGCTGTGAGGGCCGTGAGGCCTGTGAGAGCTGTGTGGGCTGTGAGAGCTGTGTTGGCTGTGAGAGCTGTGTGGGCTGTGAGAGCTGTGTGGGCTGTGAGAGCTGTGTGTGCTGTGAGGTCTGTGTGGGCTGTGAGCTCTGCTTCTTTTGTGTCTTGGTCTACCTAGCACAAGATGAATGCCAACACTTCCTGGTTAGAAGTGTTGACAGCCAATGAGCATGTTGCTTTCCTGTGAAATGCATGCTGATTGGCTGCCACTGTCTGTCAACACTCCAAACCAGGAAGTGTTGGCAGCCATCTTGTGCCTCGGTAGAACCAAGGCACAAGAAAGCAGTGAAACAAAGGTGCAAAACATGCAAAGGGGGCAGGGTAGAAGCACCCTGACCCCCTAGGCCTGCTCAGGGGGCCCCACAAGGCCCCCCCAGGCCAAAAACATTTTTTTTTCGAAAAATCGCGGGGGTACGTGCACCGTACAGAGTACAGTAAGCTTACTGTAAGCTTACTGTACTCTGTATGGTGCGCTTACCCTCGCAATTTTTCGGCCTTGTGGGGCCCCCTGAGCAGGCCTAGGGGGTCAGGGTGCTTCTACCCTGCCCCCTTTTTGAGTTCTACAAGTTTGTTTTTCTGCTTTCCTGTGCCTCAGTCTACCGAGGCACAATATGGCTGCCGACAATTTCTGTTTTGGAATGTTCACAGACAGTAGCAGCCAATCAGCATGCAGGTCGTACTCTGGAAGGTACAGAGTACAGTAAGCTTACAGTGCACTCACGTGTGCCACCTATAGATATATAATTTGAACAAATTTGATTTTCTCAACAATTACTGGAGGGATTTTCACCAAATATACAAAAGGCACTTCTGCATACCAGGCTCTACCATTTTGCCAAGTTGGTGTCATTCCATTCAGCCGTTCGGGCTGTAGCCGTGTCTAAAGGTCCTATGGAAAATTGCAATGGACTCAATTTCACATTCAATTTTCTCAAAAACTACTGGAGGGATTTACACCAAACATACAAAAGGCACTGCTGCATACCAGTCCCTACCATTTTGCCAAATCTTGTGTAATTCCGTTCAGCCGTTCGAGCTGTAGCCTTGTCAGAATGTCCCTATGGAAATGAACATGGGGAAAACATGTTTTGGGACCCCCCTTTTTTCTTGGCCCCCGCTTGACGATTCCCCTCGAAACTTTCAGGGAAGGAGCGGAGCGCAGCGAGGCATATTTAAGGAAAATTACAGGCAGATCCCTCAATCGGCGTCAAAGTTATTCCCAATAGAATGTTCGGAATTTCCTATGGCAACTAGGTCCTAACTATATATACCGCGACCGCCAGTAGGTAATATATATATATATATATATTCACTGAAAAAAACATAGGTTATAGACCATATATAGTTAGGAATTAGCATTTACAAAACCTTGAAAATTCACTGAAAAAACCATAGGTTATACACTATATATAGTTAGGAATTAGCATTTAAAAAACCTTATTTTACTCACACAAAACCATTGAAATTCCATATATAGTTAGTTGCACTAACTATATATCGCGCACCCGCAATCCACTGCTGATCATGTCACATATTACATCATTCATGACATGGTCAGTGACATCACTGATGACATCTCAAATGACATCACTGATGAGATCACTGATGACATCATCCAGTGACTGTGTGTTTCTGTAAAGTTTAAATATGTTTTACATATTGAAGAATGAGTAGATGTATAAGTGTCTGGACGAAGGATTTAGTAGGTGCATGACTGAATGTATGAGTGAGTGATTAAATGTGTCTCACTGAGTGCATGGGTTAGTGACTAAACTGTCTTAATTTGTGCATCATTATGTCTGTTGTTCTGTAAACTGCTGCATGTGTTGATCAGTAGCTATATGATTAACTATATGGGTTATTGATTGATTGTCCAAGTATTTGTATAGGAGACTGAGTGTGTGTGTGGCTGGCTGGGAGGTGTGTGACTCTGTGCAGATCAATGTGTACTTGTATCAATGATTGTATAAGAAAGTAAGTATGTGTTAGTATATGTTTGAAAATGTAAGGTGCTCTATGTTTAACTGTATAGACAAGAAAATGGAAGTGTGATTGATTCTTTACAGGACTGACTAGGTGTGTGAGTAACTCCATGGATGAGTGGCAGAGTGTAAGTGTCTGTATAGGTGTATGAGTGCATATGATAGTGTTGTAAAGATGAGTGATTGTATGTATGAATGATTGTATGGGTGAATGAGTGAATGTGTGTGTAGACGTAGGAATCAGTGAGTACGTATGTAGTAACTAGTATTGGTGTGTCAATGGTTTCAAAAATTATACTCTGTATTTAACACTGGGTGAAACAGAGGTTATATTAAAACGTGAGGAGATGCATTGTATTGTCACATGAATGATATCATCAGTGATGTGGTCATTGATGTCAAATGAGATGTCATCAGTGATCTCATCAGTGATGTCATTTGAGATGTCATCAGTGATGTCACTGACCATGTCATGAATGATGTAATATGTGACATGATCAGCAGTGGATTGCGGGTGCGCGATATATAGTTAGTGCAACTAACTATATATGGAATTTCAATGGTTTTGTGTGAGTAAAATAAGGTTTTTTAAATGCTAATTCCTAACTATATATAGTGTATAACCTATGTTTTTTTCAGTGAATTTTCAAGGTTTTGTAAATGCTAATTCCTAACTATATATGGTCTATAACCTATGGTTTTTTCAGTGAATTTCAATGGTTTTTTAATAGCAAATATCATAAGCTGTCGAATGTCAAGTACGTGGTAAGTAAAAACATTTTCGTGTTTATGCACACTGATCTGCTTTGAATGCTGCCCCCCACCCCTCATTTCTATTAGGAGTACTCTCTCTTTGCAGATAGTGAAGGGTAGTTAACGCAGCCCTTTGCCCCCTTTGTAATCCGTCGTGCCTGCTTCTCTCTCCATTTGATTGATTGTTCTCTTTGGTTCATTCTCTATTCACAAACAAGCACAGAGTCGCAATACTCTGTTTAGTCTTTGCAGATAGCGAAAAATCGTGTAAAAAAACAAAAGGAATCGAGCAAAATCAGTAGGCCACTAATGGGATCTCTTTTTGACCTTGCTAAAATAGAAACATTAGGAACAACCTGTTGAAAATAGCAATGCGTATGTACATAAGCGGCGTTCATTTGTGTTCACAGTACCCCTTGTTGATTGTTTGAATCGAGCATTGAATTGTTCGAAGTTAATTCTCTTAAGGATCTTCTCTGCCTGCAAACGAGGAAGAATAGGAATATTCTCTCTCCCTTTGCAGATACTGAAGGGTAGGTAACGCAAGCCTTTAACACGTCGTACCTATTTCATTCCTCATTGATTGATTGATTGTCCTAACATTGACTGTTTGGGAATTAGTTCTTTTTGGAGGTATTCCCTGTTTGCAAATAAACGTAGGAAAATCTTTGCAAGTAGTGAAAGGGTACGTAATGCGGACCTTTCTCCCCCGTTGTAATCTGTCATGCCTATCTACTCCCCACTGATTGATGCACCTGTTTCACCCGGACCATTTACTAGAGATACGTCATCTGGCCCGACCAGAGAGCACCCCTAGTGAAAAGGACATATGCAATAATAACGAAGTGATCACTGTATCCTGTTAACAGAAACTTTAGCATGAAACAACCTGGAAAGAAAAGAATAGGAAAACGAAAATCAGTAGGCCACTGATGAACATGAACTTTTATTAAACAACGAACAAAGAAACGATAACATAACGTAATGATAAAACCTATTAATGTCCTAGAAACAAGAAAACGTTAAAATATGCCAGTGGTGAGAGACCAGAAAAACAGTAAGAGAAACCAAATCACCCCTCGCTGTCCCACCGCCTGCCACGCCAAAAAAATCGATAGACTAGGGAAAATGCAAGTCAGTAGAACATCCGCCCCCACTCTGGAAACTTCCAAGGTGGGGCAGGGTTCCGACTACGCCCAGCCGGGAGCAGCCCATATAAGGCAGGTCCTGCTGCCACGCCTCGGCCAGGAGATCCTAACGTAGGGTGTAGCCGGAGGAGAGGCCGAGGCCAGCGGGACCCGGCCAGGGGATTGCCTTTACAACGCTGAACAGTTGCAGGGGGGGGGGGAATGTCTCCTCGACCCTCCCCTCTCTCTCCCAGTCCGGCCGCGGTGGCCCTTGAGAGTTGCAGGTAGTCCCGCCACATGCTCTTCCGGTCCGGCCACCAACGGTCG
Organism: Lissotriton helveticus; assembly: GCF_964261635.1. Classification (NCBI taxonomy): domain Eukaryota; kingdom Metazoa; phylum Chordata; class Amphibia; order Caudata; family Salamandridae; genus Lissotriton; species Lissotriton helveticus. Next base: position 1,658,560,083 of record NC_136061.1, on the reverse strand, counting down.
GGGGGCCGAGGCCGACGGGATCCGGCTGCAGCCGATAAACCAAGAAACCCGTTCATGGGGCCAGAGCCAGGGGCGTCCGGCCGACATCTACCGGAAGCCCGGCCCGAAGACGGACGGGACACTTCTTCTTTCTTGAATAATGGCTGCGACAACACTGGGGGGGGATGTCTTGCACATGCCTCCGACCCCCCCCCCTCGTCCTCATCGCCTGGTCCGGCCATAACAAATCTCAAGCGAGACGCCGTGGGGTGCACTGGGAGGGAGAGACGGTGCGAACAGGCCTCTCCCGCCTCCCCAGGTGGAGGCTTCCCAGCTGCACCCTCAGCGCTCCAGGCGCCCGGAAAAGGGTTCTTCCACTGTGGCCATGCTGCAACGTCTCGCCCGGCAGGGTGGAGCCCGTCCGCTCATGTGACCCCGCGATCGCCGGTAGCTGCCGAACTCTCAAAATGGCGGTCGACCTGGCAAGAGCGGGCCCAGCATAAAGAAATGGCCCGGTCACTGGTTGACTCCACCACCGTAGTCCTCCACGACCTTGAAGATTCTAGAGGAGCCGCGGGAGTCTCCGACCCCCGATGGGGAATGACTGCCATGATCGCCCGTGGAGTGACGAAACTGTATCCGCGGGACGTCGGCGCTCCCATGCTGGCGCCAGCCTCACTTTGAATTACTAGAATCCTGCAGACCTCACTTCCGGTGAAAGCACAGTGTGACCCGGTAGGAAAAATTATTGCACCCCCTCCCCTTTTTGACTGATAGTTCAAACCACCGATCCTTTCCTTTGCCCTTTTAACGGAACTTTGGACTGCCTCCCCCTCTTTTACATTTTCTAGAGAAAACAAAACATTAACCACTACATTAGCATAGCAGTTGACACCAGAACTGTTTTCAAATTGAAAACCAACAACATCTTCAACAGAATCCTTTTTGTTTCTGCTGTGACCCTGCTACAGCACAGGCATTGTCCCCAGCAGTAATTCTGCAATGCCGGTAAGAATAGCTGTGGTGCCTACTGGACTCACTCACCCCCGCGGCGCCCCACGCCGTTATTTGCTGGGCGGCAACTTACTAGACATCACCTTCGTGCCATCTAGATTTCAGCGCGTTCTGCTGCCTTGGAACTATTCGCACAACAGACCGCTACTGACAAGAATATTTCATTATTGGTGCTGTCAATTTCAATAAATCTATTGGATAATTCAAAAGAAATTGCCACGGTCTCTTCGTTGTTTAAATGTTTTTACTGTTTTTGTTTTGTTGTATATATTTATATGTTATTAAAGTTTTATATTCCTACTACTTTGTTGGAGTGCTATATATTTTTAATGTGACACATAATTGTAAAAACTTTGATGTACAAAGAGTCATTCCTGGAATCTTCCGCTTCAGGCTCGGTCCCCTCCCCAATCACAATACAGGATGGTTTTCAGATAGTAGGAACACGTGTGGTGTGACGGATCTCATCGGGTGTGGGCCTTGATCTACTATAACTCCTTTGAAGAGGGGTGATTCTTTACAGCTGGGGCCATAAACTACATCTGCAGGGCTAGCTGATAGCCTGGACAATCGGACACAGAGGAAGAGGAGTGTCAGAGGGTGCGGTTGTGAATAGGGCGAAAGGGAGGTGTCGGGCGGGCACAGAGTGTGATTCTCAGGGAAGAGCAGCGCAGATGGGGGAGGTTTATTGCCCATGCATAAGACAGAGAGCGGTGGTGACCAGTGCCTGGGGAAGATGCTTGCGTGGGGGAGGAGCCATGCTACGAATCGACAGCGTTCAGAGAGTGGGTCTGGTCAAGACATCTAAAATGGCTGCCGTGCACGACAAAAGTGTGGCATTTCAAAAAAGGCAAGATGGCGCAGACAATGTTTTTCAACACTTCCTCATTTCCTTCGAATCGAACGTTAACAGACGTTGGGGCATATTACCAAAGTTAAGCGATATTTATCGCTAACGATGCTTACCAACGAATTTTTTACCACTAAGCATCGTCAGAAATTATCGAAGATAAACCTTGCTATTATCAAGGTTTATCGCAAATGCGATAATAAACGGCCGCAATGCATGAATATCGCTTAAAACTCAGCGATATTCATGCATTACCGAGCTAATGCTCTTAGCCATGTTATCCACCTCCCATTGGATAACATGGCTAAGAACTGCTCAGGGCAGGTGTTACTTTTTGGAGATATTCGCGCTTAGCGCGAATATCTCCAAAAGTTGGTAATAGGAGATAGATATCTTGCATGTTGTAATACAAGTTATTGTGGTATATGGAACTCATACCATAATCTCTCAGGAAAGCAGAAACTGATCCTTTTGGGACCGCCTAAAAAGGCCTAGGGGGTGAGGAGTACTCTACTTTGCCCCCTTTTCACGTTCCGAACTATTTTATTTTACTCTCTTCTGTAATTACACAAAATATCAGCGATAAGATGCATCGGAGACACACAGTGAGAGAAAGGAGGCCGGAGATGAAGAAGAGATGTCAAATACACATTGGAGATAATATAGTGGCAGAAGGGAAGTAAATATGAGTAAACTTACCATGTAACATAAAAATGTTGCACTCTATACTATAAGTCTCATTTTATACTACAATCACTTCGCTACAACCTCATAAATTAAAAATAAAAATGAATAATGTCTCAAACAATTTTTGATTTCTAAATATAAATTTATTCTTCAGAATTTTCTAAATTTGAAAGAACTAGTAACATGTCCTCATCAGCAATGTCCTCATGAAAAGTCTCCAATGATGATTCTTGTAACTCTATGGTCTCCAAACACTCGATAAATTCGCCATCAAGAGATTGATCAAAAAAATCATTCAAGTCATCTCCTCCTTGTGACAATATTTCATTATTGGTGCTGTCAATTTCAATCAATGTAGTGGAATCATTCAAGTCATCTCCTCGTGACAATATTTCATTATTGGTGCTCTCAATTTCAATCAATGTAGTGGAATCATTCAAGTCATCTCCTCCTTGTGACAATATTTCATTATTGGTGCTGTCCATTTCAATCAATCTAATGGAATCATACAAGTCATCTCCTCCTTGTGACAATATTTCATTATTGGTGCTCTCAATTTCAATCAATGTAGTGGAATCATTCAAGTCATCTCCTTGTGACAATATTTCATTCTTGGTGCTGTCCATTTCAATCAATCTAATGGAATCATACAAGTCATGTCCTCCTTGTGACAATATTTCATTATTGGTGCTCTCAATTTCAATCAATGTAGTGGACAATTCAAAAGAAATTGCCACGGTCTCTTCATTGTGAGCCATTTTATTTTGAAATTGCTTGCTGTAAATTGCAGAAAAAAATAATCACTTTCATTTATCGTTTTTAGTAATACATAATATAAAACTAACTTTATCAAGTATTTAGTATAACAGAAGGACTGCAAATAAATAACAGAAAACATTTTTCAAATTATCTTCAAGTGTACAACATAGTTCCCCTTACAAATTAACAACTCACCTTTTTAAAAGTAGGAGAAGTGTTAGTACTGTGTAAATCAAACACCAGAAATTCACCACCAAAAATTCCTCACAAATGTACCTCAGACAGTAGTATCACAAAATGGCTGTGGTTTCCTCTCATTTGAAATATATACATAACCAATTAACTTTCATCACACACAAATACAAAACCAAAGTAACATTTTAATTGGTTCTAAATTTCAACACTTTCAAATGTGTTTTCCCCATGCAATTTTCCATAGGACATTTACATACGTCTACAGCCTGAATGGCTGAACGGAATTACACCAAACTTGGCAAAATGGTACATCAAACCTAAGAGGTCAGGAAGGATCTACTATGCCCCCTTATGGTCATTTCCCCCTTCGCTTTGGCCTCCTCTTGTCTCTCAATCCTACCGAGAGACAAGATGGCGGCCGCTACGGACTGTTTGGAATGTTGACAGACGCCGGAGAACCAATCAGCTTCGCAAAGCTCCGTAACACAAAAAGTACGCGAAGCGGAGCGCTGTTACAGATATATATCTTTTTTTTAACGTTAATTTCTCAAAATCCACTGGAGCACATATATTGAGACCTAGCAAAGGCACATCGGGCTACCAGTCCCTAATATTTTGCCAAGTTTCGTGCAAATCCATTCAGCCGTTCGATTATTATTATTATTATTTTTTTTGCCCCGCGGGGCCCTTTTAAAACCTCCACATCAAACGTAGGGGGTCAGCGAGGATCTACTATTCCCCCTTATGGTCATTTGCCCCTTCGCTTTGGCCTCCTCTTGTCTCTCGATCCTACCGAGAGACAAGATGGCGGCCGCTACGGACTGTTTGGAATGTTTACAGACGCCGGAGAACCAATCAGCTTCGCTTCGGAAAGCTCCGTAACGCGAAAAGTACGCGAAGCGGTGCGCTGTTACAGATATATATCTTTTTTTGAACGTTAATTTCTCAAAATCCACTGAAGCACATATATTGAGACCTAGCAAAGGCACATCGGGCTACCAGTCCCTACAATTTTGCCAAGTTTCGTGCAAATCCATTCAGCCGTTCGATTATTATTATTATTTTTTTTTTTGCCCCGCGGGGCCCTTTTAAAACCTCCACATCAAACGTAGGGGGTCAGCGAGGATCTACTATTCCCCCTTATGGTCATTTGCCCCTTCGCTTTGGCCTCCTCTTGTCTCTCGATCCTACCGAGAGACAAGATGGCGGCCGCTACGGACTGTTTGGAATGTTGACAGACGCCGGAGAACCAATCAGCTTCGCTTCACAAAGCTCCGTTGCGCGAAAAGTACGCGTCCTGGGACGCTGCCTGGTCCGCTGTTACAGATATATATCTTTTTTAAACGTTAATTTCTCAAAATCCACTGGAGCACATATATTGAGACCTACAAAAGGCACATCGGGCTACCAGTCCCTACAATTTTGCCAAGTTTCGTGCAAATCCATTCAGCCGTTCGGGCTAAAAGTGAGGCCAACCGCCCTATGGAAAACTCAATGTTAAAAACACGTTTTGGGACCCCCCTTTTTTCTCGGCCCCCCCTTGACGAACCCCCCCCAAATTTTCAAGGGCTGCTCAGAAACAAAATGTGCCATTTTCCTGAAAATTTCAGCCAATTCCGTCCACAAACGCCAAAGTTATTAGACATAGAATTTTCAAAAATCCCATAGAGAAAAAATCCTAACTATATATACCTACTGGCGACCGCCAGTAGGTAATATATATATATATATATATATATATATATATCACGTAATCTTCAAACCTCCACACACAGGCGGCGAAAGAAGAGGCAGACCCCACGATATCCAGGCAAGTTGTATTTTATTCACAAGCCTTTCAAAAATGTTATAGGAGGGAGTAAGCTTTTTCCCCAGCAAACCGCTGTGAGACCGAAAGCATATCAAAGTCTCAACAGGCGTCTGCAATGTGAGGTGCGCCAATTGATCATCTAACTCGAGAATGTGGAGAAGTGTGGCTCACTGGTTAGAGGAGGCAGACCTGGAAGCAGAGGTCAGCCCGGGACCAGGGTTCAATTCCCGGCTCAGCGGGGTCTTGAGTCCTAAAATGTCCATGGACTCGACAATTCTCGCTCCGGTGCCTACTTGATTCATGGGTTCACACTCTGCGACTCTGGGCAATAGCTTGCTTAATCTCCACAACGACCCCTCGCGGCGGGATGCCTGGCTTTCACCTTGCGGATACCCTGCCGGGGTTATCTCACAGGGGAATACCAGGACGGGTTCCCTAAGCAAGCGCTTAGAAACCGCTTGGTGATTTGCGCTATATAAATTCCTGTACATTTACATTTACATTTACATCAAGTATCGGAGGAACTTAGGAATGCCCGGTAATAGCAAAACAATGAGATATTCCATATATTGTGGGAATTTATAATTTTTAATCCTGATGAAGGTGCTGGCTTGTAAACCACGTTGCCAAAACCGAAACGCGTCGATGCTCTTGTGAATTGGGATATCCTAATTCATTGAACTTTACAACGTCTCCATCTTAAGATACTTATACGAGTTTGGAGGTTGATTGACTTAAGTCGGACGATAGTATCCCATTCTATTTCTATTTTTAATTGAAATGTTTTTATGCTTCATTCCCACTGTGTGATTATTACCTGTATGTATTGTAATAGGATATATTGATCATTCCTTTCATTTTGAAAATTCTTTTAATGTTATAATAAATTGTGTATATTTTTATAATTTTTGACTATTTTTGCATCATCTTCGTTGCTGCTCAAATTGTATGTATGAACTGATTAGTGTGTGGTAAAGTTGCAAGTCTTTTCTGCCTGTTTATAATTAGTCCAAAGGGGACATTATATTTGACATATTGTCTTTTGGAAACCCTACCCCTTTGGTTGTTGGGGTCCCTCTCTTTGATTAGAGAAATTATACCAGTGTTCAAAAAGGGTGACCGATCACAGCCTGGCAATTACAGGCCGATTAGCCTTATTGACACCATCCAAAAGGTAATGGGCCGTGTGATTGTGAATAGGCTTCTTGACTGGGCAGAGGAGAACAACGCTCTGTCACCGTTTCAAGACGGCTTCCGTAGGTCCACAAGTACGGTGGACCAGGTTTTCCGTTTTACCTTGCTGCAATGGAGGACCGTGGTACTGGGCGGAGGTAGTCTGTACGCAGCCTTTGTCGATTTGCGGGTTGCCTTCGACCTAGTGCCACGGTCTAAGCTGTGGACAGTCCTTAAGACTATGGGCGTTCCTCCAGATCTATTGTTATTAATAAAAAGACTCCACGAAACAAACTTTGCCAGATACAGTGGGGGGGGGATATGGCAAGGTGACTGAGGATTTCCCTGTTGAGCGGGGCGTCCGGCAAGGTTGCTCAATGGCACCGACCCTCTTCACATTATTCATTAATGGTGTTGTAGCCCGTATGTTGTCTGCGAAGGTGGATGCTCCTTCATTATCCGGCATAAAAATGCCTATTTTAATGTTCGCAGACGATACGCTCATTTTATCAAAGACTCCGAGCGGACTCCAGAACGCTTTGTCCATCTTTGATTCATTCTGTGAGGAGCATGGCCTGGAGGTCAATGTGGCCAAATCAAAACTTATGGTTTTCAACCCCCACCGTAGTTTTAAATCTAAAATTACCAGGAATGGCCGGCCCCTAGAGATAGTGAATGCTTTCACATATCTAGGGATCCATATATCGAGCAAGAACAGATGGAGATAGCATATAGATCTTGCCACTCTGAGACACAGACAATTGTCTGGTGCTATTAGCTCAGAGCACAGAAAATCCCTGACCAAACCTGTAAAGCCAGCTCTCCAGTTATACAAATCAAAGGCTCTTGGCTCAGCACTCTATGGTGCAGAGCTATGGGGGTTTCAGAAGGTAGCTGCACTTCAAACCTCGGAAAATAAGTTCTTCCGGGCAATAACTGGTGTACCTAAAAGCACTCCCTTGTTGCCTCTGAGGTATGATCTGGGCAGAAAAGCTGTCACAGACTTGGTCAGGCTTTGACCGATTCTGTATTGGCGAAGGCTCTGGACGACACCAGAGCTTTCTCATTATGCCGAGGGGTTTCGAGACATTATCAAAGCTGATGTCTTTCACAAGATTGAGTGGCTCAAATCACTCAGAGTAATTTTGACTGAGCTTGGTCTGGGATCACTTTGGGAAGACCCAGCGGGAACTCCTTTTCCGACCAAAAGAGTTCTAAAAGAAATTTATTGGGAAAAGGTAGCCTCTAGGGGGTGGGGTAGCTCGAATATAGGATCTATGACCGGAACATTCCTAGAAATTAAACTTTATCCGTGCCTAGAACCCTATTGGGATATCATAACAAGGCCCGGTGATAGAAAGCTCCTTTTCCAACTGAGAGCAGGTGCCCTCCCTCTTAGATTTTTGACAGCAAAATGGGAGGGTGGAGCTAGCGACAGTTGTCCCGCTTCTGGTATCGCCAAAGAAACAACTGGTCATTTTTTATTTTCTTGCACGGCCTATTCTGATCCACGGCGTATTTGGTTAACACCGATGTGCAAGAATCTGGGAACCACTAGCAGCACTGTCGCCATGCGTATTATACGCATCAATAGTCTGACATGGATATTAATAGCTACTGCCAAGTATCTTGGATGGGCATGGTCGATTAGACAGAGACTGCTAGTCATTTGACTATTCTCTGACCAATTAATTCATCTGTAATCTATGTATACGTTTTTATTCATATAATTGTTTTAAATTGGTAATTTTAACTTTTGTATTAATCTTAACAAATTGCTAATTTTGCACTGTTCTTGATTCCTAAAATTGGAACTGTAACCCAAGTCAATTAAATGTAAAAGGTATGCTTTAGCTAATAACTGTAAAATGGAAGTTTCAGTTTTAACATAATTAACTGCAAATTATTGTATTTTAAAATGTTGAATGATCTGCTTTTATGAGTGAAACCTCGAATAAAGCATATTTTGACTTGACTTGACTTGACTTTGTAACCTACGATAATTTTTTTTGTATTAGCTGTTTTTCACAACAATTAATTATATATTTAAAAAATATATATATATTTGTTCAATGTATATATATATTTTTTTTATTTTTTCCTGGTGCGCTCAGGGTGCGCGCACCGGTAAGCTCTCCTGAGAGCGCTCCGAGAGCGCTATTTTTGCGTTCGTAAAAAAAAATATGTATGAAAAGTAAATAATAATGCAAGATATTTAGTACCATACTTATAAAAGCAGTATTTTTGATTTACGAAATGAAAATGATTTTGCATTTCCGTAAAGCTATCAAAACGTCACTCAGGCGCGCCGCGTAAGCGCCCCCGGAGGCGCCTACGTTCGCGCCGCGTAAGCGCCCCCGGAAGCGCTCCGGTGCGCGCAGCGTAAGCGCGTCAAGTCATGTGACCTTAAAATAACTGTTTTCATTGGTTGCTAACAGTTTTTTTTACAAAGAATGAAATCCCCATCCATTTCCTTCACTTCTTCTTTCACTTTTGTGACTGCAAGACCTGTATTTTTGCTCTTGGATCTTTGTTGGATTACCATGGCTGCCAGACCATCCAGCAGCGATGATGACACAGAGGGATTTATTGACGAAGAGGTTCCTCAGCCCTGGATAAAAGAACACTTCATATGGAAGTTCTTTTCCATTCCAGATGATCAAAAAAAAGTAAATGCTCCAAAGGTGGAGTGCAGAATTTGTCACACTGTGCTGTAACGGGGTGACCCCACCAAAAAATATTCATTCGGAAACTCCACCATGATTCGCCACGTCGAGAGGAGGCACCCCCAGAACTATGCCCGGGAGAGTGTCAGGGCTCTGGCACGAGAGGCTCCCAGGGATGGTGCCTCTATTTCAACCGGAGGACCAACTACATCAGTGAGGGGGCGATCAGAAGAGCTGATCCCTAACATTCAGCCTGCTTTTAATAGAGGCGTAATTAAATGCAGAGATTGTGATCAGCTACTTTGCTATGGGGAACAAAGTGTTCTGCTCATGGTTCGAGCATTAGACAACCACCGCTGCCGTCCCCAGCCCTAATTTTTTATTTTATTTTTCCTCCTGTTGAGCAGTTTCCCATTCCTTGTTTTTGTTTTTGTTCAAAATAAAGGAAAAAAAGAAGAAAAAAAAGTTATTTTCAGAACTACCTCCAATTCTCATCAAAGAGCTATATTCTTAAAAAAATGAAAAAGAGTAAGTGAAGTGAAGTGCAGTGAGAGAGGAGAGGAAAATGAGTGAGAAAGCAAAGAAAGGGACGAGAGGGGAAGGGAAGTGAAGTAGGGGGACTGAAAGAAGGTGAGTGTGGGGAAGGAGAGTGAGGAGAAGGAGAGTGAACATGGGGAATGTGGATAAGTGAAGAAAATGTAGTAAAGGAACGGGGGTGTGGAAGGGTAAGAAAAGAGCAGTGATGTTTAGGAAAGAGTGGAGATACAGACTGGATAAAGACAAGTGAGTGTGAGACCAGGTAAGTAAGGCAGTGAAGAAACAGAGAAAGTGAAAGAAAAAGTAAGAGTAGAAGACTGAAGGCCTCATTTATGCACCTGCCTCACAGCAGGCGTAAGACTGACGCAGGCTCTTTCACATGGGCCTGGCTCCATGTGAAAAGATGCATTGCTGGAGTTGGGTCTCTTTTGTGACACACTCCAGCAATGCGTCACTTTTGCGCTTACAGATACGTCAGAAATACTGACGTATCTGAAACTCCTTGCGACATAATGCGTCCTACATTAAATATGACGCATGAGTAGAAGACTGAAGGCCTCATTTATGAGGCCATGCGTTACTTTTACGCCACCGGTGCGTCACTTTTTGTGACGCACCAGTGCTGTAAAAAAATGCACCTTGTTGAGTCATATTTACAAAGTGACGCATCTAGGTAGATGCGTCACTTTGTAAACCCCTGCGCCACATTATACCTGTGCCAGCTGTAATGTATGCAAAGGGGGCGTATTGACGCAAGAAAGGGTCGTAGTGGTGACGCAGTGGAATCTATGAGATTTCACTGCGTCACTTTTAGGACACCATTGCGTCAAAATCTTGTGCCTGCCTCACAGCAGGCATAAGACTGACGCAGGCCCTTTCACATGGGGCTGTCCCCATGTGAAAGGATGCATTGCTGGAGTTGCGTCACTTTTGTGACACACTCCAGCAATGCATCACTTTTGCGCTTACAGATACGTCAGAAATACTGACGTATCTGTAACTCCTTGCGACATAATGTGTCATACATTAAATATGACGCATGAGTAGAAGACTAAAGGTCTCATTTATGAGGCCATGCGTCACTTTTACGCCACCGGTGCGTCACTTTTTTGTGACGCACCAGTGCTGTAAAAAATAGACCTTGTTGAGTCATATTTACAAAGTGACGCATCTAGGTAGATGCGTCACCTTGTAAACCCCTGCGCCACATTATACCTGTGCCAGCTGTAATGTATGCAAAGGGGGCGTATTGACATAAGGAAGGGTCGTAGAAGTGACGCAGTGAAATCTATGAGATTTCACTGCGTCACTTTTACGACGCTGTTGCGTCCAAATCTTGCGCCTGCCTCACAGCAGGCGTAAGACTGACGCAGGCCCTTTCACATGGGACTGGCCCCATGTGAAAGGATGCATTGCTGGAGTTGCATCATTTTTGTGACACACTCCAGCAATGCATCACTTTCCTCTAAACACTCTACTTTATTTTTTTACTCTAATTTTTTTACACTGTTTTTCCCCGTGGTGCGCTCAGGGTGCGCGTACCGGAGAGCGCACCCGGGAGCGCACCCAGCGCTTACCCCGGGAAAATTAAAAAAAAAGGTTTTTTGGCCCCCCTCAGAAAACCTAGGGGGTCAGAGGGTGTCTACTCTGCCCCCTTTTAATTATTTCCCCATTTATTTTTAACCTCTTGTGTCTCTGTTCTTCAGAGTCACAAGATGGCGGACTATGCAGACCATTTAGAATGTTTACAGACACCCAAGAGCCAATTAGCTTTTGAAATTTACAACCAATTAAAATGTTTCTTTGGTTTTAAATTTGTGTGAGATGAAGTTTCATTGGTTTTCTACTAATGAAATGGTTTTCTAATGAGAGGGAAACACAGCCATTTTGTGATAGTACTCTTTGAGGTACATTTGTGAGGAATTTTTGGTGCTCTATTTCTGGTGTGAAATTTACACAGTATTAACTCTTCTACTCCTTTCTAAAAGGTGAGTTGTTAATTTGTAAGGGGAATTTAATACTTGATAAAGCTAGTTTAATATTATCTATTACTAAAAACGAAAAATTAAAGTGATTTTTTTTCTGCAATTTACAGCAAGAAATTTGAAAAGAATATGGATCTCAATGAGGACACCGTTAATATTAATTTAGAAATTTCTGCGACCTTTGTTGAGGCGAGTTTGATTGAGGTCGATCCTGTTGATAACACTATCCATGAAAAAGACCTTCTTTTGAGAGGAGATGGAATGGAGGATTTTAATGATGAGACTTTGGATGCTGAATTAATGGAATGTTTGAACTATATTGAGTTCCAGGAGTCATGTATGAAGAGTTCTGATGAGGAGATTCCTGATCAGTTAATGTTAGAAGTTCTTCTAAATTATTAACATTTTGAAGAATAAATTTATATTTATAAATTATAAATTGTTTGAGACATTTTTCTATTATTCTACTTGAAATTTATGAGATAGTAGTGAAATGATTGTGGTATAAAGTGAAACTTATAGTATAGAGTGCAACATTTCTGTGTTACATAGTAAGTTTACTCACAGTTACTTCCCTTCTCCCACTATATTTTCTCCAATGTGCACTTCACATCTCTTCTTCATCTCATGCCTTCTTTCTCTCACTGTCTCTCTCTAATGTACACTATCACCGCCATTTTTTGTATTTCCAGAAGACAGTGAAATGTAATGCTCCAAAGGTGGAGTGCAATATCTGCCATACTATATTTTGCAGAGGAGACCCCAGAATGAAGTACAATTTTGGTAATCCAAGTATGATTCAGCACGTGCAGAAGAGGCACCCCCAGAACTATGCCCGGAAGAGTGTCAGGGCTCTGGCACGAGAGACTCCAAGAGATGGTGCCTCTACTTCAACTGGAGGAACAACTGCATCGGTGAGGGGGCGACCAGAGCAGCTGATCTCAAATATTCAGCCAGTTTTTAATGAGGCCTCCATCAAATGCAAAAATTGTGATGCCCTACTTTGTTACGGGGAACAAAGTATTATGATCATTGTTCAAGCATTAGAGAACCACGCTGCCGTCCCCAGTCCTAATTTTAGTGAGAGAGGAAAGGAAAATGAGTGAGGGAGCAAAAAAAGGGACGAGAGGGGAAGGGAAGTGAAGTAGGGGGATTGAAAGAAGGTGAGTGTGTGAGTATAACTAAGTTATAGGGAGTGAGCTTGACAGAAGAGGAGTGAGAGACTAAAGAGACGGAGAGAATGAGACTAACAGAGAGAGAATGGGGTAAGGGGAGTGTAGAACTAAGAAGATAGAGGGAGTAAGACAAGGAATTAGTGAAGTGGATTAAGGAGAGTAAGGGAAGGGAAAACAGTGAAAGAGCGAAGGATGGGAAGAGAGAGGAAGGAATGTAAAGGAGAAGGTCTGAAAGAAGATGAGTGTGGGAATATGGCTCAGTAATAGGGAGTGAGCATGATAGAAGAGGAGTGAAAGACTAAGAGGACGGAGAGAATGGGGTAACACAGAGAGAGTGAGAACAGGGGAGTGAGTAAGTTAGAGAACAGAGGGATTGACAGAAGCAGTTACTGAACTTCAGAAAGAGGAGTAAGGGAAGGGAAAAGAGTGAAGGAGTGAAGGATGGTAAAAGAGAGGAAGGAAAGTAAAGGAGAATGTCTGAAAGAAGGTGAGTGTAGGAGTATGGCCGAGTTATAGGGAGTGAGCATGATAGAAAAGGAGTGAGAGAATAAAAGGACAGAGAGAATGATGCTAACAGAGAGGGAATGAGGTAAAGGGAGTGTACAATTAAGAGGACAGAAGTAGTAAGAGAAGGAGTTAGTACAGTGGAATAAGAAAATAAGGGAAGACAAAAGAGTGAAGGAGATAAGGAAGGAAAGATTGAGGAAGCAAACTAAAGAAGAAGGTCTGAAAGAAGGTGAGTTTGGGAGTATGGCTGAGTTATAGGCAGTGAGCGTGACAGAAGAGAATTGAGAGACTAAGGGGATGGAGAGAATAAAGCTAACAGAAAGAGATTGAGGGAAGGGGAGTGTAGAAGTAAGAAGACAGAGGGAGTAAGAGAAGGAGTTAATGAAGTGCAGTAAGGAGAGTAAAGGAAGGGAAAAAAATAAAACAAAGAAGTAAGAGAGCAGAGAGGAAAGATAGTAAAAGAGAAGGCCTGAAAGAAGGTGAGAATAAGAGAAGAGTGTGAAAAAAGAGAGTAAATGTGGGGATTCAGAATAAGTGAGGCAAGCGCAATAAGGGAACAGAGGTGTAGGAATATCAAAGAAGAGTAGTGAGGTTATGGAAAACAGTATAGAGAAAATAAATATTGTACATCAAACTTACCTTATAGGTAATGTCAACTTAGTTTTATATTTTCATTTAAATTTATATCTGTGAAAGACAAAACAAAATAAGTTACAATATTTATAATATATATTTTACAATACAAGAGACAAAGTAGGAGATTAACAAGGGTAAGGGAGGGTGAGTGAAGGGCAGGGAGGTTGATGAAAAAGGGAAAATAAAGAGAGGATAAAAGCAAGTGAGCTTGAGACAAAGAAAGTGAAGGAGTGAGAATATAGAGGTAGTGAAGGAAAGAGTGACAGAAAGGTACTGAGTAAGAGAGCAAAGAAAGGTAGAGAAGGGAGTGTGGGTCAGTTTTAGGGAGTAAGCATGATGGAAGAGGAGTGAGACAGTGAGAGGATCCAGAGACTGAAGCTAAGAGACAGGCTGTGAGGGAAAGGGAGTGAGGATGTGAGAGGATAGAGGAAGTGAGAAAAGCAGTGAGTGAAGTGTAATAAGGTGAGTGAGAGAAGGGGAATTATTGAGGGAACAAAGAAAGGAAACAATGGGAAGGGGAGTGAAGTAGAGTGACTGACAGCTGGAAAGTGGTGGATGGGAGAGAGGTAAAGGGCCGTGAAGGAGTGGTTAATGAGAATAAGTGAGGAAAATGGAATAAGGGAAGGGAGGTGAGGGAGAGTCAAAAAAGGCCAGTGAAGGTGAGTTAAGAAGAGTGGTAGAGGGTGGAAATAGGTAAGTGAGCATAAGAGAATGGGATAATAATATATATTTAATAATAGAAAATACAAAATGATTTCAACAACATGTTAAATGGTTTATTTTTGCTGTTCTCAGAATATATTGAATTTCACTTAAAACAGTGACTTCAATAGTACTCATCATATAACAGCGGGCAAAAAAAACACAATCAAAATGATTGTGTTTAAAAAAAACATTGAATCATTTCTTAAATAATGTAAAATTTTAAAAACCATATCTAAACTCACTTATGATCCGTCCACTTTTCCACAAGGCCAAATAGTATATGGAAAGTCCTTTTCTATGTAAATTAGTCCACTGTTTTCTTAATGTCTCATTTACCCAACTTTCTGAAAGAAAAGCTCCAACACCTTTTACATTATGAAACAAGAATTGTACTTCCACCTCTACCTTACTTTTTATAAATAATTTGTATAATACTCACAGCACACACTACATGATAAACATATACTATCTCTATGAGAACTACATGTTTTTTATGTTCTTCATCACTCTCATTCAGAAAGTAATTTTGAAGAGCAAACTAACTTATATGAACTGCTGCAATCTTCATAGGCCAATTATCTTCCCTAAAATTTCGGTTGTAAGAACACTAGGTAAGAATTTAGTAAGTCAGAAGGCAAACGTTGTTTGAAAGTCAATTGAGTATCATTACACAGCTTCCAATCTTTTTCACATTTTAAATAACATGTGTAATGTCCTGATGTTGTTGAAGGACCATCATGGTAAATAATTGCTGCAGTTGTAAAGGTTCTTCCTGAAATTGATAATTGAGAAGCCACAAAATTTTTAATTAATGTTGTTAATTTAGTTCCATCAGGTCTACATCGTTGGAACATTAAAATAACATACTGTCCATATCTTATTAAAAATAAAGTTGATAGCATTTCAGATTTACATTGACTACAGACCATGTTTTGATTTGCTGCTCTAACTAGATTATTAAAAGACACTGATTTGCAGTCTGGTAAAGTTAAATATATAAATCTTTCAGTGTCTACTGTAGTACTACTTGAAAAGGAGCAATTGTCACAGTCATGTTACCATTTATAAGAAAGGCCAAAAAGATTTTCTACATCTACTCCTTCATCTTGCAAAACAACAAGCATATACATTAGAAATTCCTGACAATCTTGCTGAATATTCCGTGAAAATTGATTTAGACCAGAACATATGTCTAAAACGTTTCGAATTTCAGAAACACTTAGTATTTTTGTTCTATCACTGCTACATTTCTCTAATACAGAATTTAATAAACAACAAAGTGTTTGATCACGATTTTCAGCAATCTGTTCTTTTATAGTTTGGAGAAAAAAAACAACATTAACCACTACATTAGCATAGCAGTTGACACCAGAACTATTTTCAAATTCAAATCCAACAACATCTTTAACTGAATCCATTTCCTTTCTGCTTACAATTACTGTTTCATCTACTTTTTTTCTTTTTGCTACAACTTCACAACAATTTTTCTCATTTCTTCTTTTTCGGCCTACCACACGCTTTTCAAACAGAGGATATTGAGGTAAATTTGGAGCATACTCTCTTCTTAACCTATTATATTCTTTTACACAATTTAGATCTGCATTAATCTTTGTCTCATCAAAATCAATCAAGTACAGTCCAGATAAAGTTCTGACTCGAGATAAAGCAACATATGCCATACCCTCCTTGAACACAGAATTTCCAATATTCACCAAAGCACTATCAACACTTAAACCTTGAGATTTATGAATAGTTACTGCATATGCCAAAGAAACAGGAAACTGTTTTCTGCGTACATATACATCTTTCACTAGCAAAAAACGAGCAGAACAACAACAGATTTGTTGTACTTCTTCAATACCATCAAATTTAATTTTTATAATTTCAATTCCATCTCTATTTCGGTAATTCACAAAATCCACAACATGACCCATTGCTCCATTTACGAAACCTCTTTCCACATCTAAATTACGTCGTAAAATTATACGACAATTTAAAGATGCATACAGAGTCTTTTCCATACCAGCAGTTTTAGATATTGTCTTCTCTAAAGAATCCAATTTTGATTTCAACTTTTCTGACAAAATAATAGTTGCTCCTTCATGTTCTATTTTATCAATAGCTTCCAGTTTCACAATTTCTTGATTTTCCAACTTTAACATTTTGGTGTTGAAGATTGAACATTCTTGCAGAGTTGGCATCAAGCATATGACAGATTTGTTTTCAGAAATGTTCTTAAAAATATTCTCTGGCAGAATGTTTTCTTTTGGAAACAAATTTGAAATTAATCGTGCATGTAAAGCTGCTTTCCCATGTTCAGTTAGTTTCCCAATTCTTACATATTGTAGAATATTTTTATAATCTTTATCCTTTGCCTGTCGCATATTTTGAAGTAGTTCTGCATATTTAAAATGTAGCCATATGTTAACATTTCCAATGCTTCCTAAGCACTTCCTGGTATCTTCATGCGTAAGCATTTTAAACACTGGCTGTCCTTTCGCTGGAGTTAGTTGCAGTAGATCTCCAAAAACAATGATGTGTTTGCCTCCAAATAACACATCATAGTCTGTTTTAAGAGTTTCTTGCATTCTTAAATGCAAAAAAGCAAGCATTACATTTGACACCATGCTTACTTCATCAATGATAAGAAGTTTCATTTTCTTTAGGAGTCTTGAAACTTCACAACAAGCTTCTCCAGATAGCTTCCGGTATTGTAATTTGTTATCATGCTCCACTGGCAGCGTCAATAAGCGATGTAAAGTAATCCCTTTAATGTTGTGTGCTGCCAACCCAGTTGGAGCAGTAACAACACAAGAGAGCGATGATTCCGTTGTTTTCTGCAAATATGTTGCAATCACTATAATCAGGAAACTTTTCCCAGTTCCTGCTTCTCCACTCACATACAGTCGGATAGGTACAAATAATGTACATGAGCACTCTTTTTTCTCATGAGATAAACCATGCTCAATTTGTTGTGTGACATGATCATATATTTGTCTCTGATCAATGTTTAGTTCTTTTTCCAAATGTTCTAAGTCAACTCCATCCTCCTGAGCTTGTTCCATCGCTCTTTCAACTTCATCCATGGCAGTGGCAGCTTCATTTTGTATAATTGGTTCTCCTAGTGGATCCTGACTCAATGAAGCAGAACTCTGACTGTCTTGAGAACTGTCTCTAGCAATCTCTGCTGCAATTGTAGCTTCTTGCTGTATTTCCTCGTTCAAAATTTGCAAATAATTTGAAAAAACAGGACATTCTATGGTATCCTTGGTTGCATTGAACGAATCTTCATAAGAAAGAAAAACTCCAAGTAGTTCCTCTTCTCTACGCCAAGGCTTAAAGAGTTGCAAAAGAGCTAAATAATAAAATTCCCTTTTGTCTGGAGATTCACAACTCAATTTTCGATGATTAATCAAATGGCCTTTTCTTTGTTTCACTAGACAGCCTTCACATCCAATTACAGCATATACACCTTTATTGATGTCTTCTGTGAAGTTCTTTTTAAAAATGTAGGTTTGCAGAACTTCATAGAGACAAGCGTTCTCAAGGTCAGTACTTCTATTTGGATAGTATGTATCCAACATGTTTGTCTTCAAAATATCTGTACTGTCTGGTTCTTTCTCCGCCAAATATTCTATTTCTTGTACAGATTTCAAAACACGGTTTCGTGTTGCAGCAAGACCTAGACTCACCCAAATGATGGTTCTAGATTTGGCATATAGACTTGCTGATGATAACCGATCAGAACATTTATACGCTCCAATTTCTCGATGCGACAACACCTTTAGACTGTAACTGTATAATTTCTTGCTTAGACTCTTTTCATGTGAAATTTCCTCCCACATTTCCTTCAGTTCCGTTTTTTCTGATTTTGTGATGTAAGACGTCACATATCGAGCCACAGCAATAGAGTTGTCAGCCACATATTGAATATCCATGTTAGCATTCCACATGGACAAAATGACTGGGTTGTAGTCATTTATGAATTTGGATTCCTCATTTCTTCTTAGGTTGTATGTATTTTTGGGTGATTTTCTTGTCACAGTATGTCGCAGAGAAGACATAAAATTGTTGACTCTTCCTTTCGATGTTACTGGATGTTGAAATGCAAAACGACATTTCGTGTAGAACTTGTCCTTGGATTTGTATTTTCGACGACAGTATTTCCCACAACGATGGCTTTGAAAGCGTAAAACTTGATGTCTTAAATTGTTTTCTTCTGTACTTTTCGGTACAGCACATGTACAATACTGTTCAATGAAACTCATCACTTTCTCATCTGAATCTGTTCCAAATGTTGCTGCATATTTAATCCATAGCAGCATATGTATATGAGGAGCACCTCTTGCTTGATACTCCTTTCTCCAAAAGAAATCCAACACCTCTTAGAGCGGAGGATTTTTTTTGTTTGTAATAAAAGACATCATAGCTTCAAACCTATGATTGAAATACCTGCATACATTAACTGGATCCAAAGAGCACAGTTCTCCAGGTGTCTTGAATTCAATATTTTCAATGTTTTTATTTGCCTCTCGTAGAAATTCAAGTAAGTCTTCCCAAGCATACTCAGCACAGCTAAGAGTGAGGAAACATGTAGGAGTTCCTAAGTTTCTTAGCATACCTTTCAATTCCCCATGACGACAGTACCAATACTCGTTAGTACCACACTGACATGCCATGCGATTAATTAGCTGAGATTCCAAAACACTGTCTTGCAGTTTCACTTTATCCATAAAATCCCTTGCCAAAACATTTTGGAGATGTGATCCACTTTTTAGTATATGGTTCACTGCATAGGAAAGTCCAGACAAGTCACTCTCAAACAGTAGATGGAACAAATATGGAATGCATTGACGAAACCTTGGATCTTCTGCATATAATCTTGAAGTCCGGTATTCAAATGCAGGAATTTGAACAGGTCGGTCGTCATATCGTCCACCTTCACCTGTTGGAAATAACTGTGGAAAACAACGAGCTTCTAAACTTTCTTCCCATACACTAATGGGACTTCCTTCGGCTTTTTTCATCTGAAACAAGTCAATAGCATTCCCCATTACTTCTTTGGAATGCAATGGATGAACACTATAATGTTCGTAAATTTCTTCACTTCTAGAGACATCAACTTTTTCTATTTGTCCAGCAGAGACATCAGTGTCGTCTTGTACAGTTGTTTCCTCATCTCCCACATACACATTTTTATAGTACTGATTATTTTTTACCAGATACAACGTTGCCTTCTTGACTTTCCTAACATCCACTAATTCTTGCCAGATTTTCCTACTTTTTGTCGGAACACCATTAACTAGAATAACCAGAGGTTCCTCTTCTACTTTTTCAACACCAATGGTATCAATATTTTTCTTAAAATCTAGAGGCAAATAAACAACTCTTCCCTTTAATCCTCTCTGTAAATCTGAAGGAGGCAATTTCCCTGTCTTAGTCTCCATGCGAACAATAGCCTGAAAAGGATGCACACAATGAATCAGAATAGACTCATAGGTATTTAAATCCATCAATTCAGAAGGAATGTCTACCAACTCCAGATTATTATGAACAGCTCTAGCAGGCATTTTGTTTTCATTTGATTTATTATAGCAATATGTACAAATACGTTGATCAGAGCCCAAATCAAAACAATTGTCAACCAACAAATAAGTTGAAAAATCCTTCCACTCATTATTATTTATCTTTTCACTTTTTACATATAAATCAACTAATCTAGTCTGATGCTTATAATGAGTCCGTCGACAACAAACACAAGAAAAATTAGGCCTGTCACTTGAATTGACCTTAAACTTTATAATTTCATTTTCAAAATGTTCTGTACTTAAAATCTGTACATTCTCTTCTACATTACCTTCCATTACTGTATCAATTTCTGCACTAACCTCTTTTTCACCAAAGTAACAAAACTCAATTTCATCACAAATGTTTTTGACATCTAATTCAGTTCCATGCAAAAGAGCAGTGTTTAACTGTTTTAGTTTAAGTGCTGGACTTTTTGCATAGTACAACCTTCTCACTAATTTCCTCACTTTATTATGATGCACTGCTAACATCCTAAAATGGTGAAAAACACTCTGACATACTTTTCTTGAAAGACAAGCCAGTGAATGCCCTTGCAAACCTGTTTTTCTCTCACTCTACAAGGATCTAACTCTTGTAAAATGTTCATTTTTTGTTTCACAGTTTTCTTAGTATATGTCCGTAAGAAAGTGCGAAACAAATCAATTGATTCCTGTCGGACACTACAAATACTACTACAATTCCATGTATATACTGGAGCCTTAGGACATCTCCCTAAAACTTCATCAGCTAACACCTCTTCTGTATTTCTAGGCACAATCTCTTCTTTTTCAACCGGACAACCGTCCTTCACCTCATATGCTCGACCACTGGTGTCAACTGCATGCACCAAATCATTATCCTGAAAGTAACTTTCTTCATTAAAAAATGGCTCAGAACTTGAACAATGCTTCCATTCTCCAGAAAAAACATCACAGAAATTAATTACTCTCCTCCACTTACATTTTGATTTAAACACATTGATTATCTTATCAAGTGTACGAATTCGATTCGTTACTAAACAAAACAATTTATTTTTCACTTTAAATGCTTTATCCACGATCTTAACTATGGTTTTTTTCTTGTAAAAAGCTGTCTTTTTTTTATACCTTTTTACATTTTTTAATAAATTGGATATAATCCTGTTGTAAAACATTCGTCTATGAATGTCAGAAAATTGTTTGCTTCTTCTATTGCTTTTCAAAATATCGTCTCCTTGTACACGTCTAACATTTGTAGAAGGACATCCTGTCTTTTTTGAAATTACACGTGTTTCATTCTTCTCAGTTAAAACACTTTTTTTTGCTTCACATTTCAATAACTTCTTGAGAAAATGTGTACTTTGCTTACCAGGAGCATTTTTCTTTTTCTCTGAAGATTTTATTTTGGTTGGTTCTTGATTTTCTTTTTCCTTAGACCTTAATTTTCTCTTATAATTTTTGCTCTTCTTGTTTTAGAAGGCATCTTTTTGTTTGTTGGTATAGATGATTATAATCTGTGGAAAACAAAAAATAACATATTATAGACCACTACAAACATATTACATAGCAATTACAATAAGTAAACAATATAAACACTAGTATACAACAAAAGGCTCATTTACATTACATGTGCTTTGCTTTGTGTCAAAAACGATTTACTAATTAATGTTATATCTTGTTTATATATAGGTGGCCTGTTTTTGGCCTGTAAATACAGAGAAATAATTTGTGCAGAGACACACATACTGCTTGCACAGACAGAGATGGTAGATTACATGTAACATCGTGCACATGTGCCTAAGATCACACCAAATCTATTGCATTTTCAATGCTTGTTTACCTTGCTACCATCAAGAAAGCAGTCAGATGTGTCACACATTTGCCATAAATTTAGAATGTTAGCACTCTAGTTGCTCATTATTTCATGCTTCACTCACAGTGTGATCTTAGACACATTAATTGGATTTTAGATATAATATACCATGTCTGTCACTGCCAACAGTATGTGTGACACCGAGGGCAAGATCTATTGCATTTTCAATGCTTGTTTACTTTGGTTCCATCAAGAAGGCATTCAGATGTGTCACACATTTGCCATAAATTCTCAATGTTTGACATTAATGCTGGTCCAGAGATAGTGTAAAGGTTTCATTGGCATATTTACAAGCCGCTTGTGCAATGTTAGATATAATTTACTAATTAATGTTATATCTTGTTTATATATAGATGGCCTGTTTTTGGAGTGTAGGTACAGAGAAATAATTTGGGCAGAGACACACATACTGCTTGCAGAGACAGAGATGGTAGATTACATGTAATATCGTGAACATGTGCCTAAGATCACACCAAATCTATTTCATTTTCAATGCTTGTTTACTTTGGTTCCATCAAGAAGGCATTCAGATGTGTCACACATTAGCCATAAATTCTGAATGTTTGACATTAATGCTGGTCCAGAGATAGTGTAAAGGTTTCATTGGCATATTTACAAGCCGCTTGTGCAATGTTAGATATAATTTACTAATTAATGTTATATCTTGTTTATATATAGGTGGCCTGTTTTTGGCATGTAGATACAGAGAAATAATTTGTGCACAGACACACATACTACTTGCACAAACAGACATGGTAGATTACATGTAATATCGTGGACATGTGCCTAAGATAAACCAAATCTATTGCATTTTCAATGCTTGTTTACTTTGGTTCCATCAAGAAAGCATTCAGATGTGTTTTACATTTGCCATAAATTCTGAATGTTTGACAATAATGTTGGTCCAGAGATAGTGTAAAGGTTTCATTAGCATATTTACAAGCTGCTTGCGCAATGTTAGATATAATTTACTAATTATTGTTATATCTTGTTTATATATAGGTGACCTGTTTTGGCCTGTAGTTACACAGAAATAATTTGTGCAGAGACACACACACTGCTTGCAGAGACAGAGATGGTAGATTACATGTAACATCATGGACATGTGCGTAACATCACACCAAATCTATTGCATTTTGAATGCTTGTTTACTTTGGTTCCATCAAGAAAGCATTCAGATGTGTCACACATTTGCCATAAATTCAGAATGTTAGCACTCTAATATGCCAATGAAACCAATACACTATCTCTGTATCAGCTTCAATATTAAACATTGCGCACGCGGCTTGTAAATATGCCAATCAAACCAATACACTATCTCTGTATCAGCTTTAATGTTAAACATTGTGCACGCGGCTTGTAAATATGCCAATGAAACCAATACACAATCTCTGTATCAGCTTTAATGTCAAACATTGCGCATGTGGCTTGTAAATATGCCAATGAAACCAATACACAATCTCTGTATCAGCTTGAATGTCAAACATTGCGCACGCGGCTTGTAAATATGCCAATGAAACCAATACGCTATCTCTGTATCAGCTTTAATGTCAAACATTGCGCAAAAGTCTTGTAAATATGCCCCTCTTTATCTTTATCTGTGCCAGATGTAATGTATGCAAAGGGGGCGTATTGACGCAAGGAAGGGTCGTAGAAGTGACGCAGTGAAATCTATGAGATTTCACTGCGTCACTTTTAGGACACCGTTGCGTCAAAATCTTGCGCCTGCCTCACAGCAGGCGTAAAACTGACGCAGGCCCTTTCACATGGGGCTGGCCCCATGTGAAAGGATGCATTGCTGGAGTTGCGTCACTTTTGTGACACACTCCAGCAATGCATCACGTTTGCGCTTACAGATACGTCAGAAATACTGACGTATCTGTAACTCCTTGCGACATAATGCGTCATACATTAAATATGACGCATGAGTAGAAGACTGAAGGCCTCTTTTATGAGGGCATGCGTCACTTTTACGCCGCCGGTGCGTCACTTTTTGTGACGCACCAGTGGTGTAAAAAATGCACCTTGTTAAGTCATATTTACAAAGTGACGCATCTAGGTGGATGCGTCACTTTGTAAACCCCTACACCACATTATACCTGCGCCAGGTGTAATGTATGCAAAGGGGGCGTATTGATGCAAGAAAGGGTCGTAGAAGTGACGCAGTGAAATCTATGAGATTTCACTGCGTCACTTTTAGGACACCGTTGCGTCAAAATCTTGCGCCTGCCTCACAGCAGGCGTAAAACTGACGCAGGCCCTTTCACATGGGGCTGGCCCCATGTGAAAGAATGCATTGCTGGAGTTGCGTCACTTTTGTGACACACTCCAGCAATGCATCACTTTTGCGCTTACAGATACGTCAGAAATACTGATGTATCTGTAACTCCTTGCGACATAATGCGTCATACATTAAATATGACGCATGAGTAGAAGACTGAAGGCCTCATTTATGAGGCCATACGTCACTTTTACGCCACCGGTGCGTCACTTTTTGTGACGCACCAGTGGTGTAAAAAATGCACCTCGTTAAGTCATATTTACAAAGTGACGCATCAGGTATATTCTATCTCAATTTATACCATTAAAAAAAAGCTTTAAACATCTCTCACGACATTTCATATTCTTGTCTCCGTGCCAATTTTATTATTCTGCATACATTTTCTGCTTGCACCCATGTCAAAAATTGCGCAAGAGTCTTGTAAATATGTCCCTCTTTATCTTATATTCCATCTCAATTGATACCATTACTGAAATACTTTATGCATCCCCCACACCATTTCATATGGTTTTTTATCTACTATTCCTATCCCTCTCCATACATTTACTACTTCCACCCATTTACTACTTCCATCCATGCTAAAGGTTGCACAAGGCGCTTCAAAAAAAGTCCAATGAAACCCTTACACAATTTCTAAACCAGCATTGAATCCAAGCATAAAAAACAATTTATAAAGAAGTCTACCTTATAAACACACAGCTATGTCAAAGATTGCGCACGCAGCTTGTAAATATGCTTCTCTTTTTTGTACTTTCTATCTTAATTTATGCCATTAAAAAAAGCTTTAAACATCTCTCACGGAATTTCATATTCTTGTCTGGGTGCATATTTTATTATTCTGCATGCATTTTCTGTTTGTACCCATGTCAAAAATTGCGCAAAAGTCTTGTAAATATGCCCCTCTTTATCTTATATTCCATTTCAATTGATACCATTACTGAAATACTTCATGCATCTCCCACACCATTTCATATGGTTTTGTATCTGCTAATCCTATCCCTCTCCATACATTTACTACTTCCACCCATGCTAAAGGTTGCACAAGGCGCTTAAAAAAAAGGAGCATATTTACAAGTCCAATGAAACCATTACACAATTTCTAAACCAGCATTGAATCCAAGCATAAAAAACAATTTATAAAGAAGTCTACCTTATAAACACACAGCTAACATTATGGAAAAAAGTAAAAATATAATTCCTTAATACACAGACACTCACTATGATACTTGACAAAAATCTTTAAGCTCTTTAATGCTTCCTTCACTGGAGCCTTCCAATAATGGCACAGATTCTTTCTCATTTCAGAGCCATATTCTTGTACATAGCCAATAAAAATTGTTCCCACACAAATTCAAAACCAAACTGCACATTTTAATTGGTTGTACATTTCAAGACTTTGAAACTCACATAACATTCACCCATCCCCCCAGTGCTCATTCACCAAGTAACCATGGTAACTCCCTCTGAAACCAGCACACAGTTCACAAGTTCAGCATACTAAATTGCAAAACAATCCTTCAAGGCTGTTTGACCTCTCAATCTACTAGCTAATGAAATGCAATGTTTCTTCAAATGACTTTTTCTCAACCATTGAAATGACTTCTTACAACAACAAAAAAACATGCACCCTAATTTTAAGTGGAGATTTTTAACAAAGCACCAATCATTTCTGGTTATTCAACTGCACTGATTCCCAAGCACTTTTTTTCATAATCAAACTGCCATTTCATTTCCACAACTCATCTGACTAGAAGCACATCCACCTTCAAAATGACAAAAGTCTGGTTTGCGGGTCATAGCTATGTCCACTGGAGTCAAAATTACGCAGCTAACAGAGGTATTTACAATCTTGATTTACCAAATGTGGACATTATATGGATTGGACAGAGAGGATTGAAGAGTCACCAATTGATACCATTGGTAAAATCCTTTATGCATTTACCACACCCTGACCTTATAATTGTGCACTGTGGCGGAAATGACTTGGGCACTTTGACTGGGGTAGGTCTGGAAATGCTTTTAAATGACATCTTTGGGCAATTGATGTCACTTTTTCCAAAAACTGCCTTGGTATTTTCTAATATATGCCAAAGGCAAAAATGGAACTGGTCCAACCAATTTTGTCCACAGATTGAGAAAGCAAGGAAACATGTAAATAAATCTGTTTCTGCTTACCTCAGAGACTATGGTATGGGTTCCATTTACAACAACAACTTGCGTTACAACATGCAAGACATTTATAGGAGAGATGGTGTGCATTTTACAGATGAGGGGAATAGAGTTTTCCTCTTGAATATAAGACTCTGCATTGGTACCTACTTGTAGGTACAAAAAACACCCACTTAACACAACAGCTCTTTTCAGAGCTAACTTACCTCTAAGCACTCTAAATTATTTTTTTACTCTATTTTTTTACACTGTTTTTCCCCGTGGTGCGCTCAGGGTGCGCGTACCGGAGAGCATACCGTAGAGCGCAGCCAGCGCTTACCCCGCGAAAAAAAAAAAAAAAAAAGTTTTTTTGCCCTTCAAGGTCCTTCTAGGCCCCCCTCGGAAAACCTAGGGGGTCAGGGGGTGTCTACTCTGCCCCCTTTTAATTATTTCCCCCTTTCTTTTTCACCTCTTGTGTCTCGATTCTACCGAGACACAAGATGGCGGACTCTCCGGACTGTTTAGAATGTTGACAGACACCCGACAGCCAATCAGCTTTCCGCTCGCGCACTCCCGTAGCGCGCCGGGTACGCTCCCCGGTACGCGTACCGGTGAGGGCTCGGAGCGCACCTATAGATATATATGTGTTTTTGAAGTTCATTTTCGTAAAAACCACTGGAGCAATTTTCACCAAACATAGCAAAGGCACATCTGCGTACCAGTCCCTACAATTTTGCCAAGTTTGGCGTAATTCCGTTCAGCGGTTCGGGCTGTAGACTTGTCAGACCATCCTATGGAAATTAACATGGGGAAAACACGTTTTGGGACCCCCCTTTTTTCTCAGCCCCCACTCCACCAATCCCCCCGAAACCGAGCGGAGCGGAGCGGGCCAAAATTCTGGAAAAGTACACACAAATTCCTCAACCGGCGCCAGAGTTATTCCCAATAGAATGTTGCGGATTTCCTATGGTAGCCAATCCTAACTATAACTATCTACTGGCGACCGCCAGTAGGTAATATATATATATATATATATATATATATATATATATATATATATATATATATATATATATTACCTAGTTATATTTAGGACCTAGTAACCATAGGAAAATGGCAACATTCTATTCCCAATAACTTTGGCGCCGATTGACGAATCTTCGTGAAATTTTCAAAATTAATTCTTTGTTGATATCAGCTCCTATGTTGGAAGTTTGGGGGTGATTTGTCAAGGGGGGGCCGAATAGAAAGGGGGTCCCAAAACATGTTTTCGCCATGTTAATTTCCACAGGAAACTTTAGATAAGGCTACAGGTCGAACGGAAATACCCCAAATTTAGCAGGGAGAAGGGTCTTGGTCTAGAAAGCACGCTTTTGTTTATTTAGTTTAAATTCGTTCAGTAGTTTTTGAGCTATATCAAAATTTACAGTTATCGATATTTGGGAATTCTACCATCTGTTTGGCTGAGGCGTTACGAGCATGAGCTTGTTGCTGATTGGCTGTTAGCGGTGCGAGCGGTTGCAACTAGAAAGTGTTGGCCGCCATTTTGTGATTCAGTTGAAGCAAATAATGTGAAAAAAGGGGGGAAAGTGGGAAATAGGAGGGTAGGAGCACTGTAACCTCTGTGGGGTGTTTAGGGCGTGCTATAGAGGGGGTGCAAAGCAAAGTATTTACCCCTACTGGTGTGTAAGTGGTGGGCTACGGAAATTAAGTGAGGTATTGCTTAGAGTCTGATGCGGGTAAGGTGAGCTGGTGCGGGACTCGGGGATTACAGCGTGAGCCCAAATTGTGTGTCTTATGCTGTGAAGTCATGTGCCGTGGCCACTGCACTACAGTTGTGGAAGTAGTGTCCGGATGTGTTTACTAGTAGGACGAACTACTGACCCATACTGGTATGAAAGTACTGGGGTACGGAATATATGTGAGGTATTGTCCAGAGTCTCATGCTGCTAAGCTGAGCTGCTGCCGGAGTTGGGGATTAAAGCGTGAGCCCAAACTGTGTGTCATATGCTGTGAAGTCATGTGTTCTGGCCGCCTTGCCACATCTGTGCAAGTAGTGTCAGCATGTAGTTATAGGTACTTGGATGAACTTTTGTTTAGAACATTGTAGCTTGTGTATGGTGCTAAGGTTGTGTTGTATAGGGAGTGCAAAGGTAAATCTATATGGTATTTGTAAAGCGCAAACTACTCACCCCCATGAGTGAGTACAGCTGGGATCAAAGCAAGAGGTCTGTGCTGCAAAGTGAGATGGTCTGGCCGCTGCGCCACAGCTGTGTGGAGAATACATTTTGGCGAGGTTATGGGAGTTGGCGTTAAATGCCCTAAAATAGCGGGCCTAAATTGCAAGTTATATGGTGACTCTAAAAAGAACCCTTGTGTTCATTAGTTGGAGCTACATATAAGGATGCCCAGCTTCAAGTTATTCAGGAAAGCAAGGTTTCCCTGCTCTGTGAAGTGTACTCCATCACTTCTGTAGCTATCCGCCATATCAAAAAGTATGTTGTTGTATATGGACCCAATCTATGGTCTCTGAAGTATGTAGAGACAGCTTTGTTGACTTTTTTCTGAGATTTTTCAATCTGAGGACAAAATTGTTTAGACCATTTCCACTTCTGTCTTTGGCATATATTGAAATATACAAAGACAGTTTGAGGCAAAAGTAACATCAATTGTCCAAAGGTGTCCTTCATAAGCATTTCCAAACCTATCCTAGTCAATGTGCCTAGGTCTTTTCTACCACATTGCACAATCATGAGGTCAGGTTATTGGAGATGTATACAGGTTTTAACCAAAGGCAACAATTGGTGCCACTTCAATCCTCTCTGTCCAAACCATTTAATGTCCACATTTTGTAAACCTAGGTCTAAGTCAATGCGTCTTTGTTCTGAATACCTCTTGCACCAGAAAACAGGTATGCTGGAAGGTATGGAAAGATGTCTGTAGCTCATGCAGTTCCTTCATAGAATAAGAGATGTGTTTAAAGATGGGGAACTAGTTTATTTTTGTATACAAAACAGTTCCTGATTGGGAGATGAAAAGCATTGTTTTTTAAAAGTAGGTTGCACATTCGTTTTGTGGAAAAGTATCTTTGTGATTGGTTAAGAAAAAGCAGTTTGCACGTGGAGTACATATTATAGGGTACAATTTGCTCAACTCAACCACACCTGCTACTTGCATTTGGAAGGCACTGTTCGAACCTAAAACAATCGTGAACTTTTAACCTGCATGTGCCGTTAAATGTTCGAGAAAATGTTGCAAAAAAATATCGTTAGGTTTGAAAAAATTGATGAACTTTTAAACTCCACGAGTTGTAGAATGTTCTGGACAGTGTGTTGATAGAATACGTTGCATTTCTGACTTCGATGTCTACTTGAATATTAAAAAAACTATTTATATGGAAACAGTAATAGAGAGAATTTTTGAAAGCTAAAAGAATCAAGGAAATATTGTAATTTGTTCTTGATTATTTACTGGCGGTCGCCAGTAGGTAGTAATCACTGTTAACGATCTGAAAGTGCGGTGTTGCTTAGAGTGGCATAGTGGTGATGTGATATGGTGCTACACTCAGGTTTGAAGCCGAGAGTCTAAACCGTGAGGTCATTGCTGTAAAGTGATGTGGTCTGGTGTTTGTAGCATACATGTGCAAGTAGTGTTAGTAGGCGTTTACACCATACAGGGAGTGGGAAGGGAACTACTGACCGATACAGTGCGTTTATGCTATACCGGAAGTGGGAAGCAAAGTAGTTATGCCTACCGGTGTGAAGACTTGGGGATAAAACCGAGCTGATTGCGGTAAAGTGATGGGCTGTGCGCGCTGTAGGATACTAGCCGCTGTAGTATAAGTGTGTAAGTAGTGTTAGTATGCGTTTATAGTAGATAGGGCGTGGGAAGCGAACTCATCCCTCCTGGTGAGAAGACTCGGGAATTAAACCGTGATCCTAAATTGTGAGCTCATTGCTGTAAAGTGATGCGCTCAGGGCACTTTAGCATACCTGTGGAAGAAGTGCTACTTTACGTTTATACAATATAGGGAGTGGGAAGCGAAAGTCTTTCCCCTACCGGTCTCAAGACTCGTGGATGAAACCATGAGCTCATTGCTGTAAAGTCATGAGCTCTGTGTAGTATTCCATTGTCAGTCATAGTAGAATGTTAGTATGTAATTCTACTAGAATCTAAGGGGCATATTATCAAGGAACGGCATTAAAATTATCGCCACTGTAGCGGCAGGAAACTGCCGCAAAAACAGCGATAATGGGCTTGATAATATGCCGTAGAGAATTCCAATAGAAGCCCATGTTAACACAAGAACATGGGCTTCCATTGGAATTCTCTATGGCATATTCTCAAGCCCATTATCGCCGTTTTAGCAGCAGTTTCCTGCCGCTAAAGCAGCGATACTTTTCACGCCTTTCCTTGATAATATGGTCCTCAGTATGTAATGTTAGAATGTAGGGCTGTCATGAGGGGAACCTTGCGGAGTTTGTACACAGTGCTGGATTAGATGGTTGCTGCTCCAGAGAGTAGCAATGACATCTAATTGGCTTACTTGTTGTATGGATGACTTTCCTGAGCTTTATGTTGGTTGGTTGCGAACTATTGAAAGTAGAAGTGTTGCCAGCCATTCACTTCCACTCTGCGGAGTAGGAGGGACATCTGATTTGCTGACGTGTTCCAAGGAGGACTTTCCCAAGCTTAATGTTGATTGGCTGTAAACTGTTGAAAGTAAAAGTGTTATTAGGCATTCCTTCTCTCTTCGCAGAGTATTAGGGACATTTCATTGGGTAACGTGTTCCAAACAGGACTTTAAGAAGCTTACTGTTCATTAGCTGTGAAGCATTAAAAGTAGAAGTATTGGCAGCCATTCCCTCCTCCTCTGAGGAACAACATGCACATTTTATCAGCTAAAGTGTTCAGAGCACAAGTTTGCTCCTTATTGGGTGGGAACGGTTCACTGTAGTCAGTGATTTTGTGACGCAGTTCCAAAGGAGTATGGGAAAAGAAAGTAGTAGAGGGGAGGTTAGGAACACTATTAACTCTGTACAGTGGTCACAAGGTGGTGGAGAGGGATTATGAAGGTAAAAATTGTTGTTATATGTTTTAAGGGACATTTATATAATTGCTTTGTGGTGTACAAATCACGGCGGAAAAATGACAGTGTATTGCGCTGTTTTTTTTAATCAAGTTTGCGGGTGACATACTTCCCAGGAGCACTATTTGCTTATAATGTGGTGTTTATTTTTTTGATGGGGAGGTGTGGTTGCGCAGCTAAAAATTCAGTCTAGGTTTAAAACAGTTTTTATTTAGCAAATACAAATAAACTTTCTTCAGAAACTGACGCTGTATATATATATGAAAGGGGTGACAATTAAAAATGGAATTTCATAAAATATCAGTTAAGCGTGGCCATATCCTTCTTTTCTCTGCTATAGTTTGTAGAAGTGTTGCCCCATATTCTTGAAAATGTAAGCGGGCATCAGTTACATTTAGATAAAGTAGAATAGAAGTGCTACAACAAACACTCCCACACTACATTATCTGAGGTCCAGAGAACAAGTAAATAACAGTTAAATACAAGTTACTTCATATTACATAGAAATGTATGCATTATTATTTTTCAAATTTGTATTCTGTAGAATTCAGGAACGTTCTGTCGTAGTGCTTAGAGGTCGCACACTGTTGCGCTAACAAATCAGATACTCACTTAAGAATATATAGGATAGTACTATTATAGTATACAGTACTGGTCCTATATATTCTTTAGGGAGAAGGTGAATAGGAACCACAAATGAGAAGAATAGAAATTAGAAAATAACATTCAGGTATGTAGTATTTATCAAATATTTAAAGTAACAAAGTATGCATGGTGGCAATATGTTTTATTCTGTAATTTCGTAAAATATGTTTCTTGAAAAAAATATCTGATCAAGTACGTTCTAATATTTCGTAAGCTGTAATCTAGATGGCGCAGAAAAATCTCCTATCCCTCTTCTGTAACAATAGTACAATCTATTACAATATAACGATTGATACCATTGTTACAGTAAAAAGAAAAGGAAAATAAAGTTATCTATTTAACAGAACATCCAAAACGAAATACTTTCGAGCGGTAAATATTTTGAGCTTCTTTTCTCCGGGAGGTCAAAAAGTTTGGTCTACGTGGCAACGGGTCATAAACTCCTCTGAGATCATGACTGTGAAAATTATAATATATATGTATTCACAGTATATGATCAAAAGGGGGGGTAACAGACTAAAAACCAGAAGCTGGTGACGTTGCTTATATATCTTTACTCATGAACTCCACTGAGATCAGCATAACTGTTAATATTATAATATACATATTAACAGTATATGATCCCAAGGGGAAAACACAGTAAGAACTGGAAGGTGGTGACGTTGATTGTAAATGTTTAGGGTTTGCGCTGACGGGTCACCATCACCTCTCAAGAGAAGTACAGTGTCAATATCATAATATAGAAAGTCACAATATATAAGCTGAAAGGAGCCAGAAAAGGAGCAATGTTTGTTGTAATCCATCTGTTTCTGAAAACAAGCTGCTGGTGTTACAGAGAAAAAGGAAAAAAACATGCAATAACACTTTTTTATAGATATAAATGTTTAAATATTGACAAATAGCCACAAATTATAACTATCTACTATGCATATGCCATATTGAAACAACTTACAACTCCAGAATATGTTTGTTGACGCAAAACAAGAATCCGATGCTAGAAAAGGGAACCTGCATCATAGATTGTCGATGCAGAAATAACTCATGAAAACGAAACTAATCGCATAATAGGTGTGGTTTATATCGTTTTTGGTTGTTTAGTAGTCTATGGAAGGAAGATTCAGCTCCGCCTATGTAGATGTCACGTTTTATAGTTTACACGTGCTCACATTTTAACTATTTTATTTCTGCACGTGTTGGGAAATGTTACAAACTGTGAATCTGCAAAAGGTTTCGATTTCCATAGTAACACGTATAAGGTCATTATTATCTACATACGTTGGAGAGTTTAAAAAGTGTTACACTGTAAACTGTGTCCTTTGCATTCTCATGATTAAAAACATCTAAATAGAAGACAAAAAAAATATTGTTTACAATAGAAGGAAAAAAAAGTGGCTGGCGCCTTGGGCGTTGGGAAGATTAAGCAAGGTGTTACCTACAGTGAGATAGTGGTGGGCTAAGATGCTGATGGACTTTGGAATAGAACTGTGAATGCTGTTGTTCAAAGTCAGGTATTATAGGTGCTGCATCATACTTTTACCACATGTATACGTTAATTACTGCTAATTAAGTTGAAAACATTCTTAAATTATAAGTAGGGCTCCTTGATTTATGTTTTTACTGATTTTTACAGATAAATACAGTCAGAAAAGTATTTATTTTCCTCTCTGTATTTATTTTAAAGTTTGGATAAATACGAAAATGTTGTTATTTTTTGAGCGATTGTAAATACTGTCAATGATGAGTAGTAGGCCAATAGGTCTGTCGTTCTAAAAGTAAAAGGGTAACAACAATAAAAGACTTTTAGTAAAGAGCCTTACAGAACAATATATATCCTTGTATAAGAAAACGTGCACATTTTAATATGAAGGTTGTGTATTGTTTACCATCCAAGAGTGTTTACATGAGTGAAAACGGTCAGTCTTTCAGCCATGAGTGCATATTTCTCAGTAAAATAAATGTGGAAATATACTAATTTCAGAATCATATTTTTACAAAACCCTTTATTATATATGGGTGAATACAGATACAATTATTTTTAAAAAAAATGGATAAATACAGATGGAAATGTCCCAAAAAATAGATACCATAAAACCAGGAGGTATAATTATAAGTTATAAAACAGTACTATGGAGACGGATATGGACCTCCTCTGAATTGTCTCGCTTCGCTAAAGAATTAGCCGAAGTTAGGTCAATCAGTGGGTCTGGAAAAATCCCATGGTTCTTAGCTGTGAAAACTATCCTCACTGACATGGGCTTGGAACAACTCTGGTTATCCCCCTCATCCAATGTTTTTCCCTCTAAACAAGAGTTCAAATCCCTGTACTGGGCATCGATTCGTCTAAAAAGAGTTTTACTCTCTAGCAACATCAGCCTCACAGGCAGGTTCTTAACCTTTAAGGATGTAATAACTAAACCATTAGACAAGAAATTGTACCACCAATTCAGAGTGGGGTCATTGCCTTTGAACCCTTTTCTTAACAAATGGTCCACAGGGACATCGATCTATTGTAAAGGTTGTCCGGGTCACAGAGAATCAGAGGGACATTTTCTTTTTGTTTGCCCAAGATATACTGTACCCCGAAAGAAATGGCTCAAACCATTGTTCCAGAGACTGCCGTTTAAAACATCTGTTGAAGCCATCTGGGCTCTAAAGACCAACACTTCCGAGCTTTTTGTTGTAAGCCTGGCCAAATGTCTGGGCTGGGCTTGGTTTTTAAGGTTAAGTCATAAGCCTCAGTTGCCTGAGCCCAGTGACAAACCATGTATTGTGTTGAATCCAGAACCTTACTAGATTTTTTTGCATCTGTATCCATCAGCCAAGAAATGGTTTTATGTTAATTGATTCGTATTGCACTGCTAAAATACCATGTGTCCTTTGCTTATTTACTCAGGTTTCCTTTTCATTGATATTTAATGCTTTTTTAAATGTATCTAGTTTTGAGGCTTTTGTATTTTCCCTTTTTCCTTTTTTCTTCAAATAGTCCCCTTTTTTTAAAATATTTATGTGTGACTTATTTCTGTATTTTATTGTGTCTTTTATGATTTGTGAAAAATCGAAATAAAGACTTGAAACCAGTACTATTAGGTCCCCTGTCACGTTTATTATTTAATGTATAGATTGAACCCTTTGTTTGTGCACTCAGAGCAGATCACAGTATTAGGCCTTTCAGAATAGCAGATTTGGAACTTAAGACCGCCTTATGTGAGGATGACCTTCTTATGTATACCTCCAATCATGTTGATGCAATACCTCGGTTGTTCGAACTAGCTGAGGAATTCGGTAAAATGTCTGGTTATAAGATCCACCGAGAGAAAACCGAAATAATGGGGTGGAATTGCTCGGATACCATACAGGGGACAAAGAGACAGATGAGGTATTTGGGGATCCATCTAGCCCAGAAAGTGACGGATATACCTAAGATCAGTTGGGAGAAGGTATCTAAGGAGGTTTGTAAGTTATTACTGAAATGGGGGAATCTACCACTGAAAATATACGGGCGAGTTAATCTCGTAAAAATGATAATTTTGCCTAAAATAACTTTTTTGTTTAATACAATCCCTTTGTCTTTTGATGTCACTGACCATGTCATGAATGATGTATTATGTGACATCATCAGCAGTGGATTGTGAGCGGGCGAGTTATACTTAGTACAACTAACTATAACTGAGGAATTTCAATGGTTTTGTATGAGTGAAATGTCCACCTAACTATAACACCCCTGAAACCTATGGTTTTTTCAATGAATATATATATATATATATATATCATCCGCACAGATAATACGCAGCACTCCTCTTGGTTTTCAGATTGTTTAATCAAATTGTGATTCTCCTATGCGGTTCCTGATCACAGCAGTGTTGACATAGTCCTTTTTCCATTTCTCATTTATATACATATGCACATTATTGCTTGACATGGTGCATTCTGGGTCAGATAGTTTCTCTTAGTAACATGTTTTTTGTATTTGGAAACCAACTTTTTGTTTTGTTGTGTCTGCCCTGTCGCCGATCACTATGTCTAACAGATCACAGTTTGTTAAGTGAGCACTGACGGGGCACGCCATGTATTACATCTTGCGCACACACATTGCTTGTCATGGGGACACGTATTGTCTGAATCCCGATGTCGGGTTATTCGGTCAATACAGGGGCTCATGTTTGGACTGAGTGTCCTAATTAATTACAGCTAAGTGCCTTTATTGATCGGTGCAACATCGCGATCCTCATCAGGACAGCACAACTTCTGTTATAACAATAGTTACATTTAGATTTCCCCTGTCATGAATGTTTATACTGTTGTTCACATCTTATTCTACATAATAATTAGAAATAAGGAATGTGAAGGGATGGGTAAATGGATAGAAAGAGCAGGGAGGGGTTTAGGTTTGTGTAAGTGGAATTTAGAGGAGAAGGGGAGAGAGGGGGAGGGGAGAGAAGGGGTGTGTGTCAGAGGACAAGATGATAGTTAGTCTTCTATCTCCCTTTAGGTTTTGCAGTCACATTCTCTTCGGAAGGGAGTTAGTGTAGTTTACATTATCTACATAGCGTTATTTGAATTACAGTCTCATAGATGCACATACACACAAACGAATCTTTTCTTCCAATTCAGTGACTTTATTATAGTAAGATCTTCGCTTTTTTGCTCCCTGTGCTCCCAATCTACCCCTCAAAAAAGCTTTACAGGTCTCCCAAACTAGCTCAGTTGTTGCCGTGCCAATGTTTTTATCCAAAAACACCTCTAGCTCTTCCCTAACCACTTCTAGGCAATTTTCATTTAAGAGAACTGTGCGATCTAACCTCCAGGTTGAATCCGATCCGCTCACTTTTAACTTCATACCTAGTGAAATGGCTGAGTGATCTGAAATATGCACATCTACGTGTCCTACCGCCATTACCTGGTCCTTCAATCTAGAGTCCACCAAAAAATAGTCAATTCGAGATCTATGCTTGTATTATTTATTATAATATGTGTATCCTAGCTGTTGACCCTGTTTTATCCTCCAAATGTCACATACCCCAAACTGAGTCATCAGTAGCCTGACTCTATTGGACATTTTAGAGTTCGTCAGCCCTCGCGAATTTGCAGATCGGTCTAAATTATAATCTAATACTACATTGAAATCTCCGGCCATAATTATTTTCCCCGTAAGTCCTAGTAACTGCCTAGCCAACATATCCAGGGGTCCTTCATCATCCAAATTTGGATCATAGTAACCAATTATAACTAGTAGTTCACCTTCCACTTTTACTCTCAAAATTAGCCGTCTGCCACCATTGATTCTACACAGAGATGTACCCCCTGTCTAACCAAAACTGCCACCCCTTTTGTAACTATAGTTTGCGGGGTATAAAATGAATAAGCAACCCACCTTTGGGCCGACAGAATTTCCTTACATTCAATGGCAGTTAAATGAATCTCTTGTAAAATAATAATATGGGCTTGTGAGTCCCCTAAATATTTTAATATTACCCGCCTTCTGGATCTAACACGTAAACCATTGACATTCCATGACAAAAATTTCAGTTCCTTTATATTAGCCCCACTCATTATATTTAGTGCCAACTATTCCGTAAGTCTTGGTAACAACTAGGCTTCTGAGGAAATCTTTTATTGTTTTTCCCCTACCCATCTCCTCCCCCCCACCACCCCCCACCTAACCCCCTACTCCCACTACACCCCCCCTCCCGTGGAAAACCCAACCAACCTTCCCATGGCCTCGGCCCTGAGGTGCCTACCGTGGTGGTGAAAATAACTCAACTAAATAATTAACACACTGTGTGCATGCCTCCTACTTAAAGAGATAAAATACAAGATTCCGCCCGTTTTAAGTCTTAAGACTGTGCTATATCTTCCTATCTACCTGCTGGGCCATCTCCTGACATTGATCAATAAATGTATCTACTTCTACAACGCCCCGAAAATTATACATCTTATTGCGCCACATTACTTTCAAAAAAGCTGGAAATTTAAGTTGGACCGTGGCACCAAGGGCTCTAAGAGGCTCCATGCGTTTACCTAACTCCCACTGTCTGTTCGCTGTGACAGGAGACAGGTCAGATCTGACTTCAATTTTCACCCCATCAACTAAGATGTTTTTCTTCTTTAGAGCAACTGAAAGAATTTTCTCTTTCAAATTATATGTCAGAAAATGTACTAAAATCTTTCTAGGTTTAGTACGGTTCGGATTCAACCTGAAAGGGTCCCGATGAACCCTCTGAATGTCTGCTAGGATCACCCCCTCGTCGTCCTCCAATTCCAGTTCACATTTTAAAAAATGTGCCACATATTTCTTGATGTCTGACCCCTCTTTCCCTTCTGGCAATTTCAAAATGTTTATGTTATTGCGTCTTTGCACATTCTCAAGCCTCTCCACTCTCTCTTCCTGCGCCCTCTCTCTGAACTTAATTTCTTCAATCTCTCTACGATTATCCATAACAGACTCATGGAGCTTCTTTGCCTCGGCCTCTAACACTTCTGTGCGAGAACTTAATTCATTAAATTTGGCCTCTAATATACTGCATGAGGCTCGAATACTTTCTTGATTTAATTTAGAAATCTCAAACCCCTTATGCATATCCAAATCATACTTTTTTAGTAGCGCAATTACTGGCATATCTGGATTACCTGACTCTTCCTCATTGATCTCTAAGGGGTTTTCCTTGATGGCACATACCTCGGCTTTCTCTGACCCACCTATGACCCCTCCTAACACCTCAGGCAGAACCATATTAGATGTCGTCAGGGCCAACTCCTCCACAACCTCAATTGGACATTCCCCCTCCATGCGGGC
Source organism: Lissotriton helveticus (assembly GCF_964261635.1). NCBI lineage: Eukaryota > Metazoa > Chordata > Amphibia > Caudata > Salamandridae > Lissotriton > Lissotriton helveticus. The sequence continues at coordinate 1,658,521,030 of NC_136061.1, read as the reverse complement.
TTGATATCGATTGGGGCTCAAGTGGCAGGAGAAGTCTAATATACTTTCAGTCGTGAAAATCGCCTCACTCCCCTCGTCTTCAAAGTTTGTACTCTCACCGGGTTTCACTAGATTAGGTTTTAATATCAAGGTCTTAGGGATAACTTTAAAGAACGTGTTAAGGGAAGGAGTGATCTTAAGTTTACGCTCCAAAATGCTGAACTTTCCTGTTTTACTGGTCTGCTTAGAGCGGTTCATCTTTTTTTGTGCTTTTGTTAAATTTATCTCCTGCAAATTTTTATCCTTAAGTTTGGAGGGGCCGTTGAGTTTTTCCAATGCCTTATCCGTCACCCCCGCTACTCTCCCTGCACTTCTCAGTGTATAGCCGGAGGCCCCCAAGCTCGCACCCTCAACCAAAGTATTCTGCTCAGCTGAGCCCCTTAGCTCACAAACAACAACAGTACCTTCGCAGGTTTTGCCTTCCAACGAATTCCTCCTCCCTGGGGCAGCGGCCGCTCCTCTTCCAGGCCCCCCAGTGCGACCTGGGGGAAACTCACAACCTTAATAACCCTGGTTTAGCTCAGCATCTATTTGCAAGGTTAAAGCTCGGAATCTCAGCGCACATTTTTGTTGCATGAGGGTTTGTATTCCTCCAGTCTCCTCACACTGGCACAGGCGATACCCCTGAGAACTGAGCTCCTTTCAAAACAACCCTGTCTGTAAGAGTACATAGTTGAGTCTAAACAATGGATTTTCTTGGTTATTTTTTTCTTGCTTATATATATTTTTTCACTTGATTTTTCAGTTGTCCTTTTACCAAGGTTGGTCTGAAAGATTGCCCTTGTGAATTAGAAATATTTTCTTTTCTGGATGCGGCACTGCAAACCTTCAATTCTTACTATCTGTGCTTAATGTAACACAAAGCTCAGCAGTTACGTTGTTGCTGAAAGTGCATGAAGCAATCAGATTATCTCCATGAAAATGTCCACATGTGGTGCTGCTTTTCCTTCACCTCTCACTCCGTGGATAACACTTGTCATGGCGCACAGTCAGGTATGTGTTGGATTTCAGGTGAGTCAGTTTTTCGAATTACTATTGCCTTTCCCATGGCAATGGGTTTTGGACGAGGGAAGAAAAAGCTTTGCCTTCAACTGAGACCTGTGCCCAGCAGATGCAATTGTTGTAATTTGGCAGCGATCGGGGTTAGCATTTAGCTGAAACCATCTTGTATTCGGAAGTCATCTTGTCTGCCATGTGCTCACCATGTGCTCTGTCCTTCTTTTCTGCTGTTTGCTCTTGTACTCTGCTTAGAGACAGACTATATTTAGGCTCTGCTACTCTGCACATGCGCAGAGGAGATTGTAACTATTCACAAATGTCTTAGTCTGTAACTGTCAGGGTATTTGTACGGTAATTAGTATGCTGTTAAGCTCCACCCTATTGTTGAGTGTGCATTTCTACATGACCTTTTATGTATGTAAACCTTCTGTTTTGTACTTGTACTGCCTTCTTCTGAGCCCCTGTGTGGGTATAAAAGGAGCATGTTCCTTCTGTTCAGTGTGCTACGTCATACACTACCGAAGGGTGTTGTGTGAATTTAGTTCCACCTCTTGAGGTTAATAAAGAGCTCTGTTTTGTATTGCAGTTTCCGTGCCAACTTTTTCCTATTGGTCTGAGGACTTTGTGCAGAGAAGGGCGAACCCCTAGCACTGGTAGGCCTAGCTGAGGCTCACCACGATAAATTGGCGCCCAACCAGTGGGGCTCATTGGCGACTCGGTTGCCCGAAGGAGTGGTCGAAACGAAGGATTGGAATCTCGCTGCGGACGATCGCTGCCCGAGGAGACCCGCGTCTTGGCAACCACGGCGTTTTTCCTCTCTTTCTGATCTGACGGTACAGGTGGTGCCAGTCCTCTACTGAGATCTCTTCTGTTGATTCGCCGTGCAGTGACCATTTGGTCGATTCAAGAACTTGGCAGTTGGAATCTGGACGCCTGGAATTGGTAAGGTCGCTATGCCATGCTTGCTGTGGTTTTGGAATTTGTATTGGCCAATTTGGGATTTGTGAGTAGATGATATATAAATTGCAATTTAAATAGGCAGGTAATGAGGAGAATTTTTTCTGTTTTGAATTGATTTGAACGGCACAACGTACAAGCGTACTTTAAGTGCTACTTTGTGTATAATACTGCATATACTGCATTATTTTCGGCATGCCTGTTTCTAGCACACTTTGTAGAATGTGTTGCTTTTGTAGTGGTACCAGTTTGAGACTTTATGATGCACAACCCGCCCCCCCGGAGGGGAGCCTAATAGGGAAACGTATATTAAGTATGGTATTTCTTCTATAATGTACAGCACGTTATGGAATAAATATACTAGAAAAGATTCTGAGTTGCGTTGGCCTATGCATGGGCATTTGATTTATGAAAGATTCAGTATGTAGAACAATGTATGTTTAAGTGAAAGGCTAGGCAAGATATGTTTGACTGTGTACGAATGTGGGAGAAAGAAGTGCGTGAACGAATGAAGCGTGAACAAGCCTTGATTGAAAAAGAACAGCGAAAGAGCATTCATACGAAAGCATTAGAAATGAAAAATAAAGAAATTAAAGAGAGAGAAGATAGGGATCGTCAGTTGCAGGTAACTGGCCAATACGCTGTTCAACGACCCCTCTATCCTATCCTTAATAAACCCCAAGATGATTCTCTTATGTTAGACCGTTCTCCACCTCTGTATACTTTTCAGTCTGCTCCTTATGAGTCAGATGAGGACCCTCCGTCAGAGCAAGAGAAATTACGGGAAACTCGTTCTATGTTGTCCACCGAGCGTTCGGCTGAGCTTAGATCCTCTGCTCAAAAAGCAGTTCATAGTACTGCTCCTGCTTCCTTTCTACAAGAGACACATATTGACCAACGTGAAGGGCGGGCTTTACAGCGTAGGTGGCGGGGTCAGCTATTCCACACGAGCTACTCGGCCTTTGCGAGGGGGGTTTTGATCTGGGTGCGGGCGGGGGTCCCCTTTCAGCCAGTGCAGACGGTGCTTGACCCTGAGGGGAGGTTCGTAGCTGTACAGGGACGCCTGGATGGGAGGGATGTGACACTTTGCAGCATCTATGCCCCCAATGTAGACCAAACTGCCTTCTTTGCACGCCTATCAGGGAAATTGGCGTCAGTGCTAACCAATGCGGTCTTACTGGGGGGGGACTTTAATTCAGTACTTGATGTGGGATTGGATAGGTCTCACCCTCCACTGGCACAGGCAGCGGCGCACAGGCTAGCGCAGAGCAGGCGAGCATGGTAGAGTAGCTGGGGCCTGGTTGATGCATGGCGAACCCAACACCCGACGGAGAAAGTTTTCTCGTTCTATTCAACTCCGCACGAGCTTCATGTTCGCCTTGACAGCATTCTATGCACGCCGGATGTTCAATGCTTGATCCGCCACAGTGAATACCTGGCTAAGACAATTTCTGACCATAACCCTTGCTTGGTGGCGGTCCACTGGACGCGCCAACGCCAAGCTATACCGACGTGGCGATTGAACCCGCTGGCGCTGGAGGATACTGTGTTTAGGGCCGAGGTAGGCAATGGGGTGGAGGGCTATTTTGGCGCTAACGCGGGCACAGCGTCCAGTAGGGCGCTGGAGTGGGACGCCTTTAAGGCGGTGGTTCGGGGAGTCTGCATCTCAGCCACGGCGGGAGTCCGCAAGACTCTCCTGCGGGACCTTACGCGGAACGAGGATCGCTTGCGCGAGGAGGAGAGGCGTTACCACACGACCCCGGAAGCTCGCGAGGCGGTTTCGGTGGCGCGGGAGGAAGTGGCGGCAGCAACAGAGAAGTTGCGCTGCTTTGATCATAAAGAGTTCCTTGTTCGGGCTCATGCTGAGCGTGACAAAGTGGGCTCACTTTTAGCCTGGCTGGCCGCTCCGGGAGCCCGCGGCACCCCGATTGTAGCTCTAACTACGCCGGAAGGGAATGAGGTTTACACTCAGTCGGAGATCAATGGCCAATTTTTCACGTATTACGCGCACCTTTATAGGAGTGCGATGCCGTGTGTGCCAGAGGAATTGGGTGAGTTTCTCCAGGTGGCGCGGCTCCCCCGGCTTGACCCCGAGCACGTGGCCCCACTGGGCGGAGACATCTCTGAGGGTGAAATTCGGGTGGCCATTAAACAGATGGCTCGCCGCAAGACTCCTGGTGCGGATGGGCTACCGATCGAATTTTATGCAGCTTATGCAGACATGTTGGTACCGCGCTTGCTTGTGGTATACCAAGAGGCCTGGGAAACTGGGACCCTCCCTGCAACAACCCGAGAAGCCTTGGTGATCCCCTTACTGAAGCGGGATGGCGACGCTACCTCACGCTCGGCCTACCGACCTCTGTCCATGCTCACGACGGACTATAAGATCTTGAGCAGGATTCTTGTGACGCGACTGCTGCCCCACATGCGCGCTTTAGTGCATCAAGACCAGGCAGGGTTTATCCCCCAGCGCACTACTGCCACTTGTGTGCGCCGACTGCTTCGGGTCATGGGGGGCTATGTTGATGGTCCACCGGGAGCCGCTGTTCTGTCGACCGATATTGAGAAAGCGTTCGACAGCGTCGAGTGGCCGTACTTGTTTCGCGTACTGGAGACCTTCGGCCTGGGCTAGCTATTTGTGAAGTGGACCTCCTTACTCTATGCTGCGGCCACGGCCCGAGTCAAGACCGGGGCTACTATCTCGGCCCCATACAGGGTAGGGCGAGGGACCAGACAGGGGTGCTCCTTGTCCCCCCTCCTATTTGCGTTAGCTATAGAGCCTCTGGCAGCTCACGCCCGCCTGGGACATGCATATGAGGGCCTACAACTGAGAGGCGTCACCCACTACATATCTCTTTACGCCGACGATTGCCTACTGTTTTTGGCTGACGCGGACGCTGCCCTACACGGCGCTAGACGCCTGCTGTTTGATTTTGGCCGCCTCTCGGGACTAAGGGTCAACTGGGAGAAGTCCTGCCTCTTCCCGCTGGTGCCAGGAACGGACGACTCCCAGCTGGAGGATGAGCTGCGATGGGAATTTCATTGCCTCCCTTATCTAGGCACGCGCATATACCGGTCACAATTGGACCTCCTGGAGGGTAATATTGAGAGAGCGATTCGGAGCCTACGTGGCTGTATAGGGTTCTGGCGGACGCTACAGCTGTCGGTCGCAGGGCGAGTGGCGTTACTTAAAATGGTGGCGCTGCCCCGCCTATTGTACTTGTTTCGCACGCTACCGGTCTGGATCCCGGCATCTGTGTTCACCAGATTGCGCTCCTTGCTCACCGAGTACATTTGGGGAACGGGCAGGAGGCGAGTGGCGCTGGCCACATTGATACGTCCTAGATCGGACGGGGGACTAGCTGCCCCTGATTTCGAATGGTACTATTTAGCAGCCCAGTTACAGTGGCTTACCCAGGCAGTGGCTCTCGAATTCAGAGGCCCGGAAGAGGCTGCAGGCGGATTCCTTCCGAGACATATCATGTCCTTCATTATTCTGACCCAGAAACTGGACCTTTCCCTGCTCTCGAGTGAGGAGCGGACGATCCGCAACTGCTGGCTGCGATGTCATAGGCGCGCCGGCGTCGCTCGCCCATATGCCCCAGAGATCCCACTGGGGATGTGCACTGCCTTCCCGCACGGAGGGGATTGGTCGGCACTGGCGACTTGGGAAGACCTAGGCCTGCAAATGATTGGTGATTTGTATAAGGAGGGATCACTGCTTTCATTTCAGGAGTTGCGCGACGTTTACGACCTCCCGAGCGGGGATTACCTGTTACACGCCTCGCTGGTGGCTAGTATCCAGAACCATTGGAAGAAGGGCCTTTCTGAACCACCGACATCTGAGAGCTGTCAATATGTGGTTATAGCGGCTGGTACCTACAAGGCCGTCACCTGTCTCTATCGGAGGCTGTCGACGGAAACGTTGCAGCCCCTGGACGGGTTGAAAACCAAATGGGAAAAGGATATTGGGCGACCGATTCCCGAATCGACTTGGCCGCAGCTGTTGCGGCGTGCATGGAAAGGCACAAGGAATGCCAGGTTCCAGATGGTCCAATTTTTCTCTCTCCACCGTGCTTATCTGACGCCGGTTAAGATCTCACAGTATTTTGAGGGCGCGTCTTCGCTCTGCCCTAGATGTGGAATGGAGGGTGCGGATTTTGCCCATATGTTCTGGGCTTGTGCGAAACTAACCGATTATTGGGAGGCGGTGGTGGCCTGCCTGAATGCTGTCCCGGATCGGCAAATTGAAGCGGATATGGGCGTTTGCTTATTATTGTGGTTCCCTCACACCCCCCGTACTCGAGTCACCAGCAAATTCTTTGACTTGGGCCTGATACTGGCCAAACGGGAAATCACCATGCATTGGAAATCCAGCCGGGGCTCCAGCTACTCGCGCTGGAGATCTACCCTGGAGCGGTGGGAGAAGGCAGAGAGCGCGTTGCGGCTGCAGCAGGCCAGGCGACTAGATAATGACAGGGCGCTAGAGACAGCCAGGGCGTGGGAGGCCCTTGTGACCGAGCTGCAACTACCTGAGGATGGCCAGGACGAGGACAGTGAGGCACCGACGCCATAGGGTGCTTCGGGGGTGAGGTTCCCCGTTCCGGGTGCAGTACACCACTGACATGAGTAACGACGGGGGTTATGGGAGTTCAGGTCCCCTAATGGGAGGCGTCACCTACCTCCTACTTTCGACTGCCTTGAGGAAGGGACGGATTGTTGATTATTGGCTGTTGAGAAAGAGGACATCGGCGCACTGACAAGGGGGGTGAGATACAGGGAGGGAATGGTTGCGGGATTGTTATCATAAAAGGCATATATTCAGAAAAGACTTGTTATCCCGTATTCTTGAGTGTGAATGCAAGTATTGATCGATATCTTGAACTGCTATATTCTGCAATGCCAATAAAAATTGTTTTTACAGAAAAAAAAATAGTACTGCTCCTGCTTCTGAACTTCTAGATAATATGAAAAACTGTCAGGAAAGGGAACAAATATAATTTACTGAGGTATTTGCCCCAGAGGTCATTGAGCGGTTTAGGAAACATTCTGAGGAATTAGAGCCCGACGATATAGCAAATGATTGTAAGCAAATGCGGGATGGTCTTTTTGTCTTCTCCCAGGGGTCTGACTCAATCAGACGTTTGGTTAAACTGCGTGCTGAAGCAGTCCGTTTGCGAGAGCAGAAAAAGGCAGCAGAGGCAGCTGTGCAAACATCTTAGATGAGCATGGCACAAGCTGCTGCTCTGGAAACAGATAAGATTATGATAGTTCGGATCACTGACAAAATATAGAATACAAAAATATAGAAGAAAAAACATATTGAAGTAAAAATATAGAAAGCAAAAGTATCAAAGTCCTATCTACAAACAGGTAAGTACAATAATATCGAATCAAAGATATCCCAAAAAAACATATAGTTAGTCAAAATATCGAATTTTTTTAAATGTCTTAAAAGTAATTTAAAATTAATGAAATATTAACTATAATTAACTAAAACATACTTAAAAATATTTAAATAACTTTAAAATATTAAATAATTAATTTAAGTTAAAAAAATAAACATACAATTAGATTTTTTAACACATATATATATTAACATAATATTAATTAAAAATATACAATATTTTTACTGTAGGATAGCGGGAGGGTAAAACTTACTATTACCAATCCAGTAACTGCAACAGTAGGGTAAACGTTGAATAGTGTAGGGGTAAAAATGACTATTCCCACTCCAATGAGTGCAACAGTAGGGAAAATGTTGGATAGCGTAGGGGTAAAAATTACTATTCCCACTCCAGTGAGTGCAACAGTAGGGAAAGCGTTGGATAGCGCAGGGGTAAAAATACTATTCCCACTCCAGAGGTTGCAACAGTAGGGAAAGTGTTGGATAACGGGAGGGTAAAAATTACAATTCTCACTCCAGAGAGTGCAACAGTAGGGAAAGCGTTGGATAGCGTAGGGGTAAAAATTGCTATTCCCACTCCAGAGAGTGCAACAGTAGGGAAAGGGTTGGATAGCGTAGGGGTAAAAATTACTATTCCCACTCCAGAGGGTGCAACAGTAGGGAAAGCGTTGGATAACGGGATGGTAAAAATTACTATTCCCACTCCAGAGAGGGCAACGGTAGGGAAAGCTTTGGATAACGTAGGGGTAAAAATTACTATTCCCACTCCAGAGAGTGTACCAGTAGGGAAAGCATTGGATAGCGTAGGGGTAAAAATTACTATTCCCACTCCAGAGGGTGCAACAGTAGGGAAAGCGTTGGATACCGTAGTGGTAAAAAATACCATTCCCAATCCAGAGAGTGAAACAGTAGGGAAAGCGTTGGATAGTGTAAGGGTAAGAATTACTATTCCCACTCTAGTGAGTTTAACAGTAGGGAAAGTAAACATTTAATATATTAATACAAATAAATTAAATATCAATACCAATAAAAAATTAATTAAAATGAATTACAAATTTAAAAGTATGTAATAATTAATCAATTAAAAATACAAATGAATATTAGTTATTAAAATTAATTTCCTATTATTACAAATTAATTACCAATTAACAATTAATTAACAATAAATTAAAAATCAATATCAATAAATAAATAACAAATATTAATTTAATTACAATTAAATTACTTACCACCCTATTCCACTATAAACCCACAACCCACTACGGAAAATAAATAAATTAAATTAACATAATTATCAATTAATCAATTAATAAAAATTAATTACCAATTAAAAATTCATTAATTACCAATTAAAAACTAATTAACAATTAATTCAAAATGAATACCAATAAATAAATTAACATATTTAATTAATTACAATTAAATTACTTCCCACCCTATACCCCTATAAACCCACAACCCACTGCGGAAAATAAATTCATAAAATTAACATAATTATCAATTAATCAATTAATAAAAAATTATTACCAATTAAAAATTACTTATCCATAAAAAATTAATTAATTACAAATTAATAAATAATTAACAATTAATTCAAAATAAATACCAATAAATAAATTAACACATTCAATTAATTACAACTAAATTACTTCCCACCCTATTCCCCTATAAACCCACAACCCGCTACAGAATTAAATTACACAAAAATTAAATAACATAAAAAATCACTTTAAAAATTCGATATTATTAGAAATTTGATATATCTTAATTACTATATTATATACTTCGATATTTTAACTTTCTATATTTTAAAAATCGATATTAAATTACTTACCTTCAAAACGATACTTTTCACCACTATATTCTGTCCATTCGATATTTTGTCCATTCTATATTTTTACTTCGATATTTGTGCCATTCTATATTTTTGATTCAATATTAGGGGGTCGATTACGATGGCGGACGGAAGGCCGACCGCCGTCCTGGAGTAGGCGGAAAATGCCGTTTTACAGTCCGCCAGCCACGGCCAGTCCGTCCGCCATATTAGGATGGGAAACACTGTCAAATGTCCGTACGCCGCGAAAGAACACGCACCGCCGCGGAACTACACCCGAACCCGCGGCGGACGTAACCAATCCAGAGACACCGCCGTACGGAATGACGTCTCCGACCGTCCTCTAAATCACGATGGCAGAAAACACACATCAAATCGCTGCGGAAAAACAACCTGCCTGAACACGGCGGAGTCACCACAGCGGAGAGGCAAAACATCGCAGAGATACCCACCACAGTCAGATCGCCGTCATGGACCCAGCGCTACACGCATTCCCTATACTCTTCGTGCTTCACCACCAGCAAGTCATGGACTGTCGCCGACGCAGGTACGCCAACACACCAATTGCTATCGGAAGGGGAATACCTTCCGGGGCCGTGTCGTGGGAAGGGGGAGGGTCAGGTTGGGGAAACAGCATTTACGATAGCATCAATATATCTACAATGCAAGGAGACAACCAGGAATGACAAAGAGAAACCACTACACACGATTGACTTTCTTTATTGCACTTAATAGGGGTATAATCCTAGAGTAGCCAAGAGCATGGGCACTGGGTAGAACAGAGCAGGTACATCTGAGGCAGCACATGAGAGGGTACAATGCAGTATCATAACAGCAACAGGGCAGTGTTCATAACAGAGCAGGTACATCTGAGGCAGCACATGAGAGGGCACAATGCAGTATCAGAACAGCAACAGGGCAGTGTTCGTAACAGAGCAGGTACATGTGAGGCAGCACATGAGCGGGGCTAAGTGCATCAACAGTCCATGGCACAGAGCAGGTACATCAGAGGCAGCACATGAGAGGGGCTAAGTGCATCAACAGTCCATGGCAAGGCAGAGGTACATCTGAGGCAGCACATGAGAGGGGCTTAGTGCAACGACAGTCCATGGCACAGAGCAGGTACATCTGAGGCAGCACATGAGAGGGGTAAGTGCATCAACAGTCCATGGCACAGAGCAGGTACATCTGAGGCAGCACATGAGAAGGGCTTAGTGCCACAACAGTCCATGGCACAGAGCAGGTACATCTGAGGCAGCACATGAGAGGGGTAAGTGCATCAACAGTCCATGGCACAGAGCAGGTACATCTGAGGCAGCACATGAGAGGGGCTTAGTGCGACAACAGTCCATGGCACAGAGCAGGTATATCAGAGGCAGCACATGAGAGGGGCTAAGTGCATCAACAGTCCATGGCAAGGCACAGGTACATCTGAGGCAGCACATGAGAGGGCACAATGCAGTATCAGAACAGCAACAGGGCAGTGTTCGTAACAGAGTAGGTACATCAGAGGCAGCACATGAGAGGGGTAAGTGCATCAACAGTCCATGGCAAGGCACAGGTACATCAGAGGCAGCACATGGGAGGGGCTTAGTGCAACAACAGTCCATGGCAAGGCACAGGTACATCAGAGGCAGCACATGAGAGGGGCTAAGTGCATCAACAGTCCATGGCACAGAGCAGGTACATCAGAGGCAGCACATGAGAGGGGCTAAGTGCAACAACAGTCCATGGCAAGGCACAGGTAGATCTGAGGTAGCACATGAGAGGGGCTTAGTGCAACAACAGTCCATGGCACAGAGCAGGTACATCTGAGGCAGCACATGAGAGGGGTAAGTGCATCAACAGTCCATGGCACAGAGCAGGTACATCTGAGGCAGCACATGAGAGGGGCTTAGTGCAACAACAGTCCATGGCACAGAGCAGGTACATCTGAGGCAGCACATGAGAGGGGTAAGTGCATCAACAGTCCATGGCACAGAGCAGGTACATCTGAGGCAGCACATGAGAGGGGTAAGTGCATCAACAGTCCATGGCAAGGCACAGGTACATCAGAGGCAGCACATGAGAGGGGCTTAGTGCAACAACAGTCCATGGCAAGGCACAGGTACATCAGAGGCAGCACATGAGAGGGGCTAAGTGCATCAACAGTCCATGGCAAGGCACAGGTAGGTCAGAGGCAGCACATGAGAGGGGCTTAGTGCAACAACAGTCCATGGCAAGGCACAGGTACATCTGAGGCAGCACAGCAGAGAGGCTTAGTGCAACAACAGTCCATGGCAAGGCACAGGTACATCTGAGGCAGCACATGAGAGGGGCTAAGTGCATCAACAGTCCATTGCACAGAGCAGGTACATCATAGGCAGCACATGAGAGGGGCTAAGTGCATCAACAGTCCATGGCAAGGCACAGGTACATCTGAGGCAGCACATGAGAGGGCACAATGCAGTATCAGAACAGCAACAGGGCAGTGTTCGTAACAGAGCAGGTACATCTGAGGCAGCACATGAGAGGGCACAATGCAGTATCAGAACAGCAACAGGGCAGTGTTCGTAACAGAGCAGGTACATCAGAGGCAGCACATCAGAGGGGTAAGTGCATCAAAAGTCCATGGCAAGGCACAGGTACATCATAGGCAGCACATGAGAGGGCACAATGCAGTATCAGAACAGCAACAGGGCAGTGTTCGTAACAGAGCAGGTACATCTGAGGCAGCACATGAGAGGGCACAATGCAGTATCAGAACAGCAACAGGGCAGTGTTCGTAACAGAGCAGGTACATCAGAGGCAGCACATCAGAGGGGTAAGTGCATCAACAGTCCATGGCAAGGCACAGGTACATCATAGGCAGCACATGAGAGGGCACAATGCAGTATCAGAACAGCAACAGGGCAGTGTTTGTAACAGAGCAGGTACATCTGAGGCAGCACATGAGAGGGGCTTACTGCAACAAAAGTCCATGGCACAGAGCAGGTACATCTGAGGCAACACAAGTACGTGGGTCAAGCGCCCCGTCACATGGACATTAATAATGCAAGGGTGGTTACAATGGACAATCTAGACACCAAGTCAAATGACATGTGAGTGATGGGAGCTACACCTCACAGCACAGAATCTGGTGGACTGCTTGACCTAGTCGCCTCGGACACACTGCCAGCACCAGAAACAGGAGTGTGAGACACAGCCACAGCTCTAGTGACTGACACATGAGCCATAGACCCAGACACACTGCCAGCACCAGAAACAGGAGTGTGAGACACAGCCACAGCTCTAGTGACTGACGCATGAGCCATAGACCCAGACACACTGCCAGCACCAGAAACAGGAGTGTGAGACACAGCCACAGCTCTAGTGACTGACACATGAGCCATAGACCCAGACACACTGCCAGCACCAGAAACAGGAGTGTGAGACACAGCCACAGATGTAGTGACTGACACATGAGCCATAGACCCAGACACACTGCCAGCACCAGAAACAGGAGTGTGAGACACAGCCACAGCTCTAGTGACTGACACACGAGCCCTAGACCCAGACACACTGTCAGGACATGTCCCTGTACAGTGACCAACAAATACCATGCCAGCATCTGAGGCATGAGAGTGGCGGACACACACAGTGCCAGTACCTGAAACAGGAGAGGGCACAACTGACACAGTGCTACTACATGAGGCATGACAGCGAACAACAGACACAGTGCCACTATCTGACACATGAGAGTGAACTGCAGCTGAACCACTAGGACCACTGAAATGATGAGCCACAGGGCTGTATGGGCCAGGAGGCAGGGTGGCTCTGGGAGCTGGTGACAGCTGTAATGGAGCGACATTGGGGTGGTCAGGTGTCACTGGTGTGTGTCTCAGTTTCTTTTGGATATGTAGGGGCACAAAGGACATGACTGGACTGGTAAGTGGTTTGGTCTCATCAGACACATCACCCATCAAAGGGGGATCATGTGCTGGTAGGGGTCTGCTCTCTGGGGATGTGCTGGACCCTGCTTGACGTTTGCTGTGGCCCTGCCTTCTGCCCTCTGCATCATGTGTAATGGGGGATGCAACAACAGTGTACTCCTTCCTCTGCTTCAGCGGGGTGTGGATGGGGGTAGAGATATGGGGGGACCCCACCGCTGACACATGTGTTTTACGTCTCTTCACCAACATCAGCCTCAGGGCAGGCAGGGGTGATGTATGCCTGTCCTTGATGGAGCTCGTGTCTATGGGAGAACCCTTGCCCGTAGGAGGTGTCCTCTCTCTGGAATGTCCCTGATCTGTGGGCGGTGCCCTGTCCTTGGGAGTTGGCTTGTCCTTTGTAGTGTCCCTGTCCATTGTAGTGTACCTGTCCTTTGAAGTGTCCTTGTCCCTGGCAGTGTCCCTGGCCTTGGGAGGTGCCCTTTCCTTTGTAGTGTTCTTGTCCTTGGGAGTGTCTCTGGCCTTGGGAGTTGCCCTTTCCTTTGTAGTGTCCTTGTCCTTGGGAGTGTCCCTGGCCTTGGGAGTTGCCCTTTCCTTTGTAGTGTCCTTGTCCTTAGGAGTGTCCCTGGCCTTGGGAGTTGCCCTTTCCTTTGTAGTGTCCTTGTCCTTGGGAGTGTCCCTGGCCTTGGGAGTTGCCCTTTCCTTTGTAGTGTCCTTGTCCTTGGGAGTGTCCCTGGCCTTGGGAGGTGCCCTTTCCTTAGTAGTGTCCTTGTCCTTAGGAGTGTCCCTGGCCTTGGGAGTACCTTGTGAGGGGGATGCTTGTTATACATGTGAATCCCTGTCCCCCAACACCCCTTGAGGATCCTGTGTGTCAACTCCAGGGTAGCTGATGTCGTGTTCGGTTAATGATTTCACTTTCCTAGGGGATGGTGTCTGTGCCCTCCGTGCCCTGTCTTGCTGCCTGTGGCTGCTGCTAGTGCAATAACCTGAAAATGAGGCCTGGTCTGAAATGTCACTCTCCCCTGAGACATCAAGTGGTGTGGATGGGGGGACTGAAGTAGAACCTTGTCCATGCGACTGTAGAATGGCTGCAGACACTGTGTTTGCTAATGACTGAACTGTTCTGTGGATACCAGCAACATCGCCATGCATCCCCTCCATGAATCCTACCACCTGCCCCAACTTCCTATCGTGATCTTGGAATGCATTGATCATGTTGGTCTGCCCTACACACAGCTGTCGCAGCAGATCAACAGCCTCAGCACAAAGTGCACTTGGTGTCATAGGGGCAGGGGCAGTGGTACCTGCACCGAAGGCAACTCTGCTCCCCCTACTCTGACGAGCACGAACAGTACTTGTTGCAGTTGGTGGCAGTGTGGGCCCTGTGTACTGTGTACCGACTGAAGGTGTTGATTGCCCACTCCCTGTGTCTACAAACAGTGATGACTCACCACCACTGTCTGAAGACGAGGACGATGGTGTCTCCACATGTGAGTCCTCAGGGACAGTTCTGTCCCCCTCTCCGGGGCTGCTCTCTTCAGTCTCAGTCTGTGTGTGTGTGTGATCTCGGATCCGGATGCATTGCCACCACTCATCTCAGTTGTCTGTGGGTCAGTGCCCTCCGCCAAATCTGAAAGAGAGAGAAAAGAGGTTTACCTAAGTGCCACACTCACGTACTGAAGGTTACAAACTCACAACTTTCCTCACAGTCGACTAACATGTAGCACCCATCCTGCACACGAAGCACCCCTACCAGACATCCTCATGTCGAAGAACCGGGGGTGCCTGTGAAACATGTACATCAAACAAACAGGGCAAATGCATGCAGACCACCACACATGTGATGCCATGGGACCACAGACCTCAACGGCATGTCCTGGGACCCTGCACTACAATGCAACTGGTATGTCCACCTGGCGGACATGGATGCTAACGCTCACTCCGCTAATGGCACCAACACGCAATTGCAGCACAACATATACACCACAGATGTCACTACTGTGTCTGAGCAGCAATACATGCATGCACTCACAAGTCACAAAACCATTCAGTTTGCTTACCGCTAGTTTGCTGTTGATCCCCTCTCAGTCGTGCGGACAGGTCAGCATGCGTCACAGCTATGATACGGTGCATTAGAGGGGTCATGGTACGTCGTGCAAGCCGGGTTGATCTTGGAATCAGCCCCAGTGTCATCTCCGCCACATTCCTGCTGAGCCTGGAGATGTCGTCTCAGCGCTTGTGGCAGTGTGTGTCATCTATCGCACACCCCCACTGCCCGTACATCACGTGCTATGGTCCTCCACATGGCCTTGCGAAGGTGCAGCTTGACCTACCATGATGGGAGACAAGAGGGGAACGTCAGTGGACAGTTGGACATTCACAAACATAACAGCAACACGTATCTTACAGCAGCCATGCACAGTACAACACATGTGATGGTCCCACAGCACACTGCCAAGCTTGCAGAAGCCAGGAGTCAGTGACCACCTCATGCACACCAACATGTCCCCCACTGTACTTACCACCTGTCCGGGTGCACCGTAGAGCCGTTCATAGTGGCGGAGCACACCGTCCACAAGGACATCCAGCTCCGCTGCGGTGAAGGGACGAGACCGAATCTCTCGCAATCTCGACATGGCAAGGTCCTGGATTGTGGCACTACAGCAGCAGTTGTTGGATAGCTCAGCAGCAGCAGGTCGAGGTGATGGGTGCAGGCAGCAGTTGTTGGATAGCTCAGCAGCAGCAGGTCGAGCTGATGGGTGCAGGCAGCAGTAGTTGGATAGCTCAGCAGCAGCAGGTCGAGGTGATGGGTGCAGGCAGCAGTTGTTGGATAGCTCAGCAGCAGCAGGTCGAGGTGATGGGTGCAGGCAGCAGTAGTTGGATAGCTCAGCAGCAGCAGGTCGAGGTGATGGGTGCAGGCAGCAGTTGTTGGATAGCTCAGCAGCAGCAGGTCGAGGTGATAGGTGCAGGCAGCAGTTGTTGGATAGCTCAGCAGCAGCAGGTCGAGGTGATGGGTGCAGGCAGCAGTGGCTGGAAGCAGTGAATGTGTGCTGCAGAAATTCACACATTTATAGGGCCCTGAGCTCACATCAGTGGCATACGTCTGCAGCAATTGGTTTTCCCGGGATGCCTCATTCAAAAAGAACCAATGACTGGCCCTGGTGTGGCGGTGCACGGCTTCCGCTATTTTTGAATGCGCATACGCGGCCCGCGTTACCTGTTACCATTGGCTACATGTGCACGGACCGTCACACACCGGCAACCGCATGTGCGCGCTACCGCGATGGTGAATCATTTGAAATTTATCACTCACTGGCGTCGCTATGGCGGAGCACGCATTCCGTGGGGGCAGGGCAGGCTAACACATACATTTGAATATGCAATTGGAAATGGCAGTTGGTACCCCCCCTTACAGTCACATTGCAGCACCCACCGCAGACCGCCGTGCCTGGCTGGTCACCCACCGCCGTGCCTGGCCGGTCACCCACTGCCGGGTGCTGGCGGTGGGTGACCGGCCAGGGCCATCCATGCCAGGGTGACCTCAATGCACAGAGCGCTCACCCACCACCAGCACCCGGTGGTGGGTGACCAGCCAGGCCCGCGGTGGGTGCCAGGCCCAGCGGTGGGTGACTGGCCAGGCCCGGCAGTGGGTAACCGGACAGGCCCGGCGGTGGGTGACCAGCCAGGCACAGCAGTGGGTGACCGGCCAGGGCCATCCTTGCCAGGGTGACCTCAATGCACAGGGCGCTCACCCACCGCCAGCACCCGGCGGTGGGTGACCGGCCAGGCACGGCGGTGGGTGACCAGCGAGGCCCAGCGGTGGGTGACCAGCCAGGCCCGGCAGTGGGTGACCGGCCAGGCCTGGCGGTGGGTGACCGGCCAGGCATGGCGGTGGGTGACCGGCCAGGCAGGGCAGTGGGTGACCGGCCAGGGCCATCCATGCCAGGGTGACCTCAATGCACAGTGCGCTCACCCACCGCCAGCACCCGGCCGTGGGTGACCGGCCAGGCACGGCGGTGGGTGACCGGCCAGGCCTGGCGGTGGGTGACCAGCCAGGCCCGGCAGTGGGTGACCAGCCAGGCACGGCGGTGGGTGACCGGCCAGGGCCATTCATGCCAGGGTGACCTCAATGCACAGGGCGCACACCCAATGCCAGCACCCGGCAGTGGGTGACCGGCCAGGCACGGTGGTGGGTGACCGGCCAGGGCCATCCATGCCAGGGTGACCTCAATGCACAGGGCGCTCACCCACCGCCAGCACCCGGCGGAGGGTGACCGGCCAGGCACGGCGGTGGGTGACCGGCCAGGGCCGGCGGTCTGCGGTGGGTGCAGCAATGTGACTGTAAGGGGGGTACCAACTTCCATTTCCACTTGCATATTAAAATTTATGTGTTAGCCTGCCCTGCCCCCGTGGAATGCGTGCTCCGCCATTGCGATGCCAGTGAGTGATGATTTTCAAAAGACGCACCGTCGCGGTAGTGCGCACATGCGTTTGGCGGGGTGTGACCGTGATGGACCTGGACCATGCAGCATATGTTATGCACAATTGCAGTATCAAGGTTCATCTTCGGTGTTGGGGGAATGCGTATCCGGATGGCGTCTGTACATACACTGCATGTCTCCGCACACATGTAATGTTCAAAGTTGTACATGTGTGTCCGGACATGTCCGAGATGCATCAAGAATCATTATGTTAAGTTAATGGCCCGTGTCCACGTGTGTCATACATGTCCATTTGTTGCATGTATGGTCATACTATTGACCTTGCCAGTGGTTAACAAAGGCCAGTGATGTGCACCCAAGTTGCGTCAGATGTGCCTGGCGATGTGTTGCGTCTTGGTTTTGCGGACACACGTTTCTATTTGTACACAACTACACAGTACATCAAGGCTGTGTACCCACATTCAAGATCTGTTGGGAGTGTGTTGTTTGTGTGTGCAAGTAGCAATGATGGGGCTATACATGCATTCTGTGTATGCGTATGTGTGTCGCCTGTTGTGTGCCCATGCATGTCATGTGAGGATGCCCAGCATTGTAGGTGGGGTCATGGGTGCATGAAGACAAGGAGGGTGTGTTCCATGTTCGTGTTGTGTGTGCACGTCCGTGTGTCTGTGGGGACGCTTGTCCACACTTGTGCCCTAGTCATGTGATGTTGGCTGTTCTCTCAACATGTGTGCACGTTACATTGGGCATGTTTGCACACAGGATGTTGTTTGTGGCTGAACATTGTGTGTGGAGGTAGCTGTAGTGCCTCATATTTCGGTAACGTCACACATACAATCAGTGTCTGCAACATGTATTATTTGTATTTTGATGGTCAAGATGTGATAGTGTAGCACAGCTATGCGGTGTTGGTCAATTGACAAATGCTCCCATCTACTCCCACTCAGGAGGGCTCCAAATGTGCATCGACCCTACACTGTGCTGGAGGACATGGTTAACGAGGCGGTGATCCGCAAATTCTGGCTTGACCGAGGTAGATTGCAGGAGCTTGTAGCCCAATTGGCACCTCATCTGCAGCCACGGAGAACATATCCAGGAGCTATTACACCCACAGCAAAGGTGATGGCAGCACTTCACTTCTTCGCAACAGGCACTTTCCAGTACACAGTTGGTCATGCCGGGGGGATGTCACAATCCATGTTCAGCATGGTCCTGCGGGATGTGCTGGATGCCATGATGCATTACAAGGATGATTACATCCATTTCCCACGGCCGGCAGAGTTGGCAGCAGTCAAAGGGGACTTCTATGCCCTGGGCCAGATTCCACACTTAGTGGGTGCCATTGATGGCACACATATTGGTCTCATTCCACCACAGGCACGTGAACCCGTATATCGCAATCGGAAGCACTACCATTCGATCAACGTGCAAGTGATGTGCCTGGCTGACAACATCATCTCCCATGTGTGTGCCAGATTTCCCGGGTCCGCACATGACTCCCACATCCTGCGGAGCAGCATTGTCCCCCAACTGATGGCCAATTTGCGTCAAGAACGTGCGTGGCTTATAGGTGAGTGTGCTGTGATGACTATTGTGTTGTATGTGTGCCATGCTGTTCCCAACAATCCTGCTAATGATGTATGTGTCTGTCATCCCGCCACCTAGGTGACTCAGCGTACCCAAACCGGCCGTGGCTGCTAAGCCCCCTACAGAATCTTACTACCCCAGGTGAAATATGCTATAATGAGGCCCATGGGAAGACACGTCGGGTGGTGGAATGTACATTTGGACTCCTAATGTCTAGGTTTCGCTGCCTGGACAAAACCGGGGGGCCCTGCCATTACTCACCCGGCAAAGTATTCAGAATAGTGATTTCCTGCTGCATGCTCCACAACCTGGCCTTACGCAACAATATTGAACTGATCATGGACCCTGCAGACCAACAGGTTCCTCCGCCTCCCATCGCACCCATGTCCAGTGATGAGGATAGTGGGGAGGAAGAAGGTGTGGACCAGAGGCGTCAGCTAATTGATCGCTACTTTCCTTGAATGTGAGTAACTACCTCTTGTGCTGCGGTTCAATGCGTGACGTATGTCTGCTGTAGATGGTTGGATGTGGTGTGTGAATGCTGCCTGTTATGTTATGTTTGCACATGGGTGTGGGTCACGGTGTACGAGCAATGCTCCGTGGTGTGTGTCCTGTGATCCGCTGACTTTGTGATGATTGTGGTTTGTGGGATGTTGCAGTACGTTCTTTTGTGATGGTTGTGATTCAGTTTCCTGACCTGTGCTTGTTGTTCTCTGTTTGTTCCTAGGTCACTCACACCGAGCAAGGATTCTAAACAACATTGATCCCTGCACCTGCTGATGACAACAACTGAGACATACCTGTATATAAACATGGAGATCACAAAGCATTGAGCGTTACAGTGATTTTTATTTACAGGGTGTGAAAAAGTGTTTTTGCATATTTACAAAAAGGTGGTGGTGGAGAAGAGTGAGTTGAAAGTCATGTCAGATGAAAACACCGATGGGGACACCACATTGTGTGATGTACACCTAGTCCAAAAGACGTGTGACAATGCTTGGCAATGTGGGACAAGATAGTTTGCTGGGTCAATGCCAGGCTTAAGGAAGGGTGAAGTCATTTTCGGCCCCTCTTCGGGCGGGTGGATGGGGCACTGCCACTGCTCTGTGCTGGGTCCAGCCTCGGACGGCCCCTCCATCTTGGATCAGGAGCAGACCCAGCTATGGGGGCAGGTTGTTCTGGGCCCACCTCCCTGTCAGTGGCCTCAGGTGATGGTGGCGGTGGTGTTGGTGACCTGTCCCGCTGGGCACTTGGGGGAGGGGGAGGTGGTGTGTCGCGGGATAACCACTCTCTCCAAAGTGCCGTTTGCTGCCCCATGAGGTCCACAATTTGACCCATACGTGTGTCCATGGACCTCAACAGCTGGCAGGTCTTTTGGGAATCAAGATGGGCCCGATCAGCCTGTGCCTGCGACCGCTGGTAGGAGGCATTCACTCTGGCAATGGCTTCCAGGGTCTCGTTCCCATGATGGTCTGGGTCTTGCCCCCGACCTCCCCTTACACCTCCACTCCTGTTGGTGAGCTGTGGCCTCACCTGTGTCCTCCCACGTCCACTCTCCCTGCTTGCCTGAGACGTTGATGGTCCATCATCGTCCGATGGGTCAGGCAGGGTGGCACTGGCAGGGGTGGTGGTGGTGGTGGTGGTGGTGGTGGAGGTGGTGGTGGTGGTGGTAGCTGCACAGCTCACAGTGGCAGTCGTCTGTGGAGTACCACTGGCCAAGTTGGTGGAGGCAGGGATGTCCTGGGAGCCTGATGGCCCTGGAAGTGTGCTTGGCACAGCATCGTCCTCTGCACCCGAGGTGTCCTGGGAATCCTCTCCGGAGAGACCTGGCTGTGAGGGGGGCGACTGCTGCTGGCGGTTGGTGTTTTGCCGTGTCAAGTCGTGATCACCTGAGGGACAAGAATGTAAGAATCAATGCTGTGGACATGACAGATTTCTTGTAGTTACATTTCAAATCTCTATGGAATCAGGACATGGTTGTTGGTGTCATCATATTGGTGTTGCACACATGAGTGGACATTTTGGTGGTGTGGATGTGGGGAGACAATACCTGGCTATGTGTGTTCCTGTCCTGCTATTGGATGGTGCCCCTGTGCAGATGTCTACCTAACTGTAAGTTTGAAGGGTGAGATGCACTGATCACCGAATGGTGGGTGGACTACATCTTGCTCTGGGATGGGACATGTAGGCCTGTTGGGATATGTAGTGCAGGACCCCCACCCTCCCAGGAGACATGTGGGCCTGTTGGGAGTTGTAGTGCAGGACCCCCCCACACACCCCCACCCTCCCAGGAGACATGTGGGCCTGTTGGGAGTTGTAGTGCAGGACCCCCCCCACACTCCCCCCACCCTCCCAGGAGACATGTGGGCCTGTTGGGAGTTGTAGTGCTGGACTCTCACCACCCCCACCCCCACCCTCCCAGGAGACATGTGGGCCTGTTGGGAGTTGTAGTGCAGGACTCTCACCACCCCCACCCCCACCTCCACCCTCCCAGGAGACATGTGGGCCTGTTGGGAGTTGTAGTGCAGGACCCCCCCCCCCCACACACACCCACACCCTCCCAGGAGACATGTGGGCCTGTTGGGAGTTGTAGTGCAGGACCCCCCCTCCACCCCCACCCCCACCCTTCCACGAGAAATGTGGGCCTGTTGGGAGTTGTAGTGCTCACTGCTTGACCACATGCGAACATGGGAAGGTAGGAGGCAACATTTGAGGTTGTTCATGGTGGGTGCATTTGAGCCCTGGCATTCACATTTGGGTGACTGTCTGATTCACATGCATGGATTGGAGCCTGGGAGATGTGTATTAGCAGTTTTGCAAGGTAGAACATGACAGTGTGATAGTGGTCATTGGTTTGTACTTACCAGCCTCAAGTCCCTATTCTATTCCTTCCAGGCTCTCAGGGTGCAGTATGCCAAGCACCTTCTCCTCCCATTCGGTAAATGGTATGGGTTCCGGGGGAGTGCCGCCGCCAGTGTGGTGTGCCCGCAGGTGGTTCTTGGCCCGGATGCCCTTCACCCTTATCTTGAGGTCGTGCCACCGCCTCTGGATGTCGTGTTTGGTGTGTGGCACGGTCCCTGAAGCATTGACTCTGGTCACTATCCTGTCCCATATGGTGGTTTTAGTTGCCAAGGTGGTCTGCTGGACTAGGGTACCAAACAAATGTGGTTCCACACGGGTGACTTCATCCACCATGACCTTCAACTCACTCTCTGTGAACTTGGGGTTTTTCTTGGGTGCCATGGTGTGTGATGTGCAAGGTGTTGGTGGTGTGGGGTGTAGGGTGTGCAGGTGTGTGGTATGTAGGGATGGTGCTGTGAGGGTTGGTGTGGTGGGTGTGTTGGTGTGCAGGTTGTATGTGTGTTTGTGTGTCTCTGTTGTCTCTGATGTTCTGCCTCTTTGTTCCAGCTGTGCTGTGATGCAAAGGATTGTGGTAATGGGAGGGATTCCTTTTATACTCTGTGTTGTGGTTGTGTCCCAATATTTTATGGTGGTCAGGTGTTTTGTGGGTGTGTTGACTTGGGTGCTTGGGTGCTCTTGTTTGTGCTGGGGGGGTGTCATTGGAGCGTGTAGTTGTTGGAGGTGGGTGTTCCAGGTGGGTGTGTCTTATGTTATTTTTTGTTGGCTATTTACTACCGTCCGCCATTTTTGCTTCGGTTTGACTGCAGGGGTGATGTTCGTTGGGTACTTCGGCAGCCAAGCTCCGTTTGTCGATGCTTTTTTTCCGCCGCAGTCGTGGAAGTTGGTGAGTTCCATTGGGAGGGCGGGGTTATCCTAATCGTGCATCCGGAACCTCCGAAGGTATGGCGGCGGTTGAGCCTGTTTCTGCGGCCATTGCGTCCGCGGCGGATGGTGTTTCAGTGGTTCCGTCCTCTTGCGGCGGACTTTGGTGTGATCCGTCCGCCGCGGTCGGTGAGTGTTGACATAAATATTCTAATTGCACCGGCGGTTTATCCGCGGAGCGGTCGGGAGTATTTTTGCCGCGACCATGGCGGACGGAACCCGTTTCCGTCCGCCATCCTAATAGGCCCCTATGTCTGTATACCGATAGTTCATGCTAAACCTTTGCGGGAAGCCGCACCTTGTATGTTCCTCCTAGAGGCATGGGAACTAGTGATGATAAGGATTCCACTGATGCTAAGGGTTATTTTGTTTATAATCGGGTTTACACTCCTTGGAATAGAGCAGATGTTATGGGTCTTACAACTGCATTGCCTGATCCGCTGAAGAATCCAGCTGCTTTTTATGAGGAAGTTGAGGGTGCTATTAGCTCTTGTACTATGACTCTGCCTGATATTGACATGTTTTTGGATTGATACTACCCCCTGATATGTAGAGAACTGTTCGTAAAGTTGATGATCATGCGACTTTTGGGGCAGAATGGAAAGATTTAGAACAAATGGATGTAGAAAAGGAACCTGCACAGAAACCATGTCAGCTAATTTTAGATCTTCCTGCAGCTATAATAGTAAAGTCAATAATGATTATTCCTCTTCAAAAGATAGACTGGACTGTATTAGCATCTTGTAAGCAAAAGGCAGATGAATCGGTTTCTGATTTCTTTACACGCTTTGAGGAGGCATTCCACGATTTTAGTGACCAGTCATTGACAGATGACACAGGCGGGCATCTGTTTGTCGATAAATATGTCGCCAACCTGTTGCCAGCATTAGCTAGTCACCTAAAGGCCAGTGAGAGTTCATGGACTACCTCTTCTCCGGTTTCTCTTTTGACTATGGCTCAGTATTATGAACAACAGGACTTAGTAGCGAAGGGCAATGAGGATAAGAAAACTAGAGTTAAAAACGAAGGTTATGTTATCTCAGGCTTATGGTCCGCCTTCTAGAGGTAATGATAGAGGTGGACGTGGGTCTTATGGTTCATCTTTTCCTTTCTATACATGTCCGAATTTGTCTGCTGACCAGTGTGCGTATTGCAGGAAAATTGGATATTGGGCTGCCGATTGTCTGGCACTGCGTGCTAAGCAATACCCACGTGAACGGGGACAGATGAAAAATCTCTAAGGATATTCAGGACCTAGAGGGAGCAAGGATGATCGCGATAGGTTTGATACTAATATGCGTGGACAGGATGGGTTCAACACCTTTGATAGACGGAATCAATATCAAATGTCTGACTATGTGCCGAAAGATTCTGCTTATGCATAGGATTGCCTAGGATGGGGTAAGGATTCAGTTGAAGTTCCAGTAGATCAGAAGGGTCCCTATGTTACAGCATATGTTTTGGGTTCTACTGATCAGTTTCTGGTTGATACAGGAGATACCCGTAGTGCCTTATCTAAACTATTGGTTCCAAGGGCTCCCCTGTCTGGCTTAACCATTACATCGATAGGTTTCTATGGAACACCTTCCCTTAGCCCACTGTCACAACCACTTGCCTTTCATGTTGATAAGTTTACTGCTCCATGTCCATTTTTGCTTTCTCCAAATACACCGGACAATATTGTTGGTCTTGATATGCTCAAATATTTCAGGGCTACGATACGATGTTCCCCAGAAGGAGTACATGTTATTTTGAATGACAACTCCACCGTGATTGTGAAATCCTGTCTTGTTAAAGAGGACATTGCATTAGCTTCACTCCCTAGTACTTTGTGGGCTACTTCCGACACCGATGTAGGGCAAATGGTTTTCCACCACAACATATTAGTGTCAGGGAGGGTGCTTCATTGCCACGATTGCCTCAATATAAGATATCTCAGGAAGGCGAAGAAGCACTTGTATGCATTGTCCATGATTTACTTTAGGTGGGAGTTGTGGAAGAAGTTCCTTATAATGTTTGCAACAGTCCTATTCTTCCCATTTTGAAAAAAGACACTGACACTAGGATTTATAGATTCATTATTGATTTGCGAGAAATTAACAATATCATAGTGCCACAATACCCTGTGGTTTCTGACATAACGACACTTCTTACCTTAGTTCCTTCAATAGTGACTACATTTACTGTAATCGACCTTAAGAACGCTTTCTTTTCGATTCCTATTCATCCTGATAGCCGATATTTGTTTGGCTTCACGTTGAATAATCAATAGCGAAAATACTGGCTTCCACGTCCCTGAAAACGCCTGATGCATTGCCCTTGGCATTGTTGTCCATAAGATCGGTGCCACATTCACGATCTGGGCTTACACCATATGAAGTGGTATTTTGGAGACCGATGAACATTTGGGGAGTTCCTAAGCCACGCCCCATACATGATGTATCATGCGTTTTGATGAATGATTACTTAGCACAATTGACTGACAGTTTGATCTCTATTCATCAACAGGTGTGAGAAGCTCTTCCTGACAGATCTACAGGTGAGGCCCATGAACTCCGGCCCGGAGACTACGTGATGGTCAAGGTCTTTGAGAGGTCGAACAGCTTGGAGCCGAGGTGGTGAGGACCGGTGCAGGTGCTCCTAGCAACGAGGACTGCTGTTCGAGTGACAAACAGGAAGAATTGGGTCCATAGCACTCACTGCAAGCGAGTGTCGCCTACCTTGGTGGAACCTGCTGTGCTGACTGACCATCGAGAGGTTCTGGAAATGGAGAAAGGCCACACTATTTCACCTGATGAACCTGAAGGAGTCTTCTCGGTCCACGCGATCCCTGGAGTATCTCGATATAAACTGAGACCGAGGAAAGAGTCTGCATTGTTGAAAAAGACTGGCTGAGCAACCCTCCTGGGTTGGTGAAACGGCCCTGATGTGGCAAGGGCGGGGACCAGTCCTACATAGTGACACCCATCTTGACCCTCTGTGAAGAAATTAATGGCTGCCCAGGACTTTAGAGCTCCAATGATTGTTTTCAACGACGAAGTGATCATGTCTGCAGGGAGATCAACTGTTGCTAAAATCAATAATAAAAAGATCATTTGTGCTGTAGGGTTTGTTGTTGCTATGGTGGCTATAGGAGTGTTAACATGGTTTGTTGAGAAAGTGGCTCCTGCTCTGCAACTGCTGATCGCCACTACTCCAGTACCAGCTGAGCATCATTACTTTACGCTTCCCTACCATGAGCAGAAACATCGACAATCCTACCTGAACAACACATTTATTCAGATGTTGCATCATACTCACAATGCCACAAATACTACTGATTGTTGGGTGTGTGGGATGATACCTGCTCACCAGAAGAAAGGGGGAACAACTTTTATTTAACCCTGGACGTAGTGGGCGTAGTGGGGCTACGCGAAGCACCACAAAGTGGGGGGAATCTACGCCCACCCATACACTTCGGGTAGCCCCACTACGCGCCGATCGCCTCCCTCCCACCCTCTTTTAAATGCCCAAAATAATTTAAAACATTGTAAAACTAATTAAAAAGGACTTATCTGAGATGCGGCGTCCCGGGGCTCCCTCTTCCTAGTTTCTCGCCAACTTCTTCCTGACAAATGCACATGCGCAGGCGCCAGTCCATGCGCATTTCTCGCAAGAGAAATTAAGTAGGCATGAAGTAGGCAACACTACGCACACTCTGTGGACAGAGCGGAGCACTACGCCCACCCTTACTTTTATTCCATTCCTTTCTTGCATAATGGTTCTTGCCAAGCTTGGTTAGCGTTTTTAATTGCTTCTGGAAAGGCGGCAGTAGGAAGGATTAACTATCATCCCATTAAAGTGTGTTATCCAGATGAAGATAGTAATCAGCGAGCTGAAGGGACTAAATGGGAATGGGAAGAGTAACGACCTGAGAATATTTCTACACCATATGTTTTCCCAAATATGAGAACTATTAAGAACAATTGACCATTTAGGATTTCTGTTACCAGAGCTAAAGCAGACTTATGTATAGGAAGTGTTGGGATAATTCCAGTGGGGAGAAGTGAGTGTACTGTGGTTTTGACTATTGTAGGTGCCAATAACAGTAGTTTTATATCCTCACACAATACCTACTTTGTCTGCGGTAATAAGGGATACTACCAACTACCTATTGGATGGTCTGGAATATGCTATGTGTCCTTTTTGTTTCCCCTGTGTTTAAGGCACCTGCATTATATCACAGAGACTTTAAGTTGTACAACGATATCTCTAAGAACAGATATAAAAGGACAACAAGTACTGATGAGGTGGACCAGACTGACACCACTCTGTAACAATATGTTGACTTCAATTTGGGCTTGTTTTTTCTTGTGGGTGCTGCATTAAACAGCAGAAAGAAAAGACAATTGACTCGTTTTGTGGAAGCTGTTACCAATCAGACAGCTATGGCACTTGGGAACATTACAGAAGAGCTGCAGATTGTGAGGATTGTAGCACTCCAAAATCGTATGGTTCTTGATGTGGTTCTAGCTGATTGAGGTGGTGCATGTCGCATCATCGGTAGTAGCTGCTGTGTCTACATTCCGGACCACTCACCTTCAGTGTTTGATGCAATCTTAAAACTGCTTAAGATTTCTGCTGAGATTCACCCAGAGACTGGCACCTGGACTTCTGCCAGTTGGATGTGGTCACTCTTTGTCACTTGGGTCTGGAAGCTGCTGATCATCCTATGTATAATACTAGTGATACTATTTTCATGCTGTGTATGTATACAATGTGGTACAATGCTTTGCTCCGTATGCATTACTGCCTGTACACTTGCCAAGTGAAATAATGCAGAAATAAAAGCCCAACGTATGCTAAATAAAGAGGTCACTGAAATGATGAATATTAATGTACAAGATATGAACCTAGATTACCCCAAATAAACAAATGTCTTCAGCTAATGCTAAAAGGGTTGTAATTTGGCAGCGATCTGGGTTAACATTTAGCTGAAGCCATCTTGTATTCGGCAGCCATCCTGTCTGCCATGTGCTCACCATGTGCTCTGTCCTTCCTTTCTGTCGTTTGCTCCTGTACTCTGCTTAGAGACAGAATATATTTAGGCTCTGCTACTCTGCACCTGCGCAGAGGAGATTGTAACTGTTCACACATGTCTTTGTCTGTAACTGTCAGGGTATTTTTACTGTAATTAGTATGCTGTTAAGCTCCACCCTATTGTTGACTGTGTGTTTCTACATGACCTTTTATGTATGTAAACCTTCAGTTTTATACTTGTACCACCTTCTTCTGAGCCCCTGTGGGGGTATTAAAGGAGCATGTTCCTTATGTTCAGTGTGCTACTTCATACACTACCGAAGGGTGTTGTGTGAATGTAGTTCCACCTCTTGAGGTTAATAAAGAGCTCTGTTTTGTATTGCAGTTTCCGTGCCAACTTCTTCCTATTGGTCTGAGGACTTTGTGCAGAGAAGGGTGAACCCCTAGCACTGGTAGGCCTAACTGAGGCTCACCACGACACAATGACTCTGCAGCCATTGTGTGAGCTAAGCGCTGTGCAGCTGCTGGGATCTCCTCCACACTCTTTAACTCCCCCCCTGCTGGCCTCCCATCTCTCCTCTTAACTCTGCAAACCGCCAGTGAACGCCACTAGCGTTTCTCATGTGTTGTTCCTAGTACGAATAGAGGTGCCAAACAATGCTGTTACCGGTGTACAATACATAGTTGTTCTTACACCTGTGTAGTCGGTCAAATTCTGAAATTTTCCCCATCTGTGAAATCGTCAGACATCCAAAGCTTAACAAGCATTGGCATAGCCAATAGGTCTCGCCTTTGGGACCTTATAAGTGTTTAGCCATGCAACAGTTAAAGTTGTTGCACCAAGGATATTGTGCTAAATAACTAAACACTTTTAAGGTCTCAAAGGCGAGACCTATTGGCTATGCCAATGCTTGTTAGATCAGGTACTTAATCATATGTAGTGGCTAGCTTACCATCGACATTGACAAAGGGAGGATGCCCGAAACCAGTTTGTTTGTATATTTCTTTCGCCGAATAAATCTATAAACAGATTTAAGTAACGTGAGTACTGGTCATTTTCCCACCTTGTGGAAGGAGCTGAAACATATTTTTATATATATATATATATATATATATATATATATATATATATATATATATATATATATATATATATATATATATATATATATATATATATATATATATTTATATATATATATATATATATCTATTTATATATATATATATATATTCACTGAAAAAACCATAGGTTATAGACCATATATAGTTAGGAATTAGCATTTACAAAACCTTGAAAATTCACTGAAAAAACCATAGGTTATAGACCATATATAGTTAGGAATTAGCATTTAGAAAACCTTATTTTACTCACACAAAACCATTGAGATTCCATATATAGTTAGTTGCACTAACTATATATCGCGCACCCGCAATCCACTGCTGATGATGTCACATATTACATCATTCATGACATGGTCAGTGACATCACTGATGACATCACTGATGACATCATCTAGTGTCTGTGTGTTTTTGTAAAGTTTAAATACGTTTTACATATTGAAGAATGACTGGATGGATGGAAGACTGAGTGTGTGTGTGGCTGGCTGGGAGGTGTGTGACGCTGTGCATATCAATGTGTACTTGTATCAGTGATTGTATAAGAGAGTAAGTATGTGTTAGTATATGTGTGAAAAGTATGGTGTTCTGTGTTTAACTATAGATGAGGAAATCGAAGTGTGATTGATTCTTCACAGGACTGACTAGGTGTATGAGTGCATATGATAGTGTTCTAATAATAACTGACTGTATGTATGAGTAATTGTATGGGTGAATGAGTGAATGTGTGTGTAGACGTACGAATCAGTGAGTGCGTATGTAGTAACTGGTATTGGTGTGTCATGATGTCATCAGTGATGTCATTTGAGATGTCATCAGTGATGTCATTTCAGATGTCATTAGTGATGTCATCAGTGATGTCACTGAAGTATGGTGTTCTGTGTTTAACTGTATAGATGAAGAAATGGAAGTGTGATTGATTCTTTACAGGACTGACTTGGTGTGTGAGTAACTCCATGGATGAGTGGCAGTGTGTGACTGTCTGCATAGGTGTATGAGTGCATATGATAGTGTTGTAATAATGAGTGACTGTATGTATGAGTGATTGTATGGGTGAATGAGTGAATGTGTGTGTAGATGTAGGAATCAGTGAGTGCGTATGTAGTAACTGGTATTGGTGTGTCATGATGTCATCAGTGATGTCATTTGAGATGCCATCAGTGATGTCATCAGTGATGTCATTTGAGATGTCATCAGTGATGTCATCAGTGATGTCACTGACCATGTCATGAATGATGTAATATGTGACATCATCAGCAGTGGATTGCGGGTGCGCGATATATAGTTAGTGCAACTAACTATATATGGAATTTCAATGGTTTTGTGTGAGTAAAATAAGGTTTTCTAAATGCTAATTCCTAACTATATATGGTCTATAACCTATGGTTTTTTCAGTGAATTTTCAAGGTTTTGTAAATGCTAATTCCTAACTATATATGGTCTATAACCTATGGTTTTTTCAGTGAATTTCATTGGTTTTTTAACAGCTAATATCTGTAGCTGTAAAATGTATTCTTCTTTAAATCCAAAAATATATTTTATATGTTTATTAATATTTTTTTTTTAAATATTTTTTTTTCTTCGTTCCCGCTTCGCGAATCGGGAAGCTTCCCGTTAGCTGACCTTGATGCCGCGAAATAGACCGCGAGCCGGTAAACGTTTCTTTACCGCAACTGCCGCGTTAGAAAACAACATCGTGACGCCTCCCGTCCGCATGACGTTTCGCGTTGTCGCGTGATACGTCATATGACGTGCTACGTTAGCGAACTGGTACGCTTACCGAGTCGCAAAGCACAGGTTTCTGGAAGCAAACCTGGAGGCCCTGCAAAGCGCTTAACGTAAACACAGCAGGTCATGTGACTTGGTAATAACACTTTTCATTGGTTCATTTCGCTTTTGGTTTCCTAATGATGTAAGACTAGGTCATATAATCTAAAATGAACACTTTTCATTGGTTGAGAACTATTGTTTTTCCCAAATGATGAAAACCCCTCCTTCTTTCCTCACTCTGACTTTCATCTTTGTGAGAGAAAGACCCTTTGTTACCAGTGAGCAATGGCTTCTTTAGTAGCTTCAGCTGGTGCTTCCCCACCACCTCCACCACATCCAAGGAAGAGTGGACCACCTGCTCAAGTTATAATTCAGCAAGAAGAGGAAGAAGAAGAACAGGACGACGAGCACGAAGAGAGGCACTTTTTGCCTGAGGAGCCCAGGACGTCTCACCGGAAAGAAAACTTCATTTGGCAATTTTTTAAAATTCCCAAAGGTCAGAAAAAAGTAAATGCAAGATACGTAACTTGCCTTATATGTCAAGATAGACTGTCCAGAGGGACCGACAAAAAATACAGTTTCGGAAACTACACAATGCATCGCCATATGACTAGGTGGCATCCTAACAACTACAGTGCTGCACAGTTTCGTAACGACCTAGATAATCTCCCTATTATGGCCAGAAGATCTGTTGTACCGGAAGTAACGGGACCAGAGGGCAGGGAGATGGTGCCAAATATTCAAACGAGATTTCATGAAGTAAAACACGTCTGCGTACATTGCAATGGATTCATTTGCTACGGAGAAAGAAGCATCACTCTGATCAACAGAGCTATTGACTATCATATGCAAGTTTGTACGAAACGCCCCAAATAATAAATACTTTTTTTTTGTTTTGTTGCTCCTGTTGAGCCCTTTACAATGAATCGTTTTCATTGCCCCCTGCAAGAAAAACCCAAAAAAATATAAAACTGTTCAGAAAAATTCTAAAAAAGTAAAAAAAAATTCAGAAAAATAATAAAAAAAATATAAAACAACAAAAACAATAAAAAAAAAAGTTCTTTTCAGAACTACCTCCCCGTTATTAAAAAATTGGTACAATATTTGGAACTGTGCCAACCTCTATTTCTCGTAGTTCGCTTCCCAGTTCGCTCGCCGGTACGCGAACCGGAAGTGAACCAAAAATTTTTTTTTTTTAAAAAAACAGTAAATATAAGGGAAGGAAACAGACACTTATGTTAAAAGAAAGACAGCTATAGGGGAGTAAACTAGAGATACTATTACCCGTAATCCACTGCTGATGATGTCACATATTACATCATTCATGACATGCTCAGTGACATCATCAGCAGAGGATTGCGGGTTTTTTGGCAACGTGCCTTATCCACGGTTTAATAACGCTGCCTTTTGCTTTATATAAGTTTTCAAATTGTATGAAATATATACCAATAGGTCGTTATGAACATTTAGGTAGTGCTTTTCAACATGAGGTCTGGTCGCTTCCATACACATACAGATGTTTCAAAGATGATCAAGAAGTTTATCTGAATGGAGAGGAATGCACTGAGACGCCAGATCATTCACTAATGTGTAGGCACATACAGTTACACGGTTCATGCAACAAACACCGACCAAATATGGCTTGCCTGTTGCAAGGCACGCCAGTTCCTGCTATCATCCCCACGTTCAAGTTGTTGGAAAATGGTAGTTATTTGATGCTCAATAATGAAGATTGTTCTGGGTTAATTAAAAGTATTCCTTTTATCGTAACAGTAAGTGAACGGGTTATTTGCTGCAGAAATGTTCTATTTCCTCCCACACATGAACATAGGGAGTTTTCAATCTGGCCACAAATACCAACCTTGGGAGCACATTTCAACGGCATGGCAAGAATAAGAGCTCTTTTGTCTCAGAGAGAGGTGGCCTTGAGTTCGGCCCGTGAAACTTTCATGCTTCACATAGCGAACACCCGTACAGAGGTGCAGACCCTTTTAAATACTGATTCGCCTTTGCATTTCAGCGACATGGTTCGGACTATCTTTGACCCGTCCTCCACAAAGGCCCTGGCGCACTTTTTTAAAGTTGTTACCAGTGGTCTCGTGACTTCATTTGAGAAAATCTTTGGAGTCATCCCTGCTTTCTTTCATTCTATTTTTTCCACTCTGCTTCGTGGATTCCCATTTTTACTTGCATTACCAGCGGACGCTCTTGTGCTTTTTTACATTTTTAAATATGGATGTCCCTCCTGTGCAAGCTCCCGCCCTGCAGCTGCTGACACTGTTCCGCAATGGCATGCTAGAATATTATGGCACAATGCCGTTGGCGATATTAAGCACGGCATATGGATTATCTTTTCGATTCTCCTACTTCACCTGTGTCCAGCCTGTATTTCACTGCCTGACCTGTGATTTCGATTGTTTTTTAGACAAACAAGGGAAACCCAGCGGGTAGCTAAGAACCACGGGTATAACTAAGTTTATGAAAACAAAAGGTTCCTAGCCTATTTAGATTTTTCACAATGCAATATAGCACACAATGGACTACTATATGGTAACATGTTCCTGTCCAGCCGGACCGGAAGTTTATTTTCAAACAATGTCAATTTTACCACAATATTTTCAAACAATCAGTATGACACAAGCCTGTGCCGTACTTAGAAGAGAAGAAATTAGAATAAAGAAAAAGGTGAAAGGGGTGTCTTCAGGCAAAGAAGAAGAGCAAAACAGGGCACTTTACGATTAAGAAGAAATAATAACAGTGTCGCCTGGAGTGAACCATACAACCTCAATTTATAAGATACTACATGTATGTACACTCATGGGTGTCGACGTTTCGATCCCTTCGCTCAATAAATTAAATGGGATCATCATCAGGACTTAATGAATTGCCTGAATGTAACAAAGCCTCTATAATTGGAAGAGGTACAGGCGTCAGTCTTGTTAAGGGCGCCTTGGGGGAGCATCCAGCGGCTCTAACCATGGGGGCTTCGATTATTTCCCAATTGCGATTTTTGGTCGGTCCATTATGGGCTCGTTTTAGAAACACGTTGGTTTCCAACCGAATCTATGGGCGAGGGCGCTCAGAGGTGGAAGGTTGTCACTTGGAGTGTGCTTGTAACTCGATTCTTTCAGGGCTCAATGGCCAAAGCTGACGAATGGGTGGATGTCCACTTCAATTGCGAACAATGTCGCGAATACGATTTCCGATGAACCTCGCGCTTGGTCCGAGTCTTCCGTGTCAATGCCGGACAAGCACACTCCAAGTGACAACCTTCCACCTCTGAGCGCCCTCGCCCATAGATTCGGTTGGAAACCAACGTGTTTCTAAAACGAGCCCATAATGGACCGACCAAAAATCGCAATTGGGAAATAATCGAAGCCCCCATGGTTAGAGCCGCTGGATGCTCCCCCAAGGCGCCCTTAACAAGACTGACGCCTGTACCTCTTCCAATTATAGAGGCTTTGTTACATTCAGGCAATTCATTAAGTCCTGATGATGATCCCATTTAATTAATTGAGCGAAGGGATCGAAACGTCGACACCCATGAGTGTACATACATGTAGTATCTTATAAATTGAGGTTGTATGGTTCACTCCAGGCGACACTGTTATTATTTCTTCTTAATCGTAAAGTGCCCTGTTTTGCTCTTTTTCTTTGCCTGAAGACACCCCTTTCACCTTTTTCTTTATTCTAATTTCTTCTCTTCTAAGTACGGCACAGGCTTGTGTCATACTGATTGTTTGAAAATATTGTGGTAAAATTGACATTGTTTGAAAATAAACTTCCGGTCCGGCTGGACAGGAACATGTTACCATATAGTAGTCCATTGTGTGCTATATTGCATTGTGAAAAATCTAAATAGGCTAGGAACCTTTTGTTTTCATAAACTGTGATTTCGATTGGGCCATTGATTTGTGTCTCTGCGGACCGGTTTCTCCTGACGTCGACTTTAATCAGCTGATGACTCCTATCATTACTCACGAGTTGGTTTGTCCTGGCGAAAGGATTATGGCTGTGGCATTGATGCATGGACTAATTGGTCCCTGGAATTTACTGGCGGCAACACAGTCTTTCTTGGAACAGAGCTTTCTTGAAAACCCACCGAGCTGTCCTCTGATGGTGATAGAGGATCCGGTGCTGGGAGAGCACGTATGTTCTTTTCCGCTTTTAAATTGGATGGCTGAACTCTTTTCGGATGAAGACGGTGACTTCCTATTGGAGGCTGTTGCAGCTTATTTTGCATACACAGTTATGTCATAGACCTTTTTCATGTTTGATATGCTGAGTACTAGCATTTCATTGACAATTCATTGACTTATTTGTCAAGTTTTTATTATTTAGCTTGCCTATTGGCTTAAGACTCGATAAAGTACTTGGCTGTTTTATTTTTCTTTAGCATTAAATTTTCCTAGTTTTTAATGTTTTACCTTGCGGACCGTCCACATATAAAGTTGCAATCTGCTCTCATGAGATGGCACTTCTATTATCTTATTCAGTTCGTTTCCGGATCATGGGGAGGTGTCATCTAGGTCCTGGATATCTTTACACCGTGTTAAGTTAGCATGGGCTCATTACCGGTTTAAACGCCATTTTTCCTTTTTTGCAACTTCTGCACACCACACTTAGTTGTTGCTTTAGCTTTCAACCTAGTAGTTCATCGTGGTTTACATGAGAATAATATGTTATTGCTCTACTATCTGCTTTGCTTGTTAAACTATATCTGTACAGCGAGTGCTGAAGTTTCAAGAACAACACGATACAGAATTGTTATGAGGTCTGATCTCCACGACTTCATACTCATAACATAAGTGCAGCTTCTGCCAATTCTGGGCATGAGGCGGGTTTTATATTGCTTTGCCGAACACACATACACAACAGTTGATGCGGTTCACATGAAGAGAGAGCTGGTGTATGCTGATGTGATTCCTTCAAATCTAAGACACTAAAGTATGGGCACGCCCTAAACCAACACAAACAGACCTTCTTAGCAAATAATATAATATGTGTATTAGGGAGGGTGAGATATAAGCAGCCGCGGGCCGTGGAGGGAGTTACGGTGGGGCAGGGAGGCGGGGAGGGGGAGGGGCAGGGTGGAGCCCTCTCCACCCTGCCCCTCCCCCTCCCCGCCTCCCTGCCCCACCGTAACTCCCTCCACGGCCCGTGGCTGCTTATAAGTGTTGCTAACTCTTATTCATTTACAGCATGTTAACATACTGTCACCATTCGCTTTTTATGTACTAGTAACTATGCTGGTAATTTTGCTACTGATAATATGTGTACTTGTATTATCTAAGATACTACGCCTGAGAAGACGGCATTAGTAAATAAACATTTCAAATACACATGTGTTCTTCTTAACTCCATGTTCTGGTTTCTAAGAAATATATAACGACCGACTGTTCATGAGTTCCACGTATCCTGAGGTACTATAAGTTCATATTCTGGATTGTGTAAACATTGAGAGTTTGTTATATCCAATGTGACACTGTACCTAGCTTGCTAAGGGGTTTTTGATTACTAAGGTGAGTTTTGGGACACCCTAATTCGCCGAGGTTCCAATCCTCTGTCCACAGTTCTGTGTGAGAACAGAAACCCTGCGACAGGGGCACCCCCGACCCTTGCTGGAGCTTCATCACACTTGCGATACAACTCCAGCAATGCGCCACCTTTACGGCACAGATACATCACGCATCTGTGCTGTTTTTGCCCCGTGATGCGCCGCATTGTAAATGCAGCACACCATAGGTGACGGAACAGCGGCACAGAATGACTAACACATCCCTGGTGATGCGCCAGTCATCATAAATCTATCCCTATGCTTCTTATCTTGTTAGAGATGAACCGCCATATGTATCATCAAAGTTTTTTGCATTTCCTAAATAGCGAACTTTAAGGAATAAATAGCGATTCTTTACCATTCCTAGTTTGCGATGAGCTATTTGCTAAATACAAATTACCCATTCATTTCCTTCATTTCCATAGGGCGGTTGGACTCACTTTTAGCTCGAACGGCTGAATGGATTTCCACGAAACTTGGCAAAATTGTAGGGACTGGTAGCCCGATGTGCCTTTGCTATGTCTCAAGATATATGCTCCAGTGGTTTTTACGAAAATTAACTTTGAAAAATATAAATTGGGCTACATTGGCCTATATATATGTTGGAGCCCAAATGTAGCCCAATGTAGCCCAATGAAGCCCAATGAAGCCCAATGTACCCAATGTAGCCCAAATATGGCCGCCAGAGACAAAAAAAACAAATGTAGCCCAAATATCAGCCAGATGTAGCCCAACTATAGCCCAGTGACAGAATGACCAATCAGCTTCGCAAACCTCCGTTACGCGAAGCGGAGCGCTGTTACAGATATATATCTTTTTTTGAACGTTAATTTCTCAAAATCCACTGGAGCACATATATTGAGACCTAGCAAAGGCACATCGGGCTACCAGTCCCTAATATTTTACCAAGTTTCGTGCAAATCCATTCAGCCGTTCGATTATTATTATTATTTATTTTTTTTGCCCCGCGGGGCCCTTTTAAAACCTCCACATCAAACCTAGGGGGTCAGCGAGGATCTACTATGCCCCCTTATGGTCATTTGCCCCTTCGCTTTGGCCTCCTCTTGTCTCTCGATCCTACCGAGAGACAAGATGGCGGCCGCTACGGACTGTTTGGAATGTTTACAGACGCCGGAGAACCAATCAGCTTCGCTTCACAAAGCTCCGTTGCGCGAAAAGTACGCGTACTGGAGCGCTGCCCGGTCCGCTGTTACAGATATATATCTTTTTTTAAACGTTAATTTCTCAAAATCCACTGTAGCACATATATTGAGACCTACAAAAGGCACATCGGGCTACCAGTCCCTACAATTTTGCCAAGTTTCGTGCAAATCCATTCAGCCGTTCGGGCTAAAAGTGAGGCCAACCGCCCTATGGAAAACTCAATGTTAAAAACACGTTTTGGGACCCCCCTTTTTTCTTGACCCCCCCTGGACGAACCCCCCCCCCAATTTTCAGGGGCTGCTCAGAAACAAAATGTGCCATTTTCCTGAAAATTTCAGCCAATTCCGTCCACAAACGGCAAAGTTATTAGACATAGAATTTTCAAAAATCCCATAGAGAAAAAATCCTAACTATATATACCTACTGGCGACCGCCAGTAGGTAATATATATATATATATATATATATATATATATATATATATATATATATATATACACACACACACACATATATAAATATGTAAAACACAACAATTGAATCACAATGATGTTAACCTTCATTTCACGGCAGAGATGAGTAGGAAAACAGTAACCTTTCTGGTCGTGAGAGTACAAGTGACAGCAAATGGGATCAGTTCTACTCTGTATCGGAAACCTACATCGGGAAACACACTCCTACATGCCTCTAGTGCACACCCCCCACATTTGCTAAGGAGCATCCCGTATGGGGAGATGCTCCGCATTAGGCAGATATGCAGTGATGAGGCAGATTGTGAAGTGAAACAAGGTGAATGTAGAGATAGGTTCCTTGATAGGGGGTACAGTTTGGAGGTGATCTAGGAGGCAATTGAGAAAACAAAGGTAATAGCTAGGGAAGATCTCTTGCAATATAGAAACAGAGACCAGGCAATAGGGGCAGAACAGGAACCAATTAGGCTTATCCTTGGGTTTTCTAGACAACAGAAACAAATCAGAATTGGCCTATTATCAAAGGTGATCAGGTAATAGGAGGATCCATGCCCAAAATGCCGTC
This sequence comes from Lissotriton helveticus, assembly GCF_964261635.1. Taxonomy (NCBI): domain Eukaryota; kingdom Metazoa; phylum Chordata; class Amphibia; order Caudata; family Salamandridae; genus Lissotriton; species Lissotriton helveticus. The sequence goes on along the minus strand of NC_136061.1, from coordinate 1,658,482,411 downwards.
GATAACCTTTCGGAGAAATTGCAATATGGGCTCTTCTCTGGTAAGAAGTAATTTCCAGTCAAAGAGAAAAGCACCATGGTTGTCGGCAAAAACATGCTTTTATAAGTGTGCAGTATGCAAAGCATGTCAGCATGGGATTAACACCACCAGTTTTACCCCGGCCTTTGGTTACCCGGCCTGCAGAATAGGACAACATATCACCTGCAAATCTGATTTTGCGGTATACGTGCTTACCTGCAGTTGCAACCTGCGGTATGTAGGAAGCACTAAATTGCCCGTGCATAAGAGAGTTCTGCAGCACATTCGGGCAATCTGCAATAAAGATGAAAGCTACCCGGTAGCACGACATTTTCAGCAGAGCCATAACAGTGACCCAAAATATTTGAAATATTTTGCAATAGATACTATTACGCCTCAAGGAAGAGGGGGTGATAGGGAGAGCAAACTGAGGAGATTAGAAACATCATACATACTCAGGCTCGACTCGAAGCACCCTAACGGCCTCAATACCAGTGAGGACCTTTACACTTTCTTATGATCACTTGTGCAAAAGTACTTGTAGGACAACGCAGCACAGCAAATATATCGTTACGATAAGTGTCATGAGAATATGAAATGTACGGAAAGGGACATGGAATAGTGCAGGAAGATATTGATATCATTCATCAAATGTAAATATGTGTATATATATGAAATTAAGTGTATGATTTTGTGGAGATGAAGTAGTAATGGTTTATAGGTTTATAAAGATTTTGGACTGTATATTCTTTTTTAATCATTATATAGAAAGTATGTTTAATGTTGATACTTCTGATATTTATGATGGTTTTAATTAAGGATTGGTACTAGCAATTATGAATATTTTGAATATTTATAGACTGGATTAACTGCCCTTTCAACACCATGCACTTTACTTCTACAATATACAGTATTTTCATGATCGAATGTCGCCTTGCTGACAAACTCTGATTATTTTAACTTATATGAGTATACTTAACACTTAATGGTTAAGCACTATTTAATTTTATTTAGGCACTTTGATAAGTTGATTGGGAATGTTATGAAGACTCGTTTAAGGCACTATTGGCATTGATGCTAAAAATAAGCCTGCTAGCATATGAGGAGCAAGCAGATTAGATTCCATTTATGAAATGTATCTGATTAATTGGAAAAGGAACTGTTTGAAATTTCCAAATTGCACAATTTTATTTGTCTGTATTTTACAGTCAATGTGATCTTTTATATGCATTATGTACCTAAACGAGAGTATGTCTTCTATGTTTATTAAGGGGCTGCTTATGCACATGCACTTTAAATAGCGATGGATGATGCCTTTAGGCTGTCATGTGATCAAGGGAGGGATCTCCCGAAACGCGTAATGGCGGCAATGGCTGATTAAAGAACTTGCACGAAAAAAAACAAAAACATGTGATCAAGGGAGGGATCTCCCGAAACATGTAATGGCGGCAATGGCTGATTAAAGAACTTGCCCGAATTTTGGGTCCACGCTCGTTTTTTCCATTTTGAGTGGAGTGAAGACGTGACAATCTAGGATATATATATATATATATATATATATATTACCTACTGGCGGTCGCCAGTAGGTATATATAGTTAGGATTTTTTCTCTATGGGTTTTTTGAAAATTCTATGTCTAATAACTTTGGCGTTTGTGGACGGAATCGGCTGAAATTTTCAGGAAAATGGCACATTTTGTTTCTGAGCAGCCCTTGAAAATTTGGGGGGGGTTCGTCCAGTGGGGGCCGAGAAAAAAGGGGGGTCCCAAAACGTGTTTTTAACATTGAGTTTTCCATAGGGCGGTTGGCCTCACTTTTAGCCCGAACGGCTGAATGGATTTGCACGAAACTTGGCAAAATTGTAGGGACTGGTAGCCCGATGTGCCTTTTGTAGGTCTCAATATATGTGCTCCAGTGGATTTTGAGAAATTAACGTTTAAAAAAAGATATATATCTGTAACAGCGGACCGGTTAGCGCTCTGGTTCGCGGACTTTTCGCGCAACGGAGCTTTGTGAAGCGAAGCTGATTGGTTCTCCGGCGTCTGTCAACATTCCAAACAGTCCGTAGCGGCCGCCATCTTGTCTCTCGGTAGGATCGAGAGACAAGAGGAGGTCAAAACAAAGGGGGAAATAACTATAAGGGGGCATAGTAGATCCTCGCTGACCCCCTAGGTTTGATGTGGAGGTTTTAAAAGGGCCCCGCGGGGCAAAAAAAAATAATAATAATAATAATCGAACGGCTGAATGGATTTGCACGAAACTTGGCAAAATTGTAGGGACTGGTAGCCCGATGTGCCTTTGCTAGGTCTCAATATATGTGCTTCAGTGGATTTTGAGAAATTAACGTTCAAAAAAAGATATATATCTGTAACAGCGCACCGCTTCGCGTACTTTTCGCGTTACGGAGCTTTGCGAAGCGAAGCTGATTGGCTCTCCGGTGTCTGTAAACATTCCAAACAGTACGTAGCGGCCGCCATCTTGTCTCTCGGTAGGATCGAGAGACAAGAGGAGGCCAAAGCGAAGGGGCAAATGACCATAAGGGGGCATAGTAGATCCTCGCTGACCCCCTAGGTTTGATGTGGAGGTTTTAAAAGGGCCCCGCGGGGCAAAAAAAAATAATAATAATAATAATCGAACGGCTGATGACCATAAGGGGGCATAGTAGATCCTCGCTGACCCCCTAGGTTTGATGTGGAGGTTTTAAAAGGGCCCCGCGGGGCAAAAAAAAAAATAATAATAATAATCGAACGGCTGAATGGATTTGCACGAAACTTGGTAAAATATTAGGGACTGGTAGCCCGATGTGCCTTTGCTATGTCTCAATATATGTGCTTCAGTGCATTTTGAGAAATTAACGTTCAAAAACAAGATATATATCTGTAACAGCGCTCCGCTTCGCGGAGATAAAATTATATGTGTATTACCTAGCTGTTGCTAACACCAGTTAGCGACGGCTAGTAGGAGATAGCGACCATCTTGGGTCCCACTTTGCATGTGAGTGATATTTATCACTAATGACATGCAAAGTGGGCATGCCAAGATGTTAGCGACTGGAAACAGTCGCTAACATCGCTATCTCCTATTATCAACTTTTGGAAATATTCGAGATAAGCGCGAATATCTCCAAAAAGTAACAGCTGCCCTGAGCAGTTCTTAGCCATGTTATCCAATGGGAGGTGGATAACATGGCTAAGAGCATTAGCTCGGTAATGCATGAATATCGCGGAGTTTTCAGCGATATTAATGCATTGCGCTCGTTTTTTATCGTATTTGCGATAAACCTTGATAATAGCAAGGTTTATCTGCGATAATTTCTGACGGTAAAAAAATCTTTGCAATGCATCGTTAGGGATAAATATCGCTTAACTTTGGTAATATGCCCCAACGTCTGTTAACGTTCGATTCGAAGGAAATCAGGAATTGTTGAAAAACATTGTGTGCGCCATCTTGTCTTTTTTCAAATGCCACACTTTTGTCGTGCACGGCAGCCATTTTAGATGCCTTGACCAGATCCACTCTGTGCACGCTGTCGATCCTTAGCATGGCTCCCCACCCTCGCAAGCATCTCCCCCAGGCAGTGGTCACCCCTGCTCTCTGTTTTATGCATGGGTAATAAACCTCCCCCCATCTGCGCTGTTATTCCCTGAGAATCACACCCTGTGCCCGCCCGACACCTCCCTTTCGCCCTATTCACTACCGCACCCTCTGACACTCCTTTTCCTCTGTGTCCGATTGTCCAGGCCGGTCCTAGGCTATCAGCTAGCCCTGCAGATGTAGTTTATGGCCACAGCTGTAAAGAATCACCCGTCTTCAAAGGAGTTATAGTAGATCAAGGCCCACACTCGATGAGATCCGTCACAGCAGAAGCGTTGCTATTATCTGAAAACCATCCTGTATTGTGATTGGGGAGGGGACCGAGCGTGAAGCGGAAGATTCCAGGGATGACTCTTTGTACATCAAAGTTTTTACAATTATGTGTCACATTAAAAATATATAGCACTCCGACAAAGTAGTAAGATTATAAAACTTTAATAATTTATAAATATATACAAGAAAACAAAAATAGTAATAACATATAAACATTTTTAGAGAAAAACAACGAAGTAGCGGTCGGCTGTGCGAATAGTCCCAACGCAGCACAACGTCCAGATTTCCGGCGTGGGGCGTCGCGGGGGGTGGGTGATCAGTAGCAAACTGTTGTGCGAATAGTTCCAAGGCAGCAGAACGCGCCGAAATCTAGATGACACGAAAGTGATGTCTAGTAAGTTGCCACCCAGCAAATAACGGCGTGGGGCGTCGCGGGGGTGGGTCATCAGTAGCAAACTGTTGTGCGAATAGTTCCAAGGCAGCAGAACGATGGCACCAAGGTGATGTCCAGTAAGTTGCCGCACTGGTTTTGGTATCCTACAATGCTGCTCCGAATAACGGCGTGGAGCGCCCCGGGGGAGGCGGCGTGAACGGGCCTCTCCAGGTGGAGTCTCATCTGTTTTAGTGGGGCGCCCCTTTACCGTTTCAGTTGCCATTCCGTCCGCTTTTGGTCCACTGTGTCAAAAGCCGCAATTCAGCTGAGTTGCGCCCACTCTTGCGGTGCAGCGATAGGCGGCTGTCACAGGACTCTCAAAATGGCGGCAGGCTGTTTCCTTTTTGGGCCTGGTCCACTGAAATGGCCCTGGGACACCTTGGAAATCGGACGCTTGTCTGCTAGGTCTTGGACCCCATTCTCGAAAGCGTCCCCTCCGCCTTGAGAATTCATCAAAAGTTTTGGGGGCTCCGACTCCTGCAGGCTTCTGGTGGGGAGCGGCTGCCATGATTGCTCGCGGAATGACCACGACTGAGCTACGAGATGGTGGTGCTTTCATGCTGACGCCAGCTTCAGTCTGAAACATCCAGAAACAAGGTGGGGCTTTCATCGTTTGGGGGAAAAAAAAAGTTTTCATCCAATGAAAAGTGTTGTTTTTAGGTCATATGATCAAGCCTTCCATCATTAGGAAACCAAAAGTAAAATGAACCAATGAAAAGTTTTATAAACAAGTCACATGACCTGTTATGCGGCATAGGGTATAAAATGCGGAGAAAATACGTTGGCACGTGAGGCGGCGTCAGTAGCGGACCGATGTGCGAATAGGCCGAAGGCAATACAACGCGCCAAGATCCGGATGGCACCGAGGTGGTGTCATAGTTGAGAGTTCTGAGCAGCGGTTGTAACACTGTCTGAAGCTTATTTGCAGCTGCTGCAGCTTCACTACGCGCCAAGATCCGGATGGCACCGAGGTGGTGTGTAGGAAGTTGCCGCACTGGTGTGGCCATCCTACAATGCTGAAAGTCGGCGTGGGGCGCCCCGTTGGCCTGTGAGTTTGCGTCAGTAGCGGACCGATGTGCGAATAGGCCGAAGGCAGCACAACGCGCCAAGATCCGGATGGCACCGAGGTGGTGTCTAGTAAGTTGTCGCACTTCTGTGGCCATCCTACAATGTTGAAAGTCGGCGTGGGGCGCCCCGTTGGCCTGTGAGATGGTGTCAGTAGCGGACTGATGTGTGAATGGGGCCAAAGGCAGCGCAACAATATTTTCTACTATATTTCCGGTGTAGAAGACACCACAAGGCGCTGAGATGCCAAGATCCGGATGGCACCGAGGTGGTGTGTAGCAAGTTGCCGCACTGGTGTGGCCATCCTACAATGCTGAAAGTCGGCGTGGGGCGCCCCGTTGGCCTGTGAGATGGCGTCAGTAGCGGACCGATGTGCGAATAGGCCGAAGGCAGCACAACAATATTTTCTGACTGACACCACAAGGCGCTGAGATGCCAAGATCCGGATGGCACCGAGGTGATGTCTAAGTTGCGGACTGATGTGCGAATGGGGCCAAAGGCAGCGTAACAATATTTTTTGTATGGAAGATACCACTAGGCGTTGAGATGCCAAGATTCGGATGGCACTGAGGTGATGTCTAGCAAGTTGGTGTGGTCATCCTACAATGCTGAAACTCGGCGTGGGTCACCCCATTAGCCTGTGAGATGGCGTCAGTAGCGGACCGATGTGCGAATAGGCCGAAGGCAGCACAACGCGCCAAGATCCGGATGTCACCGTGGTGGTTTCATAGTTGAGAGGCACTTCATCTGCAGTGGGGCGCCGAGATCCGGATGGCACCGAGGTGATGTCTAGCAAGTTGCTGTACTGGTGTGGTCATCCTACAATGCTGAAACTCGGCGTGGGTCGCCCCATTAGCCTGTGAGATGGCGTCAGTAGCGGACCGATGTGCGAATAGGCCGAAGGCAGCACAACGCGCCAAGATCCGGATGTCACCGTGGTGGTTTCATAGTTGAGAGGCACTTCATCTGCAGTGGGGCGCCGAGATCCGGATGGCACCGAGGTGATGTCTAGCAAGTTGCTGTACTGGTGTGGTCATCCTACAATGCTGAAACTCGGCGTGGGTCGCCCCATTAGCCTGTGAGATGGCGTCAGTAGCGGACCGATGTGCGAATAGGCCGAAGGCAGCACAACGCGCCAAGATCCGGATGTCACCGTGGTGGTTTCATAGTTGAGAGGCACTTCATCTGCAGTGGGGCGCCGAGATCCGGATGGCACCGAGGTGATGTCTAGCAAGTTGCTGTACTTGTGTGGTCATCCTACAATGCTGAAACTCGGCGTGGGTCGCCCCATTAGCCTGTGAGATAGCTGTTCTTTGGATTTGGGCCTGGCTCGTCTGCTGTAGTGGGGCGCCCCTTTACCGTTTCAGTTGCCATTCAGCTGAGTTTCGGCTGCTCTTGATGCTACAGCGACAGGCGGCTGCAACAGGACTCTCAAAATGGCGGCCTGTTCTTTGGATTTGGGCCTGGTCCACTAAAATGGCCCTGGGACACCTTAGAACTCGGACGCTCGATTTTTTTTTCCTTTCCTGTACATGCAAAAAAAGGTAAATGCCCGGTACGTTACACGCTTCATCTGCCACGATGAACTCTCCAGAGGAACCGAAAAAAAATATAGTTGTGGTAACTATACCATGCATCGTCATATGGAGAGGTGGCACCAATTAATTATAGTGCTGCATAAAAGAGAGATTTGGAGGAGAACCCGTGACCTGCTAGTACATTCATCAAAGAAGTGGCACTGAGAGCTTCAGAGGCAAGGGAAACGGTCCCAAATATTTAGAAGAACTTTGGAAAGATTAAAATGACATGTTTAGATTGTGGCAAATTAATTTCATGTGGACAGATGAGTGTTACTCTAATAAATACAGCATATGAACATCATCATAGTCGATGGTTGGTAGAGACATTTTGACTATATCCTGGACCTGCCCGTCCTCGCCCAAAATGGCGCCAGAATAAATGGGACTCGTAACTCCTTGTTGTGTACTGGTTGCAGAACCTTGAAATCACGAGATACGTATGCAGTTTTGAAGCACATGGCGGGCGGGGACGAGAATTGATTGAATATTTCGACATCCCTATTGATATTAAGTTCTGATGTGTTATTGATTACTGTACTGTTGAAAGTTCGAATTAACGTCACCCATGGTACTTGCCCGCAAATGTATATCTAGATAATTTTATTGTAACTGGCCCTGTCGTATTTTAATTATAAAATGTACGTCCACCGATTCCGTAACTGTTAGACACCTTAGTTCTTGCAACCTAATGGCCCGCCCGTTACGTTCCTCTACAGTGTAAATGTCTATTCATCATATACGATTACAGTTTGCTCCGTGGCCGGCCCACGTGGTTATAGGCTCGTATTTGTATAATGAAATTTTCACAATAAAGGTTTTTAAAAGAAAACATGGTAGTAGTATATACATTGGTAAAGTTTTTAATAATAGTCACTGTTTTAGAATCATTAAAAGGCAAGTGAAATAAAGCAGACCAATTACATGAAGGGTAAAAGGTATAATACGAAGAAACGCAGTAAAGATAAATGGTCAAGGGCTGTTGTGTTTTCTATTCCTGCAACATAAAGTGATCGATAAGAATCTCATATTCAGGCGTATCGGCGACTAAGACAGCAGGTCGACCCTCTTTTGCTCAACGGCTCCGTCATGGGACGAAGAAACGCTCTTTTTCTCGAAAAAAAGAATATATTTTACTTGCAGGACAGTTGTAAAATTTCCGGGAAAGTACATTAGCCTGGAACATTATAACATATATTTAAGAAAAAATAATATTCGGAAGTAATGAAAAGCGTAATTTTTAGGTCATATGACCAAGCCTTTCATCATTACAATAAGAAAAGTAAAATGAACCAATGAAAAGTTTTATTAACAAGTCACATGACTTGTTATGCTTACGTTACGCGCTGCGCGCCCCGGATGACTTCCGGATGCGCTAACGCGGCGCGTCATATGACGCATTACGCGACAACGCAGGTACAGAATATAGTCAAAATGTCTCCACCAACCAGCGGTCGGAACACAACCCCTTTCAGCAGGCTAAATAGTTCTGTTAAATGACAACAGAAGGGACAGGCAACAAGAACCATCAGTCAAAGAGGGGAGGGCTAGTTCTTCTCTACCGGGTTACATTGGGGCGCTACCGGAACTGATCGAATTGGTAGTCTACAGTGTTTCTGGATGTTTCAGACTGAAGCTGGGGTTAGCATGAGAGCAGCACCATTTCGTAGCTCCGTCGTGGTCATTCCGCAACCAATCATGGCAGCCGTTCTTTATCGTTATTTTGGGCGGGGTGGGTGGCGGAGCCGAGCTGTTTTGCAGCCATCATTGTGTGGAGTTCAGTTCATCTCACTAGTTTTGTATTTGTCATGAGGGGTTGTTCCTAATGTTTCTATTTTAGCGAGGTCAAAAAGAGATCCTATTAGTGGCCTACTGATTTTGCTCGATTCCTTTTCTTTTTTTTTACACGATTTTTCGTTATCTGCAAAGACTAAACAGAGTATTGCGACTCTGTGTTTGTTTGTAAATAGAGAATGAACCAAAGAGAACTAATTCTAAAACAGTAAATACTTGGATAACAATGAATCAAATGGAGAGAGAAGCAGGCACGACGGATTACAATGGGGGCAAAGACCTGCGTTAACTACCTTTCACTATCTGCAAAGAGAGAGTACTCCTAATAGAAATGAGGGGGGGGCACCATTCAAAGCAGATCAGTGTGCATAAACACGAAAATGTTTTCACTTACCACGTACTTGACATTCGACAGCTTATGATATTTGCTATTAAAAAACCATTGAAATTCACTGAAAAAACCATAGGTTATAGACCATATATAGTTAGGAATTAGCATTTACAAAACCTTGAAAATTCACTGAAAAAACCATAGGTTATAGACCATATATAGTTAGGAATTAGCATTTAAAAAACCTTATTTTACTCACACAAAACCAATGAAATTCCATATATAGTTAGTTGCACTAACTATATATCGCGCACCCGCAATCCACTGCTGATGATGTCACATATTACATCATTCATGACATGGTCAGTGACATCACTGATGACATCACTGATGACATCTCAAATGACATCACTGATGACATCTCATTTGACATCATTCTTGTGCTAATACGATGAACCTCTTCAGACTCTAATATAACCTTAGATACACTCAGTGTATACAGACACTCACACACTGTCACTCATCCATGGAGTTACTCACACACCTAGTCAGTCATGCAAAGAAACAATCTCACCTCCATTTCCTCAACTATACAGTTATACACACCTTACTTATTCAAACATATACTAACACATATTTACTCTCTTATACAATCCCTGATACAAGTTCACAATGATCCATACAGCCACTCACACATTCAGTGGCTCTCATGCACAGTTATTTATATATGCCAACTCTCACATGTACTGTGTTTTACATATGTACTTACTATGACATGTAGCATTCAGATATCCATTCACTCATCAATACACTCATGCACACAGTCAACCGCCCATGTAGCTGTTTCCACATGCACTCTTGAACTCATACACCTAGTAAATCAACTGCTCACACATCTATGCACAGAGTCACACACCTCCCAGCCACCCCCACACAAACTCAATCTCCCATACAAATACTTGGGCAACCAATCAATAACACATATAGCCTCTCGTATAGCTAATGATCAACACATGCAGCAGTTTACATCACAACAGACATACTGATGCACACATTCAGACAGTTTAGTCACTAACCCATGCATTTAGTACGACACATTTATTCACTCACTCATACAGTCAGTCACGCACCTACTAAATCCTTCATCCAGACACTTATACATCCACTCATTCTTCAATATATCAAACATATTTAAACTTTACAGAAACACACAGTCACTGGATGATGTCATCACTGATGTCATCAGTGATGTCATCAGTGATGTCATTTGAGATGTCATCAGTGATGTCATCAGTGATGTCACTGACCATGTCATGAATGATGTAATATGTGACATCATCAGCAGTGGATTGCGGGTGCGCGATATATAGTTAGTGCAACTAACTATATATGGAATTTCATTGGTTTTGTGTGAGTAAAATAAGGTTTTTTAAATGCTAATTCCTAACTATATATGGTCTATAACCTATGGTTTTTTCAGTGAATTTTCAAGGTTTTGTAAATGCTAATTCCTAACTATATATGGTCTATAACCTATGGTTTTTTCAGTGAATTTCAATGGTTTTTTAATAGCAAATATCATAAGCTGTCGAATGTCAAGTACGTGGTAAGTGAAAACATTTTCGTGTTTATGCACACTGATCTGCTTTGAATGGTGCCCCCCCCCCCTCATTTCTATTAGGAGTACTCTCTCTTTGCAGATAGTGAAAGGTAGTTAACGCAGGCCTTTGCCCCCGTTGTAATCCGTCGTGCCTGCTTCTCTCTCCATTTGATTGATTGTTATCCAAGTATTTACTGTTTTAGAATTAGTTCTCTTTGGTTCATTCTCTATTTACAAACAAACACAGAGTCGCAATACTCTGTTTAGTCTTTGCAGATAACGAAAAATCGTGTAAAAAAAAAGAAAAGGAATCGAGCAAAATCAGTAGGCCACTAATGGGATCTCTTTTTGACCTCGCTAAAATAGAAACATTAGGAACAACCCCTCATGACAAATACAAAACTAGTGAGATGAACTGAACTCCACACAATGATGGCTGCAAAACAGCTCGGCTCCGCCACCCACCCCGCCCAAAATAACGATAAAGAGCGGCTGCCATGATTGGTTGCGGAATGGCCACGACGGAGCTACGAAATGATGCTGCTCTCATGCTAACCCCAGCTTCAGTCTGAAACATCCAGAAACACTGTAGACTACCAATTCGATCAGTTCCGGTAGCGCCCCAATGTAACCCGGTAAAGAAGAACTAGCCCTCCCCTCTTTGACTGATGGTTCTTGTTGCCTGTCCCTTCTGTTCTCATTTAACAGAACTATTTAGCCTGCTGAAAGGGGTTGTGTTCCGACCGCTGGTTGGTGGAGACATTTTGACTATATTCTGGACCTGCGTTGTCGCGTAATGCGTCATATGACGCGCCGCGTTAGCGCATCCGGAAGTCATCCGGGGCGCGCAGCGCGTAACGTAAGCATAACAAGTCATGTGACTTGTTAATAAAACTTTTCATTGGTTCATTTTACTTTTCTTATTGTAATGATGAAAGGCTTGGTCATATGACCTAAAAATTACGCTTTTCATTACTTCCGAACATTATTTTTTCTTAAATATATGTTATAATGTTCCAGGCTAATGTACTTTCCCGGAAATTTTACAACTGTCCTGCAAGTAAAATATATTCTTTTTTCGAGAAAAAGAGCGTTTCTTCGTCCCATGATGGAGCCGTTGAGCAAAAGAGGGTCGACCTGCTGTCTTAGTCGCCGATACGCCTGAATATGAGATTCTTATCGATCACTTTATGTTGCAGGAATAGAAAACACAACAGCCCTTGACCATTTATCTTTACTGCGTTCCTTCGTATTATACCTTTTACCCTTCATGTAATTGGTCTGCTTTATTTCACTTGCCTTTTAATGATTCTAAAACAGTGACTATTATTACAAACTTTACCAATGTATATACTACTACCATGTTTTCTTTTAAAAACCTTTATTGTGAAAATTTCATTATACAAATACGAGCCTATAACCACGTGGGCCGGCCACGGAGCAAACTGTAATCGTATGTGATGAGTAGACATTTACACTGTAGAGGAACGTAACGGGCGGGCCATTAGGTTGCAAGAACTAAGGTGTCTAACAGTTACGGAATCGGTGGACGTACATTTTATAATTAAAATACGACAGGGCCAGTTACAATAAAATTATCTAGATATACATTTGCGGGCAAGTACCATGGGTGACGTTAATTCGAACTTTCAACAGTACAGTAATCAATAACACATCAGAACTTAATATCAATAGGGATGTCGAAATATTCAATCAATTCTCGTCCCCGCCCGCCATGTGCTTCAACACTGCATACGTATCTCGTGATTTCAAGGTTCTGCAACCAGTACACAACAAGGAGTTACGAGTCCCATTTATTCCGGCGCCATTTTGGACGAGGACGGGCAGGTCCAGGATATAGTCAAAATGTCTCTACCAACCATCGACTATGATGATGTTCATATGCTGTATTTATTAGAGTAACACTCATCTGTCCACATGAAATTAATTTGCCACAATCTAAACATGTCATTTTAATCTTTCCAAAGTTCTTCTAAATATTTGGGACCGTTTCCCTTGCCTCTGAAGCTCTCAGTGCCACTTCTTTGATGAATGTACTAGCAGGTCAGGGGTTCTCCTCCAAATCTCTCTTTTATGCAGCACTATAATTAATTGGTGCCACCTCTCCATATGACGATGCATGGTATAGTTACCACAACTATATTTTTTTTCGGTTCCTCTGGAGAGTTCATCGTGGCAGATGAAGCGTGTAACGTACCGGGCATTTACCTTTTTTTGCATGTACAGGAAAGGAAAAAAAAATCGAGCGTCCGAGTTCTAAGGTGTCCCAGGGCCATTTTAGTGGAGGACATGATACAGCGATAATGCCCTGGATAAGGACACTTCCTTCGGGCACCCCACGCCGTCTTTCGGCGCAGCATTGTAGGATGGCCACACCAGTGCGGCAACTTGCTAGACACCACCTCGGTGCCATCCGGATCTCGGCGCCCCACTGCAGATGAACTGCCTCCACATGGAGAAGCCGGAGAGGCTCGTTTGCGCCGCCTCCCCCCCCCCCTTCGGGCACCCCACGCCGACTTTCGGCGCAGCATTGTAGGATGGCCACACCAGTGCGGCAACTTGCTGGACACCACCTCGGTGCCAACCGAATCTCAGCGCCTTGTGTTGTCTTCCATTCCGAAAATATTGTTGGCAGCATTTTGAAAGGAAAGACAAACAGCCGTTTGTGGCCCTCACTACACCGTTCTCCTAGTGAGTCTCACATTGTTACATTTAGGAAGAATGTTGAAGAGTAGTATGTTGAAAATCTGAAGCCATTGTTATACAAACTCTCAACCAGCCTTGGATGGAAAAATCCTGAAGAATGTACAAACTGAAAACCAGTTTTTGTCTGTATAGCATCAACAGCAACGCTTGAGTCAGCTTTGTGTGAAGCCGCCATTTTGATTCAATCAATAGCGTCCCCCTGCACACATTCAGGGACCTGGTCGTGTCTTCAGGTCAAACGGATTGTGGGACAAGATGCACAAAGGAAAAGGAAAAAAGTTCCGCCGGACCCCGGGAGGTGGCCGCCTATGTCATGGGCGATCTTAGGCCACACCAGGGCAATAGTGAAGCTGCAGCAGGTGCAAATAAGCTTCAGACAGTGTTACAAGCGCTGCTCAGAACTCTCAACTATGACACCACCTCGGTGCCATCCGGATCTTGGCGCCTTGTGCTGGTTCCGGCCTATTCACACATCGGTCCGCTACTGACGCCACCTCACAGGCCAACGGGGCACCCCACGCCGACTTTCGGCGCAGCATTGTAGGATGGCCACACCAGTGCGGCAAATTGCTGGACACCACCTCGGTGCCATCCAGATCTCGGCGCGTTGTGCTGCCTTCGGCCTATTCGCCACAAGTGCGCACGCAACTCAGCTGCATAGCGAGTGAAACACCAAGGGGCGCCCCACTGCAGCCGAGGAACCTCCATCTTGGGGGCGACGCACAGCATCACATTGCTTTCCAATGCAGTCAGATCCTCAAACAGCCCCCACTGACTGACGCGAACTCACAGGCCAACGGGGCGCCCCACGCCGACTTTCGGCGCAGCATTGTAGGATGGCCACACCAGTGCGGCAAGTTGCTGGACACCACCTCGGTGCCATCCGGATCTTGGCGCGTTGTGCTGCCTTTGGCCCCATTCGCACATCAGTCCGCTACTGACGCCGTCTCACAGGCTAATGGGGCGCCCCACGCCGACTTTCAGCATTGTAGGATGACCACACCAGTACAGCAACTTGCTAGACATCACCTCGGTGCCATCCGTATCTCGGCGCCCCACTGCAGATGAAGTGCCTCTCAACTATGAAACCACCACTGTGACATCCGGATCTTGGCGCGTTGTGCTGCCTTCGGCCTATTCGCACATCGGTCCGCTACTGACGCCATCTCACAGGCTAATGGGGCGACCCACGCCGAGTTTCAGCATTGTAGGATGACCACACCAGTGCAGCAACTTGCTAGACATCACCTCGGTGCCATCCGAATCTTGGCATCTCAACGCCTAGTGGTATCTTCCATACAGAAAATATTGTTACGCTACCTTTGGCCCCATTCGCACATCAGTCCGCAACTTAGACATCACCTCGGTGCCATCCGGATCTTGGCATCTCAGCGCCTTGTGGTGTCAGTCAGAAAATATTGTTGCGCTGCCTTTGGCCCCATTCGCACATCAGTCCGCTACTGACACCATCTCACAGGCCAACAGGGCGCCCCACGCCGACTTTCAGCATTGTAGGATGGCCACACCAGTGCGGCAACTTACTAGACACCACCTCGGTGCCATCCGGATCTTGGCGCGTTGTGCTGCCTTCGGCCTATTCGCACATCGGTCCGCTACTGACGCAAACTCACAGGCCAACGGGGCGCCCCACGCCGACTTTCAACATTGTAGGATGGCCACACCAGTGCTGCAACTTGCTGGACACCACCTCGGTGCCATCCGGATCTTGGCGCGCTGTGTTGCCTTCGGCCTATTCGCACATCGGTCCGCTACTGACGCCGCCTCACGTGCCAACGTATTTTCTCCGCATTTTATACCCTATGCCGCATAACAGGTCATGTGACTTGTTTATAAAACTTTTCATTGGTTCATTTTACTTTTGGTTTCCTAATGATGGAAGGCTTGATCATATGACCTAAAAACAACACTTTTCATTGGATGAAAACTTTTTTTTTTTTCCAAACGATGAAAGCCCCACCTTGTTTCTGGATGTTTCAGACTGAAGCTGGCGTCAGCATGAGAGCACCACCATCTCGTAGCTCCGTCGTGGTCATTCCGCGAGCAATCATGGCAGCCGCTCCCCACTAGAAGCCTGCAGGAGTCGGGGCCCCCAAAACTTTTGATGAATTCTCAAGGCGGAGGGGACGCTTTCGAGAATGGGGTCCAAGACCTAGCAGACAAGCGTCCGATTTCCAAGGTGTCCCAGGGCCATTTCAGTGGACCAGGCCCAAAAAGGAAAGAGCCTGCCGCCATTTTGAGAGTCCTGTGACAGCCGCCTATCGCTGCACCGCAAGAGTGGGCGCAACTCAGCTGAATTGCGGCTTTTGACACAGTGGACCAAAAACGGACGGAATGGCAACTGAAACGGTAAAGGGGCGCCCCACTACAACAGATGACACTCCACCTGGAGAGGCCCGTTCACGCCGCCTCCCCCGGGGCGCCCCACGCCGTTATTCGGAGCAGCATTGTAGGATACCAAAACCAGTGCGGCAACTTACTGGACATCACCTTGGTGCCATCGTTCTGCTGCCTTGGAACTATTCGCACAACAGTTTGCTACTGAAGACCCACCCCCCGCGACGCCCCACGCCGTTATTTGCTGGGTGGCAACTTACTAGACATCACTTTCGTGTCATCTAGATTTCAGCGCGTTCTGCTGCCTTGGAACTATTCGCACAACAGTTTGCTACTGATGACCCGCCCCACGCCGGAAATCTGGACGTTGTGCTGCGTTGGGACTATTCGCACAGCCGACCGCTACTTCGTTGTTTTTCCCTAAAAATGTTTATATGTTATTACTATTTTTGTTTTCTTGTATATATTTATAAATTATTAAAGTTTTATAATCTTACTACTTTGTCGGAGTGCTATATATTTTTAATGTGACACATAATTGTAAAAACTTTGATGTACAAAGAGTCATTCCTGGAATCTTCCGCTTCAGGCTCGGTCCCCTCCCCAATCACAATACAGGATGGTTTTCAGATAGTAGGAACGCGTGTGCTGTGACGGATCTCATCGAGTGTGGGCCTTGATCTACTATAACTCCTTTGAAGACGGGTGATTCTTTACAGCTGTGGCCATAAACTACATCTGCAGGGCTAGCTGATAGCCTAGGACCGGCCTGGACAATCGGACACAGAGGAAAAGGAGTGTCAGAGGTTGCGGTAGTGAATAGGGCGAAAGGGAGGTGTCGGGCGGGCACAGGGTGTGATTCTCAGGGAAGAACAGCGCAGATGGGGGGAGGTTTATTACCCATGCATAAAACAGAGAGCGGGGGTGACCACTGCCTGGGGGAGATGCTTGCGAGGGTGGGGAGCCATGCTAAGGATCGACAGCGTGCACAGAGTGGATCTGGTCAAGGCATCTAAAATGGCTGCCGTGCACGACAAAAGTGTGGCATTTGAAAAAAGACAAGATGGCGCACACAATGTTTTTCAACAATTCCTGATTTCCTTCGAATCGAACGTTAACAGACGTTGGGGCATATTACCAAAGTTAAGCGATATTTATCCCTAACGATGCATTGCAAAGATTTTTTTACCGTCAGAAATTATCGCAGATAAACCTTGCTATTATCAAGGTTTATCGCAAATACGATAAAAAACGAGCGCAATGCATTAATACCGCTGAAAACTCCGCGATATTCATGCATTACCGAGCTAATGCTCTTAGCCATGTTATCCACCTCCCATTGGATAACATGGCTAAGAACTGCTCAGGGCAGCTGTTACTTTTTGGAGATATTCGCGCTTATCTCGAATATTTCCAAAAGTTGATAATAGGAGATAGCGATGTTAGCGACTGTTTCCAGTCGCTAACATCTTGGCATGCCCACTTTGCATGTCATTAGTGATAAATATCACTCACATGCAAAGTGGGACCCAAGATGGTCGCTATCTCCTACTAGCCGTCGCTAACTGGTGTTAGCAACAGCTAGGTAATACAGATATAATTTTATCTCCGCGAAGCGGAGCGCTGTTACAGATATATATCTTGTTTTTGAACGTTAATTTCTCAAAATGCACTGAAGCACATATATTGAGACATAGCAAAGGCACATCGGGCTACCAGTCCCTAATATTTTACCAAGTTTCGTGCAAATCCATTCAGCCGTTCGATTATTATTATTATTTTTTTTTTTGCCCCGCGGGGCCCTTTTAAAACCTCCACATCAAACCTAGGGGGGCAGCGAGGATCTACTATGCCCCCTTATGGTCATCAGCCGTTCGATTATTATTATTTTTTTTTTTTTTTGCCCCGCGGGGCCCTTTTAAAACCTCCACATCAAACCTAGGGGGTCAGCGAGGATCTACTATGCCCCCTTATGGTCATTTGCCCCTTCGCTTTGGCCTCCTCTTGTCTCTCGATCCTACCGAGAGACAAGATGGCGGCCGCTACGTACTGTTTGGAATGTTTACAGACACCGGAGAGCCAATCAGCTTCGCTTCGCAAAGCTCCGTAACGCGAAAAGTACGCGAAGCGGTGCGCTGTTACAGATATATATCTTTTTTTGAACGTTAATTTCTCAAAATCCACTGAAGCACATATATTGAGACCTAGCAAAGGCACATCGGGCTACCAGTCCCTACAATTTTGCCAAGTTTCGTGCAAATCCATTCAGCCGTTCGATTATTATTATTATTATTTTTTTTTGCCCCGCGGGGCCCTTTTAAAACCTCCACATCAAACCTAGGGGGTCAGCGAGGATCTACTATGCCCCCTTATAGTTATTTCCCCCTTTGTTTTGACCTCCTCTTGTCTCTCGATCCTACCGAGAGACAAGATGGCGGCCGCTACGGACTGTTTGGAATGTTGACAGACGCCGGAGAACCAATCAGCTTCGCTTCACAAAGCTCCGTTGCGCGAAAAGTCCGCGAACCAGAGCGCTAACCGGTCTGCTGTTACAGATATATATCTTTTTTTAAACGTTAATTTCTCAAAATCCACTGGAGCACATATATTGAGACCTACAAAAGGCACATCGGGCTACCAGTCCCTACAATTTTGCCAAGTTTCGTGCAAATCCATTCAGCCGTTCGGGCTAAAAGTGAGGCCAACCGCCCTATGGAAAACTCAATGTTAAAAACACGTTTTGGGACCCCCCTTTTTTCTCGGCCCCCACTGGACGAACCCCCCCCAAATTTTCAAGGGCTGCTCAGAAACAACATGTGCCATTTTCCTGAAAATTTCAGCCGATTCCGTCCACAAACGCCAAAGTTATTAGACATAGAATTTTCAAAAAACCCATAGAGAAAAAATCCTAACTATATATACCTACTGGCGACCGCCAGTAGGTAATATATATATATATATTCACTGAAAAAACCATAGGTTATAGACCATATATAGTTAGGAATTAGCATTTACAAAACCTTGAAAATTCACTGAAAAAACCATAGGTTATAGACCATATATAGTTAGGAATTAGCATTTACTAAACCTTATTTTACTCACACAAAACCATTGAAATTCCATATATAGTTAGTTGCACTAACTATATATCGCGCACCCGCAATCCACTGCTGATGATGTCACATATTACATCATTCATGACATGGTCAGTGACATCACTGATGACATCACTGATGACATCTCAAATGACATCACTGATGACATCACTGATGACATCTCAAATGACATCACTGATGACATCATGACACACCAATACCAGTTACTACATACGCACTCACTGATTCCTACGTCTACACACACATTCACTCATTCACCCATACAATAACTCATACATACAGTCACTTATTATTACAACACTATCATATGCACTCATACACCTATGCAGACAGTCACACACTGCCACTCATCCATGGAGTTACTCACACACCAAGTCAGTCCTGTAAAGAATCAATCACACTTCCATTTCTTCATCTATACAGTTAAACACAGAACACCATACTTCAGTGACATCACTGATGACATCACTAATGACATCTGAAATGACATCACTGATGACATCTCAAATGACATCACTGATGACATCATGACACACCAATACCAGTTACTACATACGCACTCACTGATTCGTACGTCTACACACACATTCACTCATTCACCCATACAATTACTCATACATACAGTCAGTTATTATTAGAACACTATCATATGCACTCATACACCTAGTCAGTCCTGTGAAGAATCAATCACACTTCGATTTCCTCATCTATAGTTAAACACAGAACACCATACTTTTCACACATATACTAACACATACTTACTCTCTTATACAATCACTGATACAAGTACACATTGATATGCACAGAGTCACACACCTCCCAGCCAGCCACACACACACTCAGTCTTCCATACATCCAGTCATTCTTCAATATGTAAAACGTATTTAAACTTTACAAAAACACACAGACACTAGATGATGTCATCAGTGATGTCATTTGAGATGTCATCAGTGATGTCATCAGTGATGTCACTGACCATGTCATGAATGATGTAATATGTGACATCATCAGCAGTGGATTGCGGGTGCGCGATATATAGTTAGTGCAACTAACTATATATGGAATTTCAATGGTTTTGTGTGAGTAAAATAAGGTTTAGTAAATGCTAATTCCTAACTATATATGGTCTATAACCTATGGTTTTTTCAGTGAATTTTCAAGGTTTTGTAAATGCTAATTCCTAACTATATATGGTCTATAACCTATGGTTTTTTCAGTGAATTTCATTGGTTTTTTAACAGCTAATATCTGTAGCTGTAAAATTTATTCTTCTTTAAATCCAAAAATATATTTTATATGTTTATGAATAATTATTTTTTTAAATATTTTTTTTTCTTCGTTCCCGCTTCGCGAATCGGGAACCTTACAGTAAAAAAATGTTCAGAAAAATAAAAAAAAAAGTTCTTTTCAGAACTACCTCCCCGTTATTAAAAAATTGGTACAATATTTGGAACTGTGCCAACCTCTATTTCTCTTAGTTCGCTTCCTAGTTCGCTCGCTGGTACGCGAACTGGAAGCGAACCAAAAACAGTAAGTATAAGGGAAGGAAACACACACTTATGTTAAAAGAAAGACAGCTATAGGGGAGTAAACTAGAGATACTATTACCCATAATCCACTACTGATGATGTCACATATTACATCATTCATGACATGCTCAGTGACATCATCAGCAGAGGATTGCGGGTTTTTTGGCAACATGCCTTATCGACGGTTTAATAACGCTGCCTTTTGCTTTATATAAGTTTTCAAATTGTATGAAATATATACCAATAGGTCTTTATGAACCTTTAGGTAGTGCTTTTGTTCATGAGGTCTGGTCGCTTCCATACACATACAGATGTTTCAAAGATGATCAAGAAGTTTATCTGAATGGAGAGGAATGCACTGAGACGCCAGATCATTCACTAATGTGTAGGCACATACAGTTACACGATTCATGCAACAAACAGCGACCAAATATGGCTTGCGTGATGCAAGGCACGCCAGTTCCTGCTATCATCCCCACGTTCAAGTTGTTGGAAAATGGTAGTTATTTGATGCTCAATAATGAAGATTGTTCTGAGTTAATTAAAAGTATTCCTTTTATCGTAACAGTAAGTGAACGGGTTATTTGCTGCAGAAATGTTCTATTTCCTCCCACACATGAACATAGGGAGTTTTCAATCTGGCCACAAATACCAACCTTGGGACACGTTTCAACAGCATGACAAGAATAAGAGCTCTTTTGTCTCAGAGAGAGGTGGCCTTGAGTTCGGCCCGTGAAACTTTCGTACTTCACATAGCGAACACCCGTACACAGGTTTGCCTTTCAATTTCAGCAACATGTTTCCGACTATCTTTAACGCATCCTCCACAAAATCCCTGGCACACTTTTTTAAAGTTGTTACCAGTGGTCTCGTGACTTCATTTGAGAAAATCTTTGGAGTCATCCCTGCTCCCTTTCATTCCATTTTCTCCACTCTGGTTCGTGGATTGCATTTTTACTTGCATTACCAGCGGACGCTCTTGTACTTTTTTACATTTTTAAATATGGATGTCCCTCCTATGCAACCTCCGACCCTGCAGCTGCTGACACTGTTCCGCAATCGCATGCTAGAATATTATGGCACAATGCCGTTGGCGATATTAAGCACGGCATATGGATTATCTTTTCGGTTCTCCTACTTCACCTGTGTCCAGCCTGTATTTCACTGCCTGACCTGTGATTTCGATTGGGCCATTGATTTGTGTCTCTGCGGACCGGTTTCTCCTGACGTCGACTTTAATCAGCTGATGACTCCTATCATTACTCACGAGTTGATTTGTCCTGGCGAAAGGATTATGGCTGTGGCATTGATGCATGGACTACTTGGTCCCTGGAATTTACTGGCGGCAGCACAGTCTTTCTTGGAACACAGCTTTCTTGAAAACCCACCGAGCTGTCCTCTGATGGTGATAGAGGATCCGGTGCTGGGAGAGCACGTATGTTCTTTTCCGCTTTTAAATTGGATGGCTGAACTGTTTTCGGATGAAGACGGTGACTTCCTGTTGGAGGCTGTTGCAGCTTATTTTGCATACACAGTTATGTCATAGACCTTTTTCATGTTTCATATGCTGAGTACTAGCATTTCATTGACAATTCATTGACTTAATTGTCAAGTTTTTATTATTTACCTTGCCTATTGGCTTAAGACTCGATAAAGTACTTGGCTGTTTTATTTTTCTTTAGCATTGAATTTTCCTAGTTTTTAATGCTTTACCTTGCGGACCGTCCACATATAAACTTGCAATCTGCTCTCATGAGATGGCACTTCTATTATCTTATTCAGTTCGTTTCCGGATCATGAGGAGGTGTCATCTAGGTCCTGGATATCTTTACACCGTGTTAAGTTAGCATGGGCTCATTACCGGTTTAAACGCCATTTTTCCTTTTTTGCAACTTCTGCACACGACATTTAGTTGTTGCTTTAGCTTTCCACCTAGTAGTTCATCGTGGTTTACATGAGAATAATATGTTATTGGTCTACTATCTGCTTTACTTGTTAAACTATATCTGTACAGCGAGTGCTAAAGTTTCAAGAACAACACGGTACAGAATTGTTATGAGGTCTGATCTCCACGACTTCATACTCATAACATAAGTGCAACTTCTGCCAATTCTGGGCATGAGGCGGGTTTTATATTGCTTTGCCGAACACACATACACAACAGTTGATGCGGTTCACATGAAGAGAGAGCTGGTGTATGCTGATGTGATTCCTTCAAATCTAAGACACTAAAGTATGGGCACGCCCTAAACCAACACAAAGAGACCTTCTTAGCAAATAATATAATATGTGTATTAGGGAGGGTGAGATATAAGCAGCCGCGGGCCGTGGAGGGAGTTACGGTGAGGCAGGGAGGCGGGGAGGGGGAGAAGCAGGGTGGAGCCCTCTCTACCTTGCCCCTCCCCCTCCCCGCCTCCCTGCCCCACCGTAACTCCCTCCACGGCCCGCGGCTGCTTATAAGTGTTGCTAACTCTTATTCATTTACAGCATGTTAACATACTGTCACCATTCGCTTTTTATGTACTAGTAACTATGCTGGTAATTTTGCTACTGATAATATGTGTACTTGTATTCTCCACCCTGCTTCTCCCCCTCCCCGCCTCCATGCCTCACCGTAACTCCCTCCACGGCCCGCGGCTGCTTATAAGTGTTGCTAACTCTTATTCATTTACAGCATGTTAACATACTATCACCATTCACTTTTTATGTACTAGTAACTATGCTGGTAATTTTGCTACTGATAATATGTGTACTTTTATTATCTAAGGTACTACGCCTGAGAAGACGGCATTAGTAAATAAACATTTCAAATACACATGTGTTCTTCTTAACTCCATGTTCTGGTTTCTAAGAAATATATAACGACCGACTGTTCATGAGTTCCACGTATCCTGAGGTACTATAAGTTCATATTCTGGATTGTCTAAACATTGAGAGTTTGTTATATCCAATGTGACACTGTACCTAGCTTGCTAAATAGTTTTTGATTACTAACGTGAGTTTTGGGACACCCTAATTCGCCGAGGTTCCAATCCTCTGTCCACAGTTCTGTGTGAGAACAGAAACCCTGCGACAGGGGCACCCCCGACCCTTGCTGGACCTTCATCACACTTGCGATACAACTCCAGCAATGCGCCACCTTTACGGCACAGATACATCACGCATCTGTGCTGTTTTTGCCCCGTGATGCGCCGCATTGTAAATGCAGCACACCATAGGTGACGGAACAGCGGCACAGAATGACTAACACATCCCTGGTGATGCGCCAGTCATCATAAATCTATCCCTATGCTTCTTATCTTGTTAGAGATGAACCGCCATATGTATCATCAAAGTTATTTGCATTTCCTAAATAGCGAACTTTAAGGAATAAATAGCGATTCTTTACCATTCCTAGTTTGCGATGAGCTATTTGCTAATTAGCCGAATGTAGCCCAATGAAGCCCAATGTAGCCCAATGTAGCCCAAAGATGGCCGCCAGACACACAAAAAAACAAATGTAGCCCAAATATCAGCCAGATGTAGCCCAACTATAGCCCAGTGACAGAATGACCAATCAGCTTCGCAAACCTCCGTTACGCGAAGCGGAGCGCTGTTACAGATATATATCTTTTTTTGAACGTTAATTTCTCAAAATCCACTGGAGCACATATATTGAGACCTAGCAAAGGCACATCGGGCTACCAGTCCCTAATATTTTGCCAAGTTTCGTGCAAATTCATTCAGCCGTTCAATTATTATTTTTATTATTTTTTTTTGCCCCGCGGGGCCCTTTTAAAACCTCCACATCAAACCTAGGGGGTCAGCGAGGATCTACTATGCCCCCTTATAGTTATTTCCCCCTTTGTTTTGACCTCCTCTTGTCTCTCGATCCTACCGAGAGACAAGATGGCGGCCGCTACGGACTGTTTGGAATGTTGACAGACGCCGGAGAACCAATCAGCTTCGCTTCACAAAGCTCCGTTGCGCGAAAAGTCCGCGAACCAGAGCGCTAACCGGTCCGCTGTTACAGATATATATCTTTTTTTAAACGTTAATTTCTCAAAATCCACTGGAGCACATATATTGAGACCTACAAAAGGCACATCGGGCTACCAGTCCCTACAATTTTGCCAAGTTTCGTGCAAATCCATTCAGCCGTTCGGGCTAAAAGTGAGGCCAACCGCCCTATGGAAAACTCAATGTTAAAAACACGTTTTGGGACCCCCCTTTTTTCTCGGCCCCCCCTTGACGAACCCCCCCCAAATTTTCAAGGGCTGCTCAGAAACAAAATGTGCCATTTTCCTGAAAATTTCAGCCAATTCCGTCCACAAACGCCAAAGTTATTAGACATAGAATTTTCAAAAAACCCATAGAGAAAAAATCCTAACTATATATACCTACTGGCGACCGCCAGTAGGTAATATATATATATATATATATATATATATATATATATATATATATATATATGAACCCAATCCTGTGTTCAAGTCTTTTAGAAAGCAGGCACCGACTCCGTGGGATTCTTAATCAAGGGTCTTTATTTACAAGAAAGACGACCAGACGCGTTTCGGCGGACTAGTCCGCCTTGCTCACTACATATGGTTTCATCAAGTGTGTAAGACATATATATATAGTGATACAATGTAACCCATTGGTTGTGAAAAAAACGACAAAACTGACATGTGACACAATCATAGACATGGAGGGTAAAAAAAGGGCATACATTTGAAACTTCATGTATTGAAATTAGTAACAGTAATGCGTAAATAATTCTTTACATTTCAAATTAGTTTCATCCTTTTAATTTGTAAACCTCATGTATTTTTGACCACTTTTGAATATACCTAATTCGGGATTTGTGTGTGTGTGAGGCCTTGCAAAACCTTAAGTATAATGCTATGGACATGGAAGAAAGGTTGCGCTTTCTTTAAAGCCTATCAGCGCATGTCATATCTGTAACTTTCCAGCAACTGCATCAGTCAAACCTCGTGTTTATGGCGGCAGGGAAAAACCGTGAGTAGAGGCTTGTCCCCGTCGGAAGTGTTTGTGTTAGCATGATACAATGGAAGGGCTTCTAGTGTCAAGCTCCATCCTTGATCTGAGAGTTGCCGAGTAGTTGGTGTTTGCTGTACGGGTTGGGAGAGAGTGATAAAGGCAAGCGGGCATAGTTAAAGCATAAGAGATACAATTGCCATGGGGGAAACAGTTGCCGTAAAAGAGAATAAACGCTAAGGCAGAATGCTGAACAACACATTGTAGTAATATCTTTAAAATGTTTTCGGTATTGCCCATATAGATGATTAATGCCTAGTGCAGTATGTGGCGGGCTATGGATGCCGTAGAGCACTTATAAAAGTGATTAATGCGAGTTTAGCCCAAGTGGGCAGTGTAAAACCCAGGAATAAATAATTGCGTTCCTCATGTCTAAAAGAATATAAATATATATATTCGGGTTCTGCATTAACCCCCGCCTAATTGTTGACTGTGTATAATGCTCCCTTCCAAACAAATTATAATAAAATAAATAAAATAAATGAAGTTCTGGTCAATTGGGGTGAAGAAAAAGGCTATGTGCTATGTGTAAGAAAATTCATGGCACTGTGGTCAGTGGTGGGGAGGCCTGTCTCATGGTTATTCCTATTGTCGCTAAGTGATAATGTGACTAATATTTACTAGAGATTGTGTGTGTGTTTGTGGGTTAAAAACTTGTTCAAGATGATGAAGCTAGATGTTATGCAGCTTAATGGGCCTAATGTCTAGGCACGAAGAATTACTTTTGGAAATCTTTTACTGTATATAATGCACAATTACAGATGGACGCTGAGTGCTTCGTCAGCGTTGTGGCCATTAGGTATCTTGGAGTTTAACTGGATGATGTATTTAGACTCTAAACGTCTCAATGCTTGTAGTCTGTTACCACCTCTTGGATTAGGGGCCACATTGTCGATTACAAAATATGTAAGGTCTTCCTTGTTACCACTGTGGTGTGCATTTATGTGTCTGGCAAAAGGGTAAGTGGGATCATCATTGCTGATGGTGCGCAAGTGCTGCAAGATCCTAACATGGACTGGGTGGATCGTACTCCCCACATACAATTTCTTGCAGGTACAACTGAGCACATATACTGCGTGGTCAGTCTTACAGGTATAGTGTTCTCTGATTGTGTAAGGTGTTTTTCTGAAAGGGAATTCTACTGTTTTGGTGTTAACTCCATGTAGGCAGCCTTACATTTCGAACACTTAAAGAAACCTTTCTGGGCCTGTAACCAGAGTATGTTTTTGTTCATATTTTTGTTTGCAATGGGCGCATAGTTAACCAATTCTTGTCGCATTGATATCGCTCTGCGGAAAGTTAGCTGAGGTAGTTTGGCACTCGTATGTCCAATGGTGGGGTCCATTTTGATGAGTGGCCAGTGCCTATACATGATTCTGTGAAGGTCCTTGTGGTGTTTGCTGTAACCTGTGATCATTCTAGGAGTTAAGGGTTTTCTATCACTAAGGTCAGTTACTACCTTTGGTTTCCCCTTTAGTAGGTCTTGTCGGGTAAATGTTTCACTCTTTTTCTTAGCTTGGTCTAGTGTGTTCTCTCTGTATCCTCTTTCTCTCAGCCTAGCAAAGAGGCTTTCTGTGTTGTCATGCAGGTCAGTTTCTAGACTACAATTTCTTTTCATGCGGAGGCATTCCGCATATGGTATGCTCTCTTTCAGTTTAACAGGGTGAAAGCTTGTGGCATGTAGGATTGTGTTACCCGCCGTCTCCTTTCTGTATGTTCTGGATTCTATTCTTCCATTCTTCCATCTTTAACCAGCACTCACCCTTCTGGCACCACTAAGATCGATCCAGAATCGCCCACAACAGCGGATTTATCGCTGTAGCGATCACACCCAAAACAAACAAACCCAGCCGCCATTGACGGCGAGGGACGAGGCCACGCCTACCTTTAGGCCATGCCCACACTGAGTATAAAGCGCGAATTGAAGCGCGGCATACCAGAACCTCGCATACTCCTGAGGCGGAAGCCGGGAGCTGAACTGTGTTTTTAAAACTGTTACTTTTTCTTGTGTCACGCAATACTTGAATGCTAAGATTTTAACCAGCACTCACCCTTCTGGCACCACTAAGATCGATCCAGAATCGCCCACAACAGCGGATTTATCGCTGTAGCGATCACACCCAAAACAAACAAACCCAGCCGCCATTGACGGCGAGGGACGAGGCCACGCCTACCTTTAGGCCACGCCCACACTGAGTATAAAGCGCAAATTGAAGCGCGGCATACCAGAACCTCGCATACTCCTGAGGCGGAAGCCGGGAGCTGAACTGTGTTTTTAAAACTGTTACTTTTTCTTGTGTCACGCAATACTTGAATGCTAAGATTTTAACCAGCACTCACCCTTCTGGCACCACTAAGATCGATCCAGAATCGCCCACAACAGCGGATTTATCGCTGTAGCGATCACACCCAAAACAAACAAACCCAGCCGCCATTGACGGCGAGGGACGAGGCCACGCCTACCTTTAGGCCACGCCCACACTGAGTATAAAGCGCGAATTGAAGCGCGGCATACCAGAACCTCGCATACTCCTGAGGCGGAAGCCGGGAGCTGAACTGTGTTTTTAAAACTGTTACTTTTTCTTGTGTCACGCAATACTTGAATGCTAAGATTTTAACCAGCACTCACCCTTCTGGCACCACTAAGATCGATCCAGAATCGCCCACAACAGCGGATTTATCGCTGTAGCGATCACACCCAACACAAACAAACCCAGCCGCCATTGACGGCGAGGGACGAGGCCACGCCTACCTTTAGGCCATGCCCACACCGAGTATAAAGCGCGAATTGAAGCGCGGCATACCAGAACCTCGCATACTCCTGAGGCGGAAGCCGGGAGCTGAACTGTGTTTTTAAAACTGTTACTTTTTCTTGTGTCACGCAATACTTGAATGCTAAGATTTTAACCAGCACTCACCCTTCTGGCACCACTAAGATCGATCCAGAATCGCCCACAACAGCGGATTTATCGCTGTAGCGATCACACCCAAAACAAACAAACCCAGCCGCCATTGACGGCGAGGGACGAGGCCACGCCTACCTTTAGGCCACGCCCACACTGAGTATAAAGCGCGAATTTAAGCGCGGCATACCAGAACCTCGCATACTCCTGAGGCGGAAGCCGGGAGCTGAACTGTGTTTTTAAAACTGTTACTTTTTCTTGTGTCACGCAATACTTGAATGCTAAGATTTTAACCAGCACTCACCCTTCTGGCACCACTAAGATCGATCCAGAATCGCCCACAACAGCGGATTTATCGCTGTAGCGATCACACCCAAAACAAACAAACCCAGCCGCCATTGACGGCGAGGGACGAGGCCACGCCTACCTTTAGGCCACGCCCACACTGAGTATAAAGCGCAAATTGAAGCGCGGCATACCAGAACCTCGCATACTCCTGAGGCGGAAGCCGGGAGCTGAACTGTGTTTTTAAAACTGTTACTTTTTCTTGTGTCACGCAATACTTGAATGCTAAGATTTTAACCAGCACTCACCCTTCTGGCACCACTAAGATCGATCCAGAATCGTCCACAACAGCGGATTTATCGCTGTAGCGATCACACCCAACACAAACAAACCCAGCCGCCATTGACGGCGAGGGACGAGGCCACGCCTACCTTTAGGCCACGCCCACACCGAGTATAAAGCGCGAATTGAAGCGCGGCATACCAGAACCTCGCATACTCCTGAGGCGGAAGCCGGGAGCTGAACTGTGTTTTTAAAACTGTTACTTTTTCTTGTGTCACGCAATACTTGAATGCTAAGATTTTAACCAGCACTCACCCTTCTGGCACCACTAAGATCGATCCAGAATCGCCCACAACAGCGGATTTATCGCTGTAGCGATCACACCCAAAACAAACAAACCCAGTCGCCATTGACGGCGAGGGACGAGGCCACGCCTACCTTTAGGCCACGCCCACACTGAGTATAAAGCGCAAATTGAAGCGCGGCATACCAGAACCTCGCATACTCCTGAGGCGGAAGCCGGGAGCTGAACTGTGTTTTTAAAACTGTTACTTTTTCTTGTGTCACGCAATACTTGAATGCTAAGATTTTAACCAGCACTCACCCTTCTGGCACCACTAAGATCGATCCAGAATCGCCCACAACAGCGGATTTATCGCTGTAGCGATCACACCCAAAACAAACAAACCCAGCCGCCATTGACGGCGAGGGACGAGGCCACGCCTACCTTTAGGCCACGCCCACATGCACCGTTGTCATCCCCATAAAGATGTGCATCCACCGGACGCGCAGCGGACGGGCGCAGCGGGCGCGCCGTCAGCGTGCCGAAGGCGCGCCTAAGGCAAGCCCGTCTGGGCCCGTCCGGGCCCAGACGGCCTTAGGCCTAGACACTATGCCCGACTCTCAAAGGCGCATTACTTACACCCAAGAGACGCTTCGAGCCTGGAACACGAACAAACATCCCAAGTGTAAGTTCATTCTCAAAGAAGACACCCCTTACACGGGCTGCACCATCTGCAATCGATAGAGGAAACGGAGCGCGGCCAAGCACTTCGATTCGGTCTTTTGAATTGCAGGTCTCTTGTAAGACACGCACACGAGATAAACATCCTTGTCCAGAACTCTATGCTGGACATACTGTTTCTCACAGAGACATGGATGACATCAAACAGCGACTTCGACATGGTCAATGCCGTCCCTCCAGGTTATCAAATTCGCTCTTTGAATAGACCGGTCGGCAGAGGCGGCGGGCTAGCCATACTATACAAAGATTATATCACCTGCAGGACCGACAATGGAATGGTTAAAGACTGTGAAAATTGCAACTTCTTTTTCCAGATTTCGCCAACAATCTCACTGTCGGGATTACTAGTGTACCGACCGCCAGGCCCTCTAGGGGAATTCTCCAGCACCCTGATGGATCACATCACACTAAAAACAATCACCGCCTCCAACTTTCTCCTCCTTGGGGACCTCAACCTGCACTTCCTCGACCCTGCGAATAACCCCGCAGCTAACCTCCTAGCAGAGCTTGCGTCAGTTGACCTACTTCTACTGAACTCAAAAGCCACCCATGAGAAAGGCCAGCTGTTAGACCCGATTTTTACGAACATTAGGAACCTTGAAACCCAGGATCCCACCCCCCTCCCATGGACAGACCACTTACTGGTCCCCATGTACTGGTATCTCCAAATTGCCCCGGCTCAATTACAGAAAACCAGGACACTCGGGAGACGTTGGCACAAGCTGATACCAGAGGAATGGGAAGCCAAGTTAAGAGAATCCATGGCACCTCTTTCCTCGGATCCCAACACGGCAGATAGAGAATTTAATGGCTGGCTCACCCACTCCCTAGATAGCCTAATTCCACCAACTAGCACCCTTAAACATACCAAAAGGATCAATCCTGCTCCTTGGTATACACCTGCACTGAATTTACTAAGGAAGGATTGCAAAAGGACAGAACGGATTTGGAGGAAAGACAAGTCGGCGGAGAATATAGACACCTTTCAGTCATCCATGAAAGCGTACAAACTAGCTCTTCGCAACGCAAAAAGTACCTTTTATGAGGAAAAAATAAAGAATTCATCCTGCTCAGCCAAGGAGACCTTCCGTATCCTTAAAGAGCTCCTTCATGTCCCTGACCCCCCAAAAAAACCTATGGACCCCAAAGCAGTAACAGGAAAATGTGTCAATCTAGCCACCTTTTTTGACAAAAAAATTAAAAAAATCCTTGCCTCCCTTCCAGCTGCCAATACAGACACCCCTGAAAAAACTAAGGACGCACCTCCCATACAAAGGAATTCCCCCGCTGAACCTGACACTCCTCACCTGGCGTCATTCGGCCCAGTCACCCTGGAGGAGGTTGTAACAACGTTTGCCTCAGTCAAAAGTGGCGCCCCCAGTGACCCAGTACCTTTAAGAATCCTCAAAGATATCACCCATATCATAGCGTCCCCGCTAACCGCCCTAATCAACACCTCTTTAGCACAAGGCGAAGTCCCCTCGAACTGGAAGGAGGCGATCGTGAAAGGACTCCTTAAGAAACCTTCATTAGACCCCGAGGATTTTTCAAATTACAGACCGATCTCTCTCCTCCCCTGGATTGGAAAGGTCGCGGAGAAACTTGTTAATAAAAAACTGTCTCACTTTCTGGAAACTAACCATCTCCTAAAAAATTCCCAGACGGGCTTCCAACCAGGGCAGGGCACGGACACCGCTATCCTTGCCGCAGTGGAGAAGACCAGAGAAATTCTCGATACAGGAGGATCAGTGGCAGTGGTCCTCCTGGATTTGAGTGCGGCCTTCGACACTGTCAGCCACCAGGTCCTAACCCAACGTCTAGAAAACATCGGAGTGAAAGAGACAGCGCTGAAATGGCTCTTTACCAACGCTCTTTCCAAGTCTGGGAAGGTGAAGGCCGCTCCCCCTCCATCCCCCT
Organism: Lissotriton helveticus; assembly: GCF_964261635.1. Lineage (NCBI taxonomy): Eukaryota > Metazoa > Chordata > Amphibia > Caudata > Salamandridae > Lissotriton > Lissotriton helveticus. The sequence continues at coordinate 1,658,450,552 of NC_136061.1, read as the reverse complement.
CCGGTGTGGTGTGCCACAGGGCTCATCATTAAGCCCCACGTTATTTAACGTGTACATGGCCCCACTGGAGGGGTTGGTCTCTCCATTTGGAGTCACCATCGTCAGCTATGCTGACGACACACAGCGGGTGGTAACTCTCTCTCACCCGAAAAAAGAGCCCTCCAATCTCCATGACTGCCTCTCCAATATACATCAATGGATGAGCGACTCATCCTTAAAATTAAATGGGTCAAAAACAGAGATTCTTCTCCTAGGTCAAAAAACACTGAATTTACCCCCTAACATCTGGCCTGCAAGTCTGGGTGGACCCCCCACCCCTAAGACAGAAGTCAAGAGCCTGGGAGTATGGTTAGAGAAAGACCTCACCTTCAGAACGCAGGCAAGGAAAACGGCCGGCATTTGTTACGGCCTACTTAGATCATGTAGGAAGGTGCTCCCCCTACTCCCTTTCAAGTCCCGACTTCTGCTGATCCAAGGCCTAATTGTGTCCAGGTTGGACTACTGCAATGCCATTTACTTAGGAGCCCCGGAAACCACTCTCCAGATACTACAGAAAACCCAGAATGCTGCGGCCAGGCTGCTCACGAATACCCCAGCCAGAACATCAGCCAAACCCGCACTGAAAAAATTACACTGGCTTTCGATCAGGGAAAGAGTGATATTCAAGGCACTATGCCTGGCTCACAAAGCACTTCACAACGCAGGTCCACCAATCCTCAACAATTGTATTGTACCTTACAGACCTACGAGAGCGCTACGATCAGACCATGGAAACCTTATTGTGGTTCCCAGGGTGAAAAGGTCCCGGACAGGAGGCCGCCGCTTCTCGGTACATGCAGCGAAACAATGGAACGCGCTCCCACTGAAACTTAGATCAGAACCCAACCTCCTGCGTTTCAGGAAATCTCTCAAAACTTTTCTTTTCCCTTAAATCACTTTCACCCCTGCACTTTCATCCATCAGTACCACGAGGTTAGCGCTGGGATACTCTTGGGTGACTACGCGCTGTATAAAAACCTAAAATAAATAAATAAAATAAATAAAACCTCTAGGTCTAGAAAAGTGATTCTGGTGGTGTCTGTGGTACATGTAAACTTAAGGTTCAGGCTGTTTTCATTTATGACTTTAACAAAATCATGTGCACTTTCCTCCGTCCCCTGCCACACCATAAAAATGTCATCTATGTACCTCTTATAGAAGACAATGTGGTTGAGGTATGTGTGGTTGTATATATATCTATATATATGCACCCAAACCGTCGCACAATAAAGTAGGACAGCAAACACGGACACAAGATCTGCTGCGATTATCCTCTGTTTATTCAGGTCAGAGAATGGCAATCAATATATATATACAGATTACCTACTGGCGGTCGCCAGTAGGTAGTTATAGTTAGGGCCTACTTTCCACAGGAAATCCACAAAATTCTATTTGGAATAACTTTGGCGCCGGTGGACGAATCTTTCTCCAAGAAAATGGCCTGCTCGGTTCCGCTCCTTCCCTGAAAGTTTGGGGGTGATTCGTCAAGTGGGGGCTGAGAAAAAAGGGGGGTCCCAAAACGTGTTTTCCCCATGCAATTTTCCATAGGGACCTTTAGCCAGCTGAACGGAATTACACGAAATGTGGCAGAGAGGTAGAGTTCTGTTCGCAGATTGTGCTTTTTGTTAAATGTTGGAAATCCGTTCAGTAGTTTCTGGGGAAATTGCAAGTAAAATTATAGCGATATCTAGAGTCGGAGTTCAGTACGCGTACTGAAATCTGTTCAATTATGAGCGCAAGCTGCATTCTGATTGGCTGTGAACTGTCTGTCAACACTCGAAATCAGGAAGTGTTGGCGGCCATCTTGTGCCTCGCTAGAACCGAGTCACAAGAAAACAGTAAAACAAAGTTGAGAAATAAGGGAAGGGGGTAGGGTAGAGATATTCTGACCCTCTAGGCTTGCTTAGGGGGGTCATATATGGATGTTTAGGCTCTATTTTTTATTTTAAAGAAAAATCGCGGCGTACGCGTATGTAAATACCTACAATTATGAGCAGGAGCTGCATGCTGATTGGCTGTTAATACTCCAAACCAGGAAGTATTGGCAGCCATGTTGTTTGTCGGAAGAGGAGAGTCACAAGAAAATAGTAAAACAAAGTTGAGAAATAAGGAAAGGGGGCAGGGTAGAAACATTCTGAGCCTATAGTCTTGGTCAGGGAGTGGTACATGGATCTTTAGGCTCAATTTTTAATTAAAAAATGGCGGGGTACTCGTGCAGTACTTGTACGCGGCGGAAAAGGTGAAAAAAAGTATACGTCCGTTTTATTCATTAGGTCCCGGGGGGTAAATTACGGGGGCAATTTTTCTGCATAATGGGGGCTTGTAAAGTGTCCCGAGCACTGGGGAACGGCACTCCTCTGGTTTTATTTTGAAGTATGCGGGGGGTTACGGTCCTACTCCCCGCAGTCTCGGTGAGCGGCACCCCTCGGGTCTTTTTAAAAAAAATATGTTTTGAGGTCTCTCTCTCCTCGTACACGTCGCGGGGAACGCCACCTTTCTGGGGTAGTGATATGTAAAATGACCTTCCAGCTCCGGGTACGTGCATTGTCTAGAGTTTTTTTATTAATGTTAGGAGGGTGGGCTTGATAATATGTCCTTGTAAATTCCTATAGAAGCGTATGTTCTGGTGCTAACAGGAGATATAATGGGAAATAACAAGGCCGTATTATGAAGCTCATTATCGTTGTTTTATCAGCAGTTTCTTGCCAATAAAACTGCGATAATTTTAACACCGGTCCTTGATAATATGTATCTAAGTTTACTGGTGAAAAAAAAATAGCAATGGTCTATATTGTCAACAAAAGGCGATACAGTATCATCACATTTATTGGCAGGAAACTGCCGATAAAGCGGAGATGATGGGCTTGATAATATGTACTTGTGAATAACCATAGCAGCCTAGGTTAGGATCAGAACCTGGGCTGCTATTGGAAGTTACAAGGGCCTATTATCAAGCACATTATTGCTGCTTTATCGGCAGTTTCCTGTCGATAAAAGCTGCGATAATGTATCGCCTTTTGTATGTAAAGCTTTCCTTTTTTTTGGTGTAGCAGTTGTACTCTCTTCGCATGCTCAGCGTCGTTTCGAAGTTCACGATTTTTTCTTCAAGTTCAACAAGCAAACCTTTGTTTATATCAGTTAGTAAATCTGTCGTATTCTTTTCCCGGTTCGTGTGATTCATCTGGTGCTGTACTTTTGTACAGTATTAATAGTCATATTTTGTATAAATGTATTTGAAAGATAGTGCCGAGACGCCAAACGTTGATTGCGTACTCCGTCCAACGCCATTTTAGTAGTTTCTCACCGTTCTATTTATTATATCAGTTAGTTAGAACTCAGTCGTTTTCAATCCTAGTCTTGAATATCTTACTATAGTATTCCAACAGTATTTTTATTGTGGACCGTCATACCCCTCCCCCACAAAATAAAAGAAGTATGTATTTTTTTAATTAACTTTTATTAAACAATAAATATAAACGAAACTCAATTAACATTTATTAAACAATAAATATAAACGAAATTCAATTATAACTATATTAGAACTGGCAAAATAAGTTAAAGAATGTTATAAAGAAATTGTGAAATGGATTCCAAAAGGTGTCCGATTGGTAATCTGCAAAAGAAAAAAGAAATTTGGAGTTTAGAATTATGTAGATGTGAGTAAATGAGCTGAAGCATTACAAGTTGTGGTAACTCTACAGTTTTAGGTGTGCAGTGTGACTCGTATATTCCTGTTCTGTTATAGTGCCGCTTTCAAGTGGTGTCTATATGGAAGTGCCTATTGCGTTACTGACGCCCGTTATGGCGACTTATTTCTAATGAATTCCTATGAAGGATTTGTAGATCTAGGCCTCTGTGCTTACCGTTGCATAAAGCTTGCAGCCAAACACTGCAGCCACTGGGATGGACAACTTCAGGTGGGCTGATCTTCTACACGTCCAGGTAAACAGCAGTGTCTAAGTTTAAGAGAGATAGAGAAATGATGTCACAGAGAGTGATAGAGAGAGAAAACAACATTAAAACTGTGTCGCAGAGTCTGGAGTTGCAATTTTTTGTTGAACCAGACGTAGATTTACTAGCTCCTTGCATTACTTTACCCATGTTAAAAGTGACTAAAAAGTGGCGTAATAAGGTTGATGATCTGTTTGTCAGACTGTTGTAACCTACCTGTTGTCACTGCTCGGAGGTAATTATACATTTTACAGAGAAGCTGCTGTACACTACGCACTCTAGGCCATAATATCAAGCCTTTAGCAACAACAATTATTGCCCCTTTATCGGCACGAAAGTGTCGCTAAAGTGGCGATAATGGGTTTGATAATATGCCCTATGGAATTCCAATCGAAGCTCATGTCAGATGTCCTTCACATCTAACATGAGCTTCGATTGGAATTCCATAGAGCATATTATCAAACCTATTATGGCCACTTTAGCGGCAGTTTGCTGCTGATAAAGTGGCGATAATTTTGTTGCCAAGGGTTGATAATATGGCCCTCTCTCGTTTCCCAAATAAAGCTAACACTACAGTTTTACGACTGCAGTGTACCTGGTACATTTTACTTGTTGTAGTGCCGCGTTCAAGTGGTGTCTATATGGAAGTGCCTACTGCATTACTGACGCCCCTTATGCCAAATTATGTCTAATGGATTCCTATCAAGGATTTGTAGATCTAGGCCTCTGTGCTTACCGTTGTGTAAACTTTGCGCCAAACACATTAGGAAGTGGAGTTGACAACTTCAGGTGGGCTGATCTTTTACACGTCCAAGTAGACAGCAGTGTCTAATTTTAAGAGAGATAAAGAAATTATGTCACAGAGAGTGAGAGAGAGAGAAAACAACATTAAAACTGTGTCGCAGAGTCTGGAGTTGAGATTTTTTGTTGAACCAGACGTAGATTTACTAGCTCCTTGCATCACTTTACCCATGTTAAAAGTGACACAAAAGTGGTATAATAAGGTTGATGATCTGTTTGTCAGACTGTTGTAACCTATCTGTTGTCACTGCTTGGAGGTAATTTTACATTTTACTGAGAAGCTGCTGTACACTACGCACTCTGGCCATAATATCAAGCCTTTGGCGCCAAAAATTATTTCCACTTTATCGGCAGGAAAGTGTCGCTAAAGTGGCGATAATGGGTTTGACAATATGTTCTATGGAATTCCAATCAAAGCACATGTCACATGTCCTTCACATCTTACATGAGCTTCGATTGAAATTCCATAGAGCATATTATCAAACCTATTATGGCCACTTTAGCGTCAGTTTGCTGCCGATAAAGTGGCGATAATTTTGTCGCCAAGGGTTGATGATATGGACCTCTCTCTTTTCAGAAATAAAGCTAACACTACAGTTTTACGAGTGCAGTGTACCTGGTACATTTTACTTGTTGTAGTGCTGCGTTCAAGTGGTGTCTATATGGAAGTGCCTACTGCGTTACTGACGCCCCTTATGCCGAATTATTTCTAATGGATTCCTATCAAGGATTTGTAGATCTAGGCCTCTGTGCTTACCGTTGTGTAAACTTTGCGCCAAACTCATTGGAAAGTGGAGTTCACAACTTCAGGTGGGCTGATCTTCTAGACCTCCAAGTAGACAGCAGTGTCTAAGTTTAAGAAAGATAGAGAAATGATGTCACAGAGAGTGAGAGAGAGAGAAAACAACATTAAAACTGTGTCGCAGAGTCTGGAGTTGAAATTTTTTGTTGAACCAGATGTAGATTTACTAACTCTTTGCATCACTTTACCCATGTTAAAAGTGACTCAAAAGTGGCGTAATAAGGTTGATGATCTGTTTGTCAGACTGTTGTAACCTATCTGTTGTCACTGCTCGGAGGTAATTATAAATTTTACAGAGAAGCTGCTGTACACTACGCACTCTGGGCCATAATATCAAGCCCTTGGTGACAAAAATTATTGCCACTTTATCGGCAGAAAAGTGTCGCTAAAGTGGCGATAATGGGTTTGATAATATGCTCTATGGAATTCCAATCGAAGCTCATGTCAGATGTCCTTCACATCTAACATGAGCTTCGATTGGAATTCCATAGAGCATATTATCAAACCTATTATGGCCACTTTAGCGGCAGTTTGCTGCTGATAAAGTGGCGATCATTTTGTCGCCAAGGGTTGATAATAGGGCCCTCTCTCGTTTCACAAATAAAGCTAACACTACAGTTTTATGAGTGCAGTGTACCTGGTACATTTTACTTGCTGTAGTGCCGCGTTCAAGTGGTGTCTATATGGAAGTGCCTACTGCGTTACTGGCGCCCCTTATGCCGAATTATTTCTAATGCATTGCTATGAAGGTATTGTATATATAGACTGCTGTGCTTACCTTGTGTAAAGAGTGCGGCCACCGGAGTTCATCACTCGACTTGAACTCTGCTTCTATACGTCAAAGTATTTTCAATAAGTTGCAGAGAATTCCATTGCTGTTGCTCGATAGGCCGTGGTTGCTTCTGAAGGATGTTTGCTGAAGGAAACAAAAGGACATTTTGATTAGTCATCGTAAACTGAGTTGTGTAACTACTATCAAAAGTGAATTTTAATGTGGGTTCTTAATATTCCGTAGTTAAGACTGTTGCAGCTCCTGCAAACAAAGGAAGATCAATAAGCTAATAAAGGCCTGGGACGGCCTTGTGACGCAGAAAAAAAAATACTACCATGCACGCACAATTAATAATAATAAAGGCCTAAGCACGTGGCGTAGTACAGAATTACGACACAGAAATGTATGCACGCACAATTTTTAGGATTAGAGATGTATAGGACCTCGTGACTTATAAAGAAATATTTCAATTATGTAAGTACAATTTAAAAACATTGAGGGGTAGGAAAGCCATATGAAGGATACAAAAATAGTATTATGCATACACAATTTACAGTGGAGGCTGATGTTGTGACGTCTTCTCTTACCTTTGTTTCTGTCATCTTTTGTCGTGTCTTGAAAGGTTGCGGTTTTGCTGAGTTTGGGGTGTATTCGACAGTCTGTCTGTCATCGCAGCAGAGGCAGGCAAGAGAGAGCGTGCTCACATCAGTGCCCGCATTATATGGGAACCGCGGGGGCTGACCAAACCAAGTCCAGGGCCATCATTGGTAGCGTTTTCGCGGTCTATAAGGATGATGGCCCTGGCTGATGTATTGGTTTCCAGGCTAAATGGTAGCAACCATGCTTGGTGGTGGGATGTGGGTAGTGTGGGCGGGCGTGCTCCGCGCATGTGCAAGTATGAGTGTGTGCACCAACAATTAACAACAGAGAGAGATGGGGGCGGTCTTATCATGTGCGCAGAGGCAGACCCAGAATCGGATCTGCAATGAGTCAGCACTTGTAATCATTGTCCTTAGCACGCCCTGAGCTCTGATTTGTCACTGAGAGGGTGAACACACCATAGTTTGTACTGCTTATCATACTCAGCGTGTACCCGCGCATACGGTACAAATATGCTTTGACATTACGCGTCGCATTAAAGCTTCGGTGTTACGTCATGTACAGCGTTCTGTACGCGAAAGGGGGCAATGTTTCTACTTGGTTTAAAACATGTATATATTTAATGTAGATACTAAGGGCAGACATTTGGGATAACTATGATATTTTTTTTAATACTTTTAATAATCCTATATTACTTTTAAAAAGAATTACACAAATTGTGGGAGAAGATCATGCGTACTCGTATTGAAAGAGCTGCGCAAGCGCATCATAAGCGTACGCAAAGCCATGTGACTTTAAAAGTAGAGATTTGATTGGTTTGTAACTTTTCCTATTGCGAGTGTTGAAAGTTCCGTCCCATTATAATTATTCGACTTTGACTTTCTAAGAAGAAACATTATGATTATTCGACTTTGACTTTCTAAGAAGAAGCATGTTTGTATGTGTTTTGAAGACAGCATGTGTGCAGGACTGCACGGGTGGATGAATGTGTGTATGGGTGTGCTAGTGAGTGAATGACTGCCTCAATAGTGTCTTTATGAGTAAGTACATATGTTTTAAACAAGTATGTGTGAGTATCGATGTATATAAGTAAAAATATATGACAGTGACAGATTCAAAAAGTTCCTCTATAAATAAGTATGTGTTTCTATCACTGATTGTTTAAGAGAGTAAGTATGTGTACGTTTCTGTAAAAGTAAGTGCGTGGTGTGTGTATAGCTGTATGTGCAAACAAATGGATGATTGATAGTTTATTTGCATGTGTGAGTATGTGTGTGAGTAACTGTATGGATGACTGTCGGTGTGTAACAGTATTTATAAGTATATGAGTACATATGATGAGTGAGTACATGTATAAGTGACTATATAAAACTGTTGGTGAATGAGTGCATGGGTATGTTGATGGCGGAACTACTGAATTGGTTGTTGGTAAGTGGTATTGGTATCTCCATTTTTTTTTTTTTTACTTTCTATTTCTGAAGGTGTGTATCAGAGGTTATATTACGCCAAAAATAGAGCAGCCATTCTTTCACAAGGATGATATCATCAGTGATGTCATCAGTGATGTCATTTGAGATGTCATCAGTGATGTCATGAGTGATGTCACTGACCATGTCATGAGTGATGTTATATGTGACGTCATCAACAGTGCATTGTGGGCACTCAAGTTATAGTTAGCTGAGCTAACTATAACGGAGAAATTTCAAAGGTTTTGCATGAGATAAATGTTCAGCTAACTATAACGTGTGAAAACTAGGGTTTTTTCAATGAATTTGCATGGTTATTTAAATGCTAATTCCTAAATATAATGTGTGTGAAACATATGGTTTTTCAATGAATTTGCATGGTTTTTTAAATGCTAATTCCGAACTGTAACGTGTGTGAAACCTAAGGTTTTTTCAATGAATGTATATATATATATATATATGTTACCTACTGGCGGTCGCCCGGGATACTGCTGTTTGCTATGGTAGAGCGGGAACCTCACATTCTCCCGCCCTACCATAACAAACTGCTTTGGTTTTTGAAAGAGTGAGCAGGAAACCTGCTCTCTCTTTCAAAAATCAAAGCGGATTGCTTTTCTGCATGGGGGGCAGCATGTTAGCTTCTCCCCATGCAGAAAAGCAATGCCAGGGACCGTGGGGGGCTTGGGGACCCCCCCATGTTCCCCAACAGAGAGGGCAGGCCCTGGGGGATGGGGTCCCTGGGGCCATTAGTTGCCCAGGAGGGGGGCCACGAGGCCCCCCTCCACCATTAAAGAATTAACAAATAAATAAAGATTGGCAGGCCCCGGGGGATGGGGTCTCCGGGGCCTTTAGTGGGCATAGGAGGGGGGCTATGCAGCCCCCTCCACAAAAATAATACAAAAGTTGGCCATGCCACGAGGGATGTGTTCCCCGGGCCGGAATTGGCCATGGGAGGGGCGCCACGTGGCCCCCTTCCCGTAAAAATAAAAAAAATTAAAACTGGGGTTTGACCCTGGGGGATGGGCTCCCCAGGGCCAATAAAATAAGAAAAAGAAGGGGGCTACACGGCCTCCCTTCTTAAAAAATTTTTACAAAATGGGATCGGGAGGAGGCCACGCCCTTTCCCTGCACCTCTCTGCAAACGCGCCCCTGGCGCATTTGCAGAGTGGGAACTAATTCCCCTTGCATACTGGGGGTCCCTGGGGGCCAACTAGCCGACCAGGAGCCTCCAGTATGGGCCAGGGGGCTGCGTTGCAGAGAGGTGTAAAAAGGGGCGTGGCCTCAGAACACCTCTCTGCAACGCAGCCCCCTGGCGAATACTGGAGCTTCCTGGTGGGCTAGTTGGCCCCCAGGGACCCCCAGTATGCAATGGGAATTAGTTCCCCCTCTGCAACGCACCAGGGGGCTGCCTGGCAGAGAGGTGTAAAAAGGGGAGTGGCCTCATTACACCTCTCTGCAACGCAGCACCCTGGCGCATACTGGAGGTTCCTGGTGAGCTAGTTGGCCCCCAGAGACCCCCAGTATGCAAGAGCAATTAGTTCCCCCTCTGCAAATGCACCAGGGGGCTGCGTTGCAGAGAGGTGTAAAAAGGGGGTGGCCTCATTACACCTCTCTGCATCGCAGCCCCTTGGCGCATACTGGAGGTTCCTGGTGGGCTAAGTGGCCCCCAGGGACCCCCAGTATGCAAGGGGAATTAGTTCCCCCTCTGCAAACGCGCCAGGGGGCTGCGTTGCAGAGAGATGTAATGAGGCCACGCCCCTTTTTACACCTCTCTGCAATGCAGCCCCCTGGCACATACTGGAGGTTCCTGGTGGGCTAGTTGGCCCCCAGGGACTCCCAGTATGCAAGGGGACTTAATCCCACAACTTAGAACACATTACGGGGCGTGTCTGCACAGTGGTGAAGGTAGGGGGCGGGGCTTGAGGTGATATGAGTGCAAACATGCCCTGTGGTGTGTTTTAAGTTGGGGAATTAATTCCTCTTCAATGCAGAGGTCCCCTAGGTGCCAACTAGTCCAACAGGTACCTCCAGTAAGCGCCACGGAGCTGTGTTGCATAGTGTTGTAAAAAGGGGGCGTGCCCTCTGAACACCTCTCTGCAACACAGCTCCCTGATGCATACTGGAGGTACCTGGTGGGCTAGTTGGCTCACAGGGGACCTCAGGATTGAAGAGGAATTAATTCCCCAACCTAATTTGCACACATGTCACCTCAGGCCCCGCCCCCTTCCTTCACTATTGAGCACAATATTCCTCTAAAATCAGCCGAACTACGAATTCCGATTTACTCACCTGTTATCACGAGAGACGTCAGTGCTGTATCTTTGAGCCCAGTAAGGACCCTGAAAAGTAAATCTAAGCGTACTTACCAGTAACTTGTATTTCCTTCCATAGGAATCTATTGTGTGGTTTTCACCAGAAAAGTTTTTAAGTGTCTATTTTTGAAACGTACAAATATTCCTCTAAAATTAGCCGAACTACGAATTCTGATTTACTCACCTGTTAGCAGGAGAGACCTCAGTGCTGCATCTTTCAGACCACTACTGATCCTGAAAAGCAATTCTAACCATACTTACAGTAACTTGAATGTCCTTCCAGAGGCCAACATTGACTGGTTTCACTTGGAAATTCTTCTAAGTGTGGAGTTTTGGAACTTTAAAAAATTCCTCTAAAATCAGTCGAACTCCGAATTCCGATTTACTCACCTGTTATCAGAAGAGACCTCAGTGCTGCATTTTTCAGCTCACTGCTGATCCTGAAAAGTAACTCTAACCATACTTACAGTAACTTGAATTTCCTTCCATAGGCTAACATTGACTGGTTTCACTTGGAAATTCTTCTAAGTGTGGAGTTTTGGAACTTTAAAAAATTCCACAAAAATCAGCCGAACTACGAATTCCGATTTACTCACCTGTTATCAGGAGAGACCTCAGTGCTGCATCTTTCGGCCCACTACTGATCCTGAAAAGTAATTCTAATCGTAGTTACAGTAACTTGAATTTCCTTCCATAGGCTAACATTGACTAGTTTTACTTGGAAATTCTTCTGAGTGTGGAGTTTTGGAACTTAAAAAATTCCTTTGACGCTAACACACGGGACCAGGTAAGGCACTCAAATGATGCGAGTCACATGATGTTCGGGCCTGTATGGAGAAATGCCAAGAGAAGCTGTGTTCCTTGCATTAATTTAGCACTAATCCTTAATGGGTTCCGAAGTTGCGTGCTACTTGCCGAAAAGCGCTGCAACACCCCCATCAAGGGTAGCAAGAGTTATATAATGGCAAACCTTTTTTCCTCCATCCCTCCACTATCCTGCTCAATCCAAACAACTGGCTAACATATCCACCTCTCAAATTACTTTCATATTTCACTATACTAATTCAATACTAATACTTTATGGGGTTCCGGAGCAGAGTACTACTAGTCGAAAGAGAGCTTTGATGTCTTGTCAGGAGTAGTAAGTGCTATATAAAAGCAATTATAAATCCATGTCAAAAAGAGGCACTGTTTGACCCAGTCGATTATAGAGTTTGTTAACTTAGATGTTTCTATGGTCACCAGTGTTCGCAAGAAGGAAAACAAACAAAGTGGGGAGGCCTATTAGGAAGCGTTGCCATGCACCACAAGGGGCTACTGACCAATCCAGAGAGTGACGAGGCAGTCATTGGAGATCCACCACAAAAGAAACCGTTCAATAGCTTGTGTCCTGCTGCATTCAGTACTCTGTTCCCCAAAACCACCAGGTTATGAACTGTCAAGTACAGGAACCAGTTTCCTACATATTAGGCCGTTATCTTTTAGAGTAGGCGCAACCCACTGAAACCATCGCTAAGGGTAGTAGCACCCCTTGCATGGGTAACGCGGGCCATCACCGATGTGCCCATCTCTGGCACTGCATGGACTTCACTGATACCTTTTCTACTTTGAGCACTTAAACAATTTAACACAAGCACCATTACTATGAATTATTTAAAAATGAGTCTACCTGCCCTAAAAGTGGCACGAAGCAGCTATAACAATGCACCAATTTTTGCACGAAGGTTCTGCGACACACCCACTAATTTCTCATTGACAGGCAACTTCTGGCATTTGTCGTCAATATGCCCCAGTTTAAAATTTGAAATTCAGAGGCAGCCGCTGGAATGTATGGACACCTTGCTCGGGGAAACCTGTGGTTGGCGTTGACGTACATGTTGCAGTATTCAACTGAAGATAAACCTTGAATGCCCAGGCCCACGTACGCGGCTACCTTGGGATCTAGGCGAGGTCTCAGCCTACTAGGACTAGAGGCCATTTAACTGCAATACGGGCTCTAATCCAGGCTTATGCACTCATCACAACGACAGGAGGAACACCGCCTGGTAACCATCTTCAAAACTTGAAGTTGGACACTGGTCCAGCCATCTCTTCTCAAAAGCCACAAATCAGGCCACGGTGTCTCGAGTACCAACACAAGTCCAGCATACCCACAAGGGAGATACACAGAAGGATTAATGGAACTCAAACAGCTTAATTCGGCATTGATCCAGGCCTAGAGGGGTCTATTTATCTGAGCAAAGTCTGCAGTAACTGCATGCCAGCAGCCTAAGTGTCCTAAAAAAGTTCTATATATTTGTGCCATTTAAATGGGTTTCATTTTAGTGCTGCTCCCGTCTCTGGGCCGGTCTTTCCTGTTCGGTTGCGTGACTGTGCATGAACTGGCTCCAGCCCCAGGAATCACCCAGGGCATGGCAGCCAGTCTGAGCCATCCTCAAGCAGCTTGCCTGGATTCCCCTCAAGGGCAAAGGCAGTGCCAAGGCCCACAATCAGTACAGCTGTGCACTTGGTGTACTGTGTTCAGCGCAAAAGCGATTGTGCAACTTGACATTTCCGATGAACTATTGCTAAAATGTACCTATTGCTGAAATCTACCCATCTCCTTGTTCAGGACACACCCAACCAAGGCTGTCATAAGGACTCAACTCTAAAATACACCTACCCAGTAGAATAGGTGCTAACACCAACAAAAGCGTACATTTGTTTTCTAGACAAAAGTATAGAGTCAGGCCCGTTCCTTTTTACATGTAGCCAGCGTTGGGCAAAGCCCCATCAAACACAGGCCAAGCTCCCTGCATATGTGCACCAAGGCCCAGCCGGTTGTTGGCAGTCATTTTAGCATGTCCTGATACTCAAGAGTGTTGAGTGTGCCACGCCACTGAAGGGCTCCCAGGCAGACCCGGATCCCACACACAGGATGCCCGCTACCCTTACAACACAGCAGAGATAACCTGCGAGCTCACAGTGACCCACAGACGAGGATAACACGCTTTATCGCGGTGCCAATTGCGTGTCAACAATGGCGTGAAAGCCGCCACGATTAGATAAGCGCTATCTCTGGAAGGGCAAACAACACATTCGCACCAGCCACAGCCTTCAGCACACAGGGCTGGTGCCAGCCAAGGAGCTCACCGCGCGCCACCACATGTGACCTCAACACGTGCTGGACAATGCCTGGCCCCGGCGATCCATTGGGGAGCACAAGATGGCCGCCCAGGCCCCACACCACACCCAAAACAGACAACCATCCCTGGACAGGTACACTAGCAGAGTTCACATCAGTGACCACTTGCATTCAGGGCACAGAGCCAACTGTCAGACCAAGAGGGGGGGACCACCAAGCAATTGGAAATCAATGCGTCAGCATGCGCATTCACTGGCAGCTCATTCCAAAACAGGCCCCTGGCAAACAGCAATCTGGGCAGTTCCAAAATACACTCCTGTACAATCAAAAAGTGTTTTGGATCCATGGCCAGCTCTGAGAAAGAGCAACAATTCTGCAGGCTACCATGCCAGGTGAATGGACCGGCGCCATTTTGTAGTTCATTGTGCCACACCCCGCAGCAGGCCTGGCTGTTGTGCAAGGTGCAGTGCTGCACACATACAAGGCATCCAGCCACAGATGTAGAGTGGCCATTTCATGAAAAATGGCCAATTTAGCTCTGCACCGGGTAGGAGAAGGGGGTAAAGGTAGGGTGCTCGGAACCAAACAATGAATATTCCAATGGTACCGCATCTGCAACTTACAACAAAAACACGGGAGACCCTGGCAAACCTGAAAAGATGAGAAAAACGTGAATTACATAAAGTGTAAGTGCGAATTTGACCAGGTCAATATTTGCACTGTCTCTACATGAGTGTGATCACAGCAATAACCAGGATACAAACTACGGCTTATTACAGTAGTTGCGATGCAGATGCAAGAGAGTGAGAGACAGACATGGCCCAAGAGAACACAGTTTGTATTGGAGCTGGGCTAGAGGGCACATAATGGGCTATAGCTCCTCGGGGTTTGCAAGCCTGGTGCCTGAAAACTACACTGGTGCACTCATCCTCACACTCCAAGGGTCTGTCCATCACCACACTTTCCACCCTGACATGTTCACAAGCTGCCACCATGGGCCAACTCTAGGAGTGCCCCCTACAGACCGAACATGCATATGGTAAACAAAAGCATGGCACAGTTCACACTGAGACGAGGGGAGATAACACACACAAGAATCTTAGAAATGCAGCGGGGAGCAGCTTTGCAGAAACTGTTAGTCATGATGGGGCAGGAACGGTGTAGGAGGATGGATATCTGACTATGGTTACCCCAAACTTTTTGCCCCAGTGTTTAGCTGGTTTTCGACTTAGTTAGCCTGGGATCCTGCTAATCAGGGCCCCAGGCTATCTGCTCTCTCTTTAAATGGACTCCATGTACTATAGGTACATCACCAATTTGGTACTGGACACCTTATCAGCCCCTGTACAGTGCACTATAGGTGCCCAGGGCATAGGTGCATCCAAGGCCTACCAGGGGCTGCAGCATATCTTTTGCCACCCCTGGCTGGTACTTAAATCGACACAACTGGCTGTTCACACAGCTGGGGCAAGGTGGTGTAATCACCCCTTGCTTAGATATAGTATACCTATGTCTAAACCGATATATGGCAGGCCTTTACAATCCTGGAGGCAGAGTGCTTGGTTTTATGTGAGATGGTGCTCTAGCATGAGCTGAGCCTGTCTGCAGTGTTCGGAACCATTTCCTTACTGCTGTTCCAGTGATACTGCCATACCATATACTCTTAAGTGCATTATAATCCTCGTGGTTAATGCTAACTTTGGTTTGGCTTTATCAAAACATGTCGTGTTTGGTGTCATACACTTTGGAATACTACCCCCTCGCCAGTTCTGGCGACGGGGGTAGCATTCCACCCTTCTAGAGGGAGAAGACATGTTACTTTACTGAAAACGCGGTTAATCCTAACCAGAGCCCCAGCATCACAAAATGAATACTGCTGCCACAGACACGAGTCTGGCCTCCTGCTGCTGACCGAAACTTGGCAGAGGACGCTTGATCAAAGGATCTCCTGTCACAGGGAGGTGTCACACCACCCCAGACAGGAGATAGTGGATTGTAGCAGGGAGGGTTGAAAGAAACTAGACACTGCCTGGGGCGCACAAGGTGTCCCTGGGCAGATTCCAGTCAAACCGGTTCTGGGGCAATCCTGCCCCAGTCCTGGTGGCAAACTGGACAAACGGAAAGGGGTGTAACCACCTCCTTCCTGGGTCCCACCCATTGGAGGGACCTAGCAGGTAATTCAGCCCCCAGATTTGGAATATAGGTGGGAGCAGTGCCAATGCACATCAGATTATCCTGACTGAAATTTATGAAACGAAACTCTGGACCCTTCGACATCCTACTCGACGTAGAAGACTGAAGAATCTCCCTTGTGGTCAAGGAGTGACCACCCTGTGCAAACAGGCACCATCCAGCACCTCAACATTTGCTTTGTTGCAGTTCCCGCCGGAACTCGAGCAACAGAGATCAACAAGACCCAGCGTGCCTGCCTTGTAACAGCCCGATCCACAGTCTATGCAGAGCTGAGACCCGTGGAGGCGTCCAAGGCTTCCTCGAAGCTGTGCATTGGAGTTTGAGAAGCTTCAACCCCGAGCAGCTTTTGCACTGAAGCTCACCCCTCCACACTTGACGAGTGCTGCGTGGGGCCCTTTTGCATTTTCCTGCTTGACGCGTTGGTCTGGTCGCTTGCCCATTGGCTAGTGGCCCCAGAACTGATGAACCTAAGAATTTACACAACTGGTCTGGCTGCTCCAGACTGGTCCTCGCTCCCCTGAAAAGGAGCACCCGCTCTGACCTTGCTGGTCCGAGTATTAAGCGATCTTTGAATCCTGCATGGGTTGCCTTTGCCAAGGCTTGTTGACTTCGATCAGGAAGCCGACACCGCCGACAGCGAGAACCTTTGTGGGACAGCTCGTGATTCACTCCAGGACATCCTCGGTGCCCCAGAGTCCACGTGGCAGCGGAGACAAGCTTGATGACATCAACCTGATTGCGCCCGACATCGCCTGGTTCCTTCCTGGTCACTGGCTAGTGACCCAGACTCTGTCCCCTCTGCTTTCAGGTACTCTACATATTCGATCCACCCTTGGATCGCACCGGACACTTCTCTTCTGGACGCCTGCAGCATCTTCATCTTCAGGCACCATAGAACTACGTGACGAAACCCGACACATCTTCGCACCTGTGCACCCGCTTCCTGTGGGTGAGGTAACTCTTGAACGCCGGTGCTCCTGTAGTGGTTTACACCTCTAGTGTCTAAGTCTAAAGTTTTGTCCTTCTAGTCCAGTCTGAAGACTCTTAAAACTGTAAATCGATAACTTTTAGGCACCATTGACTTTGCATTGGTGCATGCGTGCGCTTTCTGCACTGCACCCGAATCCCGCGGGCTACTCCCGTCCTAACTGCTGTTAGTCCAGTGTAGTCCCAGCGATTCCCAGGGCCCTAGGCCTTACCCCCGATCGATTAGTGATTGTTATACCACTTTTTTGATATATGGTTTAAGTGGCCACCGGCCTCATCCATAAACGTGCAACTTGTATATGTTATATTGTGGTTTTGTTTAAACGCTTGTGCTTCATTGCTCATAAAGAGTAGTGGGGATTATTCTGAGAATAAATACATATATTTTTATAATATATAACTTGTGTGGTGTCCTTTCATTTGATATTACAGGATTGCATATGGTAAAACAGCTGGCTTCACATGTCCTCTTGAGTTAAGCCTTTAGGCTGCTTAGTCCATGCTACCACTAGGATAGCTTGTCTTTAAGGTTGACTTACAACCACCACCATATGGGATTGTTTGGACTGATACAGGGTGCCCACAGAACTGTGGACATCATACATCAGGCCAACTTCTCACATTGGTGAGCAGAGGTGCGGATTTGAGCTTGCTGTTGTTTTACCTTTGCAATCTTTTATCAAATTGAAAGATCACATTAAGTACCATAGGTACATATAAACAAAGCTTAACATATTTAAGTTCTACTGAACTTAGTAGTTGTAGATAAAAGGGCTTAGCACACCCTGACTACAACTCACTAGCAAGGTACAATAGGAAAACACTTAGTGTAGGTAAGTGCATCACTTACACCTCACTAGCAGTCATGTCTGGCACAGGTTAAGCTATAAGCTCTCTACCTGTGGTGGTTGACCCTCCACAGTCAATCTCCAGCTATGACAAATTCAGCCATAGAGACTTGTGTGCCTTGTGCGCTGCAAGGAAGCTGAAAAAGGGTCACAACCCTACCATTCCCATCCTGATAGCCATTCTGGAGAAGGATGACCTTGAGAAAGCTAGAATAGTTCCCTCAGAGTCAGGAGAAGGAGTGAATCCCCTAGGTACTGAGAGCACCACCCCAGAAGTAGAAGATGAGGAGGTGGACCCTGAATCAGAAGAGGAAGAGTCAGATCAGGAACATAGGGATAACCAGGTCCCAGTGGCAAGGCTTAGCCAAGCCAACTTGGTCCTACATGGGAATGGAGAAGGACACTTCCCCAGACCCAATAGCAGGATTCTCCCAGGCAATAGGAGAGAGAGAACTCCTTCCAGGGATTCTCACATTTCTAGTGCCTCAAGAGAATCTCAGAGAGGAATGACTTCCCCTCAGAAGAAAGAGCATAAGGCCAGGATAAGAGCTGTTAATCTCCAAATAGAGAGGGAAGAATTAGCCCTGGCCCAAGCTAGACTTGCTTCCGCAAGAGAACAGAAGTTAAGTGGTGAAATACCCACTGGTGGCAGCAATATCCCTAAGGATAAAGACAGGTCCTATGAACATAGAAACCTGAGTAAGATTGTGCCCCCCTACAGAGATGGGGATGATATCCGCAAATGGATAACTGCTCTAGAGAGGGCCTGCATGGTACAGCAGGCCCCCCAAGATCAGTGGGCAGCAATCTTGTGGCTCTCCTTCTCTGAGAAAGGGAGAGATTAGCTCCTCACTGTTAGAGCTGAGGATGCTAAAAATTACACTGTCCTGAAGAGTGCTCTTATTGTTGGGTTTGGCTTAACCACTGAACAATACAGGTTGTTGTTCAGAGACACCCAAAAAGCTCAGACTCAGGACTGGACAGATTTTGTAGATTGTGCTACTAAGGCTCTGGAAGGTTGGCTACATGGCAGCAAAGTACATGACTATACAGGATTGTATAATTTGATTATGAGGGAGCAGATCCTTAGTAATTGTTAAAACCAGCTTTTACACCAGCACCTGGTGGACTCAGATCTGACCTCTCCACAAGAATTGGGTAAGAGGGCAGACAAA
Source organism: Lissotriton helveticus (assembly GCF_964261635.1). Classification (NCBI taxonomy): domain Eukaryota; kingdom Metazoa; phylum Chordata; class Amphibia; order Caudata; family Salamandridae; genus Lissotriton; species Lissotriton helveticus. The sequence goes on along the minus strand of NC_136061.1, from coordinate 1,658,431,482 downwards.
TGGGTCAGAACCAGGTATAGGCCTAAGAATCAGGGTAATGACCAAAAGAAGGATACTTCCAAGGCTCAAGAGACGGGTGGGGATAAATCTAAAGAAAAATCTCCCACAGGGCCCCAAAACTCCAAGGATGGGGGTGGGTCCCAAATCACTTCCTCTGACCAGAAGAAACCCTATTGCCATGCTTGTAAAAAGCCTGGCCACTGGAAAACAGACAGCTGTTGTCCAAAGAACAGTAATAAAGAAAATATACCTCCAAGTAGAGCTCCAACACCCCCTGTTACTGTCAGCAGTAATCCCCCAGGTGGTGGGAGCACCCCCAAGAATTTGGGTGGCTTTACTTTTGGAACCCAGGTGGACTCTGGCCTAACCAGGTCCCCTACTACAAATACTGTTGTCTGTGAGAATGGCATGGGGTTTGCCAACTTCACTGATTGCCCAAACACTTTGAGCAAGTACAGGCAAGAGCCCCTCATCAATGGTCAAAAAGTTGAGGCCTACAGAGACACAGGGGCTAGTATCACCATGGTGACTGAGAATCTAGTCCCCTCAAGGCAACTTTTACCTGTACCACATATCAGGTGACAAACATTGATGGAGTGCAGAAAAATCATCCCATGGCAGTGGTAAATCTCGGCTGGGGAGGTGTCACTGGCCCAAAGAGAGTGACAGTGTCCCCAAATGTGCCTGTAGATTGTCTACTTGGGAATGATTTAGAAATCTCAGCCTGGGCTGAGGTTGAACAAGAAACCCATTCTAAAATGGTAAATCTCCATGGAAAGGTTAGTGGGGCTGTAATCCAAGATGTCCTTCCTGAAAAGGTTGGTGGGGCTGTGATGGCCACAGCCCAAACTCAAACTGATTCATGTGTTGTGAAGCCTGAAACTACGGATCACTCCACACAAACAGAGAGCATTGAGGAGGAAGAGAAATCTCCCTCCCACCAGACATTAGTAAAGGATCAGCCTCCTCAGGGAACTGATCTTACCCCTTGTGAAGAAACTGCCCCAGAGGTAGTCAGGCCTAGCCTGGTAGAGCCCCTGATGTCAGTGGATCCTTCCAAGGTGGGACCCAGTCTGGAGCAGGTAACCTGCCCCTCTCTACCCTGCCTCAGTCAGCCCAGGGCTACAGAGGTCAAGGAGGTCAGTGAGCCCCAAAGGGCCCCCTGTCAAATAAAACACCCCCATCAGTAGATTAGGGGCACCAAAGCTAGCAGCCCTAGCAAGGTGAAAAAGTTAAAAACTCCTGAGGGATCCCCCTTACCACTAGTTAGGGACCTCCCACAGATGGAAACTGTTGGGCACAGCCAAACCTGGGACCTAAGGGCCCCAAACCTGACCTGTCCCTCAAGTAAGCCAACAGAAGGGACCCAGACTCCAGCTGTAGGCAGCCAGAGGTTGACCCTGAGAGCACAGTGCAACTCAGTCAAGGAAAGAAAGGCACACATGGTGGAAGATGATTGGAGGAAGCTGAGCCCTACCTTAGTGGAGCCTCACTTCAGTATTCCATCTCAACACCAGCATTTTACTTTGCCAAAACACACCACAGGTAGTGATTCCCTATGGTGGAGACCCTCTGATACCCCTAGGGTGAGGGATTACTTGGTGGACCATGACACAGGGGGTAACCATGCCAGTGCAGGTTGCTCCTTATATGGCCACTCAGGTAATATAGGCTTACCTGGTCAAGGATAGCCTTATCTCCTTTAGTTTGTGGGGGGGGGGGGTTATGTAGGAGGATGGATATCTGACTATGGTTACCCCAAACTTTTTGCCTAGTGTTTAGCTGGTTTTCGACATAGTTGGCCTGGGATCCTGCTAATCAGGGCCCCAGTCTATCTGCTCTCTCTTTAAATGGACTCCATGTGCAATAGGTACATCACCAATTTGGTACTGGACACCTTATCAGCCCCTGTACAGTGCACTATAGGTGCCCAGGGCATAGGTGCATCAAAGGCCTACCAGGGGCTGCAGCATATCTTTTGCCACCCCTGGCTGGTACTTAAATAGACACAACTGGCTGTTCACACAGCTGGGGCAAGGTGGTGTAATCACCCCTTGCTTAGATATAGTATACCTATGTCTAATCCTATATCTGGACACATATACACCTATAAGTCACTCCTATGGCAGGCCTTTACAATCCTGGAGGCAGAGTGCTTGGTTTTATGTGAGATGGTGCTCTAGCATGAGCTGAGCTTATCTGCAGTGTTCGGAACCATTTCCTTACTGCTGTTCCAGTGATACTGCCATACCATATACTCTTAAGTGCATTATAATCCTCGCGGTTAATGCTAACTTTGGTTTGACTTTATCAAAACATGTTGTGTTTGGTGTCATACACTTTGGAATACTACACTCTTGCTAGTTCTGGCGACGGGGGTAGCATTCCACCCTTCTAGAGGGAGAAGACATGTTACTTTACTGAAAACGCGGTTAATCCTAAACAGAGCCCCAGCATCACAAAATGGATGCTGCTGCCACAGACACGAGTCTGGCCTCCTGCTGCTGACAAAACTTGGCAGAGGACGCTTGATCAAAGGATCTCCTGTCACAGGGAGGTGTCACACCACCCCAGACAGGAGATAGTGGATTGTAGCAGGGAGGGTTGAAAGAAACTAGACACTGCCTGGGGCGCACAAGGTGTCCCTGGGCAGATTCCAGTCAAACCGGTTCAGGGGCCATCCTGCCCCAGTTCTGGCAGCAAACTGGACAGAGGGAAAGGGGTGTAACCACCCCCTTCCTGGGTCCCACCCATTGGAGGGACCTAGCAGGTAATTCATCCCCCAGATTTGGAATATAGGCGGGAGCAGTGCCAATGCACATCAGATTATCCTGACTGAAATTTATGAAACGAAACTCTGGACCCTTCGACATCCTACTCGACGTAGAAGACTGAAGAATCTCCCTTGTGGTCAAGGAGTGACCACCCTGTGCAAACAGGCACCATCCAGCACCTCGACATTTGCTTTGTTGCAGTTCCCGCCAGAACTCGAGCGACAGAGATCAACAAGACCCAGCGTGCCTGCCTTGTAACAGCCCGATCCACAGTCTATGCAGAGCTGAGACCCGTGGAGGCGACCTGAAGCGTGGGAGCGTCCATCTTGGAAAAACCACAAAGCGCTGACCGTGCAGCATCCAAGGCTCTCTCGAAGCTGTGCATTGGAGTTTGAGAAGCTCCAGCCCCGAGCAGCTTTTGCACTGAAGCTCACCCCCCCACACTTGACAAGTGCTGCGTGGGGCCCTTTTGCATTTTCCTGCTTGACACGTTGGTCCGGTCGCTTGCCCGTTGGCTAGTGGCCCCAGAACCGATGAACCTAAGAACTAACAAAGCTGGTCTGGTTGCTCCAGACTGGCCCTCGCTCCCCTGAAAAGGAGCACCCACTCTGACCTTGCTGGTCCGAGTATTAAGCGATCTTCGAATCCTGCGTGGGTTGCCTTTGCCAAGGCTTGTTGACTCCGATCCGGAAGCCGACACCGCCGACAGCGAGAACCTTTGTGGGACAGCTCGTGATTCACTCCAGGACATCCTCGGTGCCCCAGAGTCCACGTGGCAGCGGAGACAAGCTTCACAACATCAACCTGATTGCGCCCGACATCGCCTGGTTCCTTCCTGGTTCCTTCCTGGTCACTGGCTAGTGACCCAGACTCTGTCCCCTCTGCTTTCAGGTACTCTACATCTTCGATCCACCCTTGGATCGCACCGGACACTTCTCTTCTGGACGCCTGCAGCATCTTCATCTTCAGGCACCATAGAACTGCGTGACTAACCCCCACACATATTCGCACCTGTGCACCCGCTTCCTGTGGGTGAGGTAACTCTTGAACGCCGGTGCTCCTGTAGTGGTTTACACCTCTAGTGTCTAAGTCTAAAGTTTTGTCCTTCTAGTCCAGTCGGAAGACTCTTAAAACTGTAACTCGATAACTTTTACACACCATTGACTTTGCATTGGTGCATGCGTGCGCTTTCTGCACTGCACCCGAATCCCGCGGGCTACTCCCGTCCTAACTGCTGTTAGTCCAGTGTAGTCCCAGCGATTCCCAAGGCCCTAGGCCTTACCCCCGATCGATTAGTGATTGTTATACCACCTTTTTGATATATGGTTTAAGTGGCCACCGGCCCCATCCATAAACGTGCAACTTGTATATGTTATATTGTGCTTTTGTTTAAACGCTTGTGCTTCATTGCTCATAAAGAGTAGTGGGGATTATTCTGAGAATAAATACATATATTTTTATAATATATAACTTGTGTGGTGTCCTTTCATTTGATATTACAGGATTGCATATGGTAAAACAGCTGGCTTCACATGTCCTCTTGAGTTAAGCCTTTAGGCTGCTTAGTCCATGCTACCACTAGGATAGCTTGTCTTTAAGGTTGACTTACAACCACCACCATAAGGGATTGTTTGGACTAATACAGGGTGCCCACAGAACTGTGGACATCATACATCAGGCCAACTTCTCACAAACGGGATATGGAATGTGCGGGAGCCGGAGGGGCGGCGACCAGGCAGGTAACTTTAACATACATGATAGGAGAAGCAGGGCACGAGGGGGGCTTAAGGGGCAGTGGAAAGCGAAAGGAGTGGGTACTTAACACAATATTTTGTCAGCCATTCAAGAAGGCCTTCAAACTGACGAGTGTGTGTTTATTAGGATGGGCCTGTCAAAGTCCAGGTGAAATCTGACAAACACTTCGCAATACACAAATCAGAGCACTTGTACCCCACTATTTACTACACAAGATGTTTTTACGGGGGTGTGGCGCCTCCCTGCACGGACCTGGCCTGTATATTTAATGGTAAATGTACACAGTGGCCCGAAGGTGATACATTCAGATGCACTCTGTTTTTATGGCCTGCAAATAAAGTTTACAACAAAGGAGGAAGACAGAGTCGTCTCACAGTAAAATGGATGCCCCGGGCACCCCGTTGTCTGCCACAGCAGAGACAGGGTGGGGACAGCGCACCTCCAGCGCACACAAAATATTTTCAAGGTGGCTTAGAGCGCAAACAAAGATTTCCCCCCAGGATACCCCCTCCCCTTTGAGGAGAGGTGGTGAAGGGGGCAGGACTGTAGGATGGGGGAGGGGCAGACGTGGTATGGCCATGGGTGGGAAGGGCAGAACTCCGAGTTAAAGAGTTAACGAAAGAGGCGGGCCTGCCGAGAAGTGCTGGGAGAATAAGTGGCCAAACAGGTTCCTCCCAGCCGCCTGAAGAGAAGAGGAAATGTGACCCAGCCGCCCCCACCGGGAGGAGGGGGGGCACAAGTGAAACCACAGAACCAGGCCTTGAATCCTTACGAGAGGAGGCCAGGCTCAGGGAAGGCGCGCAGCACCAGACACCGTGGCCATCCATCGGCCCAAAATAAGAGCCAGTCTCTAAAATAAAAATATATCCACTCAAGGGCCACCGTCTCCACCCAGCCATCGACAGTCAACAAACATTCAACTTTTTCTCACAACAGCGACTCCCGCTTCTAAAGTACGGCACGTCATCGGCCGAGAAGCCACATGCCAATGAGCCCCCAGCAGGCAAGGAGGCTCTACCTTCGTCCAAGAAACGTGTTAAGATTTCTACACACAAAATGTGAAACTTAACACCTGTCAAGCGACAAACTCATGGCCTCAAAAGGATGAACGTGGATGTATGACATTACAACGCATGCATTTACATCGCATGCCTTTACAACGCATTCATTACAACGCAGTCCATTACAATGCATAGCGCTTTGGGGGCTGGATAGTGAATAGTTTAATTTACTATTCCAACTCCAGTCCCCGTGGACACTAGGGAAGGTTATTGGATAGTAAATTAACCTATTCCCTATCCTAGAGCGCCCCCCAGAGCAATGCGTTGTAATAGTTTTCCTTGTAATGGTTGCGTTGTAAAGGCTCTGCGATGTAAAAGTTGCGTTGTAAGTGTTGTTCACCGATGAACGTGCACACGGCCCAGCATTCCATGGACGCATCGGTCACTGAGAAACCTGCACTAGGTCTTCAGGCACTTCGACCCCCACTTCTGCCAGTACTGCTGCACTGTCCCGCCCCTGGCCCCCTTCAGCCCGGTTCGGCCTGGTACTCACCGGACAGCGCCAGGATGCTGTCGTACACCTTGCACTGCATCTGGCCCGTGCTCTGAATGACGCAGCTCATCCACAGGCCCTGATAGACGCCGATGGCCGTGATGATGCTGTCCCCAGCGTACGAGCTCATCTGCCACTGGGGCAGGATGGTGGCCACGATCAGCCCGATCCAGTCCAGCAGCGCCAGCACGAAGCCCAGCATCTGCAGCCCCGAGTTCGCCATCGTTGATCCTGGCCTAGGGGCTGGACTATCACGTCAGTGTTTGGGTGAGATTAGGGGCGGGGCTAACACCGGCCATCGTGTGAGTGGCAGGGAATTGAAGCGCTTTGCACAGATCTGTGTGTAAATGTTGGAGGCGCTATAGGGAGCGGGTTAGGCCTGCTTTGCATGGCCGGGCAGGTATGTCTGTCCGCAGCATGTCTGGGCATGCCTGGTGGTCCCCGGGGCTCGGGGGCCCTTAGAGGCCCCCCATCATGCATATGCAAGCCCTGGAGGGTCGCGGTCCCCGGGGCTGCGGGGGGCCATGTGCCCCCTGCTATTATAATTACTTTGCCCCGGGGGGTGGTGGTCCCCGGGGCTGTGTGGGGGGATTGGGCCCCTCCACACTTTTTTTATTATGCCCCCAGGATTTGGCCCCCCCGGGGGCTAATTACAAAAAAAATCGGACCGGGTTTTATTTTTTTTCACGGGATACGCGTACCTACGCGTATCCCGTGATTTTTAAAAATAAAAATGTTTTGGGGGGCCTTGGCGGTCCTTGGTGGACCGCCTGAGCAGGCCTAGGGGGTCAGGGTGTTTCTACCCTGCCCCCTTTGCGTGTTTTGCACATTTGTTTCACTGCTTTCTTGTGCCTCGGTTCTACCGAGGCACAAGATGGCTGCCAAAACTTCCTGGTTTGGAGTGTTGACAGCCAATTAGCATAAAGCTCGTGCTCGGGAAGGTACGGAGTACAGTACAGAGTACGGTACTTCATCTCTAGATATATCTATGATTTTACTTTTGATTTTCTCAGGAACTACTAAACGGATTTACACCATTTAACAAAAAGCGTAATCTGCACAGCGAGCTCTACCTTTTTGCCAAATTTGGTGTAATTCCGTTCAGCCATTCGAGCTGTAGCCCTGGCTAAAGGTCCTATGGAAAAATGTTCTCGCCCCCCACTTGACAAATCACCCCAAAACTTGCAGGGAAGAAGCGGAGCGGAGGAGGCCATTTTCTTGGAGAATTTCGCGAAGATTCGTCGACCGGCACCAAAGTTATTCCAAACAGAATGTTGCTTATTTCCTATGGAAACTAGGTCCTAACTATAACTACCTACTGGCGACCGCCAGTAGGTATCATATATATATTCACTGAAAAAAACATAGGTTTCACCCATGTTATAGTTAGCTGGAAATTTCTCTCATACAAAACCTTTGAAATTCCTCTGTTATAGTTAGCTCAGCTAACTATAACTTGCGTGCCCGCAATGCACTGCTGATGATGTCACATATTATATCACCCATGCAGCCACTTATATACAAAGTGAGACACTGATACAGATATTTAAATATTTAAAGATTACTCGCTAGTACACCTATTCACTAAAGATATACTTAATAAGTTAGTTATACAATCAATTTTACAAAAAAAAACATCCATTTAGACACTTATTTACTCACTTATTCTTCCATCCACCTTTAGATATACATATATAAAAAATATTTATTTTTCAGAAAGACACACATTCTCAAGGATGATGTCCTCAGTGATGTCATCAGGGATGTCATTTGAGATGTCATCAGTGATGTCATGAGTGATGTCACTGACCATGTCATGAGTGATATAATATGTGACGTTATCAGCAGTGCATTGCGGGCACGCAAGTTATAGTTAGCTGAGCTAACTATAACGGAGGAATTTCAAAGGTTTTGTTTGAGAGAAATGTCCAGTTAACTATAACATGGGTGAAACCTATGGTTTTTTCAGTGAATTTCTAAGGTTTTTTAAATGCTAATTCCTAACTATAACGTGTGTGAAACCTATGCTTTTTTAAGTGAATTTCAAAGGTTTTTAAAATGCTAATTTTAAAATGTATCAATTAATATATTTATTTTCTATTATACAAATGTTCTATATTTTTTACAATACTTAAATTTTAATTTTGATTTATGTATTATTATTGACAAATTTTTGATTCTTTAAAATAATTCTGGCCATTTTGTTTTTTTTGGGTGTTTTAAAGGTGCGCGCACAGTTTTCGCACGCATGCGCACACGCTGCAGGCACTCCGTGAAAATTTCATCATTCCAAAAAGTCATTTTTGTTAATGTAATGTACATAATAACCCAAGATATTCTGTGACATAACTGTAAAAATAGTATTTTTGACTTTAAAGAACCGTATATTAGCTTTAAAAGCATTTACGAAAATCGGGTAAAATGTCATTCATTTGCGACCGTGCGTGCCCCGGTCGTGCAATGTGCGCGCACCCTGCGCGCACATAAAGTCATGTGACTTGAAAACAACACTTTTGATTGGTTTATAGTAGTTTCTTTTCCAAATCTTCAAAAACCTCACCCACTTCCCTCACAATCTGTTTCACTTCCTTGGGAGAAGCATCTTCAGTGTTTTCTTCAAGATTTGAAAATGGCAGAACAACAGCAGCCACAGGAATCTTCAGACTCTGATGTGGAGTATTTACCAGAACAACCAAAGAGTCTTTTGTTTGGAAATTTTTTACATACCCAGAAGGGCAAAAAAAGGTGAATGCCCCAAAGGTTACTTGCAACATCTGTGGCTCCATTCTATCGAGAGGTGATCCCACCAAACATTATTCCTTTAGTATTCATACTATGGTGCGTCATCTAAAAAATGTTCATCCAAACAACTATGCTCGGGCATCAACTCAGCATATCAGGGACAATCCTGCAGCTGCTGTCCCGAATACGGTACAAAAGGGGGTGGTGATGGACGGAGCATCAGAACCAATCAAACACTCACACCCAGTCAAAAGATCTGGGTTTGATCCATCACCGTTCTTTAGCCCACTCTGCCACCCCAGTTCAGACCCACCTCCTTTTGTACCGCTTTGGCCGCCGTAAGTGTGGCAGGGTATGCTCAGACGTGAGTCCCTTGCTCACTTTGCTACTGGATTCAAGCAAGCCGGGCTGAAGACGGCTGGAATGCCAGAAACCGGTCCTCGGAAGCTTGTTTCTGGTCCAGGGAAGGCATGGCTTGGCAGTTCGGGCTGGACTGTTCCCATGAGGCACAGGGTCAGACTGATTTGCATATAGCCTTGTCTGAACTGGGGTGGCAGAGTGGGTTAAAGAACGGTGATGGATCAAACCCAGATCTTTTGACTGGGTGTGAGTGTTTGATTGGTTCAGAAATCTCCGTCCATCACCACCTCCTTTTGTACCACTTTGGCCGCCATAAGTGTGGCAGGGTATGCTCAGACGTGAGTCCCTTGCTCACTTTGCCACTGGATTCAACCAAGCCGGGCTGAAGACGGCTGGAATGCCAGAAACCGGTCCTCGGAAGCTTGTTTCCGGTCCAGGGAAGGCATTGCTTCGCATTTCGGGCTGGACTGTTCCCATGAAGCACAGGGTCAGACTGATTTGCATATAGCCATGTCTGAACTGGGGTGGCAGAGTGGGCTAAAGAACGGTGATGGATCAAACCCAGATCTTTTGACTGGGTGTGAGTGTGAGGAGGAGTGTGGCTCACTGGTTAGAGGAGGCAGACCCTGAAGGGAGGAGTGTGGCTCACTGGTTAGAGGAGGCAGACCCTGAAGCAGAGGTCAGACCCGGGACCAGGGTTTAATTCCCGACGCGGCAGGGTCTTGAGCCCAAATATCCACGGACTCGATAATTCTCGCTTCGGTGCCTACTTGAATCACGGGTTCACACTCTGCAGCTCTGGGCAATAGCTTGCTTAATCTCCACTACGGCCCCCCCGCGGCGGGATGCCTGGCTTTCACCTTGGGGATGCCCAGTACGGGTATCTCACAGGGAAAAACCAGGACGGGTTCCCAAGGCAAGCGCCGAGATGCCTACGGGTAATCGAGCGCTATATAAGAAAGAATAATAATAATAATAATAATAATAAGTGTTTGATTGGTTCAGATGCTTTGTCCATCACCACCTCCTTTTGTACCGCTGTCCACAGTACATCTTCATTGGGAGCATCTCCATCTACAAGTGCTCTAGACATCCGGCCGGATTTTGCGGACTTGCACGTACGTTGCAACTTTTGCAATGAAATCTTGTGTTAGTAGAGCATAGACTTGATTGTGCTAAAGAAGAGGCAGCACACATGCCCCTGCAATTAATTTTTTTCTTTTATTATTTTTGTTCCTGTTGAGCAGTTTTTGGTTACCTGTTTATTTTTTTGTTACAAAAAATCCAAAAAATATATAAAATTGTTCAAAAAACAAAAAAAATTAAAACAAAAAACAGTTCTTGTAAGAACTAACTTCACTTCTCAAAGAAGAGCTATATTTCTTATATACTGTGTCATACTTTTTTTGAATGAATGTGTAGTGTATAAATGAATGACTGAAATGACTGAGTGAAGGAGAGGAAGGGACTGAGGGAATTAGTGAGGCAAGGGTAGTATGGTGAGTGAGGAAAGAGGAGTCAAAGAGTGACTGAAAGAAGGGGACTAAGGGTAGGGGAGTGAGGTAAGGGGAGTGAAAGAGTAAGGGAAGGGCAGTAAGGAAAGAAAAGTTAGGGAGGGGGAGTGAGAAAAGGGGAGCAAGGGACGGAGACAGGGAAGGGGAGTAAGAGACAGAGAGGGAGAAGTAGAGCAGGGTAAGGGGAGTGAAGGTAAGAGAAGTGGAGTGACGGTGAGGGAAGGGGTATGAGGATGAGAAAAGAGGGTAAGGGAAAGTGAGAGATGGGGAGTGAGGGAGAGAGAAGTGGAGTGAGGGGATAACATTTGCGAGTTACATTGGGTACGGACCATGTTTTGATTTGCTTCTCTAACTAGATTATTAAAAGACACTTATTTGCAGTCTGGTAAAGTCAAATATATAAATCTTTCAGTGTTTATTTTAGTACTACTTGAAAACAAACAATTGTCACAGTCATGTTGCCATTTATAAGAAAGGTCAAAAAGATTTTCAATATCTATACCTTCATCTTGCAATACAACAAGCATATACATTAGAAATTCCTGACAATCTTGCTGAATATTCTGTGAAAATTGATTTAAACCAGAACATATGTCTAAAACATTTAGAATATAAGAAACACTTTCTATTTTAGTTTTATCACTACTACATTTCTCAAACACAGAATTCAACAAACAACAAAATCTTTTGTCCCGATTTTCAACAATTTGTTGTTGTAAAGTTTCAAGAAACAAAACAACATTAACCACTACATTAGCATAGCAGTTGACACCAGAACTGTTTTCAAACTGAAAACCAACAACCTCTTCAATAAAATCCTTTTTCTTTTTGGTTACTATCACTGGTTCATCTAGTTTTTTTCTTTTCTCTGAAACCGCACTACAATTTTTCTCATATCTTCTTTTTCGACTTACCACACGCTTTTCAAATACTAGATATTGAGGTAAATTGGGAGCATGTTCTCTTCTTAACCTATTATTCTCTTTTACACAATTTACACCTGCACTAATCTTTGTCTCATCAAAATCAATCAAGTATAATCCAGATAAAGTTCTGACTCGAGATAAAGCAACATATGCCATACCCTCTTTAAACACAGTACTTCCAATATTCACCAAAGCACTATCTATACTTAAACCTTGAGATTTATGAATAGTCACCGCATATGCCAAACAACCAGGAAACTGTTTTCGGCGAACATATACATCTTTAACTAAAACTAACATTTTATTTGGTTCTACATTGCAACACTTTCAATCTCACATAATATTCAACCTTCCTCCACTGCTCTCTCTGCCTGTTACCATGGTAACACTCCATAGAACACCTAACTGAACACACAGGTGAAAAGTTCATCTGCAAACCAAACCAGCAAGGGTGTTTGACTTCTCAATACACCAGCTTATCCTGCGCAATGTTCCTTTCAATTACTTTTTCTCAACCATAAGCATTTCTCCTGTTAAAAAACAGTAGCATGCACCCTAGTTTTCAATGTTAAATTTTCAGAAACCACCAATCATTTCTTTTTTTTCAAGTGCACTCAATCTCATCCACATTTTTTTCTAAACTCCTACTTTTCAAACTGCCATTTCATTTCCAGAGCCCATCTGAGTACAACCAGATCTCCCTTCAAGATGCTTAGAGTGTGGATTGTAGGACACAGCTATGTTTTCTGGAGTGAAAGGTATGCAGCAAATAGATGTTTTCTCAACCTTGATTTACCAAATGTGGATATTATGTGGAGTGGCCAGAGAGGATTGAGATGTCACCAATTGATGCCATTGGTAAAATCCTTGTTGCATCTCCCACACCCTGACCTCATAATTGTGCACTGTGGTGGCAATGACCTGGGCACTTTGACTGGGGTAGGTCTTGAAATGCTTTTAAAGGACACCTTTGGGCAATTGATGTCACTTTTTCCACAAACTGCCTTTGTATATTCTAATATATGCCAAAGGCAAAAATGGAACTGGTCCAACCAATATTGTCCACAGATTGAGAAAGCAAGGAAACATGTGAATACGTCTGTTTCTGCTTTCCTCAGAGACTATGGTATGGGTTCTATATACCACAACAACTTGCGTTACAGGAGAGGGGTTGGCCTAACGGCTAAGGCGCTCGACCTCGGACCTGGGGAACTTGGTTCGAGTCTCGGTAACGAGGCCAAAAACCCCCTGTGATTCTGGGCAAATTACTTAATCTCCCCGTGCCTAAAAAATGAAAAGTGTGTCCTCATGTAACGTAACTGGTGCTATGTAAAGCGCTCTGATAACTGATTCGGTTCGGTTCAAGTTCGCGCTATATAAAACGCATTTATAGAGGAGACGGTGTACATTTCACAGATGAGGGAAACAGAGTCTTCCTCTTGAACTTTAGACTCTGCATCGGTACTTACTTGTAGGTACAAAAAACACTCAATGAACACAACGGCTCTTTTTAGAGCCAACCAACATCTAAACACTCAAACTTGTTATTTAACTGTATTTTTTTTGTATTTTTTTTCCGACATGCACGCACCTCGCGTTTTTTTTAAAAATGTTTTTTTTGCCCTTCGGGGTCCTTCAGGGACCCCCTGAGAAGGCCTAGGGGGTCAGGAAGTCTCTACCCTGCCCCATTTTCACATTCTCCACTTTTGTTTTTAACTCACTTCTGGCTCGAGGGTGCGTGCAACATGCGCGCACCTCTCGATTTTTTTTTTTTTAATGTTTTTTTTGCCCTTCGGGGTCCTTCCGGGACCCCATGAGAAGGCCTGGGGGGTCAGGGAGTCTCTACCCTGCCCCCTTTTCACGTTCTCCACTTTTGTTTTGAGCTCTCTTCTGCCACAGAGTGACAAAATGGCGGCCAACACTTCCTGGTTTCCACAGATTGGAATGTTGACAGATGTCTAACAGCAAATCAGAATTCCGCTCGTGCACAACCGATTCGCGCAAGGTGCGTACACGGGTGCACGCACGGTGCGCGTTTCTATATATATATATTTTTTTCTTTTGATTTTCTCAGGAACTACTGGATGGATTTACACCATTTGAGCAAAAGCGTGATCTGCGAATCAGACTCTACCATTTTGCCAAATTTCTTGTAATTCTGTTCAGCCGTTCGGGCTGTAGCCGTGTCTAATCGTCCTATGGAAAATAACAGGGGGAAAACACGTTTTGGGACCACCCTTTTGTCTCAGCCCCCACTTGATGAATCCCCCCAAAACTTTCAGGGAAGGAGCGGAGCGGAGCGGGCCATCTTCATTGAGAAATTCGCGAAGATTCATCAACCGGCGCCAAAGTTAATCCCAATAGAATGTTGCGGATTTCCTATGGAAACTAGGTCCTAACTATAACTACATATAACTATATATACAGTTCAACAATGCTCCAAGCTTAGGACGCATTCCCCATCTGCAAACCTCCATGCTAACAGGCTGAAACAAAGTCCATCAAAGCATGAGTTTAATTATCATGCCTTACGCGTTTCAGACATTCATTCTGTCCTTGGTCACAGGCTGAGTGGCAGCAAAGAAATGGCAGAGACTAGGAGTCACCTCGCCAGTTTCTTTTATTGCCTACACCAAGGGACTCCCATGATCAAAATTTGCCTTCTGGGATACGTAGTCTCAATAACACCAGAGTTCTTAATAAAGACTTACGCTGTCATCTCACAATTAATAAAAACAATATAGCCATTAATGGGCTCCTCATGTATTGCAGACTCCGTTGCACAACAATAAACGCCCAGCAGATGGGCCGATCCAAGGCTCCTCCTACAGAGCCCACCGGGCCGCTTTAACTCCATGCGGTGGTGCAGTCCCCCCGGCAGAGCCGCCGAGTATTTTATACAGTTCCACAATGCTCCAAGCTTAGGACGCACTCCCCATCTGCACACCTCCGTTCTAACAGGCTGCAACAAAGTCCATCAAAGCATGAGTTCAATTATTATGCCTTACGCGTTTCAGACATTCATTTCGTCCTTTGTCACAGGCTGAGTGGCAGCAAATAAATGGCAGAGACTAGGAATCACATTGCCAGTTTCTTTTATTGCCCATACCTGGGGGCGGTTATGGTCCACATTCTTCAGTGGATGAGCCAGAACCAACTTAAATTAAACCCCGGGAAGACGGAGCTCCTTCTCCCCGGCAAGAGCTCCACCCATTGGGGCCCGCATTTTTGGCCGGTAGACCTCGGCCCTTCCCCCACTCCCGTGGCCTCAGTAAAGAGCCTCGGGGTCATCATTCAGCTGTGCAGGATCAGAAAGGTGGCCTACCTCTTGACTCCCGAAGCCCTGATTCAAGTCATTATGGCTCTTGTCCTTTCCCGCTTGGATTTCTCGAACTCTCTCTATCATGGTCTACCTAAGGCCCTTCTTTCTGGCCTTCGGGACTCCGAAATGGCAATCCGCCAAACCTCTTCTCACCAAACTACACTGGCTTTCTGTCTCTTCGAGGGCAGCCTTCAAGATCGGCTGCCTCACTTTTAAATCTCTAACCGGCCCCTGTCCTGCCTTCTTGAAATCCCTTATCAGCCCTTATTGCCCCTCACGTAACCTCAGATCTTCTCACCTCCGTCTTCTGGTTGTTCCTTCTTCTAAACTCTGCAGAATCGGTGGCCGGAGATTTGCACTCCTAGCCCCCAAATTCTGGACTTCTCTTCCTCCCTCACTTACATTTTTTAACTCGCTCATCCAATTCCGTAAATCTTTAAAAACTTGGCTTTTCCCACAATCTGGTTAATTCCTTTCCCCTTTGTCAGTATCAGACCAGCGCCAGGAAACCCACGGTGACAGAGCGCTTTATAAGCTCCCCTTAACATAACATAACATAACACATGATCAAAATTTGCCTTCTGGGATACGTAGTCTCAATAACACCAGAGTTCGTAATAAAGACTCACGCTGTCATCTCAAAATTAATAAAAACCATATAGCCATTAATGGGCTCCTCATGTATTGCAGACTCCGTTGCACAACAATAAATACCCAGCAGATGGGCCGATCCAAGGATCCTCATGAAGAGCCCACCCGGCCGCTTTAACTCCATGCGGTGGTGCAGTCCCCCCGGCAGAGCCGCCGAGTATTTTATACAGTTCCACAATGCTCCAAGCTTAGGACGCACTCCCCATCTGCAAACCTCCATTCTAACAGGCTGCAACAAAGTCCATCAAAGCATGTATATATATATAGCTGTTAGAACCGAGGTCACCGATTCTGACACGGTAGCTTGGCGCGAGGCAGGAAGGTACCCGAAGGCAATGTGTAAAGCAGTGGTGCAGCTCACACTCACACTGACACAGTAACTATCATGCAAGGAAAAGAACCAAGCCAGGCTGATTTAGAAAACAAGACTATCTACTTTTGGGTCAGGTAGGTAACGGTGGGCTCTCACCTAAAACAGGGTGACCCGTTCTCATACCCATGAATCAATGCAAGTACACTTCCTAGGCATACATTTAATACAGGTAACATTTCTGGTAATCATTGACAACACAGGCAACATTTTCTATATGCATGGTCATAAAATGCCACCCTTCATGGGCATGAATGCAACTGGGGTGGTGGTCCCCGGGGCAGTGTGGGGGGATTGGGCCCCCCCACACTTTTTTTATTATGCCCCCAGGATTTGGCCCCCCCGGGGGCTAATTACAAAAAAAATCGGACCGGGTTTTATTTTTTTTCACGGGATACGCGTACCTACGCGTATCCCGTGATTTTTAAAAATAAAAATGTTTTGGGGGGCCTTGGCGGTCCTTGGTGGACCGCCTGAGCAGGCCTAGGGGGTCAGGGTGTTTCTACCCTGCCCCCTTTGCGTGTTTTGCACATTTGTTTCACTGCTTTCTTGTGCCTCGGTTCTACCGAGGCACAAGATGGCTGCCAAAACTTCCTGGTTTGGAGTGTTGACAGCCAATTAGCATAAAGCTCGTGCTCGGGAAGGTACGGAGTACAGTACAGAGTACGGTACTTCATCTCTAGATATATCTATGATTTTACTTTTGATTTTCTCAGGAACTACTAAACGGATTTACACCATTTAACAAAACGCGTAATCTGCACAGCGAGCTCTACCTTTTTGCCAAATTTGGTGTAATTCCGTTCAGCCATTCGAGCTGTAGCCCTGGCTAAAGGTCCTATGGAAAAATGTTCTCGCCCCCCACTTGACAAATCACCCCAAAACTTGCAGGGAAGAAGCGGAGCGGAGGAGGCCATTTTCTTGGAGAATTTCGCGAAGATTCGTCGACCGGCACCAAAGTTATTCCAAACAGAATGTTGCTTATTTCCTATGGAAACTAGGTCCTAACTATAACTACCTACTGGCGACCGCCAGTAGGTAATATATATATATTCACTGAAAAAAACATAGGTTTCACCCATGTTATAGTTAGCTGGAAATTTCTCTCATACAAAACCTTTGAAATTCCTCTGTTATAGTTAGCTCAGCTAACTATAACTTGCGCGCCCGCAATGCACTGCTGATGATGTCACATATTATATCACCCATGCAGCCACTTATATACAAAGTGAGACACTGATACAGATATTTAAATATTTAAAGATTACTCGCTAGTACACCTATTCACTAAAGATATACTTAATAAGTTAGTTATACAATCAATTTTTCAAAAAAAACCATCCATTTAGACACTTATTTACTCACTTATTCTTCCATCCACCTTTAGATATACATATATAAAAAATATTTATTTTTCAGAAAGACACACATTCTCAAGGATGATGTCCTCAGTGATGTCATCAGGGATGTCATTTGAGATGTCATCAGTGATGTCATGAGTGATGTCACTGACCATGTCATGAGTGATATAATATGTGACGTTATCAGCAGTGCATTGCGGGCACGCAAGTTATAGTTAGCTGAGCTAACTATAACGGAGGAATTTCAAAGGTTTTGTTTGAGAGAAATGTCCAGTTAACTATAACATGGGTGAAACCTATGGTTTTTTCAGTGAATTTCTAAGGTTTTTTAAATGCTAATTCCTAACTATAACGTGTGTGAAACCTATGCTTTTTTAAGTGAATTTCAAAGGTTTTTAAAATGCTAATTTTAAAATGTATCAATTAATATATTTATTTTCTATTATACAAATGTTCTATATTTTTTACAATACTTAAATTTTAATTTTGATTTATGTATTATTATTGACAAATTTTTGATTCTTTAAAATAATTCTGGCCATTTTGTTTTTTTTGGGTGTTTTAAAGGTGCACGCACAGTTTTCGCACGCATGCGCACACGCTGCAGGCACTCTGCGAAAATTTCATCATTCCAAAAAGTCATTTTTGTTAATGTAATGTACATAATAACCCAAGATATTCTGTGACATAACTGTAAAAATAGTATTTTTGACTTTAAAGAACCGTATATTAGCTTTAAAAGCATTTACGAAAATCGGGTAAAATGTCATTCATTTGCGACCGTGCGTGCCCCGGTCGTGCAATGTGCGCGCACCCTGCGCGCACATAAAGTCATGTGACTTGAAAACAACACTTTTGATTGGTTTATAGTAGTTTCTTTTCCAAATCTTCAAAAACCTCACCCACTTCCCTCACAATCTGTTTCACTTCCTTGGGAGAAGCATCTTCAGTGTTTTCTTCAAGATTTGAAAATGGCAGAACAACAGCAGCCACAGGAATCTTCAGACTCTGATGTGGAGTATTTACCAGAACAACCAAAGGTGAAGAAAACAAAAGAGTCTTTTGTTTGGAAATTTTTTACATACCCAGAAGGGCAAAAAAAGGTGAATGCCCCAAAGGTTACTTGCAACATCTGTGGCTCCATTCTATCGAGAGGTGATCCCACCAAACATTATTCCTTTAGTATTCATACTATGGTGCGTCATCTAAAAAATGTTCATCCAAACAACTATGCTCGGGCATCAACTCAGCATATCAGGGACAATCCTGCAGCTGCTGTCCCGAATACGGTACAAAAGGGGGTGGTGATGGACGGAGCATCAGAACCAATCAAGCACTCACACCCAGTCAAAAGATCTGGGTTTGATCCATCACCGTTCTTTAGCCCACTCTGCCACCCCAGTTCAGACCCACCTCCTTTTGTACCGCTTTGGCCGCCGTAAGTGTGGCAGGGTATGCTCAGACGTGAGTCCCTTGCTCACTTTGCTACTGGATTCAAGCAAGCCGGGCTGAAGACGGCTGGGATGCCAGAAACCGGTCCTCGGAAGCTTGTTTCTGGTCCAGGGAAGGCATGGCTTGGCAGTTCGGGCTGGACTGTTCCCATGAGGCACAGGGTCAGACTGATTTGCATATAGCCTTGTCTGAACTGGGGTGGCAGAGTGGGTTAAAGAACGGTGATGGATCAAACCCAGATCTTTTGACTGGGTGTGAGTGTTTGATTGGTTCAGAAATCTCCGTCCATCACCACCTCCTTTTGTACCACTTTGGCTGCCATAAGTGTGGCAGGGTATGCTCAGACGTGAGTCCCTTGCTCACTTTGCCACTGGATTCAACCAAGCCGGGCTGAAGACGGCTGGAATGCCAGAAACCGGTCCTCGGAAGCTTGTTTCCGGTCCAGGGAAGGCATTGCTTCGCATTTCGGGCTGGACTGTTCCCATGAAGCACAGGGTCAGACTGATTTGCATATAGCCATGTCTGAACTGGGGTGGCAGAGTGGGCTAAAGAACGGTGATGGATCAAACCCAGATCTTTTGACTGGGTGTGAGTGTTTGATTGGTTCAGATGCTTTGTCCATCACCACCTCCTTTTGTACCGCTGTCCACAGTACATCTTCATTGGGAGCATCTCCATCTACAAGTGCTCTAGACATCCGGCCGGATTTTGCGGACTTGCACGTACGTTGCAACTTTTGCAATGAAATCTTGTGTTAGTAGAGCATAGACTTGATTGTGCTAAAGAAGAGGCAGCACACATGCCCCTGCAATTATTTTTTTTATTTTATTATTTTTGTTCCTGTTGAGCAGTTTTTGGTTACCTGTTTATTTTTTTGTTACAAAAAATCCAAAAAATATATAAAATTGTTCAAAAAACAAAAAAAATTAAAACAAAAAACAGTTCTTGTAAGAACTAACTTCACTTCTCAAAGAAGAGCTATATTTCTTATATACTGTGTCATACTTTTTTTGAATGAATGTGTAGTGTATAAATGAATGACTGAAATGACTGAGTGAAGGAGAGGAAGGGACTGAGGGAATTAGTGAGGCAAGGGTAGTATGGTGAGTGAGGAAAGGGGAGTCAAAGAGTGACTGAAAGAAGGGGACTAAGGGTAGGGGAGTGAGGTAAGGGGAGTGAAAGAGTAAGGGAAGGGCAGTAAGGAAAGAAAAGTTAGGGAGGGGGAGTGAGAAAAGGGGAGCAAGGGACGGAGACAGGGAAGGGGAGTAAGAGACAGAGAGGGAGAAGTAGAGCAGGGTAAGGGGAGTGAAGGTAAGAGAAGTGGAGTGACGGTGAGGGAAGGGGTATGAGGATGAGAAAAGAGGGTAAGGGAAAGTGAGAGATGGGGAGTGAGGGAGAGAGAAGTGGAGTGAGGGGATAACATTTGCGAGTTACATTGGGTACGGACCATGTTTTGATTTGCTTCTCTAACTAGATTATTAAAGACACTTATTTGCAGTCTGGTAAAGTCAAATATATAAATCTTTCAGTGTTTATTTTAGTACTACTTGAAAACAAACAATTGTCACAGTCATGTTGCCATTTATAAGAAAGGCCAAAAAGATTTTCAATATCTATACCTTCATCTTGCAATACAACAAGCATATACATTAGAAATTCCTGACAATCTTGCTGAATATTCTGTGAAAATTGATTTAAACCAGAACATATGTCTAAAACATTTCGAATATAAGAAACACTTTCTATTTTAGTTTTATCACTACTACATTTCTCAAACACAGAATTCAACAAACAACAAAATCTTTTGTCCCGATTTTCAACAATTTGTTGTTGTAAAGTTTCAAGAAACAAAACAACATTAACCACTACATTAGCATAGCAGTTGACACCAGAACTGTTTTCAAACTGAAAACCAACAACCTCTTCAATAAAATCCTTTTTCTTTTTGGTTACTATCACTGGTTCATCTAGTTTTTTTCTTTTCTCTGAAACCGCACTACAATTTTTCTCATATCTTCTTTTTCGACTTACCACACGCTTTTCAAATACTAGATATTGAGGTAAATTGGGAGCATGTTCTCTTCTTAACCTATTATTCTCTTTTACACAATTTACACCTGCACTAATCTTTGTCTCATCAAAATCAATCAAGTATAATCCAGATAAAGTTCTGACTCGAGATAAAGCAACATATGCCATACCCTCTTTAAACACAGTACTTCCAATATTCACCAAAGCACTATCTATACTTAAACCTTGAGATTTATGAATAGTCACCGCATATGCCAAACAAACAGGAAACTGTTTTCGGCGAACATATACATCTTTAACTAAAACTAACATTTTAATTGGTTCTACATTGCAACACTTTCAATCTCACATAATATTCAACCTTCCCCCACTGCTCTCTCTGCCTGTTACCATGGTAACACTCCATAGAACACCTAACTGAACACACAGGTGAAAAGTTCATCTGCAAACCAAACCAGCAAGGGTGTTTGACTTCTCAATACACCAGCTTATCCTGCGCAATGTTCCTTTCAATTACTTTTTCTCAACCATAAGCATTTCTCCTGTTAAAAAACAGTAGCATGCACCCTAGTTTTCAATGTTAAATTTTCAGAAACCACCAATCATTTCTTTTTTTTCAAGTGCACTCAATCTCATCCACATTTTTTTCTAAACTCCTACTTTTCAAACTGCCATTTCATTTCCAGAGCCCATCTGAGTATAACCAGATCTCCCTTCAAGATGCTTAGAGTGTGGATTGTAGGACACAGCTATGTTTTCTGGAGTGAAAGGTATGCAGCAAATAGATGTTTTCTCAACCTTGATTTACCAAATGTGGATATTATGTGGAGTGGCCAGAGAGGATTGAGATGTCACCAATTGATGCCATTGGTAAAATCCTTGTTGCATCTCCCACACCCTGACCTCATAATTGTGCACTGTGGTGGCAATGACCTGGGCACTTTGACTGGGGTAGGTCTTGAAATGCTTTTAAAGGACACCTTTGGGCAATTGATGTCACTTTTTCCACAAACTGCCTTTGTATATTCTAATATATGCCAAAGGCAAAAATGGAACTGGTCCAACCAATATTGTCCACAGATTGAGAAAGCAAGGAAACATGTGAATAAGTCTGTTTCTGCTTTCCTCAGAGACTATGGTATGGGTTCTATATACCACAACAACTTGCGTTACAGGAGAGGGGTTGGCCTAACGGCTAAGGCGCTCGACCTCGGACCTGGGGAACTTGGTTCGAGTCTCGGTAACGAGGCCAAAAACCCCCTGTGATTCTGGGCAAATTACTTAATCTCCCCGTGCCTAAAAAATGAAAAGTGTGTCCTCATGTAACGTAACTGGTGCTATGTAAAGCGCTCTGATAACTGATTCAGTTCGGTTCAAGTTCGCGCTATATAAAACGCATTTATAGAGGAGACGGTGTACATTTCACAGATGAGGGAAACAGAGTCTTCCTCTTGAACTTTAGACTCTGCATCGGTACTTACTTGTAGGTACAAAAAACACTCAATGAACACAACGGCTCTTTTTAGAGCCAACCAACATCTAAACACTCAAACTTGTTATTTAACTGTATTTTTTTTGTATTTTTTTTCCGACATGCACGCACCTCGCGTTTTTTTTAAAATGTTTTTTTTGCCCTTCGGGGTCCTTCAGGGACCCCCTGAGATGGCCTAGGGGGTCAGGAAGTCTCTACCCTGCCCCATTTTCACATTCTCCACTTTTGTTTTTGACTCACTTCTGGCTCGAGGGTGCGTGCAACATGCGCGCACCTCTCGATTTTTTTTTTTTTAATGTTTTTTTTGCCCTTCGGGGTCCTTCCGGGACCCCATGAGAAGGCCTGGGGGGTCAGGGAGTCTCTACCCTGCCCCCTTTTCACGTTCTCCACTTTTGTTTTGAGCTCTCTTCTGCCACAGAGTGACAAAATGGCGGCCAACACTTCCTGGTTTCCACAGATTGGAATGTTGACAGATGTCTAACAGCAAATCAGAATTCCGCTCGCGCACAACCGATTCGCGCAAGGTGCGTACACGGGTGCACGCACGGTGCGCGTTTCTAGATATATATTTTTTTCTTTTGATTTTCTCAGGAACTACTGGATGGATTTACACCATTTGAGCAAAAGCGTGATCTGCGAATCAGACTCTACCATTTTGCCAAATTTCTTGTAATTCCGTTCAGCCGTTCGGGCTGTAGCCGTGTCTAATCGTCCTATGGAAAATAACATGGGGAAAACACGTTTTGGGACCACCCTTTTGTCTCAGCCCCCACTTGACGAATCCCCCCAAAACTTTCAGGGAAGGAGCGGAGCGGAGCGGGCCATCTTCATTGAGAAATTCGCGAAGATTCATCAACCGGCGCCAAAGTTAATCCCAATAGAATGTTGCGGATTTCCTATGGAAACTAGGTCCTAACTATAACTACATATAACTATATATACAGTTCCACAATACTCCAAGCTTAGGACGCATTCCCCATCTGCAAACCTCCATGCTAACAGGCTGAAACAAAGTCCATCAAAGCATGAGTTTAATTATCATGCCTTACGCGTTTCAGACATTCATTCTGTCCTTGGTCACAGGCTGAGTGGCAGCAAAGAAATGGCAGAGACTAGGAGTCACCTCGCCAGTTTCTTTTATTGCCTACACCAAGGGACTCCCATGATCAAAATTTGCCTTCTGGGATACGTAGTCTCAATAACACCAGAGTTCTTAATAAAGACTTACGCTGTCATCTCACAATTAATAAAAACAATATAGCCATTAATGGGCTCCTCATGTATTGCAGACTCCGTTGCACAACAATAAACACCCAGCAGATGGGCCGATCCAAGGCTCCTCCTACAGAGCCCACCGGGCCGCTTTAACTCCATGCGGTGGTGCAGTCCCCCCGGCAGAGCCGCCAAGTATTTTATACAGTTCCACAATGCTCCAAGCTTAGGACGCACTCCCCATCTGCACACCTCCGTTCTAACAGGCTGCAACAAAGTCCATCAAAGCATGAGTTCAATTATTATGCCTTACGCGTTTCAGACATTCATTTCGTCCTTTGTCACAGGCAGAGTGGCAGCAAATAAATGGCAGAGACTAGGAATCACATTGCCAGTTCCTTTTATTGCCCATACCTGGGGGCGGTTATGGTCCACATTCTTCAGTGGATGAGCCAGAACCAACTTAAATTAAACCCCGGGAAGACGGAGCTCCTTCTCCCCGGCAAGAGCTCCACCCATTGGGGCCCGCATTTTTGGCCGGTAGACCTCGGCCCTTCCCCCACTCCCGTGGCCTCAGTAAAGAGCCTCGGGGTCATCATTCAGCTGTGCAGGATCAGAAAGGTGGCCTACCTCTTGACTCCCGAAGCCCTGATTCAAGTCATTATGGCTCTTGTCCTTTCCCGCTTGGATTTCTCGAACTCTCTCTATCATGGTCTACCTAAGGCCCTTCTTTCTAGACTTCAGATCGTCCAGAACCAAGCGGCGAGACTGGCCTTCGGGACTCCGAAATGGCAATCCGCCAAACCTCTTCTCACCAAACTACACTGGCTTTCTGTCTCTTCGAGGGCAGCCTTCAAGATCGGCTGCCTCACTTTTAAATCTCTAACCGGCCCCTGTCCTGCCTTCTTGAAATCCCTTATCAGCCCTTATTGCCCCTCACGTAACCTCAGATCTTCTCACCTCCGTCTTCTGGTTGTTCCTTCTTCTAAACTCTGCAGAATCGGTGGCCGGAGATTTGCACTCCTAGCCCCCAAATTCTGGACTTCTCTTCCTCCCTCACTTACATTTTTTAACTCGCTCATCCAATTCCGTAAATCTTTAAAAACTTGGCTTTTCCCACAATCTGGTTAATTCCTTTCCCCTTTGTCAGTATCAGACCAGCGCCAGGAAACCCACGGTGACAGAGCGCTTTATAAGCTCCCCTTAACATAACATAACATAACACATTATCAAAATTTGCCTTCTGGGATACGTAGTCTCAATAACACCAGAGTTCGTAATAAAGACTCACGCTGTCATCTCAAAATTAATAAAAACCATATAGCCATTAATGGGCTCCTCATGTATTGCAGACTCCGTTGCACAACAATAAATACCCAGCAGATGGGCCGATCCAAGGATCCTCATGAAGAGCCCACCCGGCCGCTTTAACTCCATGCGGTGGTGCAGTCCCCCCGGCAGAGCCGCCGAGTATTTTATACAGTTCCACAATGCTCCAAGCTTAGGACGCACTCCCCATCTGCAAACCTCCATTCTAACAGGCTGCAACAAAGTCCATCAAAGCATGTATATATATATATAGCTGTTAGAACCGAGGTCACCGATTCTGACACGGTAGCTTGGCGCGAGGCAGGAAGGTACCCGAAGGCAATGTGTAAAGCAGTGGTGCAGCTCACACTCACACTGACACAGTAACTATCACGCAAGGAAAAGAACCAAGCCAGGCTGATTTAGAAAACAAGACTATCTACTTTTGGGTCAGGTAGGTAACGGTGGGCTCTCACCTAAAACAGGGTGACCCGTTCTCATACCCATGAATCAATGCAAGTACACTTCCTAGGCATACATTTAATACAGGTAACATTTCTGGTAATCATTGACAACACAGGCAACATTTTCTATATGCATGGTCATAAAATGCCACCCTTCATGGGCATGAATGCAACTGCAATAACATTTCCTATGCATGTGGATCATCCAAGTAACATTTCTTAGGCATGGGGATCATATAGGCAACATGTACAACATTTCCTAGATTCACATGCAATAAAGTTAACATTTCCTATACAGGTGTATTCTAGGAATAACAGTCCCTATGCAAGGGTTAATTCAGGGCATACTTCTGAGGCCGTGTAACCACACAACTGAGCAACACTCCCAACCCACCAGGCTCTTACTCGGGTGGGCGTGCAGACTCCTTCAGGCCCAGTTCATCATTAATCAGGGCAGTTCGGTGCTTGCTTTAGGCCCAGTTCACAGCAGCTCCAAGAGGGGCAGGTTCTCTCATAGCGAGGAGCAGTCCCCCCCCTCCCTCCAGTGTGAATTTACAGGCGTCCGGGCCTCAGCTGTACTTCACTCACCAGCCGAGTCCCGGGTAGGTACCCCCACCCCAGGCAGCCCACTGCTCTTCTTTCACAGAGCTCTCACCTGGGGGGCGCGTGGGGGTTGGAATTCCCTTTCTGGAATGGAGTCCACGCAGGCGGGGAAATCGATCGAGAGGTTCCCACTAGCAGCGGAGCCCCTCCGGAGATGTTCCTGACCAGCCCCGGTCCTCAGGCCTCCTCGTGGCCCAGGAGCCAATGGGGTCGCGGCGTCCTGGGGGCCGGTTGCGGGAGCCAATCAGATGGTGGCTTTCAGTGGGCGCGGCCGCAGGAGCCAATGGGGCCGCGCCTGCTACGAGATGCGGCTGATGACGCTGCAGCACCCCCGCTTGCCTAGCAATGCTTGTCCTTGCACAATCGGCTCAGCGCGGGCCTGCAGCGACCGCAGCGGCCCTCCCTTTGGTTTGGGGGCCGTGGCGGAGATTTGGAGCCACAGCAGATTTTCCTTGAACGGCGCCTGGGCTGCGGCGGTGATTTCTAGGGGCCCAAGGCGCGTTCTTAGATAGCGCTCCGGTCACCTCTATCGGCGCCCAACAACACTCCAGGTACTGGGCACAAGACAACGCGCTGCCACTGCGCTTAGGGTGTAGGGCATGAGCAGGCTCAGGGGGGTACAGCGTTGGCGACAGGTAGCAGATTCCTCCCCTATAGCGCTTAAAGGGCACAGCCTCAGCAGGAGGCGGCAAGGCTTCTCAGTCTAGCGCTGGCAGCAGGGGCTTTTCAGACTAGCGCTTGGTTGATACAACGCTTTACAGGGTGATCCCCCAGTAGCAGCAGCGCTCACAGGGTCCTCAGTGCTTCAGTCCTAGAGCAGGTGGTAGTAGATCTTGGTTGTGGTTTCCTCTGTTGCAATATCTATGGGGAGAATATGGGGGGTTGAGTTGGCAGGCACAAGAGGCAGGATGGATCCCTGCAGCACACTGGAGTTGGTCCCCTGGGTTTCCCCCTCACTGGGCACGGTAAGCAGGCTGGCAGAGTCCCTCAGCTATCTGGGGTACAGCAGGGCCTAAGCTCAGTCAGACTCAGTAGTGTAGGTTCCCCCCTAGGCCCAACCGCCTATACACTGGCAGAGGTTCCCCCAGGTTCAGTGGTGCCCCAACTAACTAATCAGGTTTCCCTCCTTTCCACTTATACCTCTAGGTCAGATGACCCTCCTGAAAGGCGGCAAAGCATAACTCCTTCCTGGGCTGGAAGGTTCCAGGAGCTTCTATATGTATGTCTGTCTATGTGACAAAAAGGTGGGATGGCGAGGATATAGTAGCAGTATGTCCCAGCCTGCTCCTAACTACTGGTGCGTGCATGTACAATGGCCACTTCGCAGTAGCAGGGGCCTGTGGCAGCCATGTTATTTGGAGAGAGCACCCGCACCTCAGCACTGTTTGGCAGTGGTAAGGCGCCCAGAGGCCTAGGTCCAACAAAAGGACCACGCTAGGGCTGACAGGACTAACATGCGTCCCCCGTAGCCGAAAGAGGGGAGAGCTGCCCAACCTCTAGGGAGTTCTCATCGCTAAGGCGGAAGACCACAGAGAGACCGTCAGCGTTGGCGTGGTCTACTCCGGGTCGATGTTCCACCCTAAAGTCCATACCCTGGAGGGAAATGGACCACCTCAACAATTTGGGGTTTTCCCCTCTCATCTGCATGAGCCAGCGAAGGGGTCGGTGGTCGGTCTGAATAAGGAAGTGAGAGACAAAGAGGTATGGCTTCTTTAGGGCCCAAACCACGGCGAAGGCTTCGCGTTCAATAGTACTCCACCTCTGTTCCCGGGGGAGTAGCCTTCGAGAAATAAAGGCCAGTGGCTGGTCTTGGCCTCCCTCATTAAGTTGAGAGAGCACAGCTCCAATGCCATGCTCAGAGGCGTCTGTCTGCACAATAAATTATTTTCCAAAGTCCGGAGTCCTAAGCACCGGAGCAGTGCATATTGCGTGCTTGAGGGTGTCGAAAGCTTCTTGACAGGCAGCTGTCGAAATGACTTTGCATGGTTGCTTCTTGGATGTTAGTTTGGTCAGGGGGGCCACGATGGTTCCATAGCCCTTGACAAACCGGCGATAGCAACCTGTGAGGCCGTGGAAGCCCGACCTCCATTTGGGTTTTGGGTTGTACCTTACCCCCGCCCACAAGGTGTCCCAGGTATATGACAGATCCCTGTCAATCTGGCACTTGCTGGCCTTGATGGTTAGGCCAGCCCACTGTAGGGCCTGCAGCACCTCCTGGTGATTCTCCAGATGGTCCTCCCAGCTTCTGCTGAAGACAGCTATGTCATCCAGGTATGCAGCCGAGATGGCCTCTAGGCCAGAAAGCACCGGGTTGACCAACCACTGGAAAGTAGCCGGAGCATTTTTCAGCCCGAAGGTCATCACTCAAAATTGGAATTGGCCCTATAGGGTGTAGAATGCAATCTTCTCCTTCGCTCTGTCAGCCATGGCAATCTGCCAATATCCTGATGTCAGGTCAATTGTACTCAAGTACCAAGCTGCTCCCATTCGGTCAATAAGCTCATCCGCCCGAGGGATCGGGTGAGCATCCGTCTTGGTCACTGAGTTCAAACCACTGTAGTCCACACAGAACCGAAGTTCTGGTGTGGTGCCCGGTGGGGCCGCTTTTGGCACCAACACCACCGGACTAGCCCAAGGGCTGCTGGAAGGCTCAATCCCCCCCAGCTCCAACATCTTGGCAACCTCACTTTGGATACTGGTTTTAAACTTGTCCGACAGCCGGTAAGACTTGGTTTTTACGGGTGGGCTGTCCCCTGTGTCAATATCATGAGTACACATGTGCGTGATCCCAGGAGTGAGGTAGAAGAATGAGGAGTACTGCTCCAATACCCGGAGGCAGTCCCCCTGCTGCTCAGGGGTCAAGGATGGGAAGAGGACCACTCCCTCCACCGATCCATCCTTCTTGTGGGCCACCAGAAGGTCCAGAAGAGGCTCGCTCGCTTCCTCTATGCTCCCATCCGTCACCATAAGGAGAGCAAGCTCTGATCGCTCATGATGCGGCTACAGGCAGTTTATGTGGAACAACCTGTGGGGTTGTCGGGGGGTCTTGAGGTCTACTACATAAGTGGTCTGGCCTCTTTTCTCCAAAATTTCATACAGTCCAGTCCACCTGTCCTGGAGGGCGCTAAGCTCTCCGGGCTCCATGATCCATACCTTCTGTCCAGCATCCAACTCTACCGTTTGAGCATTTTGGTCGTACCACTCCTTCATGATGGCTTGACTGCCTTCAGATTGTCTGAGGCTTCCTTCCACAGCTTGGCCATCTGGCTGCAGAATGCCAGTATGTATCTGACCACATCACGGGGAAGCTTCGCGGAAGACTACTCCCACCCCTCCTTCACAAGACTGAGGGGCCCCCTAAAGGGGTGTCCAGGGGTGTCCATAGAGTAGCTCAAAGGGGCTGAAACCGCCCCCCTTCTGCGGCACCTCCCGGTAAGAGAATAGCAGACAGGGTAAGAGGACGTCCCACTTCCCTCTCAAGTCCTCTGGTAGGCTCCGGTTCATCCCCTTTAGGGTCTTGTTGAAGCGCTCTACAAGCCCGTTAGTGAGGGGGGGTAATGAGTGCCGAACCTGTAGGTCACTCCGCACTCCTTCCACATGGCCTGCATGTAGGCCAACAAGAAATTCGTGCCCCTATCCGACACCACGACCTTGGGGAATCCCACTCGGGTAAGAATCCCCAACAAGGTCCGTACCACCGCAGGTGCATTGATGGTCTTCAGAGGGATTGCCTCCGGGTACCGGGTGGCGTGGTCCACCAGCACCAAGATGAACCGGTGTCCAAAAGAAGTCGGCGGGTCCATTGGCCCGACAATATCAATGTCTATCCACTCAAAAAGGGTACCGACAACCGGGAGCGGTTCCAGGGGGACTTTAAACTTAGTCCCAGTCTTGCCACTCGCTTGACAAGTCACACGGGTCTTACAAAAGGTGTCAGAGGCAACTCGCATTCTGGGCCAGTAAAAATGTGAGACCAACTGAGCAAAGGTCTTATCCTGGCCCCGGTGTCCTGCCAGTGGTATCTCATGTGCCAATTCCAGCAGGAAGGCTCGGTAGCATTGGGGGACCACTAAGGCCCTTAATGACCCATGCACCGGAGCCTTAGGCTCACTGTAGAGAAGGCCATCCTACCAGTAAACATGGTAATTGCCGGTTTCCTTACCAGTTGCTTGGGCTTCGGCCTGCTGCCGCATGCCTTCAAGCGTGGGGCACTCTCTCTGCGCCCAACAAAATTCCTCCCGGGTAGGCCCCCCTTCCACCTGCCACTCTGCAGGGGTTGGCAAGTCCCCCACGGGAACAACCTCCACCTCCGCGGACTCCGGGGTCGCCTCTGCGGGCTCCCCTTCCATCTCACAGGGTGTGTCCTCCAAGACGTCCTCTTGTCCAGCAGTGGGCTGGGCCTTTGTTCCAGGCTCCAACCCGGGTTGAGTTCCTTGCCGGGCAGCCATGGACCGCGTGACCACGCAGGTCCATCCTGGTAATCCCAGCATTTCGGTGTGGGCTTGGAACTCCACCTCCTTCCAGGCGGGATGTACTCTGGATCGTTTCCGAGCAATCAACTGGCATGGCAGGGCTTACCTGACTCTCAACAGGCCAGAGACCCCTCCCCACTCAAAGGGAACCTGGGCCACAGGGTAGTGACCCACACTGTTGTCAGCCAACATAACCGTGTGGAATACGTCAGGGTTCACTTGCTCAGGGGACACCAGCTGTCTCATTACCATCATCATGCTGGCATCCGTGTCCCTCAGAGCCTCCACCTCCTGCCCGTTAACCCGTAACCTCTGCCGGTACTTGGCAGTATTCGAGAGTAACTGCGACCATCTCTCTATTCCCCAGGGAAACTAGGGACAAGCCTGTCCACTCACCCCCCTGATCTAGGGACAACTCCTCCCCCAGCGCTACACTAGCCACCCCAGGGCTCTTACCTTCTGTGGGGGCTGGAGTCCTTTTGCGACACTGGGGATCCCCCTTGTAGTGTCCAACCTCCCCGCACTCGTAGCACCGGACAGTTCTGGACTGCTGACTCTTGTCCGGGTAAGTGTGTTTCTGGTATCCAGATTGGGGTGGGGAACCTACCCCTTTCCCCGGCGTTCTATTTTGGGGGCCTCTAAAGAACTCCTTTTTATCTCCCCCCTCTATCTTCTGGGGAAAACCCTGTCCACCTTTTGGGGTGTCTCCCCCGGTCCCTTGTGGGACACGCGAGTGCTGACCCAGGTATCCGCCTCCTCTGCAAGCTCTCGAGGGTCGGTCAACTTGCGGTCCACCAGGTGTTGGTGCAGCCCCGGAAAACACTTATCGAGAAGGTGCTCCCTTGAAAACAGATTGTACAGCCCTTCATAGTCACTCACTTTGCTGCCATGCACCCAACCCTCTAATGCCTTGCAGGCATAATTAAAAAAGTCCACCCAGTTCTGTGTGGGGACCTTATGGCTGTTGCGGAATTTCTGGCGATACTTCTCTATAGTGAGGCCAAACTTTTTAAGTAGCACCTCCTTCATGACAGGGTAATTGGTCTGATCTCCTTTGTCTAAAGTCAAGAGTGTGTCCCTTGCCACCGGAGGTATATACCGATACAGGCCACCCTCCCCAGTAACTCTCGGGCACTCCATGGGCCACCAAAGACGCCGCCAACCACTTATCAATGTCATCCCATACACTGAAACTGGCCACCACCTCCTTAGGTAGGTAAAACTTAGGCTCTCGCGGAGCCTCCGCGGGTACGCTGCCACCATTCATGTTGCCCTGCGCCCATATCTGCAATGCTCGGAGCTCCAATTTCTTCAGGCTAAGCTCATGTTCAAGCTTCCTCTCTTCCATAGCTAGCCTCTTCTCTTCTCGCTCCTTCTCCATTTTAGCAAGCTCTAGCCTCAACTGCCTCTCCTCCCTCCTGTCCTCGTACTCCTCTGCAGACGCACCTCTCCCTGACACAGTACTGCCTGCCCTGGAATGTCTTTCTGGCAACACATTCTCACTGAGGTCTGCGTGCAGTAGGTCTAGCTCTCCTAGAGCGTCCGGCCCTCCCTGTTCCTCATCCACTCTCCCCTGCAGGTGGGCCAATTCCCAGGCCCTCAAGCTTTCTGAAGCTCCTCTCTCTTGGCGCCTCGCTTGATGGACACCCCCATCCCCTGACAGAACTCCCTCAGCTGCGCCACCGTATACATTTCTAGGTTGGCCAGCTCAAACTCCATCCTGACAGGTGGGGCCTCAGCCAACTTAAGGAAAAAACACTAGGACGTAGGCAACAGGTTTAACACAGGAGCCTGTGCAATCAATCAGGCAGTGAAGGGCGAATTGTTAGGCTTGCGTTACAATAGGTGTCCAGTTGGGGCGCACACTGAATCACTGGAGGGTGCTGCGCAACCACAAGTCCTTATCCCACCGCTGAACACCAATGTTAGAACCGGGGTCACCTATTCAGACACGGTAGCTTGGCGCGAGGCAGGAAGGCACCCGAAGGCAATGTGTAAAGCAATGGTACAGCACACACTCACACTGACACAGTAACTAGCATGAAAGGAAGAGACGCCACACCAGGCTGGTTTTAAAAACAAGACTCTTTATCTACTTTTGGTTCAGGTAGGTAACGCTGGGCTCTCACCTAAAACAGGGTGATCCATTCTCATACCCATGAATCAATGCAAGTACACTTCCGTGGCATAAATTCAATTCAGGTAACATTTCTGGTAATCAGGGAGAACACAGGCAACATTTCCTATATGCATGATCATAAAATGCAACCCTTCGTGGGCACGAATGCAACATCAATAACATTTCCTATGCATGTGGATGATCCAAGTAACATTTCTTAGGCATGGGGATCATATAGGCAACATGCACAACTTTTCCTAGGTTCACATTCAATAAAGTTAACATTTCCTATGCAGGTGTATTCGAGGAATAACAGTCCGTATGCAACAGTTAATTCAGGGCATACTTTTTAGGCTGTGTGAACACAACTGAGCAACACTCTCAACCCACCAGGCTCTTACTCAAGGTGGGCGTGCAGACTCCTTCAGGCCCAGTTCATCATTAATCAGGGCAGTTCGGTGCTTACTTTAGGCCCAGTTCACAGCAGTTCCAAGAGGGGCAGGTTCTCTCCTAGCGAGGAGCAGTGATGTGTGAGTTTACAGGCGTCTGGGCCTCAGCTGTCCCTCACTCACCAGCCGATTCCCAGGTGGGCGACCCCTCCCCAGGCAGCCCGCTGCTCTTCTCTCGCGGAGCTCTCACCTGGGGGGGCTGTGGAATTCCATTTCTGGAATGGAGTCCACGCAGGTGGGGAAATCGATTGAGGGGCTCCCTCTGGCAGCGGAGCCCCTCCGGAGATGTTTGTGACCAGCCCCAGGCCTCTGGCCTACTCGCGGCCCAGGAGCCAATGGGGTCGCGGTGTCCTGGGGGCCGTGCGCGGGAGCCAATCAGATGGCGGTTTTCAATGGAGGCAGATACTGCTACGAGATGCGGCCGATGACGCTGCGGTGCCCCGGGTTGCCTGGCAACGCTTGTCCTTGCCCGCTCGGCTCGGCACAGGCCTGCAGCAACCGCGGCGGCCCTCCCTTTGCTTCCGGGGCCGCAGCGAATATTTGGAGCCACCGTGGATTCTTCTTGAGCGGCGCCTGGGCTGCGCGGTGATTTCTGGGGGCCTAAGGCGCATTCTTAGATAGCACTCTAGTCACCTCTATCGGCGCACAACAACACTCCAGGTTCTGGACACAAGACAACGCGCTGCCACCACGCTTAGGTTGTAGGGCACGAGCAGGCTCGGGGGTAACAGCGATGGGGACAGGTAGCAGATTTCTCCCCTATAGCTTTTAAGGGGCACAGCCTCAGCAGGAGGCGGCAAGGCTTATCAGTCTAACACTGGCAGCAGGGGCTTTTAAGACTAGCGCTTGGTTGATACAGCGCTTTAGCTGGTGAACCCCCTGTAGCAGCAGCGCTCACAGAGTCCTCAGTGCTTCAGTCCTAGCGCAGGTGGTAGTAGATCTTGGTTGGGGTTTCCTTGGTTGCAGTATCTTAGGAGATAAGATGGGGGTTGAGCTGGTAGGCACAAGAGGCAGGATGGTTACCTGCAGCACACTGGAGTTGGTCCCCTGGGTTTCCCCCTCCCTGGGCAAGGCCAGCAGGTTGGCAGAGTCCCTCAGCTTTCTTGGGTACAGCAGGGCCTAAGCTCAGTCAGTCTCAGTAGTGTAGGTTCCCCCCTAGGCCCAACCGCCTATACACCGGCAGAAGTTCCCCCAGGTCCAGAGGTGCCCCAACTAACTTGTCAGGTTTACCTCCTTTCCACTTATACCCCTAATTTAGGTGACCCTCCTGAAAGGTGGCAAAGCATAACTCCTCCCTGGGCTGGAAGGTTCCAGGAACTTCTACATGTCTGTCTATGGGACAAAAAGGCGGAACGGCGAGGATAGGGTAGCAGTATGTCCCAGCCTGCTCCTAACTACTGGTGCGTGCATGTACAATGGCCACTCCGCAGTAGCAGGGGCCTGAGGCAGCCATGTTATTAGGAGAGAGCACCTGCACCTCAGCACTGTTTGGCAGTGGTAAGGCGCACAGAGGCCTAGTCCCAACAAAACTTTGGTGGCAAAAATGAGGCGAAAAGGGAAAAAAATGGGGTAAGACCACCCTAGGGCTGACAGGTCTAACAATAGCTATAAACAAAACTCCTCCAGCAAAGAAGGACCTTCAAGGCAAATTCCAGGGAATCCAGGCGCTTTAGTTAAACATAAAATCATTTTGCATCTGGCATTAGTGTCTGTCCCAACGAGTTTCAACTCTACCTCTGAGCCTTACTCACGGGGAAATAAAAGTTCTTAGTTTCAGAAATGACCATATAGGCTCCTTAATTGGATGGTTCACGGAGTCTAAGGGTCATTACATAAGCATGCATGCGCAGGGAAAATAAATAAACCCTTTAATATATTCTGCAGCATTTTAAATTCCTTCCTGGAAATACTGCATTTAAATGTCAATATTCATGGCAGTTCCATGTGCAAAATTCAATACAATTCAAAAGATTGCAAGCATGGCATAGCTTACTGTTAAATGATGTTGCCTTCCTCCACAAAGAATTAGTGAATCTGAAAACATTTCAGTTTACTTCCATTTCTAGTCTCCACTTTCCATTATTTGTGGGGTGCATCCTGTCTTTTCGAAGCAGAGGCAAGCGAGTCAGGCCCCCTTTAGTTCATAAACCACATGTTATTGCTCTATCTTAGGGGCCCCCGACCCCAGCAGGGCGGCTTCAAAGCGGCGGGCTCAGAGCCTTCCACCTTCATATCAAACAAAACTCCTCCAGCAAAGAAGAACCTTGACGCCAAAATACAGGGAATCCAGGCGCTTTATTTAAATATAAAATCATTTGGCATCCGGCTTTAGTATCAGTCCCAGCGCGTGTCAGCTCTACTTCCGAGCCTTGCTCAAGGGAAAATAAAAGTTCTTGCTTTCAGAAATGACCATGTGATTTTATATATATATATATATATATATATATATATAGCCGCCCTGCAGGGTTGGGGGCCCCCAGCATGGAGCTTTCTTCTTAGTGTTGCTGACACTCGTGGGGGCATGACCCACTCACCCTGCGCCAAACCGATGGACTGCCGTGGTTATTTTGATTAGCAGAGGTGAGAAAGGGAGATAGGTGAGGGTACACCTCACTTGGACAGTTTGGAACAACTTGCCATTTCAAAATTATGATGCTGCTGCTCCGTGACAATTTTGGGCACACAGACACTTTATTTCGAAATGCTATTTTTAAAACTGTGCAAGGATGGTAAAGAATGCTATTAAGTAAAAGAATGATATTCTCCATGTGTGCACAAATGAAAACTGATGCATTTTGGAACTTGTGGTGCTATCACGGAAAGTCACATGACTTGATAAATTAGAGCACTTGCAATCATTTTGTAAATTGTTGCCTACCTGTGAACAAGGCTTAACAAACCTGAAACGCGTAAGGTTTGGAGCTGCAGAAAAATTTATTAAATGGCTGGAAATGATTCTGAACCGGGCTCGGCAAATCTTTTCTTGATATATATATATATATATATATATATATATATATATATATATATATATATATATATATTACCTACTGGCGGTCGCCAGTAGGTATATATAGTTAGGATTTTTTCTCTATGGGATTTTTGAAAATTCTATGTCTAATAACTTTGGCGTTTGTGGACGGAATTGGCTGAAATTTTCAGGAAAATGGAACATTTTGTTTCTGAGCAGCCCCCGAAAATTTGGGGGGGTTCGTCAAGGGAGGGCCGAGAAAAAAGGGGGGTCCCAAAACGCGTTTTTCCCATGTTAATTTCCATAGGGCGGTTGGCCTCACTTTTAGCCCGAACGGCTGTATGGATTTGCACGAAACTTGGCAAAATTGTAGGGACCGGTAGCCCGATGTGCCTTTGCTAGGTCTCAATATATGTGCTCCAGTGGATTTTGAGAAATTAACGTTCAAAAAAAGATATATATCTGTAACAGCGCTCCGGGCAGCGATCCGTTTCGCGTACTTTTCGCGTTACGGAGCTTTGCGAAGCGAAGCTGATTGGCTCTCCGGTGTCTGTAAACATTCCAAACAGTCCGTAGCGGCCGCCATCTTGTCTCTCGGTAGGATCGAGAGACAAGAGGAGGCCAAAGCGAAGGGGCAAATGACCATAAGGGGGCATAGTAGATCCTCCGTGAGCCCCTAGGTTTGATGTGGAGGCTTTAAAAGGGCCCCGCGGGGCAAAAAAATTCGTTTTTTTTCGTGGGGTGCGCCCGGTACGCGTAACGGAAAGCGGACTGGGGAGCGTACTACAAGGAAACAAGAATGATTGACTTTTAACTTATTGTATGTTTATAGACTTTTTTTGATTTTTTTTTTTTTCTGCCGAGTGACGTCTCGGCCTATCTCCATGGGATGCAGTCCCTACCATCTCGGCGTTTAAGCCCAGGGGGACCGGTAGTGTGGGAGAGATAACGTCTGTTAACGTTCGATTCGAAGGAAATCAGGAAGTGTTGAAAAACATTGTCTGCGCCATCTTGCCTTTTTTCAAATGCCACACTTTTGTCGTGCACGGCAGCCATTTTAGATGCCTTGACCAGACCCACTCTCTGCACGCTGTCGATCCTTAGCATGGCTCCCCACCCTCGCAAGCATCTCCCCCAGGCACTGGTCACCCCCGCTCTCTGTCTTATGCATGGGCAATAAACCTCCCCCCATCTGCGCTGCTCTTCCTTGAGAATCACACCCTGTGCCCGCCCGACACCTCCCTTTCGCCCTATTCACTACCGCACCCTCTGACACTCCTCTTCCTCTGTGTCTGATTGTCCAGGCCGGTCCCAGGCTATCACCTAGCCCTGCAGATGTAGTTTATGGCCCCAGCTGTAAAGAATCACCTCTCTTCAAAGGAGTTACAGTAGATCAAGGCCCCCACCCGATGAGATCCGTCACACCACACGCGTTCCTACTATCTGAAAACCATCCTGTATTGTGATTGGGGAGGGGACCGAGCCTGAAGCGGAAGATTCCAGGGATGCCTCTTTGTACATCAAAGTTTTTACAATTATGTGTCACATTAAAAATATATAGCACTCCAACAAAGTAGTAGGATTATAAAACTTTAATAACTTATAAATATATACAACGCAACAAAAACAGTAAATACATTTAAACATTTTTTTGAAAAAGAAGCAACAATGGTCAGTAGCTGTGTTTTGTGCGAATAGTCCCAAGGCAGCACAACGTGCTGAGTTCTGGACGGCACCCAGGTGATGTTACCTGGGTGCCGCACTGGTTTTGGGTATCCTACAATGCAGCTCCGAAAAACGGCGTGGGGCGTCCCGGGGGGTGCGGGGGGAGGCCTCGTCAGTAGCGGTCTGTTGTGCGAATAGTCCCAAGGCAGCAGAACACGCCGAGATGTGGATGGCACCCAGGTGATGTCCAGTAAGTTGCTGCACTGGTTTTGGTATCCTACAATGCTGCTCCGAATAACGGCGTGGGGCGCCCCGGGGGGTGGGGTGAGGCGGCGTGAACGGGCCTCCCCAGGTGGAGGCTCGTCTGCTGTAGTGGGGCGCCCCTTTACCGTTTCAGTTGCCATTCCGCCCGCTTTTGGTACACTGTGCCAAAACCCGCCATTCAGCTGAGTTGCGCCCACTCTTGCGGTGCAGCGATAGGCGGCTGCCACAGGACTCTCAAAATGGCGGCAGGCTCTTTCCTTTTTGGGCCTGGTCCACTGAAATGGCCCTGGGACACCTTGGAACTCGGACGCTTGTCTGCTAGGTCTTGGACCCCATTCTCGAAAGCGTCCCCTCAGCCTTGAAGATTCTACAAAAGTCTTGGGGGCCCCCGACTCCTGCAGGCTTCCGGTGGGGAGCGGCTGCCATGATTGCTCGCGGAATGACCACGACGGAGCCACGGATTCTTGGATTTGCTCACGGTTGTTTTGTTCAACTAACCCTCTGGACCAGGAGCTTTTTTGGTAAACATATTCTCAGCCTTTTCAAGACGTTCAGCTGCTCGTTTCTCCATAATGGTGGTGAGCTGGCGGCAGTGTCGTTACTTAAGTGGGTCACGATTTTCAAATGAGCAGTAACATGTGATTATTAGTGTTCCTGTGACTCGTTTGTTATCTGTGGGAAAGTGCTTTGAATACCTAGTTAAGGGAGTCAATGCTCGCTTATCCAGGAGTATACGTAATTGAAGTGAGTGTTACACTCAGTCAATAATGTTAAAGCATGTTTTCAATATAATACGCTAGCGTTAATTGATTTTTGACGTACTATACGCCAATGTTACATGCATTACTTCATCCTAGGAGTAACCCTATGGGTAAACACCCTAAATTATTGCTAGGCACCAGCAAGCGACCCGCAAACACAAAGATAAAGCTAGTAAAAATAGCGAGGAACTGAATATTGCCTACTGTTCCCACAATACATCTTAATGTGCTAGGTGGAGTTATCAGTATAAATACGCAACATAAAGAAAGGACAAATGTTTGTAAACCATGACCAGGGACTTGTATAGTCCGAAACGCATAGGTGGGAAAAACCTACAGGAGAATAAAGAAACAAAATCTAAATTGAAGTGGTGTGCGGCGTCTTCTTGAATGAAGAAATTTTGCTAGAGTGATATATATATATGTGAACAAGCTCCTTTTAGGAGTGAAACGCGTCATGGACGACACCATGTCTTTTTATTTCATCTTTGTGAAATAAATACTTATACTTCATTGGTTAAAATCGTTGCTGCTTCTTTTCATCTGATTGATTAAGGAAAAGTCACGCAAAGAGGTCCTTACCTGATCTTCTTTTCACCGCGGATTGGTGGCACAGGAACATTGTTATATATATATATATTCACTGAAAAAACCATAGGTTATACACCATATATAGTTAGGAATTAGCATTTAAAAAACCTTATTTTACTCACACAAAACCATTGAAATTCCATATATAGTTAGTTGCACTAACTATATATCGCGCACCCGCAATCCACTGCTGATCATGTCACATATTACATCATTCATGACATGGTCAGTGACATCACTGATGACATCACTGATGACATCTCAAATGACATCACTGATGACATCACTGATGACAACATCCAGTGACTGTATTTTTCTGTAAAGTTAAAATATGTCTTGAGTGGATGTATAAGTGTCTGGATGAAGGATTTAGTAGGTGCATGACTGACTGTATGAGTGAGTGATTAAATGTGTCTCACTGAATGCATGGGTTAGTGACTAAACTGTCTTAATTTGTGCATCATTATGTCTGTTGTTCTGTAAACTGCTGCATGTGTTGATCATTAGCTATACGAGAGGCTATATGTGTTATTAATTGGTTGCCCAAGTATTTCTATGGGAGATTGAGTTTGTGTGGGGGTGGCTGGAAGGTGTGTGACTCTATGCATAGATGTGTGAGCAGTTTATTCACTAGGTGTATGAGTTCAAGAGTGCATGTGGAAACAGCTACATGGGCAGTTGACTGTGTGCATGAGTGTATTGATGAGTGAATGGATATCTCAATGCTACATGTCATAGTAAGTACATATGTAAAACACAGTACATGTGAGAGTTGGCATATATAAATAACTGTGCATGAGAGCCACTGAATGAGTGAGTGGTTGTATCGATCATTGTGAACTTGTATCAGGGATTGTATAAGAGAGTAAATATGTGTTAGTATATGTTTCAATAAGTAAGGTGTGTTTAACTGTATAGTTGAAGAAATGGAGGTGAGATTGTTTCTTTGCATGACTGACTGGGTGTGTGAGTAACTCCATGGATGAGTGGCAGTGTGTGAGTGTCTGTATACACTGAGTGTATCTAAGGTTATATTAGAGTCTGAAGAGGTTTATCGTATTAGCACAAGAATGATGTCAAATGAGATGTCATCAGTGATGTCATCAGTGATGTCATTTGAGATGTCATCAGTGATGTCATCAGTGATGTCACTGACCATGTCATGAATGATGTAATATGTGACATGATCAGCAGTGGATTGCGGGTGCGCGATATATAGTTAGTGCAACTAACTATATATGGAATTTCAATGGTTTTGTGTGAGTAAAATAAGTTTTTTTAAATGCTAATTCCTAACTATATATGGTGTATAACCTATGGTTTTTTCAGTGAATTTTCAAGGTTTTGTAAATGCTAATTCCAACTATATATGGTCTATAACCTATGGTTTTTTCAGTGAATTTCAATGGTTTTTTAATAGCAAATATCATAAGCTGTCGAATGTCAAGTACGTGGTAAGTAAAAACATTTTCGTGTTTATGCACACTGATCTGCTTTGAATACTGCCCCCCACCCCTCATTTCTATTAGGAGTACTCTCTCTTTGCAGATAGTGAAGGGTAGTTAACGCAGCCCTTTGCCCCCTTTGTAATACGTCGTGCCTGCTTCTCTCTCCATTTGATTGATTGTTCTCTTTGGTTCATTCTCTATTTACAAACAAGCACAGAGTCGCAATACTCTGTTTAGTCTTTGCAGATAGCGAAAAATCGTGTAAAAAAACAAAAGGAATCGAGCAAAATCAGTAGGCCACTAATGGGATCTCTTTTTGACCTCGCTAAAATAGAAACATTAGGAACAAACTGTTGAAAATAGCAATGCGTATGTACATAAGCGGCGTTCATTTGTGTTCACAGTACCCCTTGTTGATTGTTTCAATCGAGCATTGAATTGTTCGAAGTTAATTCTCTTAAGGATCTTCTCTACCTGCAAACGAGGAAGAATAGGAATATTCTCTCTCCCTTTGCAGATAGTGAAGGGTAGGTAACGCAAGCCTTTAACACGTCGTACCTATTTCATTCCTCATTGATTGATTGATTGTCCGAACATTGACTGTTTGGGAATTAGTTCTTTTTGGAGGTATTCCCTGTTTGCAAATAAACGTAGGAAAATCTTTGCAAGTAGTGAAAGGGTACGTAATGCGGACCTTTCACCCCCGTTGTAATCTGTCATGCCTATCTACTCCCCACTGATTGATGCACCTTTTTCACCCGGACCATTTACTAGAGATACGTCATCTGGCCCGACCAGAGAGCACCCCTAGTGAAAAGGACATATGCAATAATAACGAAGTGATCACTGTATCCTGTTAACAGAAACTTTACCATGAAACAACCTGGAAAGAAAAAAATAGGAAAACGAAAATCAGTAGGCCACTGATGAACATGAACTTTTATTAAACAACAAACAAAGAAACGATAACATAACGTAATGATAAAACCTATTAATGTCCTAGAAACAAGAAAACGTTAAAGTATGCCAGTGGTGAGAGACCAGAAAAACAGTCCGAGAAACCAAATCACCCCTCGCTGTCCCAACTCATGCACTCTGAAAAGTTCAAAGTTTTGAGGAGTGCTTGTAACATTGTCTGAAGCCTATTTGCAATTGCTTCATCTTCACTATTCTTAAAGTAAGTGGGGGCTGTTGTGATGCGGTGCCACCCTGAACCGCTTGACGGAGGCCCCCGAGGGACGGTGTCATGTCGCGGACTCGGAGGGGGCGCTTGGCTCCGGCCCCCTCCCCAAGTCGTGTTGCCCTGGTGTGGCCTGAGATCGCCCCCGACATAGGTGGCCGGCTCCCGGGGTCAAGCGGAACTTTTTTCCTTTTGGTGACTCTTCCATTCTTCACCTTGTCCCACAATCCGTTTCACCTAAAGACACGCTGTAGTGGGGCACCCCTTTTCCGTTTCATTTGCCATTCAGCCCGCTTTTGCTACACTGTGCCTCTTCCGCTATTCAGCTGTTTACCGCCCGCTCTTTCGACTACAGCGTCTCGCTCACCATGTACTTGAGTTGCTCCCGCTCTTGCGGCGCAGCGATAGGCGGCTGCCACAGGACTCTCAAAATGGCGGCCATCTCTTCAGATTTGGGCGTGGTCCACTAAAATGGGCCTGCGACACCTTGGAACTCGGACGCTTGTCTGCTAGAGCTTGGGCTCCATTCGCGAAAGCGTCCCCTCATCCTTGAAGATTCTACAAAAGTCTTGGGGGCCCCCGACTCCCGCAGGCTTCTGGTGGGGAGCGCCTAGCATGATTGCTCGTGGAATGGCCACGACGGAGCTACGAAATGGTGGTGCTCTCATGCTAACGCCAGCTTCAGTCTGAAACATCCAGAAACACTGTAGACTACCAATTCGATCAGTTCCGGTAGCGCTCCAACGTGACCCGGTAGAGAAGAACTTGCCCTCCCCTCTTTGACTGATGGTTCTTGTTGCCTGTCCCTTCTGTTGTCATTTAACAGAACTATTTAGCCTGCTGAAAGGGGTTGTGTGCCGTCCGCTGGTTGGTGGAGACATTTTGACTATATTCTGGACCTGCGTTGTCGCGTAATGCGTCATATGACGCGCCGCGTTAGAAAGTTTAATAAATTATGAAACACAATAAACAATCCTTAAAAAAATAAAAAAAATAAAAAATAATCAACAAAACCAACAATCAATTAACATACAGTATTTGAAAAGTCTATCATTCATTTTTCATTGCAGTACGCTGCCCAGAAAGCTTCCCGGTTCCCGGACCGGGCGCTAC
Source organism: Lissotriton helveticus (assembly GCF_964261635.1). Classification (NCBI taxonomy): domain Eukaryota; kingdom Metazoa; phylum Chordata; class Amphibia; order Caudata; family Salamandridae; genus Lissotriton; species Lissotriton helveticus. The sequence goes on along the minus strand of NC_136061.1, from coordinate 1,658,388,558 downwards.
CCACGCAAAAAAACAAAAAAAACGGTATATATTTTTTTGCCCTGCGAGAACCTTTCAAAGCCTCCACATCAAACCTAGGGGGTCAGGGACGATCTACTATGCCCCCTTATGGTCATTTGCCCCTTCGCTTTGGCCTCCTCTTGTCTCTCGATCCTACAGAGAGACAAGATGGCGGCCGCTACGGACTGTTTGGAATGTTTACAGACGCCGAAAAACCAATCAGCTTCGCAAACCTCCGTAACGCGAAAAGTACGCAAAGCGGAGCGCTGTTACAGATATATATCTTTTTTTGAACGTTAATTTCTCAAAATCCACTGGAGCACATATATTGAGACCTAGCAAAGGCACATCGGGCTACCAGTCCCTACAATTTTGCCAAGTTTCGTGCAAATCCATTCAGCCGTTCGATTATTATTATTATTTTTTTTTTTGCCCCGCGGGGCCCTTTTAAAACCTCCACATCAAACCTAGGGGGTCAGCGAGGATCTACTATTCCCCCTTATGGTCATTTGCCCCTTCGCTTTCGCCTCCTCTTGTCTCTCGATCCTACCGAGAGACAAGATGGCGGCCGCTACGGACTGTTTGGAATGTTGACAGACGCCGGAGAACCAATCAGCTTCGCTTCACAAAGCTCCGTTGCGCGAAAAGTACGCGTCCTGGGACGCTGCCAGGTCCGCTGTTACAGATATATATCTTTTTTTAAACGTTAATTTCTCAAAATCCACTGGAGCACATATATTGAGACCTACAAAAGGCACATCGGGCTACCAGTCCCTACAATTTTGCCAAGTTTCGTGCAAATCCATTCAGCCGTTCGGGCTAAAAGTGAGGCCAACCGCCCTATGGAAATTAACATGGGAAAAATGCGTTTTGGGACCCCCCTTTTTTCTCGGCCCCCCCTTGACGAACCCCCCCTAAATTTTCAAAGGCTGCTCAGAAACAAAATGTGCCATTTTCCTGAAAATTTCAGCCAATTCCGTCCACAAACGCCAAAGTTATTAGACATAGAATTTTCAAAAAACCCATAGGGAAAAAATCCTAACTATATATACCTACTGGCGACCGCCAGTAGGTAATATATATATATATATATATATTGGTTCAAGGTTGGAGAGTAATGACGCTCTTATGGTGGTTCGTTGCTCTTCGGCGGAACCAAGCTGATAACACATCATTTCACATTTTCTCCCCTGCTGGAAAGAATTTGAGCCGCACACGAAACTTATTATGTGTCGATTTTAATGATGGATTAAAACAGCATGAGGCATAGTCCTGACGCGTTTTGTTCTCCGTGGAACTTTTTCGAAGGTAAGCCTTGCACCTAAACACGCCGTTTGTTTCCCCAGTCTGATGTTCTCAATTTCAATTCACTTCCTCTGGTGGCGTTCTCATTTTGAATTCATTTCCTCTGATGATGGAATTTCATGATTGCATTATGGGACCTGTGGTTCAGAAGGCTGTGTCACAGTTTCTTCCCTCCAATGGGCAGTGCAATTTGCATACTGTTTAGAATGTGGATCACTCATATTTTAAGTTTACAACATTCTCAGGCAAAGGTTTCCCCGTGTCAGCCCACTTTCAAAGCTGACTTGGGTCCAATACCGAGGCCAGTCCTCGGCGGCACCACATTCTCCTTTTCTGTTTTAACGAGTTACACATTAGTTCAAGGTCGGAGAGTGATGGCGCTCTTGTGGTGGTGCGTTGCTCTTCGGCGGAACCAAGCCAATAACACATCATTTCACATTTTCTCCGCTGCTGGAAAGAATAGGAGCCGCGCTCGAAACTTATTATTTGCCGATTTTAATGATGGATTAAACAGCATGAGGCATAGCCCTGACGCGTTTCGTTCACCGTGGAAATTTTTCGAAGGTAAGCCTTGCACCTAAACACGCCGTTTGTTTCCCCAGTCTGATGTTCTCAATTTCAATTCACTTCCTCTGGTGGCGTTCTCATTTTGAATTCATTTCCTCTGATGATGGAATTTCATGATTGCATTATGGGACCTGTGGTTCAGAAGGCTGTGTCACAGTTTCTTCCCTCCAATGGGCAGTGCAATTTGCATACTGTTTAGAATGTGGATCACTCATATTTTAAGTTTACAACATTCTCAGGCAAAGGTTTCCCCGTGTCAGCCCACTTTCAAAGCTGACTCGGGTCCAATACCGAGGCCAGTCCTCGGTGGCACCACATTCTCCTTTTCTGTTTTAACGAGTTACACAGTAGTTCAAGGTCGGAGAGTGATGGCGCTCTTGTGGTGGTGCGTTGCTCTTCGGCGGAACCAAGCCAATAACACATCATTTCACATTTTCTCCGCTGCTGGAAAGAATAGGAGCCGCACTCGAAACGTATTATTTGCCGATTTTAATGATGGATTAAACAGCATGAGGCATAGCCCTGACGCGTTTCGTTCACCGTGGAAGTTTTTCGAAGGTAAGCCTTGCACCTAAACACGCTGTTCGTTTCCCCCAGTCTGATGTTCTCAATTTGAATTCACTTCCTCTGGTGGCGCTCTCATTTTGAATTCATTTCCTCTGATGATGGATTTTCATGATTGCATTATGGGGCCTGTGGTTCAGATGGCTGTGTCAGAAACACCCTGATCCCCTAGGCCCACAAGGACCCTCAAGGCCAACATTTTTCTTTTTTTTTAATTTAAAAACGCGTACCCCGTGAAAAAGAAAAAAACCCTGGTCTGCTTTTTTTCAAATAAGCCCCCGGGGGACCAAATCCCAGGGGCATAATGCAAAAAAGTGTGGGGGGGCCCAATCCCCCCCACACTGTCCCGGGGACCGCCCCCCCGGGGCAAAGTAATTATGATAGCTGGGGCACACGGCCCCCCGCAGCCCCGGGGACCGCCACCCCCCAGGGCTTTGATATTAATGATGGAGGGCCTCTAAGGCCCCCCGAGCCCCGGGGACTGCCACCCCACGGGTCTTTATTACTCAGTATGCGGGGGGGGCTCACGGCCCCCCCGCAGCCCCGGGGACCGCCACCCCCCAGGGCTTTGAATAATGTTTTTATTTTTTTTTAAAACCTGTGTGGGGGGTTTAAGCCCCCTCACACGCCCCGGAGACCGCCACCACCCTGGGGCACTAATTTTTAAAATAGGGGGGTCCGTGATGGACCCCCCAGCCCCGGGGACGACCACCTCCCGAGGCTTTACAATTGTTGGGCGTGGGGCCGTGGGGCCGCGTGGCCCCCCTCCTGGAGCCCTTGATGGCCCTGGGGACCGCCACCCCCCAGGGCAGGGTCCTGCAGTGTCCCGGGATGCCTACCCCTGGGACACTGCTGTTTGGCATGGTAGGGGGGGAGCCTCGCGGCTCCCGCCCTTCCATAGCAAACTTCTTTGGTTTTTGGTAGAGAGAGCAGGGAACCTGCTCACTCTTCCAAAAACCAAAGACTATTGCGTTTCTGCTAACATGCTGCTCCCCATGCAGAAAAGCAATGCCGGCTCCCGCAGGATGCGGGGAATCGGCAGGGACTGTGGGGGGCTTGGGGACCCCCCCACGGCCCCCAATGAGGAGTGCCAGGCCCCGGGGGATAGGGTCCCTGGGGCCAGAACTGGCCCAGGAGGAGGCCCACACGCCCCCCTCCCACAAAAATAAATTAAATAAATTAAAAAAGGCTGGCCCCGGGGGATGGGGTCCCCGGGGCCAAAGGTGGCCACAGGAGGGGGGAAAAGCAGCCCCCCTCCTAATTATTATTTTTTTTTTTTAAAACGACCCATGCCCCAGGGGATGGGGTCCCCGGGCCGGAGTATGCCCTGGGAGGGAGGCCACGTGGCCCCCTTCCCGATTAAAAAAAAAAAAAAAAAATGGGGGCAGGCCCTGGGGATGGGGTCCCCAGGGCCAAAAAAAAAGAAAAAGAAGGGGGGCTTCTTTAAAGTATTTTTTTTTTAAATGGGATCGGGAGGAGGCCACGCCCCCTCCCGGCACCTCTCTGCAAACGCGCCCCCTGGCGCGTTTGCAGAGGTGAACTAATTCCACTTGCATACTGGGGGTCCCTGTGGGCCAACTAGCCCACCAGGAGCCTACAGTATGGGCCAGGGGGCTCCCTTGCAGAGAGGTGTAATGAGGCCATGCCCATTTTTACACCTCTCTGCAACGCAGCCCCCTGGCGCATACTGGAGGTTGCTGGTAGGCTAGTTTGCCCTCCTCTACCCCAAGTATTCAAGGGGAATTAGTTCCCCCTCTGAAAAATCGCCAGGGGGCTGCGTTGCAGAGAGGTGTAAAAAGGGGCGTGGCCTCATTACACCTCTCTGCAACACACAGTTCCCTGGCACATACTGGAGGTTCCTGGTGGGCTAGTTGGCCCCCAGGGACCCCCAGTATGCAAGGGGAATTAGTTCCCCCTCTGAAAAAGCGCCAGGGGGCTGCGTTGCAGAGAGGTGTAAAAAGGGGCGTAGCCTCATTACACCTCTCTGCAACGCAGCCCCCTGGCGCATACTGGCGGTTCCTGGTGGGCTAGTTGGCCCCCAGGGACCTCCAGTATGCAAGGGGAATTAGTTCCCCCTCTGAAAAAGCGCCAGGGGGTTGCATTGCAGAGAGGTGTAATGAGGCCATGCCCCTTTTTCTACCTCTATGCAACGCAGCCCCCTGGCGCATACTGGAGGTTCCTGGTGGGCTAGTTGGCCCCCGTGGACCCCCAGTATGCAAGGGGACTTAATCCCCCAACTTAGAATGCGGTACGGGGCGTTTTTGCACAGTGGTGAAGGTACGGGGCGGGACTAGTGGTGATATGTGTGCAAACATGCCCTGTGGTGCATTTTAAGTTGGGGAATTAATTCTTCTTCAATCCAGAGGTCCCCTAGGGGCCAACTAGTCCAACAGGTACCTCCAGTAAGCACCACGGAGCTGCGTTGCAGAGTGTTGTAAAAAGGGGGTGTGCCCTCTGAACACCTGTCTGCAACGCAGCTCCCTGGTGCATACTGGAGGTACCTGGTGGGCTAGTTGGCTCAAAGGGGACCTCAGGATTGAAGATGAATTAATTCAATTTCAATATTTTTAAAAACATTTATTTTTCAATTTATATAAAAAATATGCAATGTAATTTAAAAAATAAAATATCTAAAAATAAATAATTTAAAATAATGTAGTAAATCAGTATAAAAAATATAACAATACATTTACAAATTATCATTTACAAAACCTTTGAAATTCACTGAAAAAACATTAAGTTTCAGCCACGTTATAGTTAGGAATTAGCATTTAAAAAACCTTAGAAATTCACTGAAAAAACCATAGGTTTCAGTCACTTTATAGTTAGGAATTAGTATTTAAAAAGCCTTAGAAATTCACTGAAAAAACCATAGGTTTCATACATGTTATAGTTAGCTGGACATTTCACTCATACAAAGCCATTGAAATTCCCCCGTTATAGTTAGTTCAGCTAACTATAACTTGCGCACCCGCAATGCACTGCTGATGACGTCATATATTACATCACTCATGACATGGTCAGTGACATCACTCATGACATCTCAAATGACATCACTGATGACATCACTGATGACATGCATCATCCTTGTGAAGGAGTGTCAGACCTCCTCTCAGCGTAATATAATCCTTGATTCACACATTCAAAAATAGAAACTAAAATTTTCAAAAAAATGGAGATACCAATACCAGTTAGAACAACCTATTCAGTAATTCCAAAATCTACATACACATTCACTCATTCACCAACAGTTCTATATAGTCACTCATACATGTACTCACTCATCATATGTACTCATACACCTATACATCCTGTTACACACCGACACTCATCCATAGAGTTACTCACACACAAACTCACACATGCAAATGAACTATCAAACATCAATTTATTTGCATATACAGCTATACACACACCACTACACTTACTTTTACAGAAATGTACACATACTTATTCTCTTAAACAATCACCTATAGAAACACATACTTATTTATACAGGAACTCGTCCAATCTCTCCCTCTCACATATAATCACTTATATACATCAATACTCACATATACTAGATTAAAACATATGTAGTTACTCATAAAGATACTATTGAGACAGTCATTGACTCTCTAACACACCCATAAACACACTCATCCACCCATACAGTCCTGCACACATGCTGTCCTCAAAACACATACAAACAGTGAGTCACTCATTCAAGCATCTATACGCTAAGTAATATCCCCCACCAAACTATACAGACACTCATACTGATACTCAAAAAAAAAACTAATAACTCATATACACACTCATGTAGCTACTCACCAACCCATGCAGCCACTTATAGACAAAGTAAGACACTAATTCAGATATTTACATATTTAAACAATACTCGCTAATACATTTATTCACTAAGATACACTTAATAAGTCAGTTATGCAATCATTTTTACAAAAAAACATCCATTCAGATACTTATTTACCCATTTATTCTTCCATCGACCTTTAGATATACATATATAAAAAATATTTATTTTTCAGAAACACACATATTCACTAAATGATGTCATCAGTGATGTCATGAGTGATGTCATCTGAGATGTCATCAGTGATGTCATGAGTGATGTCACTGACCATGTCATGAGTGATATAATATTTGACGTCATCAGCAGTGTATTGCCGGCGCACGAGTTATGGTTAGCTGAACTAACTATAACGGGGGAATTTCAATGGTTTTGTATGAGTGAAATGTCCAGCTAACTATAACATGTATGAAACCTATAGGCTTGACAGGGGATGCACACTCTGGGAAAACATGGCGGCCAGCTAGATAGCCAGTCGTGGGTGCCGGAGGCAGAGGTGGCGCGTTAGGTCAATGTAAGCCTCTACGCGAAGCAAAGAGAGGTGAAAAAAGAGGCGAAAGCACTGTGGTTAAGTCCAAACCTGATTTTGAAGAGGCATCTGGAGATTTTCATGGAGATTGACACCGCGCGAAGCTGCGGCGTTTCTGGGCAGTGTATGGCGGCTCGGGATGCAGTGAGCTCACCCGGTCAAGTGGAGGTGGAGGTGGAGTTTCCTACGGGGAGAGAGCCATGGAGCAGAGCTGCAGCCGAGGTAGGGAGAGGTAGGAGAGCGGCAGAGAGGATCCAGTTTCGTGCTGTGGGGGCCTCTGGCAGGGGTGGAGGCAGCACTAAGAATGAAGAAGCAGGGAGAGTTTGTTTTCAACACCCTGCAGGAGCCTGTTCTTCGGACACTATCAGGGGAAGTAAGGAGGGAGGAACGGGAGGGGTGGTCTGCCTGAGTACAGGGAAAGAGAAGAAAATCAGCAAAACTGCAGTAAAAGAAGTTAAACAAGAGGATGCTAGGTATATTTTGAGGAGCGCAGGGAGGTGAGTAGGAGAGGTGAAGGCAGCAAACCCACAAAAGAAAGAAGTTGGGGACTGGTACACCAGGGTGCAGAGTGAAGAGGATATAGGAAACACAGGAATTACACCAAAAAACACTATAAAAAAAGTATATCAGGCAAGGTAGTAAGGGAAAGGCAGGTATACTAGATAAAAAAAAAAAAATTACCCCTTCTCTGAATTCCTTTTTTAAAACCTTGCCAAAAACGTTGATACTGCGGAAAGATCCTCACCCTGCCGTTCCAGCAATTTCAGAACTACCTAAGGGAGAGATAGAAGTTGGGGGGCAGCAGGGTGCCTCGTCAGAAACTAGTTTGATAGACTGGTCAGACCATTTGAGCCCAAATAGATATCAAGTGTTGGATACAGACATGGAGGAGGAGAAGCAAGATACAGTAAAAAAAGTGGATTTGGCGGATGGTGTGGAGGGTATTAGTGAGTATGTGATTTTGGGTGATGAAAATTTCCCTTACCCTTCTCCCGGAATACCGAGAAGCAGGGGGGCAACAGGAAGTGATGAGGTACCACACACGAGCCCTCCAGTGTTTGAAGATTTGGATGTTTCAGTTATTGCTCTCTTAAAGAAGTTGGATATGGATGTCCACAAGGGCTTTGAAGAATCAAAGGCAAATCAGGAAGGGATTAGAGAGGCTTGTAGTCTCCTGGAAGCTAAATTTGATGAGTTGAACTTGCGTACGGCGGCACTGGAGCTGGAGGTCAAAGAGATTAGAGGTAAAGTGGAGGAGAATAGTAAAGAGCTGGAAGATGTTAGGTTCAGGGAAAGGGCCCACGAGGAACGGTTAGAAATATTTCAAAATATGCAACGCAGAAACAATTTAAACATTTTGAAACTTCCAGAGGGGAAAGAAGGATCCGATATAAAAGGGTATGTGTTTCGGCTGTTAAAGACAGAATTACAGTTAGAAGAAACTGAGGAGCAGATTGCTATAGATATTCAAAGGATACATCGTGATCCCTTTAGACTGAACCCAAACCGCTCTAAGCCCAGGAGAATCTTGATAAATTTCCTGACATATAGTTTAAGTGAAAAAAAAATGGGAGTGGCCCTGAAAAAAGGTGCTGTAATGGTAGATGGAGGTAGAGTGGAGGTCAGGTCAGACCTGTCAACTGTAACTGCGAACAGGCAGTGGGAGTTAGGCAAAAGGATTGAACCCCTAAAGAGTCTGGGAGGCACGGTGCAATTGAAATTTCCGTTTTTTTTAAAAAGTTATGTGGAAGAATAAAATGCATACGTTTTGGTTTGTTGAAGATGTGGATGGCTTCCTGGAGCAGTGTCAAAGTGAGTGTGCTTAGTAAAGGTAGTCAAGCCGCGTAGAGGTTTATTTTTAATTTTTTTAAAGTAGTGAATACAGATTGCAAGAAGCGACCGTCTGTAGTAGGCACCCGAAGGGTCCAGGAAGGGCCAGAGGAGAGTTGGTTGGGTTTTCCAGGGAGGGGGGTAGGTGGCAGGGGGTAGGAGGATAGGGGGCGGGGGAGGTGGAGGGTTAGGGGGGGTGGGTACTGGGAAAAAACTTGAAAAAGTCCTTATAAGCGACCTTCTCGCGAGGTGGATTGAGATTATTTACCGGGTTTGCTATGAAAGGTGTAGTGTGTCAGAGTTAAATTTTCTGTCATGGAATGTGAACGGTTTACGAGTTAAGTCAAGGAGGGACCTAATTTTAAAATATTTGAGGGACCTCTCAGTTCATATTATGATTTTTCAAGAGACGCATTTAACTGGGGAAGAGAGTAAGCAATTCTTTGCTTCACAGCGTTGGCTGATGCATGCTTTTTACACTCCTCAACTGGCAGTCACGAAAGGTATTGCAGTTTTGGTTAGACAAGGGGTAGACTGTTTAGTCGAAGGGGAGGTGGCAGATGGTAAGGGTAGATGGTTGATTGTGAGCCTTAAGATAAGAGGTCAATCGTACAACATTATAGGATACTATGGTCCAAATCAAGATGACGTGGGGCCCTTAGATGAATTGGCTAGGGAGATAATAGGTTTTTCGGGTAAAATTATTTTTGCAGGTGATTTTAATACAGTGTTGGATTATAAGCTAGATCGATCATCTAACAGCAGGGTGTTAGTAAACACGAAAATGTCGTATAGAGTCAAGGGTTTGATGGCCCAGTTAGGGCTGTGTGATGTATGGAGACAGAGGTCCGGCCAGTTATTAGGTTATACTTATTATAATAAAAAGTATAGTCATAGATCACGGATAGACTATATTTTGACAGAGCTTAGATTGATGGACAGTGTGACACAGGTAGCTCATGTAGGTGTTCATCTTTTGGACCATTCAGCAGTCACTCTGGCTTTAAAGATGGAAAACGGCAATCTGGGTTCAGTTTGGAGGTTGGATCGCACAGTTTTGTATCACCACGAAGCTTCGGAAAGTTTAAGCCAGGTGATTGAAGTCTTTTTGGAGAAGAATGTGGGGTCAGCAAAAATTGATATCGTCTGGGACACATGCAAGGCTTTTCTTCAGGGAAGGCTAGGGGCTTTGGGAGTAAGTAAAAGGAGATCCTACTTTAATAGAGTAGATGTATTGGAAAAGAAAATTCGTCAGCACGAGGCAGAGATAGTGAGTGCGGGGGGCCTCGAGGCAGAGGAAAGGATTGCTCAGGAGTTGGCTGAGTTAAAAGCAGAGCTGGGTTTGGTCCTAAGTAATAGGGTTAAGGAGAAATGGGATGCCAGTCAACTGGCGCATTTTCGAGTATGGAGAGGGGACAAGCAAACTATTAGCTTGGAAGGCGAGGAAAGATCGGGCTCGGAATTTGATCAAGGAAGTGAAAGAGGGGGAGTCAGGGAGACTAGTCACTGACACTAAAGATATCGCGGAGGCTTTCTATAGATACTTTGAGGAAGTTTATAGGGAGGATCTTGAACCGGATGCACAAGTAGTAGACCAGTGGGTGAAGGCTTGAAACCACTGTCTTAAGAGCTTCAGGAAATTCTGAATCAAGAGATTTTGCCGGGAAAAGTGGAAGCTGTAATTAAGCACGTGAAGACAGGGAAGGCACCAGGTCCGGATGGGCTTCCTGCTGAGGTTTATAAGGTGTTGTCAGGGAGTTTAGCTCCTATATTAACTCAATTGTTTAATGATGTTTATTTGGGAAGAGCTTCGCTCCCGTCATCATGGAATGAGGCGAATATTATAGTACTGCCTAAACCTGGGAAATCGCCAAAGTACATGGATTCGTACAGGCCGATTTCGCTTTTAGATTGCGATTATAAGCTTTTCGCAAAGATCATGGCGGATAGGCTTGGTAAGGTTGTTCCTCAGATAATACATGAAGACCAGAGAGGCTTCATTAAGGGCAGGTACTTGAAGGAGCTGACCTTTTCTCTAATAGGGAGTAAAGACGTGGCTTCTACGCATAACCTTCCCTTGGCGGTAATCGCGCTGGATGCTGCCAAGGCGTTTGATCGGGTGAACTGGGTATACCTAAAGGCCCTGATAAATCATCTTAAGTTGGGGGTAAGCTTTAATTTGGTCTTGGCATTAATATTTCAATCTCCCACATCTAGGGTATTAGTGAACAGGACATTAACCCAGCCAATAAAAGTAATGAGAGGCACGAGACAAGGGTGTCCTCTTTCTCTCCTTTTATTTCATCTTTACATCGAACCCTTAGGTTGCAGGATTAGGGAGGCAGAGAGGATTCCCCCTTTTGAATTTCAGGGATAGGCATGGAAGATTGGGCTATATGCCGATGATATAGGTATTTTAACCTCCAACTTGCAGCAGTCGATGGGATGTTTAGATGAATTTACTAAGGAATTTGGGGCGATCTCCGGATACCTCATAAATGCTGACAAGACAGAGGTTATGTCCTGGAATTCAAAGGCAGAGGGCATAGTTTGCAAATCAGAGATACATTATTTAGGGGTGAGAATAACACAAGACATAAGGGACCTCACCAAAGTAAATTTTGTTAAAGTGAGGAAAGGGATTTCTTCTGCTCTGTGAGGGTGGGCGCACCTCCCGTTGACACTGTATGGTCGAGTCAACTTGGTGAAAATGATACTTTTACCCAAGATAACTTTTTTGTTTGATTCACTCCCGCTTTTATTTGAGAAGGATTGGCTTGGGAGGCTGCAGAGTGAGATAGGCTCATTTATTTGGGCGTCAAAAGGGTCCCGCTTATCATGGAAAAAGATTAGGAGAAAGCTTTTGAAAGGAGGGCTGGCGGCCCCGGATTTTCAGATCTATTCATGGGCCTTCCTGCTGAAGAATTGTAGAATGCTGCTGGCTACCCCGGGGAGTTAAGATATAGGGAAAATGTTGGCTGCATTGCTTATTATGGAGAATATGAAGCAACATGGATTCATGTACAAATTTGCCGATCCAAAGTACTTAAAAAAAATTAGATTAAAAGTGTTGAAAGATCTAGCAACGGTCTGGTTTAAAATTAGGAGGGTAACAAAAATACCATATTACAGTTTTATGGCACCGATTTGGGACACGCCAGGAGCTCCTCTTTGGTCTAAGGACGTGTTGGCGACAGCACTGAAAGTCGATGGTCCTCAGAGGTGGGGGGAGTTGTTTACGGAGGGCGCCCTAGTTCCATGGGGTTATTGGGAACATGAGTGGGGACACAAATTTTCAAGGTTTAAATATCTACAGATCCAAAGTTGGGCGGCCGGCAAGGAAAATTTATTTGGTCAGCATAATGTTTTCGAAGAGAAGTTGGGGTCGGAGACGCAGATTAAGAAAGAAGTTGCGCAGTGGTACTGGTCAATAGTGGAGTTGGAGGATGGACCGTTTACACTGCTGGAGGTCCTGTGGGGAGAGAGCTTGCCGGAGATTGCTTCAGAAGATCAACGGCAAGCAACAATGTTGATTCTGTACAAAGTGGTTAAACCTGCAAATTTAAGGAGAAATCACTTGTTCACCCTCCACTGGGCAGACTGGTCTCCCAGAAAACGTTCAAAGTTTAAGGCTGGCGGAATGGTGGTGTGTCCTAAATGCAATAGCCCTAATGAAGACGATCTACATATGTTTGTTACCTGTCCGGCGATAAAGGAATTTTGGGATGCTGTAAGTACCTGCCTGTCATCCGTACTGGGCCAGCAGATCAAGGTAAGTCCTGAACTTGTTATGACTGGAAGATTGGATCTACAAGGTAAGGGCTTGGATGATAAAGCAAAACTTGTGTTTTATGCCATACTGCTGGCCTGGAGAGAGATATGTAGAATGTGGGTGTCTGCAGATCCTCCTACAGATTTGAAATGGATAAGAGCGATGAGAGCTATTGCTAAGTTGGATATTGTGGATCGGCAAAAGAAAAGACATAGATTCTGGACTCCCTTTTTGTTATGTTTTGGGTGAAGGGTTGGGTTGTTAAGATAAAGGTGTGTGAAGTCCTATGATTAAGCTTTCTCCAAATCTCGGCTGGTATAAGTTCCGAGGAAGACCGGTTAAGGTGGTATACTTCCTCCTAAGAGCTAAAAAGCCAACATATGAGATGAGATGCCCAGGGGCGGGATCGTGAAACTCGGGGCGAGGAGAGGGCAAATAAGGACAATAAAAAAAAAGAAATAAAAATTATGAAACGTATGGTTTTTTTCAGTGAATATATATATATATATATATACATATATATATATATATATTTATATATATATATATATATATATAACTGCTCCACTTGCCCCAAAATATCCCAGCCGGGATTGAAAGCAAAATAAGGCACTCACGGAGTCTGTCAATCTCAGCGGCAGTATTTATTAAACAGACGCGTTTCGGGAGAAAGCTCCCTTCGTCATTGTTTCACAAAAAACGCGCGTAGCAGCAGCTTGTTATAACATTTCATTTCCGTCAAAGCGGGTATAGACATAAACGTAGGACAGCCTACACATCTCAGTTGTATGCGCCATCTTGTAGTGTCTAATACCTTCATTTGCCACAGGTAGATGTGTAGTCACATTGAATCTTTCACCTTAATGCATAAATGCAAGTTATAATTCATTCTATTCGATGTTGATGGCCATGGGGTTGACTGATAACTCACGTAAACGTGAACAATTAAAACGCTAAGATGCGTATTCAATGTCCGCCGTGAATCGGCTTAGGCAGGAAGCACACTGCCTCTTAGTTACAAGCACCAGTGTGGTGCAAAATGACTACAGACCAACAGGTCTGCCTGTCAAGATCTTGCCGTGGATCGGCATCGCACGTGCAAAAAAATGTTTTGTATTGTATGACTTTGTGTATTTGTAAAAGAATGTGGAATTGTCAAAATTTTTGGTTTATGACTATTTGTGTAGTGTTTTTCTTGTACATATCAAAACTCTTAAATTTGAAATACTTTTGAAAAAAAGCAAGGGCTAAAATAAATAAGCCTACATAATCAGAAATTGTCCTGATTAGTGTTTTTCTCTAAATAACGAGTTCCAAGCACAGGTGTGGGGGTCAAATTGTATGTTTATATTATAATTAATGGTCCAGCCCCCTGCACGACCCAGGACCTAACTCCTTTTGCTCTAGCAACATATCTCAGTTGGCATGGACAAACCAAACAGTAGACTGCGTGGTCCGTATGGCAGGACATGAACTTCTGTATTCTCTTTCCCCCTCTGACCCCTCTTACCTCGTATGACAATGTACGCCTGCTAAAGGCGCAAGCCTTACATTTGCCACACGGGAAGAAGCCTTTGGTTTCATTCAGGGTCCCCGAACTCTTCTTTGTTATGCTGAGATGGCTATGGATCAGATGATCTCGTATGCTTCTGGCCTTACCAAAGGTGATTAAAGGAGCAGCTGGCAAATCTGGTCCAACTATCTGATCAGTTTTTAAAATATGCCAGTGTTTCTGCATAATTGCCCTTAATTGCCAAGAATTAGCTGAGTAGGGGGTTATCATGCGAAATTGATTTGCCACATTCAACTTGGTTTTGGTCTTAGATTCAAAGAGAGAGCATCTTGAGAGTCCTCTGACTCGATCAAGTGCACTATTTAGGAGATTGCGACTATATCCTCTTTCAGAGAATCTTTCGATACACTCTCGGGCAGACTTTTCAAAGTCACTGTCTAAAGTACAGTTGCGTTTCAACCTGAGTAACTCCCCGTAAGGGATACTTCTCACTAGTTTTTCAGGGTGACTGCTTGTAGCGTGTAAAACGCTATTTCCCGCGGTTGGCTTGCGGTATAAGGAGGTGCAGATTTTGATGTCCCTTATGGTGACCAACAGGTCTAGATAGCTGACCTGCTCCTTATTGATCTCCCCTGAAAATCTCAGATTGCACTCATTGTTATTGAGTGATTGGACATACTGTTTGGCTTCTTCTGGAGACCCATCCCACACAAGGAACAGGTCATCAATGTACCTGTACCAAGCAATGACCCTCCTGTTCGAACTCTCATGTTGTGGGGCCCAGGCTACCTGCTCCTCCCACCAGCCCACGAACAAGTTCGCGTAGCTGGGGGCGAAGCAGGAACCCATCGCTGTACCAGATAGTTGTTTAAATATCTGATCCTGAAATGTAAAGATGTTAAAATACAAACAGAATTGGATAAGGGTCAACAACATTTTGTCATTTGAGATGTCATCAGTGATGTCATCAGTGATGTCACTGACCATGTCATGAATGATGTAATATGTGACATGATCAGCAGTGGATTGCGGGTGCGCGATATATAGTTAGTACAACTAACTATATATGGAATTTCAATGGTTTTGTGTGAGTAAAATAAGGTTTTGTAAATGCTAATCCCTAACTATATATGGTCTATAACCTATGGTTTTTTCAGTGAATTTTCAAGGTTTTGTAAATGCTAATTCCTAACTATATATGGTCTATAACCTATGGTTTTTTCAGTGAATTTCAATGGTTTTTTAATAGCAAATATCAAATCCTTTACAATGTATTCTTCTTTAAATCGAAAAATATTTTTTACATGTTTTTAATACAATTTTTTTTTAAATTATTTTTATTATTTCGCTCCCGGTACGCGAACCGGTTAGCTTCCCGTTAGCTCAATTCGGAGCCGCGACCCGGTCCGCGAACCGGTAAACGTTCCGTTTGCGCAACTGTCGCGTTAGAAAACAACATCGTGACGCGTCGCGTCAGCATGACGTTTCGCGTTTTCGCGTGATACGTCATATGACGTGCTACGTTAGCGTACCCGGAAGCGCACCGGTACGCGAACCGGAAGCGATCCGCGGCGCGGCGCGGACCGCGTAACGTAAACACAGCAGGTCATGTGACTCGGTAATAACACTTTTCATTGGTTCATTTCACTTTTGGTTTCCTAATGATGTAATACTAGGTCATGTGATCTAAAATTAACACTTTTCATTGGTTTAGAACTTTTGCTTCTCCCAAATGATGAAAACCCCTCCTTCTTTCCTCACTCTGACTTTCATCTTGGTGAGAGAAAGACCCTTTATTTACATTGTGACATGGCTTCATTAGTAGCTTCAGCTGGTTCTAACCCACCACCTCCACCAAATCCAAAGAAGAGAGGACCACCTGCTGAAGTAATTTTACAACAAGAAGAGGAAGAACAGGAAGAGGAGGAAGAGGAGGAAGAGCCAAGGTTTTTGCCAGAGGAGCCCAGGAGGTTTATTCGAAAAGAGAACTACATTTGGCAATTCTTTAAATTTCCTGAGGGGCAAAAAAAAGTAAATGCACGCTACGTGTTTTGCCGTATATGCGGTGATAGACTGTCAAGGGGGACTGAAAAAAAATACAGTTACGGCAATTTCACTATGCATCGGCATATGAGTAGGTGGCATCCTAATAATTATAGTGCTGCCCAGCTACGTGATGAGCAACAAAATCCCCCTGCGATGGCAAGAAGATCGGTTGTTCCAGAAGTGTCGGGACCAGAGACGAGGGAGATGATCCCAAACATTCAAATGTTGTTTGGGGAAGTGAAGCAAGTGTGCGTGCACTGCAACCAATTCATTTGCTACAGGGAAAGTAGCATCATTTTGATTATGAGAGCTATTGAAAATCATGTTTGCCCGAAACGCCCCAAAAAATAAATTCTTTTTTTTTTGTTGCTCCTGTTGAGCCCTTTACAATGGATCGTTTTCGTTTCCCCCCCCAAAAAAAACCCAAAAAATATATAAAAACGTTCAGAAAATACAAAAAAAGTAAAAAACATGTTCAAAAAATACAAAAAAAAATATAAAACAACAAAAAAATTTTAAAAAAAGTTCTTTTCAGAACTACCTCCCCGTTATAAAAAAATTGGTAGAATATTTGGAACTCTGCCAACCTCTATTTCTTTTAGTTCGCTCCCCGGAGCGCTACCCGGTACGCGAACCGGAAGCTAACCAAAAAAATTATTTTTTAAAAAAAGAACAGTAAGTATAAGGGAAGGAAACAGACAGTTATGTGAAAAGAAAGACAGCTCTAGGGAGTAAACAAGAGATACTGTTACCCACAATCCACTGCTGATGATGTCACATATTACATCATTCATGACATGGTCAGTAACATCATCAGCAGTGGATTGCGGGTAACAGTATCCTTAGTTTACTCCCTATAGCTGTCTTTCTTTTAACATAACTGTCTGTTTCCTTCCCTTATAGTTACTGTTCTTTTTAAAAAAAAATGTTTTTGATCAGTCAGAAACAGTGACATTAATAGAAACAGAGAGAGTGAACAAGAGTGAAGAACTATGGTCCTCCTCAGCCACCCTCAGAAAACCAAGGGGGTCAAGATACATCTACCGTGCCCCCTTCTACCCATTCTGAACATTATTTGCCCTCCATCTTGTATCTTGATTCGACCGAAACACAAAATGGTGGACTCCCGTAACGCTGCTGGTTTGCGAACCGGGCCGCTTCCCGGGAAGCGGTCCAAAAAAAAAGGTGGGAAAGTAATTCACAGACACTAAGAGTAATAGAGACGGAGTGAGTGAACAAGACTGAGGAACTATGAGAAGAGAGGGACTGAGAAAAAGAGTGGAAGGAGTTGAGTAAGTAGGTAATAGAGAAAGGAATGAGGAAAGTAGCAAAGGCAGGAAACTGAGGGTTAAAGAAATGAAGCAGTGGAACTAATAGTAGGTGAATGTGATAGAAATGTAACGAAAAGAGTACAAAATATTTACCTTATAATTGCCGTTAAATTACTCACTTTTTGTTTTTATACTTTCAATCTGTGAAAGAGAGAACCAACATTTGAAAAATATTAAAACATGTATTTAAAAATTACAAAAGACAAGGGAAAAGATTGAAGGACAAATAGTTTTTCAACAACTTTGACACTGACAGAAGCTTCTGCTTCTCCAGGCCCCCTACACAGTCCTAAAGATATACATTTTAAACTAACAGTATCTTGATGCAGATGAAGTGAGGCCTATCTTAAAACATGGTGCATCTTTTGCATTGCTCTTGTTTCAGAAAAGTGTCGCTTCAGGATGCCAATGACATGTCTCCTATCCAGAGGTTTGTTTGAGGTGAGGCCTACTCAGAGTTCAAGATGAGATTTACACTTGTTGAAGTGTACAGAGGAGATAATATCTGTGAAAGTCTACCAATGAAGTGAGTCATGTCCACTGCACTCTTCAACAAAGTACAAACCTCCTATGTTTCCCTGGACAGACCTAAACTTGATCTGCACAATGTGATTCGTAATGATAGGAAACACAGGTGATGTAATTGAAATACGTGCAATTTATTTTGCTCATTTCACAATCACATCACTTGTGTTTCCTTTGCTTAGGTATCTCATTGTGCAGATGTAGTCTAGCATATGAAAGAATACGCAGAAGTGCAGCACTGTATGCAACACCTTTGACACTTACAGAAGCCTCACCTTCTCCATGCCTCCTACACAGTTCTACATGTACATCATAAATGCAAACAGTACAGAATTAATTATACATGTTAAATGGTTTATTTTTGCTGTTCTCAGAATGTATCAAATTTCACTAAAAACAGTGACTTGAAGGTATTCATCATGTAACAGCGGGGAAAAAAAAACACAATCAAAATGATTGTGTTTAAAAAACCCATACAACATCAGAAATCAAAATTCAGAACTCCTTAAAGTTAACTTACTTTCCATGACGTCCAAGGATGTCCTATGAACAGCTTACACTCTTTTGTGCTGTTATTACTTTCAGCCCGCCACTTTCTGAAAGAAAATCTCCATCGTTTTTAAAAACACGTTACATGCAATAAATGACTTCTTGCTCTCTACCACAATTTTCCACAAGGCCAAATCTGGTCAGAGCCATTTATAACTCTTGGATTTCCTGTAAGCCAATCCCGTCATTTGGCATTTCCGCAACTTTCAGAATTAAAATGTTGAAGATCATTTTCACAATCCTGGAATAGTAATATCTTCCCCTTCTTGCTCAGTCATGTTCTACATTTCCTATGACACTGATACTGCTTACTATGAAGCAGACTTACACTACCTCTATGACTACTACAATTATTTAATTCTCTACATCACTTTTAATCACAAAGCAATGTAAAACAGTAGACAGCATTGCAGACTTACATTCCCTCTACTCCATGTTTTGATTGGCTGCTTCAATTAGCTTATAAAAAGAAACAGTTTTTCTGAACTCATTGAAAGTGCACGTATTTCTTCATGACGTCCAGTCCTATGGTTAGAAGTTATGTCTCTGAACTACACTTATCCTCAAGGCCAAATTGTGTAGGAGCCATTAGAACTTCTTGAAATTCCACAGAGCACATCCCGAGATTATTTCCCTAAAATTTTGGTTTTAAAAACACCAGGTAAGAGTTTTTAAGGTCATACGGCAATTTTTTTTTGAAAATTAAAACAGAATCATTGCAGAATGACCAGCCATTTCTAGACTTTAAATAAGCTGTGTAATGTCCTGATGTTATTGAAGGGCCGTCATGATATATAATTGCTGCAGTTACAAAAGTCCTTCCTGATATTGACAACTGCGAAGCTACAAAATTTTTAATTAAAGTTGTCAATTTTGTTCCATCAGGCCTACATCGTTGGAACATTAAAATGACATACTGGCCATATGTTCGTATAAATAATGTGGACATCATTTCAGATTTACATTGGCTACACTCCATGTTGTGATCAGCTGCTTTTACTAGCTTATTAAAGGAGACTGATTTACTGTCTGGCAAAGTTAAATATATAAATCTTTCTGAGTCTACACTAGTAGTACTTGATACCATACAGTTCTCGCAGTCATGCTGCCATTGATAAGAAAGCCCAAACAGCTGATCTACATCTACACCTTCAGCATGCAATACATCAAGCATATACATTAAAAACTCCTGACAATCTTGCTGAATATTTTGAGAGAATTGTGTTTGGCCTGAACATCTGTCTAACAGATTTCGAATTTCAGACACACTTTCTATGTTTCTTCTATCAGTGGTACATTTCTCTAACACAGAATTTAACAAACTGCTAAATCTTTGATCAGAATTGACCACAATCTCTTCTTTTACATTTTTTAGAGAAAACAAAACATTAACCACTACATTAGCATAGCAGTTGACACCAGAACTGTTTTCAAACTGAAAACCAACAACATCTTCAACAGAATCCTTTTTGTTTCTGCTTGTAATTTTAGGTTCATTGACTTTTTGTCTTTTTGCTACAACCTCCCCAGTATTGTTCTCATTTCTTCGTTTCCGGCCTACCACACGTTTCTCAAACAAAGGATACTGAGGCAAATGTGGCGCATACTCTCTTCTTAACCTATTGTATTCCTTAACACAATATAGATCCGCACAAATGTTTGTGACATCACACTCAATCAAGTACAATCCCGATAAAGTTCTAACTCGTGACAATGCCACATATGCCATACCCTCCTTGAACACAGAACTGCCAATATTCACCAATGCACTGTCTACACTTAAACCTTGCGATTTATGAATTGTCACCGCATATGCCAAGCAAACAGGAAACTGCTTACGGCGAACATATAAGTCTTTTACAAGCAAAAATCTAGCAGAACAACGAGCAATTAGCTGTACTTCCTCAATGCCATCAAATTTAATTTTTAAAAATTCAATTCCATCTCTATTTCTGTATTTCACAAAATCAACAACATTACCCATTGATCCATTTACCAGACCTCTTTCAACATGTAAATTCCTTCTTAAAATTATACGGCAGTTCAAGCACACATTCAGAGTCTTTTCAAAACCTGCAGTTTTAGATATACTCTTCTCTAATGAATCCAATTTTGTTTTCAGATTCTCAGACAAAATAATTGTTGATCCCATATGCTCTACTCTATCAATAGCTTCCAGTTTCACAATCTCTTGCTTTTCTAAATGCAACATTTTGTTGTTAAATTTGGCACATTCTGCAAGAGTTGGCATCAAACATATTCCAGATTTCTTCTCAGTAATTTTCTGAAAAATATTCTCAGGCACAACATCTTGTTCTGGATATAAATTTGACAGTAATCGTGCATGTAAAGCTTCTTTCCCATGCTCGGTCACTTTTCCAATTCTAACATCTTGTAGAATAGTCTTGTAAACTTCATCCTTCGCCTGACGCATATTTTCATGCAGTTCAGCATAATTGAAGTTTAACCATATATTGACGTTGCCAATGCTGCCTAGGCACTTCCTGGTATCTTCATGCGTGACCATTTTGAACACAGGTTGCCCTTTCACTGGTGTCAGCTGCAGAAGATCTCCGAAAACAATGATGTGTTTGCCACCAAATAACACATCATACTCTGTTTTGAGAACTTCTTGCATCCTCAAATGCACAAAGGCAAGCATGACATTGGAAACCATGCTTACTTCGTCAATGATAAGAAGTTTCATTTTCCTCAAGATTCTTGAAACTTCAAAACAAGCATCTCCAGATAGCTTGTGATATTGTAATTTGTTGTCATGCTCCACTGGCAGCATCAGTAAACGATGTAAAGTAATCCCTTTAATATTATGTGCTGCCAGTCCAGTTGGAGCAGTGACAACACAAGACAGCGATGACTCTGTCCTTTCCTGCAAATAGCATGAAATTGCTTTAATGAGGAAACTTTTTCCAGTTCCCGCTTCTCCACTCACGTACAGTCGGACAGGCTTCAACGACGTACATGAGCACTCTTTCTTATCATGACTTAATCCATGATCAATTTGCATGGTAACTTCGTCATATATTTTCCTCTGCTCAACGTTGAGTTGTCTTTCCAACTCTTCTAAGTTAACCGCATCCTCTTGAGCATGTGCCATGGCTCTTTCCACTTCATTCATAGCAGTGGCAGCTTCATTTTCGATAACAGGTCCTCCTAGTGGATCCTGACTCAATGAAGCAGAACTCTGACTGTCCTGAGAACTGTCTCTGGCAATCTCGGCTGCAATCGTTGCTTCCTGCTCAATTTCCGCATTCAACATTTCTACATATTTGGGAAAAGCAGGACATTCTATGGTCTCCTTGGCGGCATTGAAAGAGTCTTCGTAACAGAGGAAATCTCCAAGCAGTTCCTCTTCTGCACGCCAAGGCTTGAAAAGTTGCAAAAGTGCTAAATAGAAAAACTCCTTTTTTTCAGGAGATTCACCACTCAATTTTCGATGGTTTACCAAGTGGCATTTTCTTTGCTTGACCAGACATCCCTCACTTCCTATTACAGCATACACTCCTTTCTCAGTATCTTCTTTGATGTTCCTCTTGAATATGTAATTTTGCAGAACCTCATACAGACAAACATTCTCGAGGTGACTGCTTCGATTTGGATAATATGTATCCAACATGTTTGTCTTCAAAATGTCGGTACTGTTTGGCTCCTTTTCCGCCAAATACTCAATTTCCCGCACAGGTTTGAGAACTCGATTACGCGTTGCTGCAAGACCAAGACTCGCCCAAACGATACTCCTGGACTTGGCATAGAGACTTGCTGAAGACAACCGGTCAGAACATTCGTACGCTCCAATTTCTCGATGCGACAACATCTTCAGACTGAAACTGTACAACTTCTTGCTGAGGCTCTTTTCATGGGAAATGTCCTCCCACATATCCTTCAATTCTGTCTTCTCTTTTTTGGTGATGTAAGACGTCACATACCGAGCCACAGCCATACAGTTATCAGCCACAAACTGTATATCCATGTTAGCATTCCACATGGACAAAATCACCGGGTTGTAGTCGTTGATGTACTTGGACTCTTGGTTCCTCTTCAAATTGTAAGTGTTTTTAGGTGATTTCTTCATGACATTGTGTCGCAGCGAAGACATCAAACTGTTTACTCTTCCTTTAGAAATCACTGGTCGTGGAAAGCCGAAACGACATTTAGTGTAGAACTTGTCCTTGTTTCGGAATTTACGACGGCAGTACTTTCCACATCGATGGCTTTGGAAACGCAGAACTTTTTCTCTTAGGCTTTTCTTCTCCTTTGCGTTTGGAACAGCACACGTAGAATACTGTTGGATGAAACTCATCACTGAGTCTTCTGGATCTGTTCCAAATTTAGGTGCATCCTTGATCCACAGCAACATATGTATATGAGGAGCACCTCTTGCTTGGTACTCCTTTCTCCAGAAGAAATCCAACACCTCTCCAAGAGGTGGATTCTTCTTATTCATGATGAAAGACATCATAGCTTCAAATCTATGATTGAAGTACCTACATACATTGACTGGATCCAAAGAGCACAGTTCTCCAGGTGTCTTGAATTCGATGTTATCTACGTTAGCATTTGCCTCTCGTAGAAATTCAAGTAAGTCTTCCCAGCCATACTCGGCACAGCTCAGAGTGAGGAACCATGTGGGAGTACCTAAGTTCCTCAGCATACATTTTAAATCACCATGACGACGGTACCAGTACTCATTAGTACCACGCTGACACGCCATGAGATTAATCAGGTGAGAATCCAAAATACTGTCTTGGACATTGACTTTATCCATAAAGTCACTTGCCGAGATGTTTTGCATGTGTATACCACTTTTCAAGATGTGGTTCACTGCATATGACAGTCCAGACAGATCGCTTTCAAACAGGAGATGAAACAAATAGGGAATGCATTGTCGAAACCTAGCATCTCCTGCATACAATCGCAAAGTCCGGTATTCAGAAGCAGGAATTTGATGAGGTCGCTCATCATATCTTCCTCCCTGACCTGTTGGAAAAAGCTGTGGGAAACACCGAGCTTCCAAACTTTCCTCCCAAACACTAATGGGACTCCCTTTGGCTTGTTTCATTTGAAACAACTCAATAGCATTCCCCATGACTTCCTTGGAATGCAAAGGATGAACACTATAATGTTCATATATTTCTTCACTAGTAGAGGGTTCTACTTTCTCAATTTGACCAGCACACAAATCGCTATCCTCTTCCTCACTTACTTCCTCTTCTGCAACATATACATTCTTATAGTATTTATTATTTTTTTTCAAATACAATGTTGCCTTTTTAACTTTCCTAACATCTACTAAATCTTGCCATATTTTCTTATTCTTTGTCGGAACCCCATTAACTAAGATAACCAGAGGTTCCTCTTCCACTTTTTCTACTCCAATTGTGTTAATGTTTTTCTTCAAATCTAGAGGCAAATAAACAACTCTTCCCTTTAATCCTCTCTGTAAATCTGATGGAGGCAATTTCCCTGTCTTTGGCTCCATTCTTACAATAGCCTGAAAGGGATGGATACTTTGAATCAAAATAGATTCATAAGTATTTAAATCCTTCAATTCAGAAGGAATCTCAACCAATTCCAGATTATTATGAACTGCTCTAGCAGGCATCTGGTTTTGATTTAATTTGCAACAACAATAAGTACACACACGTTGATCCAATCCCAAATCAAAACAATTTTCTACCATCAAGTATGTTGCGAAATCCTTCCATTCACTATTATTTTCCCTTTCACTTTTTGCATATAAATCCACTAACTTAGTCTGATTCTTATAATAAGTGCGTCGACAACACACACAAGTGAAATTAGGCCTCTCACTTGATTTCACCTCAAATGTCGCAATTTCCCTCTGGAAATTATCTGTACTGGAAACCTGTACACTATCTTCCACATGACCCTCTTCTTCTTGCTCAATTTCAACATTCTCCTCTTTACTTCCAAAGTAACAAAACTCAATTTCTTCACATATATTCTTCACATCTATTTCAGAACCATGCAAAAGAGCAGCGCATAATTTTTTAAGCATAATTGCTGGACTCTTAGCATAATACAACATTCTAACTAATTTCCTCACTTTATTATGATGCACTGCTAGCATCCTGAAATGATGAAAAACACTCTGGCATACTCTCCTGGAAAGACAAGCCAGTGAATGACCATGCAAACCTGTCACTTCTCTCACTCTGCAAGGATCTAATTCTTGCAACAACCTTATTTTCTGCTTCAAACTTTTCTTATTAAATGACCGTACAAAATCACAAAGCAAATTGATGGAATCCTGTCGCACACTGCAAATACTACTACACTTCCAGGTGTACACAGGACCCTTAGCACGTCTTCCTAAAACCTCATTACCTAACACCTCTTCTGCCTCTGTTGTCACAAGTTTTTCTTTTTCAACTGGACAACCATCTTTCACTTCATAAGCACGACCACTGGTGTCAACTGCATGCACCAAATCATTATCCTGGAAATAACTCTCCTCATTACAAAATGCCTCACAGCTTGAACTATGCTTCCATTCTCCAGAAAAAACTTCACAAAAATTACTACGATTAACTATTCTCTTCCATCTACTATTTCTTTTGAAATCATAAATTGCCTTGTTTAGCTTCCTAATTCTATTGATTATCAAAATAAATAACTTACGTTTAATTTCAAATGCCTGATCAATAACTTTCTCAACTTTTTTTTTTCTCTTATAAAAAACCAGTTTCTGTTGACGTTTCTTAATATTTTTTAACAAATTGCCAATTATCCTGTTGCGGAACATTCGTTTACGAATCTCCCTAAACTGTTGTTTCCTTCTACTATCATGCACAGAGTTATCTCTTGCTCTAGCAGTAACATTTTTCATTGGCCTTTCCTTTCCATTTGATTTCCTTCTCGTTTTAAGGACTGAAACATTTTCTGTAGTTATATTTTTTTTACTACACATATTTCTTATGAATTGTTTTGTGCTCTTACCCGGTGCTTTCTTCGTGACTTGACAAATCTTTTTGTTAGAGGACTGCTGCATATTTTTTTTCACCTGCTGTCTTTGACGTTTTGCAGCCTTTCTCTGTCTTTCTATTGTAGGCATGGTGAAATCTTGAAATGATCTGCAGTTGAATCTGTGGTAAAATATAATAAAAAATGTTATTAACCATTATTACCAAACAGTAAAACAATAACAGTGATCAAAAACTTAACACACTACTTGACATTTTAAATAGAAGATTTTTTAGTCCTTGCAAATTTACAATACAGAAATACCAGAAAAGAAATGACATTTATATTTATGTTACCTATGCTATTTTATATGTGAATCTGATCTAATTTTATGAGCATATTTTAATATTTTATTGAAGACACTACACATAACCTGCTTTTGAAGGTGTCTTTATTTTTAAATTAAACGGTTTACCTTTTTACTTTTTATTAATTATAAATTTTAAAAATAAATGTTTATATTTCCATAGGCTCAAGCAGGTCAGCTTCCCATCCTATTTCATATAATTTCGACAAATCTGCATCCTCATCACGCTCTTCTTCATCCTCAGGATTTAAATCATCCAAGGGATCAACATCCACTGATGTTTCAATTACAAGTTCAATGATGAGGTCAAAATCAACTGATTGCAGATTGTCGCTCATGGTGAGGTTGTTTTTATCTTTAAAGAAAGATAACAACAATGAGATGTTGCAGAGTAAGAGACAAATCTCAGAGATTATAATAGTAAAATTGTTTAACAAGAGTAACATTTTGCAGCTATTATTTAGCCATGTCCAGCGATGCTGAGCAGGTGAAGCCTATGTCTAATTTTTCACTGAACAGGACTCATCTCTTCTTAACCTTGGATAAGCCTCACCGACTCTGTGTCCCCTGCATATACTTAAATGTAAAGGGGCAGATTTATGTTAAATGGCACATCCCCAGGCATGCACCAGTTAACGTGCACCACTGCTCTGCCACCCATGGTGTGCCGCATTTACAATCAGATAGGAGAAACCTGCGTCAAAACCCTGCGCCTGCTTTAAGCAGGCATAGGTCTTGACGCAACATTATGGAGATGGTGCACCCTTGAGCGTTGCTGGAGCTGCATCGCACTTGCGATACAACTCCAGCAATGCGCCACCTTAACGGCACAGATGCGTCACGCATCTGTGCCGTTTTTGCCCCATGCTGCGCCGCATTGTAAATGCAGCACACCATGGGTGGCGGAACAGCAGCGCAGGATGACTGGCACATCCCTGGTGATGCGCCAGTCATCATAAATCTATCCCTAAGCTTCTTATCTTGTTAGAGATGAACTGCCATATGTATCATCAAAATATTTTGCATTTCCTAAATAGCGAATTTTAAGGAATAAATAGCGATTCTTTACCATTCCTAATTTGCGATGAGCAAATTGCTAATTGCAAGTTACCCATTCATTTCCATGGGCTAGGAGGCTCATATGAATGAAGGTTTAATTTGCGATTAGCAATTTGCTCATCACAAATTAGGAATTTTTCCAAGGGTGCAGGGGTGTCTCAAGAACACCCTGCTGCACCCCTGAAAAAGAAATTTGGGGGCATATGGCACACATACATGCCCTAAGGGCATGTGTTGGCGTCATATGTGACCTTTTGTTTTTTTTAAAAAAAGCTTTTTGAAAAGAATTCACAAATTACCACCAATTTACCACAATAGTTTACAAATCCTTAATGTCATTTTTTACATATTTTTTGTTTGATACATTGCATTTAAGTAGTCTCAAAAAAATGTGCAAATCCTTCAGTGCAATTGCAAAATAAGGAATAGCAAATTTTGCTACTCCTTATTTTGCATCAAACTTGTTTGATACATACCATTTGTCTAATTAACATTCGCAAAGGCCGAAATTCGTAGAATTTTGATCTTTGCGAATGCTAATTAGCTTGATACATATCGCCCCAAGTGAGGCCTGTCTTGCGACATGGTGCATCTTTTGCATCACTGCTGCATCGGTTTCATGTGGTACGTTTTTTTTACACCATGACATATCTGCCTAAATGCATCAATTTGTAATGTTGTCGCCTCATAGCAAATCTTTTCCACCGCCGCTGCATCATAAAAGTGACGCACAGTGGCAGAAAAGAGGCATACACCTATCATAAATCTGTCCCTAGCATTTTAAATGATTAATCCAGGATGACAATAAGGTGTGGCCTATCCAAAGGTTTGTTTAAGTTGAGGCCTACTCAGGATTGCAGATTAAAGTTACGCTTGATGAAGAATACAGAGGAGATAATACATGTTAAGGCCTACCAATGAAGTAAGTAATGTCCACTTTATTGCGCCAGTCATCATAAATGTATCCCTAAGCTTCTTATCTTGTTACAGATGAACCACCATATGTACCATCAAACTATTTTGCATTTCCTAAATAGCAAATTTTAAGGAATAAATAGCAATTCTTTACCATTCCTAATTTGCAATGAGCAAATTGCTAATTGCAAATTACCCATTCATTTCCATGGGCTAGGAGGCTCATAGGAATGAAGGTTGCAATTTGCGATTAGCAATTAGCTCATCACAAAATAGGAATTTTTTCAAGCGTGCAGGGGTATCTCAAGAACACCCTGCTGCACCCCTGAAAAAGAAATTTGGGGGCATATGGCACACATACATGCCCTAAGGACATGTATGGGCGTCATTTGGGACCTTTTGTTTTTTAGAAAAAAATGCTTTTTGAAAAGAATTCGCAAATTACCACAAACTAGAAGTTGGTGGTAGTTTCCAAATCCTTAATATCATTTTTTACATATTTTTTGTTTGATACATTGCATTTAAGGAATCGTAAAATTTGCAAATCCTTCAGTGCAATCGCAAAATAAGGAATAGCAAATTTTGAATTAAGGACATTTTAAGTCATTTCCATATGTGCAGTGTTTTGAAATTATGATTTGAAAATCGTTTTTGGGGAAAAGTAATGGTTTGCAAATTTATGACAAGGACATAATGGTGTATGCTTCTCTATAAGGCATTTCAGTGTCTCTGATGTCATTTTTCCCATATTACATTATAAGACCTTTCCCCATGGAGCACATTCCTTGTAAATATGCTCCCACCTGAGCATGGCGAATTTAGATTTTGACTGTTTGAGTCACATAACCATGTTAAAAGTGACCCAAAAAAATTGCAAACGTTTTAAAAAAACACATTCATGTGTCTTAAGGACATTTTAAGTCATTTCCCCATGGACAGTGTTTTCTAAGTGGCGCAAAAGAGGCATACACCTATCATAAATCTGTCCCTAGCATTTTAAATGATTAATTCAGGATGACAATAAGATGTGGCCTATCCAGAGGTTTGTTTAAGGTGAGGCCTACTCAGGATTGCAGATTAAAGTTACGCTTGATGAAGAATACAGAGGACATAATACATGTAAAGCTCTACCAATGAAGTAAGTGATGTCAACTTCATTGCGCCAGTCATCATAAATGTATCCCTAAGCTTCTTATCTTCTTAGACATCAACCGCCATATGTATCATATAACTATTTTGCATTTCCAAAATAGCGAATTTTAAGGAATAAATAGCGATTCTTTACCATTCCAAATTTGCGATGAGCAAATTGCTAATTGCAAATTACCCATTCATTTCCATGGGCTAGGAGGCTCATATAAATGAAGGTGCAATTTGCGATTAACAATTTGCTCATCGCAAATTAGGAATTTTTCCAAAGCTGCAGGGGTGTCTCAATAACACCCTGCTGCACCCCTGAAAAAGAAATTTGGGGGCATATGGCGCACATAAATTTTAACAACATTCCTTTACCTCAAAAACGATTTTCAAATCATAATTTCAAAACACTGCACATGGGAAAATTACTTAAAATGTCCTTAAGACACATAAAAGCGTTTTTTGATTGCCTTTGCAGCATGTTTGTATCACTTTTAACATGGCTATGTAACACAAACATTCAAAATCTAAATTTGCCATGCACAGGTGGGAGCATATTTACAAGCAATTTGCGCCACAGACAAAGGTCTTACACTAAAATGGGAAAAATAACATCAGGGACAGTCAATTGCCTTATAAAGAAGCATACACCATTATGTCCTTGTCATAAATTTAAAAACAATTCCTTTTCCCCAAAAACGATTTTCAAATCATAATTTCAAAACACTGCACATGGGAAAATGACTTAAAATGTCCTTAAGACACATGAAAGCGTTTTTTGATTGCCTTTCCAGCATGGTTGGGTCACTTTTAACATGGCTATGTAACACAAACATTTAAAATCTAAATTTACCATGCACAGGTGGGAGCATATTTACAAGCAATTTGCGCCACAGAGAAAAGTCTTACATTAAAATGGGAAAAATAACATCAGGGACAGTCAATTGCCTTATAAAGAAGCATACACCATTATGTCCTTGTCATAAATTTAAAAACAATTCCTTTACCTCAAAAACGATTTTCAAATCATAATTTCAAAACACTGCACATGGGAAAATTACTTAAAATGTCCTTAAGACACATAAAAGCGTTTTTTGATTGCCTTTCCTGCATGGTTGGGTCACTTTTAACATGGCTATGTAACACAAACATTCAAAATCTAAATTTTCCATGCACAGGTGGGAGCATATTTACAAGCAATTTGCGCCACATAATTCATAATTTTCTCCTTAAAGCACACTATTCTCTATCTAAATTAAAGAAATATTTTCTCACCTTAGCAAATACTTTGAGTTTGAAAACAGTCTCAGAAACACACCAATTTGTCTTCAGCAGAGCAAAAGGTATGCACTCCAGAGTCTGCAGCTATCAAAAGCACAGAAATGCTGTAATTCTTCACACATATTTCTCATGTCACCCAATCAAAACTCTTCCCTCACTTTTTTTCAAATGAAAACCCTTCCCCCCTCT
The DNA here is from genome assembly GCF_964261635.1 of Lissotriton helveticus. NCBI lineage: Eukaryota > Metazoa > Chordata > Amphibia > Caudata > Salamandridae > Lissotriton > Lissotriton helveticus. Next base: position 1,658,358,287 of record NC_136061.1, on the reverse strand, counting down.
GCCCTTTCTGTCTTTTCTGCATGGCAACCACCTCTTGGAAGACTTCTGGTGTTTGCAAGTTCACACAACTTTGTTGCAATTGAACTCTGAACTCTCAGTGCACCTGCATATCCAGTGCATTCTTTCATTTAATGATTTTTTATTGACCATTCAAAATACATCTTTCAAAGAACACATCCGTGCACCCTAACTTTCTGTTTTCAGCAATCAAAATCCACCAATCACTGTTACTGCTTCATGAACACAGAAACTCCACAGTTTTTTTCATTTTAAACTCTCATTTTTTCAACTGCCATTTCATTGCCACACTTCATCTGACTGCAGGAGAACCTTCTCTCACCATGTTTTCTGTCTGGATTGTTGGACATAGTTATATTCACTGGGCTCAAAGGTACGTTGAAAACAGGAAATTACCTAACCTCAATTTACAAGATGTGGAAATTAAGTGGTTTGGCCACAGAGGATTAAAATGTCACCAATTGATACCATTGGTGAAAACCTTTATGCATTTGCCCAAACCTGACCTGTTAATTGTGCACTGTGGAGGTAATGACTTGGGCACTTTGACTGGTGTAGGTCTGGAAATGCTTTTAAAGGACACCTTTGAGCAATTAATGGCACTTTTTCCTCAGACTGCCTTGGTATATTCAAATATATGCCAAAGACAGAAATGGAGGTGGTCAAACCAATTTTGTCCACAAATTGAGAAGTCGAGGAAGCATGTAAACAAATCTGTTTCAGCTTACATGAGAGACCATGGAATGGGCTCCCTGTACAACAATAACTTGCGTTACTACATGCAAGATATCTACAGAGGAGATGGAGTTCACTTCTCAGATGAGGGCAACAGAATTTTCACTCTGAATTTAAGAATGTGCATTGGTACCTACTTATGAGTACCTAAATGTACCATAAACCCAAAAGCTCTTCTCAGAGCTACCCTACATCTAATCACTCACAATTATTATTTTACTCTAACATTTTTCACTAATTTTCAACAAAGTACGCTCCCTGGGGCGCTACCCGGTACGCGAACCGGGAGCTAACCTCGCGAAATTTTTAAAAAAAATGTTTTTTTTCGCACATATAAGCCTCCTCAGCCACCCTCACAAAACCTAGGGGGTCAAGATAACTCTACCGTGCCCCCTTCTACCCATTCTGAACATTATTTGCCCTCCATCTTGTATCTTAATTCGACCGAAACACAAAATGGTGGACTCCCGGAACGCTTAAGGTCCGCGAACCGAGGCGCTCAACGGTTCGCGTACCGGGTCGCTCCCTGGGAAGCGCACCATCAAAAAAGGTGGGAAATTAGTTCACAGAAAAGCCACTGGAGACAATTTCACCAAATATAGATTAGCTCATACTACATACCAATCCCTACCATTTTCACAAATTTGATTGGAATTCCATTGAGCCATTTAGCCTGTAGACCTCTCTAAATACCCTGAGGTAAATTACTTCACAAAACACATCTGAAGTGTTGGAATTGACAACCAATGAAAATGTTACTTTCATTTTCTACTTTTTTTACCTGACATTTCATTGGTTATATACCTGAATATATATAAAGGAAGAGAAGAAAACACAGCCATTTTGACTACTACTTCTTGCTGTACATTTCAATAGTATTTTCACTAATTCCTTCAACTTCTTTCTAAAGGTAAGTTTTTATTTTTAAAACTGAAGTATATTGTGCACTATAAGTTAATATGGTAAACTTTTTCTGATAGATATATACTATCCCTCTGTAGTAGTTATAGATTTAGAGAGACTTCTCTGTTATAGTTATGAATGGAGTTAGGCTTCTCTTGTATAATTATGAATTTACTTACGTTAAATCACATACACTTTTTTATATTCCTACTTCCACTCTGATACTATACACTGCCCAAAGATAAATTCACTGATAAAAAATGCCTATCTAAAATTATTCCCAACATTGCCCTATCTCTACTAATATATATTTTTTTAATCCAAATTTCAGGCAAAATGGAAGGCGAAAACCAAGTTTCTTTTGAAATGGACCTGCAAGAGAGCAGCCAAGAATTGATTGATACAATTGATCAAATTGACATTGAATTTTTCGATGAAACTTGGGACAATGAACTACTGCAATGTGTACAAGCAGTAGATAACCTCCTTGCAAATGAGGACATTTTACACCCTCAGAGACTACAATGTATATTCCATGATAATTATGAAATTTCTGACAATGAAATGTTAGAAAGTTTAATAAATTATGAAACACAATCACATTACAAAAAAATGCTTAAAAAATAAAGAAAATAAAAAATAATCAACAAAAACAACAATCAATTAACATACAGCATTTGAAAAGTCTATCATTCATTTTTCATTGCAGTACGCTGCCCAGAACGCTTCCCGGTTCGCGGACCGGGCGCTCCCCACGCAAAAAAAACAAAAAAATTTTTTTTTTTGTTTTTTTTGCCCCGCGGGGCCCTTTTAAAACCTCCACATTAAACCTAGGGGGTCAGGGAGGATCTAGTATGCCCCCTTATGGTCATTTTCGCCTTTGTTTTGGCCTCCTCTTGTCTCTCAATCCTACCGAGAGACAAGATGGCGGCCGCTCCGGACTGTTTAGAATGTTGACAGACACCGGAGAGCCAATCAGCTTAGCTACGCGAAGTTCCGGTACGCTTAAGGTCCGCGGACCGGAGCGCTGGCCGGAGCGCGCTTACAGATATATATCTTTTTTTAAACGTTAAATTCTCAAAATCCACTGGAGCAGATATATTGAGACCTAGAAAAGGCACATCGGGCTACCAGTCCCTACAATTTTGCCAAGTTTCATGGAAATCCATTCAGCCGTTCGGGCTAAAAGTGAGGCCAACCGCCCTATGGAAAACTCAATGTTAAAAACACGTTTTGGGACCCCCCTTTTTTCTCGGCCCCCCCTTGACGAAACCCCCCCAAATTTCCAAGGGCTGCTCAGAAACAAAATGTTCCATTTTCCAGAAAATTTCAGCCAATTCCATCCACAAATGCCAAAGTTATTACACATAGAATTTTCAAAAATCCCATAGGGAAAAAATCCTAACTATATATACCTACTGGCGACCGCCAGTAGGTAATATGTATATGTATATGTATATATATATATATATATATATATATATATATATATATATATATATATATAAGGTACGTAGTGCTCCCAAGTCGAAATAATCAGCAACAGCAGCAGCAGTCACCGTCGAGCAAAACAAGAGCAGCGAGACCCAAAGAAAGTGCAAATATCTTTATTGAGTGCTAGCCCAGCACCAGTCCGCCATGACGCGTTTCGGCTAGAGATAGCCTTGATCACATGACAAGCGTCAAAAGGGCTGATCACCTATTTAAAGTGCAAAGTGCCATCACGTGTTTATGGAAACAAACAAAATACTATCATAGTTTCCAAAACATTTAGAATGTTGCATAACGACATGAATGTCCAAGTTAACACATGTGTGTACCAAAGAAGTTACTGCAAGTAATAAGCAATATATGGTAAGCATAGTTATCAATCATCTACACTACCATCTATATACTTCTGGTATCTATTTACAAGAGTCTACATGGCATCGGCTATAAGTAACTTTTAAAATGAGATAAAAGTTAAAACCAATAAATAGTCATATATATGTTAAAAATATAACCATTAAAATCACCAAAACTCTGTACAAAACAAAATGAAAATTAAGGTTCCGTTTGTCATGGACTCCTAATTTAATGCAGTACAATAGTGCCCAAGTGGGCTAGTAATCCTGCAGGCCTATATTAGAAAGTACACATGTGCAAAATACGCAATTTACTAAAACACAGTGATGGAATAAAGTGCTCCCACTGTTGGTGCTATATTTGGTTGGTGAATTAAAATGATGGTCATGGAGATGAACAGGGAAACAATTGATAAACATCAGAGCAATTTCATATACTTAGTCACATTACAGTAATACAGGTTAAAACTTCATATATACAAACTGACTCTGTGGACATAAAAGAGATGCACAAAACCATGTCAATGGCATCAAATGGACATTAGAACCTAGAGATAGGTGTGGCAGTCCTCCCCAATGTTGAGACCCTGTGGTGCCTTGGTGTCTAATAGGATTATATACCGGGTCTCCAATTTTCGCAACAGAGACTCCCGATCACCACCTCTCCTTTGGGGAGGAACACAATCTATCACAAAATATTTCAATAGGGAAGCATCCTTTCCATGTTTGCTTTCAAAGTGCCTGGCTACCGGGTACGTAGCGTCTGCGTGAGTAATTGCTCGCAGATGTTGTAATATCCGCTTGTGTACTTGCGGTCGGGTACTTCCCACATACCTCAACCCGCATGGGCATTCCAGGACGTAAACAGCAAACTCTGATTTACAGTTTAGTTTCTGTTTAATTTTAATTGGAAAGGGAGAAAGAGGAGTCATCACCTCTGTTTTACTAATGCCATGTTTGCATGCTTTGCAACTCGAGCATCTCAAAAAACCTTTGCTGCCACTGAGCCATGAGGCTTGAGCTACCTCAGGGCTGCTAGACACAAGACTGTCCTGCATAGCCCGTGCCTTCCGGTAGGTAATGCTGGGCTGAGGGCATAATTGAGAACCAATGATTGGGTCACTGGAGACCAGGAACCAGTTGTCCTTGACTATTTTGTAAATACTTTTATGTTGACTGTTGTAAGTCATTATTAGCCTTGTCTCCTCCCCCGACCTATCTATTGGAATTATGGGTCGAACACTTCCTGAGCCCAGGAGTGTGGTTCTGTCTATCTTGTTGGCCCTAACCATAGCACTGTCAATAATTGCTGGTTTATAGCCTCTTTGCAAAAAACGTTCTTTACAGAGGGATTGTGCCATCCGGCAATCAAGTTCATTGCTGCAAATTCTTCGAATTCGAAGCATTTCCCCATATGGGATGCTACGAATCAGATGTGCAGGATGTTGACTCTCTGCGTGCAGCAGTGTATTCCCTGCTGTAGGTTTACGATGTAGTTTGGTATGAAGTTTTCCTGCCTGTACATATACCTCAACATCTAAGAACACAATAGATGACCTGCTGAGAGTACTGGTAAATTGGATATTAAAGTTGTTGGTATTCAATATCTCTATGAACTGAGCAGCCTCATCTTCAGTACCGTCCCATACTATAAGTAGGTCATCTATATACCTTAACCAAAGCTTGACCTTAGTATTCATAGTGGCAGCATGTTGTTTCATCAGGACCTGCTCCTCCCAATACCCCATGTGGAGACAGGCGTAACTGGGAGAAAAGCAGGCCCCCATTGCCACGCCCCGGGTCTGCAAGAAAAGTTGATTAGCGAATAAAAATATATTATTCTCAAGACAAATTGTGATCATATCATAAACCATTTTAGAATGTTCTTGGAAACCAATGTCTCTCTTGTCGAGAAAATGTTGTGTGGCCTTTAAACCATCAGTGTGGATGATACTAGTATAAAGTGAGGTCACATCCACGGATATCATAACATAACTAGGGCTCCATGCAAAGTCATGTAATTTTCTCAACAGATCACTGGTGTCCAAGATAAAAGAGGGTAGGCCTCTCACAAAGTCCTGTAGGAAAAAATCGATGTATCTACTCATGTTCTCTAACAGGCTATTGCGAGCAGATATAATAGGCCTGCCAGGGGGTTGATGCAAATTTTTGTGTACCTTGGGGATAAAATAGATGACTGGCATCATCGGAAAATCCTTTTTGAGGAATTTGTATTCGTCCATCGATATCAAGCCCTTGCTTCTCCAAGCAGATAACTTAAGATAGATTGCATTTCTTGTTTGCATAGCGTCCTGCATAGAGATACGTCTATAGCAATCCCTGTCATTCAGTTGTTTGTAGGCTTCCTCAAGGTACATCTTACGTGGCCACAATACCACGTTGCCCCCTTTGTCTGATTGTCTGATCACTAGATTCTTGTTGTCTCTCAACTTTTTGATTAAAGTGTGATATTCTCTGTCTCTATAGGTATGGCGTTTTATAGAGTTAGCTGTTTTAATTTGTAGCTCTTTCAACTGTGAGGTAACACGGTCATGAAATATATCAACATTGTCCTTCAGCATCAACGGACAGAATTTAGATTTTGTTCTAAAATTGGTGGGGCAGGCGATAGGTAAAGGCTCGCCCCCTAGGGCAGATTGACTTTCCGAGTTAGAACACAGTTCCTCCTGCTGTAGCTCCAACCATTCTTGGGTGAGAGCTGCTCCTGTAACCAACTCATCACCAATCTCATCAGATACATTAGACGAGAGAGCATTCACTACAGTTGGCTGAGAGGAGTTTAGGTTGGGTCTGCCCCGGGTAGCAAAGTATTTACGCAATTTAAGTTTACGAACAAACTTAAAAATGTCAATCTTAAATGTTGCGTAATCAAAGTTACCCTTGGGACTATATGACAAACCCAACGATAGAAGGGAAGTTTCCTTAATGGTAAGAACTGTATCGGATAAGTTGATAACTGCCTTGGTGTTGGTACCACTCTGTTCTGTCATAGGCGCTGAAGAGACCTTATTTGGCGCAGTTAATTCCACTGCTTCCTGAAGCGCTGTTTCTTGGGCTTGGCGGCTGGTTTTGCGGCGCTTACTGCATTTGCGCCTCTCTGCGCGTTGCCTGTTAATGCACCACCGGCGGTTGCCTGCGCCGCAGATCTCAGGCTGGCTTTGCGATCTTGCTGCACAATTGCCATCTCCTGTGCCGGAGTCAATTTGCGAAACCCCCGCCATTTGCAGTCGCCTGGTTTCAGTCTCTGATTCGCTTTCATACTGTGAACTCTCTTCAGAAGCTGAAGCCGATGATTCCTCGACTGTTCGTGTGTTGGAAGCTGATGCAGTATTGGCATTGCTGTTAGTTGTAGAGGGCGTGTTGGAATTGAAAATGGGTTGCCGTTTGATTTTATCATATTTTCTGGCAAACGTGAAAATCTTCCCGTTTTCATAGTCCAGTCTGTCGCGCTGGAATTTGTATGCTTTGCGCTTCATAATGCTTTCTTCCTCACGTTTGAGCCGTTTGTTCATGTCATCTCTCATTTTCGTTATTTCAACAGAGGAAGGTAATTTTTCAATTTCTGCATTAATTGCCTCGATTTTTTCAAGCAGTTTAGCTCTGTCACTTTGAGCATACTGCACGAGGATACCCATTAGGCGCTTTGAGTTTTCCAAATTGCACTGCGCCCAGTCAGCAAGCATCTGGGGGTCGGGATCCTCATAGGAGGGGGCCAACAAAGTGCGCAGACCCCTTGGCACCCGCCCCACTTCCAGATAACCAGACAACGATGTAAACTCCCACCACTTGGCTTGTTCGCCCTTACTGCATTTTTCTAGGCGCTTAAACAGCTCCTTGATTTCTGAACGTTGCTCAGGTACAGTAACTGCAATGTAGCTTGATGTGGACTCCCCGGCCGGGGGGTCCGAAAACATCCCCTTGGACATCTCCATGCGCCCTCTCAACGTGTCTGCGGACATGGTGCAAGCAATGGGCAATATAACAGTCAGGCACACACAGAGTGGTTCCTACCAGTAATGTAGCACGGAACGACTTCTGTACTCCACACAGGGGGGTATCTCGGTCCGTAACAGCTGCCGTCCTCGGTACTCGAACGATGAGCCTCGGAGACCGCGACCGACACCCGCCAGTCAGCAGTCCCGAAACTACTTCCGGTCTTTCCACGAAAACGCCCAGCACACAGATCCGTTAGTCCCTGGGGCGTGGCGGCATCTCCCAACGCGGAGTTTTTTCAAAATTTCCAACAGGAATGTAGCTTCTTGCCGCTTTAAGCCCAAAACGTGGAGGGGTCTCGCACAAGCCAGGGAAGCTCTCCCAGCTGAAATACAAGGTACGTAGTGCTCCCAAGTCGAAATAATCAGCAACAGCAGCAGCAGTCACCGTCGAGCAAAACAAGAGCAGCGAGACCCAAAGAAAGTGCAAATATCTTTATTGAGTGCTAGCCCAGCACCAGTCCGCCATGACGCGTTTCGGCTAGAGATAGCCTTGATCACATGCCAAGCGTCAAAAGGGCTGATCACCTATTTAAAGTGCAAAGTGCCATCACGTGTTTATGGAAACAAACAAAATACTATCATAGTTTCCAAAACATTTAGAATGTTGCATATATATATATGTATATATTCCTGCTCCATGTCCTTGCAGTGGTCTCTGCACTCTCGAGCGGATGTCTGGTCCAGCAGTGGCAATACCGCTCAATATCCAGCTCCTTACTTTAGCAGTAAATAAGGACCAGCACTCACGTTGGGTTAAATCCACCCTCTGGATTTATTTGCGATTAAGAAATTCAAACAAAAGCGTTTCAGCGTTGGCCTTTGTCAATGTCGATGGACTACGTTACTATAGCAACATTCATCACATGTTTGATTCATTGCAATTAAAACATGTTCAAATTAATGGGGCACCATCTAAGAGCATGCCTTACTCAAATTCTTTCCATAGCCTGCCTATTTTAACATCACAGACATGCTCATGATTACACAGTAAAACGTTCCAGTTTATAACGCCACGCAACTAAAAACGTCAATAAATTCATACATTTGTAGCGTAATGATCATGTTGTAAATATTCGTCAGTGGCCAAATTCAACTTCACCTCATCATGTCATCATCAAGGTTCTAACTCCGGCTGTTATTGCACAAGTGGGTTTCTTCATTCCGCCCTGTAAGGGCTTGCCCACTTTTAACTACATACTGCCTTGAATGGGCTATATTTGCGTGGTGTTAACACTCTTACCTTCTAATGGATGCTTCAAATATTACTGTGTACACTCATCCCTGAAACTATACATCTAAAGTGTTGTCCTGTCCTATACCCGGGTGCAAGCTTGTCCTACCTGCATCATAAATGGACTGCTAGGTCCTCTCCTCTGTTAAGGCCACCCAGCGATTTTGACTGCAGATCAATAAAAAAGCGAGACTCTAGTCTTCTCAGGCTCCTTTCTCTATTGCCATACAGGGTGGAATTAGGAAACCCACTTGTGCAATAACAGCGGGAGCTAGAACCTCGGTGGCAGCCTATGGAAAGAATTTGAGTAAGACCTGCTCTAAGATGGCACACGATTAATTTGAATATGTGATTGTCTGTTTTCATTGTAATGAATCAAACATGATAAATGTTGCTATAGTAACGGCACCCGTCGACATTGACGAAACGCGTTTGTTTATATAACTTAATCGCAAATAAATCCAGAGGGTGGATTTAACCCAACATGAGTGCTGGTCCTTATTTACTGTATATATATATAGTGTTTTTAAAACTTTCATGTAAATAACATGCATATGTATGCATATATGTATATGTATGCATGCATTTATATTTATATAGATATGCAGATTATATATGTTTATATATGTATATTACCTACTGGCGATAGCCAGTGGGTATATATAGTTAGGATTTTTTCTCTATGGGATTTTTGAAAATTCTATGTCGAATAACTTTGGCGTTTGAGGACAGAATTGGCTGAAATTTTCAGGAAAATGGAACATTTTGTTTCTGAGCAGCCCCTGAAAATTTGGGGGGGTTTCGTCAAGGGGGGGCCGAGAAAAAAGGGGGGTCCCAAAACGTGTTTTTCCCATGCAATTTTCCATAGGGCGGTTGGCCTCACTTTTAGCCGGAACGGCTGAATGGATTTACACCAAACTTGGCAAAATTGTAGGGACTGGTAGCCCGATGTGCCTTTGCTATGTCTCAAGATATAGGCTCCAGTGGTTTTTACGAAAATTAACTTTGAAAAATATATATTGGGCTACATTGGGCTATATATATGTTGGAGCCCAAATGCAGCCCAATGTAGCCCAATGTAGCCCAATGTAGCCCAAAGATGGCCACCAGAGACAAAAAAAAACAAATGTAGCCCAAATATCAGCCAGATGTAGCCCAACTATAGCCCAATGACAGAATGTCCCAGAGTGTTCTAAAGAACAACTAGAGTGCTAACAGTCCTACTTATTACAAAGGTATGGCACACCTGAAGCCATCTTGATTGGAATAAAGTGGTAACTCTTAAAGCATTTAATTTAAAAAGGAACAAAATGAGGGGGTTCATTTTGCCATAGAAAGTATGATTAGCGAATATATGACGAAATCCCGCATACCATCAGTCCGCAAAAAAAATCCCGCATGTACTATTAGGCCGCAAATTAAAATAACGAAAACTTTTAGAACGAATATGCCTTTAGCATACACTAAACAACTAAACTACCCTAAACCCTAAAACACTACCCCCAGCATGACCCTACACTACACAAACAGTACAACACTACCCTAAACCCTAAAACACTACCCCCAGCATGACCCTACACTACACAAACACTACAACACTACCCTAAACCCTAAAACACTACCCCCAGCATGACCCTACACTACGCAAACACTACAACACTACCCAAAACCCTAAAACACTACCCCCAGCATGACCCTACACTACGCAAACACTACAACACTACCCAAAACCCTAAAACACTACCCCCAGCATGACCCTACACTACGCAAACACTACAACACTACCCAAAACCCTAAAACACTACACCCCAGCATGACCCTACACTACGCAAACACCACAACACTACCCAAAACCCTAAAACACTACACCCCAGCATGACCCTACACTACGCAAACACTACAACACTACCCAAAACCCTAAAACACTACCCCCAGCATGACCCTACACTACGCAAACACTACAACACTACCCAAAACCCCAAAACACTACCCCCAGCATGACCCTACACTACGCAAACACTACAACACTACCCTAAACCCTAAAATACTGGTGTGTATCACTTACAACGCAACTTTTACGTCGTAATGCTGTTACAACGCAGCTATTACAACGCAGGATCCATTACTTCGGATGCCGTTACAACGCATGGCATTACATCGCAGATGCTATTACAACGCATACCATTACACCGTAAGTATTGGTAAGTATATAATTTTTTTTTATTTTATTTAATATTATATAATTGATTTAATTATTATTAATTATAAATAAAAATAAATAAAAATATTTATTTATGTTTTAAAATATTATAAATTAAATTTATTAATTTAAGTAATTTTTTTAATAAGTATGAGTATAGGAGTATATATTTTGGTGTACTGAGGTATATGTTTTGGGGTGTTTGGGTATTTTTATGTTTTAGGGCAGGGTTTGGGTTTTGGGGTACAGGGGTGTTTTTAGGTTTCAGGGTAGGGTTTGGGTTTTGGGGTACAGGGGTGTTTTTAGGTTTCAGGGTAGGGTTTGGGTTTTGAGGTACAGGGGTGTTTTTAGGTTTCAGGGTAGGGTTTGGGTTTTGGGGTACAGGGGTGTTTTTAGGTTTCAGGGTAGGGTTTGGGTTTTGGGGTACAGGGGTGTTTTTAGGTTTCAGGGTAGGGTTTGGGTTTTGGGGTACAGGGGTGTTTTTAGGTTTCAGGGTAGGGTTTGGGTTTTGGGGTACAGGGGTGTTTTTAGGTTTCAGGGCTAGGTTTGGGTTTTGGGGTACAGGGGTGTTTTTAGGTTTCAGGGTAGGGTTTGGGTTTTGGGGTACAGGGGTGTTTTTAGGTTTCAAGGTAGGGTTTGGGTTTTGGGGTACAGGGGTGTTTTTAGGTTTCAGGGTAGGGTTTGGGTTTTGGGGTACAGGGGTGTTTTTAGGTTTCAGGGTAGGGTTTGGGTTTTGGGGTACAGGGGTGTTTTTAGGTTTTAGGGTAGGGTTTGGGTTTTGGGGTACAGGGGTGTTTTAAATTACATTTACCATTTATAAATTAATTAAAATATATTTATTAAATTAAATTAATTAAATTATATTAATTACATTTTTAATTAAATTAATTAAATTAAATAAATTATTTTAATTAATTTAATTTCATTACAATTTTAAACATATTTAAATTAAAATAATTTCATTATATTAATTAATTAAAATTAATTACAATTTTTATTAAAATTAAATTAAATACATAGATTTAAATTTATTAAATTAAATTAATTACTATTTTAAAATGTATTTTAATTAAATTAAATAAATTAAATTAATTAAATTAACTTAATTACATTTTTTTTAAAGTATACTTACCTATACTTACGATGTAATGCCATGCGTTGTAATAGCATCTGCGATGTAATGCCATGCGTTGTAATGGCATCCGATGTAATGGATCCTGCGTTGTAAAAATTCCGATGTAACGGAATGCGTTGTAAAAATCAGCGTTATAGTGACACCAATCCTAAAATACTACACCCCAGCATGACCCTACACTACGCAAACACTACAACACTACCCAAAACCCTAAAACACTACCCCCAGCATGACCCTACACTACGCAAACACTACAACACTATCCTAAACCCTAAAACACTACGCCCAGCATGACCCTACACTACGCAAACACTACAACACTACCCTAAACCCTAAAACACTAGCCCCAGCATGACCCTACACTACGCAAACACTACAACACAACCCTAAACCCTAAAACACTACCCCCAGCATGACCCTACACTACGCAAACACTACAACACTACCCTAAACCCTAAAACACTACCCCCAGCATGACCCTACACTACGCAAACACTACAACACAACCCTAAACCCTAAAACACTACCCCCAGCATGACCCTACACTAAACAACCACCACAACTCTACACTACACTAACACAACACTACACTACACAACACTACACTACACTACACAATCACTAACCCATGAAAAAATTAACACAAACCCACTTACCTCTCTCGTCATCGTGGTTTTCACAACGCAAATGCATTTACCATACATGCCTTTAAAACGTAATTCTTTGTAAAGGCATGCGCGATAAATGCACATGCGTTTTGAAAAAATGCGGGATAATGGTATGCGAGGTCAATGACCTTGCGGGATAATGGTATGCGGACTGAAAGTCTGCGGGATAAAAAATGCGGGAAAATGGCTGCAAACCATGATTAGCAGCAGACTTCCCTGGTGAGCACTAGCTTTACTACAGTGATCTAATGAGCAACTAGAGTGCTAACATTCAGAATTTATCGCAAATGTGTGACACATCTGAATGCCTTCTTGATAGAACCAAAGTAAACAAGCATTGAAAATGCAATAGATCTCGCCCTCGTTTAAGTTAAAGCCATTCTGTTTGTAATGAGGTGGCTTTTTAGCTTTGCTTTTATCAGTGTTTTTAAAACTTTCATGTAAATAACATGCATATGTATGCATATATGTATATGTATGCATGCATTTATATTTATATAGATATGCAGATTATATATGTTTATATATGTATATTACCTACTGGCGATAGCCAGTGGGTATATATAGTTAGGATTTTTTCTCTATGGGATTTCTGAAAATTCTATGTCTAACAACTTTGGCGTTTGTGGACGGAATTGGCTGAAATTTTCAGGAAAATGGCACATTTTGTTTCTGAGCAGCCCCTGAAAAGTTGGGGGGGTTTCGTCAAGGGGGGGGCCGAGAAAAAAGGGGGGTCCCAAAACGCATTTTTCCCATTCATTTTTCCATAGGGCGGTTGGACTCACTTTTAGCTCGAACGGCTGAATAGATTTACATGAAACTTGGCAAAATTGTAGATATGGTTTGCCCGACGTGCCTTTGCTATGTCTCAATATATGTGCTCCAGTGGATTTTGAGAAATTAACGTTTAAAAAAAATATATATATCTGTGACAGCGCTCCGGTTAGCACCCCGGTTCGCGTACCTGACGCGTAACGGAACTTCGCGAAGCGAAGCTGATTGGCTCTCCGGTGTCTGTCAACATTCTAAACAGTCCGGAGCGGCCGCCATCTTGTCTCTCGGTACGATCGAGAGACAAGATGTGGTGAAAAACGAAGGGGGAAATGAAGGAAAGGGGGCAAGGTAGACCACTCCTGACCCCCTAGGATTGATGAGGGGGATATTAAAGTGCCCCGCGGGGCAAAAAATAAAAAAAATTAAATTTTGCGATTTTACTCCGTAGAGGCGCGTCCCGGTACGCTCACCGGGCAGCTCACCGGGCAGCTCACCGGGCAGCTAACCGGGCAGCTAACCGGCAGCGTAGCTGTCAACATTGTAAACAGTCCAGAGCAGCCGCCATCTTGTCTCTCGGTAGGTTCGAGAGACAAGATGTGGTGAAAAAAGAAGGGGGAAATAAAGGAAAGGGGGCAAGGTAAACCCCTCCTGACCCCCTAGGATTGATGAGGGGGATATTAAAGTCCCCCGCGATTTTTCGCGGTAGAGGCGCTTCCCGGTACGCGAACCGGGCAGCTAACCGGCAGCGTAACGGGAGTCCGCCATCTTGTGTTTTTGGAGCGTCCGGTTCGCGTACCGGGTAGCGTCCCGGTAAGCGTAACAAGAGGAAAACCAAGAGAAACAGTAAAAAAAAATTAAGGGAATAGATTTCCAGCAAACTTGGCAAAATTGTAGGGACTGTTTGTTTGATGTGCCTTTGCAAGGCCTCAAGATATGTGCACGTGTGGATTTTGTCTAATTAAGGTTAAAAAAATATATATATATCTGTAAGCGTGCTCCGGCACGCTTACGTTACGGGTTTTGTTTGCGCTGCAGAGCCGATACGTCACGGTTATGCGACGCGTCATGAGGCGTCTCACGTGGCTACGTGATACGTCACGTAATAAAGAATATATTTTACAGCTATAGATATTAGCTTTTAAAAAACCAATGAAATTCACTGAAAAAACCATAGGTTATAGACCATATATAGTTAGGAATTTGCATTTACAAAACCTTGAAAATTCACTGAAAAAACCATAGGTTAGAGACCATATATAGTTAGCTGGACATTTTAGTGACATAAAACCAATGAAATTCCATATATAGTTAGTTGCACTAACTATATATCGCGCACCCGCAATCCACTGCTGATGATGTCACATATTACATCATTCATGACATGGTCAGTGACATCACTGATGACATCACTGATGACATCTCAAATGACATCACTGATGACATCACTGATGACATCTCAAATTACATCACTGATTACATCATCTAGTGTCTGTGTGTTTTTGTAAAGTTTTATGTCAATAAAATGTCCAGCTAACTATATATGGTCTCTAACCTATGGTTTTTTCCTGTACCTTTCCTTTTGGCCAAATAGTGTCAGATGTATGAGTATATTTTCAAATTAATTCTAAGAAACTCTGAAATTACCATTTTTCCGACGTTCTGAAAGAAAGGCTCATACAACATTTTCACAATATTTAAGTATTTGTAAAACCATCACAGTGTAAAACCATCTCTGACTCACTCATGTTCATCATTTAGTATAATACTAATATCACTTACTTTGTGAGCAAATTAGTAGAGAATTCCTTACCCCAGATCAAGAATAGAGTACTGAAGGTTGAGAGTACTTGGCAAGCAAACAGCCCTTCACAAATGTTACAGATGCTACAGTATCATCAGAACAGAATTAGGGAAGAGCAGGATCATGAAAAGAGACGCATGAAAGAGACCAAAATGAAGGTGCTGGTTGCCCAGACGGTACCGGCGACTTCAAACAAACATAACACGACACCAGTTAAAGGGAACTGTAATTATTGCAAACAACCAGGTCACTTTGTAAAGGACTGCACTGTCCTGAAACACAATATAGCTACAGGCAAGACAAAAGAGCGACAGTACACTCCTAGACAGAATAACACGCAACAGAACACGCAACAGACAGTAGCGAATTATCCTCCACCACCGCCTGTTAATGCCACACCACAAATGTATCAGTACACACAGTCTGACTATCCAGAGTATCAACAGTTCTCATGAAACAGCCTCGAGAGGGAAGTAGGCTTGCCCCTTATTGAGGTTCCTGTAGATCAAGAGGGTCCGTATGTACATAGTCGTGTTCTAGGTCAGGATCGAAAGTTTCTGATTGACACAGGGGCGAGCAGAACTACCATCAGTCATGACGAGGTTCCAGGGGCACCTCTCTCAGGCTCACAGAATGTTTCCCTGGGATTTTCAGGAAAGCCTATTGTTAATGAAGTATCATAACCAGTTTCCCTAGGGGTTGGTCCACTGTCACGTACCACTGACTTGCTACTTACATTATGTACTGACTGATTTTGACCACAGACTCAAGAACGTGCCACAGATCCTGTGGGCACAAGGACCGACTGACGTAGGTTACATGGACATTACGCCTCAGCATGTCACACTCAAAGCAGGAGTAGTACTTCCACGTATTAGACAATACAAGTTACCACCTGACGCCGAAACAGCATTACTGAAAATAGTTGACGAATTTATTGCACGGGGGGGTAGTGGAAGAGACAGTCTCAAATGTATGTAACTCGCCTGTCATTCCTATCCTTAAAAGATCTGATCCTAGTGTACTGCCAGTGTACCGATTGATTATTGACCTGCGAGAATTGAACAAATGTGTAGTACCGCAATATCCAGTGGTGCCAGACATTTCTTCATTGTTGACTGCTATTGATTCAGAGGCTACTTACTTTACTGTTATCGACTTGAAGAACGCTTTCTTTAGTGTTCCCATTCACCCAGACAGCCAGTACCTGTTCGGATTTTCATTAAAAGGTCGTAGCTTTGTATTTACAAGAGCTCCTCAAGGCTTTACAGAAAGCCCTAGTATTTACAGTCAGGCTCTGAAAAGACAGCTAGACAGCATTCACATGCCTACCAACACTGCGTTACTACAGTATGTGGACGATATCCTGATTACAGCACGCTCAGAAAAAGAATGCGAATATGCATCATTGACAGTTTTACATTTTCTGGCAGACAAGGGGCACAAGGTGTCCCCTTCGAAGTTGCAATTCTGTGAAAAGCAAGTAGTGTACCTAGGACACTTGCTTTCTAAAGAGGGGAGACAGCTAACACAAGCACGTATACAGCTCATTGCTAACCTTTCACAACCCAAGACACAAAAGGAAGTACGTGCCTTTATTGGCCTCACTTCATACTGTAGGCAATGGATTCCCCAGTATGCCTTTCTAGCCAAACCACTCATACAGTTAACTACACAGGAGGCAGGGGGGACTGTCCTCCCTTGGACACAAGAACACACCTTGGCATTTGAGGAATTAAAAAGAGCTTTATGTCAAGCGCCAGTATTAGCGACTCCATGTTACAGCAAACCTTTTATGCTTTTTGTAACTGAAAGAGAAGGAACAGCGTTATCTGTTCTCACACAAGATCAAGCAGGAAAACACAAGCTGTGTGCTTATTTTTCCAGTACCCTAGACCCAGTGGCCCAGGCTCTGCCTGCATGCCTGAAATCAGTTGCAGCAACAGCCCTAGCCATAAGACAAAGTGACTCCATAGTGCTGGGTCACTCTCTGACTGTACAGGTACCATATGCAGTGGAGGTTCTCTTAAACAGAACACAGACACAACACTTGACTGTAGCAAGACTGACAGGATATGAACTGACATTATTTCAACCACACATAGAGATCAGACGTTGTAATATTCTGAATCCTGCAACACTTTTGCCCTCAAGTACAGTAAATGCACCACCACATGACTGTGTGGAACTAATGAATATAGTGACGAAACCAAGACAAGACCTGACAGATATTGCACTTTCAGAACCAGACTTAACGCTCTATGTAGATGGATCATGCATGAGAACGAGTGCAGGAGAGTTAGTAGCGGCCTATGCTGTGACCACTGCTACAGAGGTCATAGAGACACAGAAAATAGACACACTGTCAGCACAAGCAGCAGAGCTCATCGCTCTGACACAAGCCTGCATAAGAGCTAAGCACTTGAAAGTAAACATTTATACTGATTCACAATATGCCTTTGGCGTTGTTCATGATTTCGGGGTACTATGGAGGGAGAGAGGATTCTTGACCTCCCATGGGACCAAGATCCAGCACGGCCAGCTTATTCAGGCCCTGTTAGAAGCCATACATTTGCCTACAGCCATTTCTATCCTGAAGTGCAAAGCTCACACCAAAGTTACAGACACCATTTCCCAGGGTAATGACCTGGCAGACCGGACAGCTAAACTTACAGCCCAGACACCAACAGACAAAACAAGGACAGAGGTACCATTACTGACAACAAGTATGACAGTCAGGGATCCCACACAAGATGTGCTTGACATACAGACACATGCCACCACAGATGAGATAAAGAAATGGACTAAACAAGGAGGGGTCCAGACTGACCAAGGTTGGATGACTAAGGGAAAAAGCTCATGGTTTCTCCCAGATTCTATGGTACAAGTAATCATAAATACAGCCCATAGTCCAGCACACTTAGGAGAAAAAGCAATGTTAGACAGCTTACAGAATATCTGGTTTAACAAGCACCTGCGTGCCGCAGCGAAGCAGAAAGTACGAACATGTATGATCTGTTGTCAGTTCAATCCAGGTAAAGGCATCCCGGTGGAACAAGGCGGATTTCATCCTCCTGACCACCCTTTTGAGGTTCTCCAGATGGATTATATCCAAATGGACAGATGTAGAGGTTACAAGTACGTCTTGGTAGTTGTATGTGCACTGTCTAGATGGACAGAAGCATATCCAGTTCCAGATTATACTGCTGTAACAACAGCCAGACAGTTAGTGCGTGAGTACTTCCCCAGGTATGGATTACCTCGGGTGATCTATTCAGACAACGGCCAGCCATTCTCCTCTGAATTAATGAAACAAGTGTCCCTTCTGTTAGGTTATACGTGGAAGTTCCATTGTGTCAGACACCCAGAAGCAGCAGGCCTTGTAGAAAGACATAATCAGACCCTCAAGACAAAATTAGCAAAGGTCTGTGCAGAAAAAGGCGTGGATTGGATGGTAGCCTTGCCGGTTGCCCTTTTTTACATGCGTATGGTAGCACATTCCAGAACAGGCCTATCTCCGTATGAAGTGGTTTTCGGTAGACCGCCAAATATGTGGGGTACGCCTATGCCCAGAAAGATAACTGATGTTGACAGTAACATGCTGACAGATTACCTGGCTTCCTTGATGTCTGCACTACTCTCTTGTCGTTCACAGGTTGCTGCCGCCTTCCCTGACAACACCCAGGTCAAGGAACACGCCATAGTCCCAGGGGACTTTGTGTGCATCAGGAATTTTGATCGTTCCAGCCCCCTCGAGCCGCGCTGGAAGACCCCGAAATTGGTGCTTCTTACCACGAGGACCGCGCTGAAAGTGGAGGGACGCAAGGGCTGGATCCATGCCCATCACGTTAAGCGGTATTTTGGACAATGTGGAACATTTGCAAAGAACATTGACTTTAATGACAATACAGACTTTGTGCCGCCTTTGCTTGAAAAGACCCCTCAGCAAGAGTATAGGTCCAAATTAAGATCTAGTAAGTCAGACGTAGTTTAATTGTTTAAGCCCACCCGGTGGTGAATCGGTTAGACTAGTTTCTGACATGTATAAGATCACATATGAGAATAGCAAGAAGAGAGATAAAAAGGAAAAATACTGCAAGACATTACGCAGTAGATGTATTGTTACCTTGATCATTATTTTTATTCTGTGCATTGTTATAATTGGTGTTAGTTTATTGCTACATGTTTTCTTTTTCATTTCCTCACATACACATTCATCCAGTATGCATACATTTAGTGACCTGCCACCTCATGAATTGTCATATCGACTTGCCTTGCGTAACGATACTTTTATTCAAATGTTACACCATTCTCACCAGACCAGCAATGCAACTGATTGCTGGGTATGTGGCCAACTACCCCCTTATCAGAAAACAAAGGGAGTTCTGCCGAAATAATTTCTCAAATTTTAGGAAAAAACGCCCATTGGATAACATGGCAAATCGCACCTCCGCACAAAACATGCTTTTTCACCCACTTGGCATCACAGTAGTCCAAGCGATGCCCTACATCCTCACCAAAAAGCAACCAAATCCCTCCACTGGAACGGGTACGAATTTCCGCTCAAAGACACGCCCCCCGCAAACAAATCCAGCTCTCTCCTGCCTAACGTAATGTCAACATACTCTGCACAAACCATGACCACATGGCGCTATTCACAAGCCATATTTACAAGAAACTCAGCAAGTTATAATAATGACATGCTCTTCATAAACCATATTTACAAGGAGCTATTTACAAGGAACTTCACTCTCAGAAGGACTTTCTTCTTTCATAACGTCTCGCCATACCTATTTCATTTGCGGTCAGACAGCTTATGTACATCTGCCCTTAGACTGGGGTGGGACTTGTTATATAGCATTCTTATTGCCACCTGTATTCCTGGCCCCATCCCATTATCATAGAGATTCACGACTAGAACATGCTAGAGTAAGGAGAGAGACAGATGCCTCAGTGGTTAAGACTGAAACAGTTTGGGAGCAATATACAGATTTCAACAAAGGATTCTTTTTCTTTGTTGGCCCCGTCCAAAATAGTAAACTGGTACGCGAATTAACAAGAACCCTGGAAGCAGTTGTCAATGTAGCTGCATCTGCCCTGGCGAACTTGGCCCAGGAGCAGTCTGCCATGATACTGTCTCTGTCTGCAGTGTGGCCTGGCGATTTGCGGCCTGTGTGCAACTGCTTGCGTTCCCCATCCACATGTACAAAGGATAAAGATGAAGAAATGATTCTGTATGATCAGCTATACTGTTGGACTTGGGCCTTCTGGCAGGGTCACCCCTGAACTTTTTGCCTTGAAATTATAGTGAATCCTGGTCTTTGCGCACTTTGACACTGTGGCGCAGTGTAAAGTGCGTGCGCTCCCTGAGTGCGTGGAGTGAGACTGGCCTGCCCTCCCATAGGAATGCATGGGGAATGTCTGTGTCCCTGGTACTTCCTGATGCGTGAGGCGTGCATGCTTAAGTTTGGTATGTGCGAACTCGTGAGAGTGAATGCTGCGCAACGGTATGTGCGGCGTGTATGTGT
Organism: Lissotriton helveticus; assembly: GCF_964261635.1. Lineage (NCBI taxonomy): Eukaryota > Metazoa > Chordata > Amphibia > Caudata > Salamandridae > Lissotriton > Lissotriton helveticus. The sequence continues at coordinate 1,658,337,434 of NC_136061.1, read as the reverse complement.
CTTGTGCGGAAGCGCCACTTCTAGGAGTTGACATATTAGTGTAAAATATGCCTGGCGTGTGATTGGCTGGAGCTGGCTGGGATGCCAGGCTCCAGGAAGTCTGTGTGGGTCTGCCCCGGTGGTGAATGGAGAGATTAGCATGCTGATGTGAGGGAGGGGCTGCGCCTGTGTCCTGAATGAGGCTGAGTTTCCCCCACACAATGCTGGCTCCGCCCACTGTGGTGCGACTGATGACCCTAGCCTGCCTGATGAATGAAAGGGGTGGTTGAGTCATCAACAGTGCTCACAGACCAGCTGCAACTGGTTCTGCCCCCACCCTGCACCTACAGACAAAAGAGAAAGGTGTATAAAAGAGGGGCTGTGACCCCATGAAAATGTTCTGGTTGCTGACTTGAATCTGCCAGGGGCGTGCTGCTGCTTGGGCCCAGGGCAAGGCTTGCCTCCCTGGGCCCTGCCCAGCCCCTGGCTTGCTGATGGACTCCTGGTGGACCCTGCTTCCTGGCCTGGAAGCCTTGCCCCCCTACCTGCTGCATTTCATGAAGGACTCTTTGCTGGACATGTGAGGCCCTAGCATGGAGGAGCGCTTTCAACGTTGGCTTGAGAGCCCTTTTATTCTCCTTTAGCGCTGGGAGCGCTTTTATTTGCCTGCCTGGGCAGAGCGCTGTCGTTTTCCCTCTGAGGGAAGCGCTCCTGCCCTTTTTGGTACCCCCGAGTGCTTCGTTGCACTTTATTCCTAATTGACGGGTGCCACCCCGATTATGGCGCCCTTTGCGAGTGCCCACCTCGCTTCACTGGTTACTTTTGGTCTCGAGGGTGTCCACCCCTCTTAAATGCCCAGTTTTCACCGTCGCGGCCCGAGCCCCGCCAAACAGGAAGCCAGGCACTACGGTGCCTGACGCGGGGCGGGACTTCCGGTTTTGGAGGGAAGTCCCGCCCGCCACCGCGCCACGATTGGCTGCCTGCCGCCGTCGACCGGGAGGAGAATGAGGCTGAGCGATGGCCGCCCGGGGCTCCCGTGATGTGGAGAGAGAGCCCCGGGGCAGCCAGCAAAGTGCAGCACCGGAGAGCCCTGCCCAGAGGAGAAGAGCAGCGCCGGAGAAGAGACCGGTGAGTTTTTCCCAGAAGAGGGGGGGCGTCGGGGCATATTACCGGTGCCCGCCCCTCCAGTGAAAGGGCCAGTGTCGTTTTGAGTCCCCAGGAGGGGGACTCCAGCAAAGCAGGCAGCATCTTGTGAAGGAGCCCGGAGAGGCTCAGGGGCCCAATTGTTTTTATTTCGAGTCCCCCGGGAGGGACTCCTACGATAGTGACGGGCCCAGAGAGGCTCGTGGGGGCATTGTTGGTTTGGAGCGCTGCGAGGCTCCCCCAGAGGGCCAACCCCTGCCACAGTTGTTCTCAGAGCCACGAGGGCTCCAGGCGGCATTTCTCTGTTTGGGGAGCCACAGAGGCTCAAGGGGGCACAGTAGTTTTACGAGCCCTGAGAGGCTCAGGTGAACATTTTATTTGTTCAGGGCCTGGAAGGCTCCAACGTTGTCCCCACCATTCTCACCAGTTGCCCAGCACTTTGTGGGCAACTGCCACGTTTAGGCTGGTGTACATTTGGCTTATTACAGCCTGCCCTGACTCTGAGACACAGGGCGTCCTAGCCCCAACAAGGCCAGTTGGCCTAGGGAAAGTCACAGTTGGTGACTAATGTGGATTTTGCTACTGTTACCTTTAGGTTCTGGCGCAGTGGCGCAACCTGGACTTTGTGAGTTCTGCGCTAAAGGTGATTTATGCGCTATCTGAGGTTTAGATGCTGTTATGATCTATGTCCTATTGCTTTTGGGTGTTAGGAAATGTACAATGTGTAGTATGTTTTGCGCACCCTGTGTTCTGCACCTCTGAATGTGTTGTTGATACATTATGTGCCCTGTTCCTTACACCGCTGAACGTGTGTTGATGCGTCATGTGTTCCTTACACCGCTGAATGTAGGTTCTGCATCATGTGTTTTGTCCCCAGGTCTATGCCCCTACTTGTATTGTGATACTGAGGTGGTTGTTCTTGCTAGTGCAGGTGGTGCTAGTAAGGTCCTGGTTCCCTGCGTGACCTGTTCCTAGGGTGGTTAGGATTGCGTAGGGGGGACTTACCAGTTACCAGTGGGTACTGGTTTTGTGCTTTATGTCCTATTTTGTGTTACAGTGATCTTCTGTTATAGGTGATCCCAAGGGCTTGATACTAAGCTTGCCCCCTGACCAGAGTCCCAGGACCAGTGGACTCTATGGTGCCTTCCCTGCCAAATTGCTGGGACTTGTCTGATCTCCCTGGGCCTCTGGGGCCTCGCTGAAGTGTGCCTCGCTCGTTCCCCTCGGCAGCTCGTGCCGGCAGCCCGTCCAAGCCTCGAGCAGCGCCGCTCTCCCCTAAGCCACGCCGCTTCGCTGGGCCGCCCGCATCCTGCCTCCCCCTCCTCTTCTGAGCCGCACACATTGGTCGCCCCAGAGAAACGCTTGTACCGTGCCGGCAGCCCGTCCAAGCCTCGAGCAGCGCCGCTCTCCCCTGAGCCGCGCCGCTTCGCTGGGTCGCCCGCTCAAGCTTACTAAGGAGGTCACTCGCATTATCCCGTGCAACCAGGACGGAAGGTACTGTCTGATAGGCTATGTTCTAAGTTCTAGGCCTACAAGTATTGTATTGTTACTTCTAAAAGTGCTGATTCCTGACAGTGGTCCAGGTGGCCCTGTCTTGTAAATAATCCCTTGTAAATTCTGCCCGTGCCTCGGGCACATTGTAAAGTGTGTTTTATCTAATGTGTTTTGGTGTAATACAAAGGCTATTTTTATATAACCTTGTGTGGAGTTTCCTTTGTGGTGGGCCTTTGGGTGTGGTTGCTGGGGTGCGTGCGCAAATACTTAACTTACATCGCCTCCAAGTTTAGCCTTGCTGCTCGCGCCACGTTACCTAGAGGGTGAGTAGGGGTTATCTTGGCGTGTAACTCCCTTGCCCTGACTTGGGGGGGGTGGTCTCTGACTGACTTTGGCGAAAGCCCTGGCCAGCCAGGGATCCCATTTCCAACATTGGCGGCAGCGGTGGGATAAGGATTTGTGTTTGCGTTGTACCACAGTGGCAACTGGCCACTACAAAACTCTGCATTTTAGATAACCACATTTTGGGGATTGTTGTATGGAGTTTGCTAAAAATGTCATTTCTGTGGAAATGTGTTTCTTGTGCACTTTGAGTTAGGTGTCCCTAGCTCGGGAGGGTAGATCATCCCCCTAAGTGCAGTATGTTTTCTGGATTCACCATGAGGGTGGGATCCAGTGGAGGCAGCATAAGTGTGTTCAGTGCATGTGTCCCCCGTCCCTGCCCTGGAGTTATGGTACCTGTGTCACGTGTGGTCAGGTTGAGAAATCAGGGGTGGTAGAAACTGCCTTACCAGTCTGGGGAGGGGTGTGTGTGGATGAATGGTGTGTGGCACTGGACGTGTGTGTGAGTTCTCTGGATGGGGAGCTTGCTGAATGCTTGTGTACTCTTGTTTTGCTCAGATACCTAAAGTTCCGTGTGTTAAACTTTTCCCAAGAACGTCTGCAGACAGTGGAGCCTGCTTTTGATTTCTGTGGTCTGTTGAGAGACAGAATTTTGGAGTTGGTAATGTTCTGGGAGGAGAGAGGCATAGGGGATGGAGTGATTCCAAAAGGAGTGTCTGAGGTGTCTTCCAGCCCAGCGTGGTGGAAGAGGTTCAGTGTAGCCCAGCTAGGTCTCGGTGTAGGGGCTCACGTCCTGTCTCAAGAGGAGAAGGAGTGGGTGGGACTGCATGTCTCCAGGTGCCCGAAACCCAGTGTCAGGGCCTGGAATGTTTCTGAAGGGAACATCAGGTCGGGGGCCTAGGCTGTACCAATAGGTAATTTGAGGAGGATCTTCCAGAGTGTCTGGAGAACGTGGAACCTCTGTAACCAGGGTTCCAGTAGTTCTGGTGTCTGGCAGTACCGCTCCAGTTGGGAGGGTGCAGAAGTCCAGATGGAGGGGTGCGAGGGGGATAGGTTCCCCAGTGGAAGAGCCAGTGGGTCAGGGGCCAGCCAGAAGGGTTGTGTCACCAGTGAGTGACCATGGTGATGCCACTTCTGTCCTGAGTGTCAGGCAGACTTGTACACGACACATTAGTTGCATCTGACCAAAGGGTACGTCCCTCGGTTGGGGAGCCAGTAGCCGGTGTTTCCGGATCTGGACGTAAGGGCAACTGTATGTAGTGTCCTGAAGTTACAAGAAGGGACTCCTGCCTGAAGAGAAGGAACCGGGTAAGCTGTAGGGGGTATTGACCTGCAGTGGTTGCCTTGCTGCTGAAGGAAGAGAGAAAGTCTTAGATTTTTGTTTTCAACTTGTAGAAGTCCTGGTGCGCAGGGCATCTAACCAAAGGGTAGCGTCCCTAGGTTAGGGAGCCAGGTTCAGGTGTTGCCTGACCTGGACGGCAGGGCGACTGTAGCCAGTGTCCTGGCCGGTTTGTCTTCTAGGGGTACCCCTGTGAACACAGGTGGGGCTCATCTTAAGTGAAGAGACCCTGTGTTTCCCAGAAGGGGTGGTACAGGCCTAGCAGGGATCTTTAGGGTTCTTGGCTGAGTGTTGTGGTACTACCCTGAGAGCAGGTGGGGCCTACCTTAAGTGGAGGGACCCTGTTCTACAGTGGGAGGGTGCAGAACTCTGGAAGGGGGTCAGAGGAAGTCTGACCCCTGTGCATCCGGTGAATTTGAATCCCAGGTGGTAAACCAGTTAAGGGAGCTGTGACTCTGTCATGACCAGCCTGGTGTCCTGTAGGCACCGCACTGAGCCGCGTCTGCCTTCGGCCGCGCAGTCTATGCCGCTCGCCGTCCCCGTCTCGACGCGGTCCGCGAGCCGCCGCCTGTGCCGCATCTGGCAACCCGCAAAGTGCAACGCCTTACTACACCGTTCTTGTGCTGGTCTGACTGTGGTCACTGCTGCTGAGGAAGTCAGGTCCTAAACTGGTGGGAGAGTTGTGTTCTGGAGGGTGCTTCAGAAATAGAGGTAGGGTGGGGCCCTCTGGTCAGCCTGAGGGTGCGGACCCTAGGTTGAAGGATCAGTGGTAGTTTGGAACTACACTGAGAAAGGGAGTGGAGAATGGCTATTGTAGGCCAGGGGTTACTACCCCCCACTCTGTGGATGGGCATGGACCAGTGGTATCTGGGTGGCCTAGGGCCTGGTCCTAGCCGTGGACAGCTAAGGAGTACCAGTGGGGTAGCCTAGTTGGGCCTGTGTTTTTTTTAAGGATGTGCTTGTCTTATGGATCAACTTGGCGTAGAACCGGAGGGTGTCCCTGCAGTGCGGGCCCGCGTCCGTGTTCTATCGCCCCAAGCAGGGAAGTCCATCACGGTGGTGATTGGCCTACCCTGCGTTTTGGCTGGAAGGGGGTTGTGTTGGACTTGGGCCTTCTGGCAGGGTCCCCCTGAACTTTTTGCCTTGAAATTATAGTGATTTCTGGTCTTTGCGCACTTTGACACTGTGGCGCAGTGTAAAGTGCGTGCGCTCCCTGAGTGCGTGGAGTGAGACTGGCCTGCCCTCCCATAGGAATGCATGGGGAATGTCTGTGTCCCTGGTAGTTCCTGATGCGTGAGGCGTGCATGCTTAAGTTTGGTATGTGCGAACTCGTGAGAGTGAATGCTGCGCAACGGTATGTGCGGCGTGTATGTGTCTTGTGCGGAAGCGCCACTTCTAGGAGTTGACATATTAGTGTAAAATATGCCTGGCGTGTGATTGGCTGGAGCTGGCTGGGATGCCAGGCTCCAGGAAGTCTGTGTGGGTCTGCCCCGGTGGTGAATGGAGAGATTAGCATGCTGATGTGAGGGAGGGGCTGCGCCTGTGTCCTGAATGAGGCTGAGTTTCCCCCACACAATGCTGGCTCCACCCACTGTGGTGCGACTGATGACCCTAGCCTGCCTGATGAATGAAAGGGGTGGTTGAGTCATCAACAGTGCTCACAGACCAGCTGCAACTGGTTCTGCCCCCACCCTGCACCTACAGACAAAAGAGAAAGGTGTATAAAAGAGGGGCTGTGACCCCATGAAAATGTTCTGGTTGCTGACTTGAATCTGCCAGGGGCGTGCTGCTGCTTGGGCCCAGGGCAAGGCTTGCCTCCCTGGGCCCTGCTCAGCCCCTGGCTTGCTGATGGACTCCTGGTGGACCCTGCTTCCTGGCCTGGAAGCCTTGCCCCCCTACCTGCTGCATTTCATGAAGGACTCTTTGCTGGACGTGTGAGGCCCTAGCATGGAGGAGCGCTTTCAACGTTGGCTTGAGAGCCCTTTTATTCTCCTTTAGCGCTGGGAGCGCTTTTATTTGCCTGCCTGGGCAGAGCGCTGTCGTTTTCCCTCTGAGGGAAGCGCTCCTGCCCTTTTTGGTACCCCCGAGTGCTTCGTTGCACTTTATTCCTAATTGACGGGTGCCACCCCGATTATGGCGCCCTTTGCGAGTGCCCACCTCGCTTCACTGGTTACTTTTGGTCTCGAGGGTGTCCACCCCTCTTAAATGCCCAGTTTTCACCGTCGCGGCCCGAGCCCCGCCAAACAGGACGCGGGGCGGGACTTCCGGTTTTGGAGGGAAGTCCCGCCCGCCACCGCGCCACGATTGGCTGCCTGCCGCCGTCGACCGGGAGGAGAATGAGGCTGAGCGATGGCCGCCCGGGGCTCCCGTGATGTGGAGAGAGAGCCCCGGGGCAGCCAGCAAAGTGCAGCACCGGAGAGCCCTGCCCAGAGGAGAAGAGCAGCGCCGGAGAAGAGACCGGTGAGTTTTTCCCAGAAGAGGGGGGGCGTCGGGGCATATTACCGGTGCCCGCCCCTCCAGTGAAAGGGCCAGTGTCGTTTTGAGTCCCCAGGAGGGGGACTCCAGCAAAGCAGGCAGCATCTTGTGAAGGAGCCCGGAGAGGCTCAGGGGCCCAATTGTTTTTATTTCGAGTCCCCCGGGAGGGACTCCTACGATAGTGACGGGCCCAGAGAGGCTCGTGGGGGCATTGTTGGTTTGGAGCGCTGCGAGGCTCCCCCAGAGGGCCAACCCCTGCCACAGTTGTTCTCAGAGCCACGAGGGCTCCAGGCGGCATTTCTCTGTTTGGCGAGCCACAGAGGCTCAAGGGGGCACAGTAGTTTTACGAGCCCTGAGAGGCTCAGGTGAACATTTTATTTGTTCAGGGCCTGGAAGGCTCCAACGTTGTCCCCACCATTCTCACCAGTTGCCCAGCACTTTGTGGGCAACTGCCACGTTTAGGCTGGTGTACATTTGGCTTATTACAGCCTGCCCTGACTCTGAGACACAGGGCGTCCTAGCCCCAACAAGGCCAGTTGGCCTAGAGAAAGTCACAGTTGGTGACTAATGTGGATTTTGCTACTGTTACCTTTAGGTTCTGGCGCAGTGGCGCAACCTGGACTTTGTGAGTTCTGCGCTAAAGGTGATTTATGCGCTATCTGAGGTTTAGATGCTGTTATGATCTATGTCCTATTGCTTTTGGGTGTTAGGAAATGTACAATGTGTAGTATGTTTTGCGCACCCTGTGTTCTGCACCTCTGAATGTGTTGTTGATACATTATGTGCCCTGTTCCTTACACCGCTGAACGTGTGTTGATGCGTCATGTGTTCCTTACACCGCTGAATGTAGGTTCTGCATCATGTGTTTTGTCCCCAGGTCTATGCCCCTACTTGTATTGTGATACTGAGGTGGTTGTTCTTGCTAGTGCAGGTGGTGCTAGTAAGGTCCTGGTTCCCTGCGTGCCTGTTCCTAGGGTGGTTAGGATTGCGTAGGGGGGACTTACCAGTTACCAGTGGGTACTGGTTTTGTGCTTTATGTCCTATTTTGTGTTACAGTGATCTTCTGTTATAAGTGATCCCAAGGGCTTGATACTAAGCTTGCCCCCTGACCAGAGTCCCAGGACCAGTGGACTCTATGGTGCCTTCCCTGCCAAATTGCTGGGACTTGTCTGATCTCCCTGGGCCCCTGGGGCCTCGCTGAAGTGTGCCTCGCTCGTTCCCCTCGGCAGCTCGTGCCGGCAGCCCGTCCAAGCCTCGAGCAGCGCCGCTCTCCCCTGAGCCGCGCCGCTTCGCTGGGCCGCCCGCATCCTGCCTCCCCCTCCTCTTCTGAGCCGCACACATTGGTCGCCCCAGAGAAACGCTTGTACCGTGCCGGCAGCCCGTCCAAGCCTCGAGCAGCGCCGCTCTCCCCTGAGCCGCGCCGCTTCGCTGGGTCGCCCGCTCAAGCTTACTAAGGAGGTCACTCGCATTATCCCGTGCAACCAGGACGGAAGGTACTGTCTGATAGGCTATGTTCTAAGTTCTAGGCCTACAAGTATTGTATTGTTACTTCTAAAAGTGCTGATTCCTGACAGTGGTCCAGGTGGCCCTGTCTTGTAAATAATCCCTTGTAAATTCTGCCCGTGCCTCGGGCACATTGTAAAGTGTGTTTTATCTAATGTGTTTTGGTGTAATACAAAGGCTATTTTTATATAACCTTGTGTGGAGTTTCCTTTGTGGTGGGCCTTTGGGTGTGGTTGCTGGGGTGCGTGCGCAAATACTTAACTTACATCGCCTCCAAGTTTAGCCTTGCTGCTCGCGCCACGTTACCTAGGGGGTGAGTAGGGGTTATCTTGGCGTGTAACTCCCTTGCCCTGACTTGGGGGGGGTGGTCTCTGACTGACTTTGGCGAAAGCCCTGGCCAGCCAGGGATCCCATTTCCAACATGAATATAGATGTATCCTGAAGGGTTATGTAGGTGACAAGGAGGGAATGAGGAAAATGATATTTTGCCTGACCAAAAATGTCCACTACATACACCCTATGTTACATTCATGTGCATGTCACCCATGCATATTTCTCGTAGTGGCCTGAATCACTAGGCCTCTGCAAACATGTCCTGCAAGTCAAGTCATCAAAGTCTCCCAAACGTTAAGCTAAAATGAAGGCCCATGTATTTTGCATTTTGCATTGTGCACTTTTAAATAAATATCGTACTGAGCCCTTTTTTTGTGGTTGGAGCCTGAAACCACTTTCTGAAACATTGTTTTCATGACTCCTGGCACATTGAAAACTGCAGTCACGTCAGCAAGAAGCCTGCCAAGACAGTGTTATGAATAACAGTTATCTGTTTTCAGTACAGAGTGGCATCCCTGCCCGGTGAGGAAAAGCAAACAGAACCCGTCCGCGACAGATAAGGCCTAACTCTCTGTCTCAGCCCCCATGCAATGAACGGAGAAATATATGCTTTTTCTTTATTTCTAGTGATGAACAACCTTTACTTCAGATAAAACATCCCCTGACTCTAGATATCAGCTGTACCAGACGTGCTCAAGTCGCCCTGACACAAGAGATTTCTCTGCTAGGCCGAAAGTCAGCTCTCCTCCCAGTTACACGTCAATTGCACGCCATGCTCGAGTTGCACAATTAGGGCAGAGTTCCAGCTGGTCATGCAAACTCCTCCTCTAAGTACCCACCCACCTATGACACCTACCTATCACCTACCTATGACTCATCAAGTGTACACCCTCATGCACCCTCATACACGCCCACATGCTCTTATCTCTTTTTTTCTTGCTCTGCCTGGAGCGCTCCTCCCTATGTACAAGGAGTAAAATGTATATATTCCGTTCATTGTTATTAAATGTCAGATTACTCTTCCTGAACCTCAGTGGTGATGGAACATATTCTCCCTTTGACTCGAGTTATTGGAATAAAGCCCATTTTACCTTGGACACCACGGATCCTGTCTCTCATTTGATGCATGATACTTTGTTAATGCCTAGAAATTCTGCCAGGGTAATATTTTATTTACCACAGTACCTATATGACAAGTCAATTTTTTATATTACCTGGATCACTTTTGCTCAGAATATATTTTTAAACAACAAAATAACCTTTATTAACTGCTCCCGTCTTCATAGGCCAATTACCTTTACTTACATTTTGGTTCCAAAAACACTAGGTATGAATTTTTTAAGTCAAAAGGCAAACGTTGTTTGAAAGTCAAAGGAGTGTTGTTACAGTGGGTCCAACCTTTACAACTTTTTAAATACCATGTGTAATGCCCTGATGTTGTAGAAGGACCGTCATGATAAATAATAGCTACAGTTGCAAAGGTTCTTCCTGATATTGATAACTGAGAAGCCATGAAATTTTTAATAGAAGTTGTCAATTTAGTTCCATCAGGTCTACATCGTTGGAACATTAAAATGACATACTGACCATAATTTTGTATAAATAATGTGGACAGTATTGCAGACTTACATTGGGTACACACCATATTGTGATCTGCTGCTTTAACTAGATTATTAAAAGGCACTGATTTGCAGTCTGGTAAAGTCAAATATATAAATCTTTCAGTGTCTATTCTAGTACTACTTGATAAACTACAGTTGTCGCAGTCATGCTGCCATTGATAAGAAAGGCTAAAAAGATTTTTTATATCTACACCTTCATCTTCCAATACATCAAACATATACATTAGAAATTCCTGACAATCCTGCTGAATATTCTGTGAAAATTGATTTTGACCAGAACATATGTCTAGAAGATTTCTAATTTCTGAAACACTTTCTATTTTTGCTCTATCACTGCTACATTTCTCAAACACAGAATTCAATAAACAGCAGAATGTCTGATCCCAATTTTCAACAATCTGTTCTTGTAAATTATGAAGAAAAAAACCAACATTAACCACTACATTAGCATAGCAGTTGACACCAGAACTGTTTTCAAACTGAAATCCAACAACATCTTCAACAGAATCCTTTTTCTTTCTGCTTACAATTACAGTTTCATCTACTTTTTGTCTTTTTGGTACTACCTCACTGCAATTATTCTCATTTCTTCTTTTTCGGCCTACCACACGTTTTTCAAACAGAGGATATTGAGGCAAATGTGGAGCATACTCTCTTCTTAACCTATTGTATTCTTTAACACAATCTAGATCTGCACAAATCTTTGTTTCATCACACTCAATCAAGTACAATCCTGATAAAGTTCTGACTCGTGATAATGCCACATATGCCTTACCCTCTTTAAACACAGAACTTCCAATGTTCACCAAAGCGCTATCTACACTTAAACCTTGAGATTTATGAATTGTCACCGCATATGCCAAACAAATAGGAAACTGTTTTCGGCGAACATATAAGTCTTTCACAAGCAAAAATCTAGCTGAACAACGACAAATTTGTTCTATTTTGTCAATGCCATCAAATTTAATTTTTAAAATTTCAATTCCATCTCTATTTTTGTAATTCACAAAACCAACAACATGACCCATTGCTCCATTTACCAGACCTCTTTCAACATTTAAATTCCTTCTCAAAATGATACGACAATTTAAACACACATTCAGAGTCTTTTCAAAACCAGCAGTTTTAGATATAGTCTTCTCTAATGAATCCAATTTTGATTTCAAATTTTCAGACAAAATAATTGTTGCTTCCATATGTTCTATTTTATCTATAGCTTCCAGTTTCACTATCTCTTCATTTTCTAACTTTAACATTTTGTTGTAGAACATGGAACATTCTTTCAGAGTTGGCATCAAACATATGCCAGATTTCTTCTCGTTAATTTTCTTAAAAATATTCTCTGGAAGAATGTTTTCATTTGGGTACAAATTTGAAATTAATCTTCCATGTAAAGCTTCTTTCCCATGCTGACTTACTTTTCCGATTCTTACATCTTGTAGAATATTTTTATAATCTTCATCCTTTGCCTGCCGCATATTTTGAAGCAGTTCTGCATATTTAAAGTTTAACCATATATTAACGTTTCCAATGCTTCCTAGGCACTTCCTGGTATCTTCATGCATGAGCATTTTGAACACAGGTTGTCCTTTCACTGGAGTCAACTGCAGTAGATCTCCAAAAACAATAATATGTTTTCCTCCAAATAAGACATCATAGTCTGTTCTAAGAATTTCTTGCATTCTCAAATGCACAAAAGCAAGCATTATATTTGACACCATGCTTACTTCATCAATGATAAGAAGTTTCATTTTCTTCAGGACTCTCGAAACTTCGGAACACGCATCTCCAGATAGCTTGTGATATTGCAATTTGTTATCATGCTCCACTTGCAGCATCAGTAAACGATGTAAAGTAATCCCTTTAATATTATGTGCTGCAAGCCCAGTTGGAGCGGTAACAACACAAGATAGCGGTGATTCAGTCCTTTTCTGCAGATAAGTTGCAATTGCTTTAATCAGAAAACTTTTTCCAGTTCCCGCTTCTCCACTTACGTACAGTTGGACTGGTTTAAATGATGTACATGAGCACTCTTTTTTCTCATGACTGAATCCATGTTCAATCTGTTCTGTGACTTCGTCATATATCTGTTTCTGCTCAAGGTTTAGTTGTTTCACCAAATCTTCTAAGTTAACTACATCATCTTGAGCTTGTTCCATAGCTCTTTCCACCTCATCCATGGCAGTGGCAGCTTCATTTTGAATAATTGGTCCTCCAAGTGGATCCTGACTCAATGAAGCAGAACTCTGACTGTCTTGAGAACTGTCTCTAGCAATCTCTGCAGCAATTGTGGCTTCTTCTCTATTTCTTCGTTCAACATTTGCAGATAATTTGGAAAAACAGGACATTCTATGGTATCCTTGGTTGCATTAAAAGAATCTTCGTAACAGAGAAAATCTCCAAGTAGTTCCTCTTCTGTACGCCATGGCTTAAAGAGTTGCAAAAGAGCTAAATAGTAAAATTCCCTTTTCTCTGGATTTTCGCAACTCAATTTTTGATGATTAATCAAATGGCCTTTTCTCTGTCTCACTAGACATCATTCACACCCAATGATAGCATATATTCCATTGTTGATATCTTCTCTGATGGTTCTCTTATAAATATAGTTTTGCAGAACTTCATACAAACAACTGTTCTCGAGATGACTACTTCTATTTGGATAGTATGTATCCAACATGTTTGTCTTCAAAATATCTGTACTTTCTGGTTCTTTCTCCGCCAAATACTCTATTTCTTGTACCGATTTCAAAACTCGGTTTCGTGTTGCAGCAAGACCTAGACTCACCCAAATGATGGTTCTAGATTTGGCATAGAGACTTGCTGATGACAATCGATCAGAACATTCATATGCTCCAATTTCTCGATGCGGAAACATCTTCAGACTGTAACTGTATAATTTCTTGCTTAGACTCTTTTCATGTGTAATGTCCTCCCACATTTCGTTCAGTTCTGTCTTTTCTTTTTTTGTGATGTAAGACGTCACATATCGAGCCACAGCAATAGAGTTGTCAGCAACGAATTGAATATCCATGTTAGCATTCCACATGGACAAAATCACTGGGTTGTAGTCGATGTACTTGGACTCTTCGTTTCTTTTTAAATTATATGTATTTTTTGGTGATTTCCTCGTCACAATATGTCGCAGAGAAGACATCAAATTATTTACTCTTCCTTTAGAAATCACTGGTCGTGGAAAGCCGAAACGACATTTTTTGTAGAACTTGTCCTTGTTTCTGAATTTTCGACGACAGTACTTTCCACAACGATGGGATTGAAAGCGTAAAACTTGTTGCCTTAAACTGTTTTCTTCGGTAGTTTTCGGAACAGCACATGTTGAATACTCTTCAATGAACCTCATCACTGTCTCATCCGAATCTGTTCCGAATTTCGGTGCATCTTTAATCCACAACAACATATGTATGTGAGGAGCACCTCTCGCTTGATACTCCTTTCTCCAGAAGAAATCCAAAACCTCTCCATGGGGAGGATATTTTTTGTTGGTAATAAAAGACATCATAGCTTCAAATCTATGATTGAAATATCTGCATACATTCACTGGATCCAAAGAACACAGTTCTCCAGGTGTTTTGAATTCTATATTTTGTATATTTGCATTTGCCTCTCGTAGAAATTGAAGTAAGTCGTCCCATGCATACTCGGCACAGCTAAGAGTGAGGAACCTTGTAGGAGTTCCTAAGTTTCTTAGCATACATTTCAATTCCCCATGACGACAGTACCAATACTCATTTGTACCACGCTGACATGCCATGAGATTGATTAAATGAGATTCCAAAATATTATCTTGCAGATTCACTTTCTCCATAAAGTCCCTCGCCGAAACATTTTGCAGATGTGCTCCACTTTTCAGTATATGGTTTACTGCATAAGAAAGCCCAGACAAGTCACTTTCATACAGTAAATGAAACAAATAGGGAATGCATTGACGAAACCTTGGATCTTCAGCATATAATCTTACAGTTTGATATTCAGATGCAGGAATTTGAAGTGGTCGATCGTCATATCGTCCACCTCGACCTGTTGGAAATAGCTGTGGAAAACAACGAGCTTCCAAACTTTCTTCCCATACACTAATGGGACTTCCTTTTGCTGCTTTCATTTGAAACAATTCAATTGCATTCCCCATTACTTCTTTGGAATGCAAAGGATGAACAGTATAATGTTCATGTATTTCTTCACTTCTAGACACATCAACTTTTTCAATTTGGCCGCCTGAACAATCACTGTCTTCATCTGCAGCTGTTTCCTCTGCTGCAACACATACATCTGTGTAATACTCATTGTTTTTGACTAAATACAACGTTGCCTTTTTGACTTTCCTAACATCCTCTAAATCTTGCCAGATTTTCTTACTCTTTGTCGGAACCCCATTAACTAGAATAACTAAAGGTTCCTCTTCTACTTTTTCTATACCAATTGTATCAAATTTTTTTTTTAATCTAGAGGCAAATACACAACTCTTCCCTTTAATCCTCTCTGCAAATCTGTAGGAGGCAATTTCCCTATCTTAGGCTCCATGCGAACAATTGCCTGAAAAAGATGGACACATTGAATCAAAATAGACTCATATGTATTTAAATCCATCAATTCACGGGGAATGTCTACCAACTCCAGATTATTATGAACAGCTCTAGCAGGCATTCTGTTTTGATTTAATTTATCATAACAATATTTACAAATACGCTGATCAGACCTCAAATCAAAACAATTCTCCACCCACAAATAAGTTGCAAAATCCTTCCACTCATAATTATTTATCTTTTCACTTTTTATGTATAAATCAACTAATCTTGTTTGATGCTTATAATGACTTCGTCGACAACACACACAAGTAAAATTCGGCCTTTCACTTGATTTCACCTTAAACCTGGTAATTTCCTGGTCAAACTTTTCTGTACTTGAAATCTGTACATTGTCTTCCACATTACCTTGAATTGCTGTGTCAATTTCTACACTGTCCTCTTTTTCACCAAAATAACAAATCTCAATTTCTTCACAAATCTTCTTCACATCTAATTCAGTTCCATGCAAAAGAGCACTGTTTAATTGTTTAAGCTTAAGTGCTGGACTTTTTGCATAATACAACATTCTCACTAATTTCCTCATTTTGGTATGATGCACTGCTAACATCCTAAAATGATGAAAAACACTCTGACAGACTTTTCTAGAAAGACAAGCCAGTGAATGCCCTTGCAAACCTGTGTTTTCTCTCACTCTGCAAGGATCTAAGTCTTGCAACAACTTCACTTTCTGCTTTAGACTTTTCTTACTATATGTACGTAAGAAATTACAAAACAAATCAATGGATTCCTGTCGCACACTACAAATATGACTACACTTCCAAGTGTACACTGGACCCTTAGTACGTCTCCCTAAAACGTCATCAGTTAACACCTCTTCTGGTTCTCTAGGCACAAGTTTCTCTTTTTCAATCGGACAACCGTCTTTCACTTCATATGCTCGACCACTGGTGTCAACTGCATGCACTAAATCATTCTCCTGGAAGTAACTCTCCTCATTAAAAAATGGCTCACAACTTGAACTGTGCATCCATTCTCCTGAAAAAACTTTACAAAAATTAGTCCGATTAATTACTCTTTTCCATCTACTGTTTGATTTGAAAACATCAATTGTCTTGTTAAGTGTCCTAATTCTATTGATTATTAAAATAAATAATTTTTTCTTAACTTCAAAACCCTGATCAACAATCTTCTCTACACTTTTCTTTTTCTTATAAAAAGCAGCTCTCTGTTTACCTTTCCTAATGTTTTTTAACAAATTTAAAACCACCCTATTGCGAAACATTCGTTTACGAATGTCTCTAAACTGATTCTGCCTTCTATTCCTATACATATTATTCTCTCCTGCTCCAGTTGTAAGATTTTTTGAGGGTCTCTCCTTCCTTTTCAAATTTACTCTCTCATTCTCTTTTTCTACATGCTGTTCAACATTTTTTTTTTATCTACATATGTTCCGTAAGAAAGACTTAGTTGTCTTACCAGGAGCTTTGTTCCTGTTTTTTGAAGTATTTGTTGTGGAAGAGTGCTGTAATTCCGTTGCTGTTTTTGTTTTTTTGCGTTTATCATGTTTTCTTCTCCTTTGCCTTGAGGGCATCTTTCCTTACTCTTGAAATCTTGATTTCAATCTGTGTTAAAGAAAAAAATAGCACATTATAGACCACTATTACCAAACAACAAAGCAATGACAAAAAGCAAACGGTCTATTCAGGGTTACAGATCAGGCGAGGATTCTCCAGGGGTGCAGAAGAGGTGAGACCTGTATTGAAGAATGTAGTAGAAGAGAGGTCTGTCCACAGGTACAAAGAAGGTGAGACCTGTGTCTAAGAGTGCAGTGGGGGATAGGCTTCATAAAGTCTAGTCCACTGCACTCTTAAACACAGGCCTCACCACCTATACTCCCCAGGAAAGGCCTCTCTCCCACTACAATCTTGAACATAGACCTCACCTCCTCTGTCCCTCTGGACATGCCTCACCCCAACTGCAGAATCTACTTCCTAATCTGACGTAACACAGGTGACATTATTGTGAAAGGTTGAAATATATTTATTTAATCATGCAGACACTATTTATTCCTTCTCAAAAATCTAAAAGTCATTAATTTTTCCCAAAAGCGTTTTTGACATCACATTTAAGAAACACAGCACAGCACCTTTGTACAAGCATTCCATGTCACTACTAAAACTTCACAATTTTACAAAATACAATTCCTCTATGCAAATAAACTCAATGTGCTTCCTATACTGAGTTAACACAGGTAACATCATTCTGAAAAGGTCAAATTTATTTCTTTCAGCATGCAAACACTATTTATTTCATCTCAAAAATGTAAAAGCCATTCATTTTCCCCAAAATCGTTTTTGACTTCACATTTAAGAAACACAGCACAGGTCTTATGTACAAGCATTCCATGTCATTACTGAAGCCTCACTATTTTACAAAATACAATTCCTCTATGCAAACAAACTCAATGTGCTTCCTACACTGAGTTAACACAGGTAACATCATTGTGAAAGAGTCAAATTGACGCCTGTTTCTAAGAGTGCAGTGGGGGATAGGCTTCATGAAGCCTAATCCACTGCACTCTTAGACACAAGCCTCACCACCTATGCTCCCCAGGAAAGCCCTCTCTCCCACTACAGTCTTGAACAAAGGCCTCACCTCATCTGTACCTCTGGACATGCCTCACCTCATCTGCACAATCTACTTCCTAATCTGAGGTAACACAGGTGACATCATTGTGAAAGGGGCAAATTTATTTCTTTAAGCATGCAGACACTCTTTATTCCTTCTCAAAAATGTAAAAGCCATTCATTTCCCCAAAATCGTTTTTGACATCACATTTAAGAAACACAGCACAGGTCCTATGTACAAGCATTCCATGTCACTACTGAAACTTCACAATTTTACAAAATACAATTCCTCTATGCAAAGAAACTCAATGTGCTTCCTACACTGAGTTAACACAGGTAACATCATTGTGAAAAGGTCAAATTTATTTCTTTAAGCATGCAGACACTATTTATTCCTACTCAAAAATGTAAAAGCCATTCATTTTCCCCAAAATCGTTTTTGACATCACATTTAAGAAACACAGCACAGGTCCTATGTACAAGCATTCAATTTCACTACTGAAATTCAACCATTATCAAAACAAATGACACAAACCAACAGCAAGGAAACTCAATGTGCTTCCTACTCTGAGTTAACACAGGTAACATCATTGTGAAAGGGTCACATTTTTTTCTTTAAGCATGCAGACACTCTTTATTGCTTCTCAAAAATGTAAAAGCCATTCATTTTCCCCAAAATCGTTTTTGACATCACATTTAAGAAACACAGCACAGGTCCTATGTACAAGCATTCCATGTCACTACTGAAACTTCACAATTTTACAAAATACAATTCCTCTATGCAGTAAAAACTTTTTACCAAGCATTATCAAAAAGCATGACACAAAGCAACATTAAAAAACCACAATTTGCTTCCAAATCTTCTCCATAGAGTATACAAGTCTCTGTGTATATTAAATGAATCATTACTCACCTTTACAAATGCTTTAGGAGATTGAGAAGTGTCAGACACACACCCCAATATTTCTTTAGCAGAGCAAAAGGTATGTACTCCAGGCACTGCAACCATGAATGGCACAGAGAACCTCTAATTCTACACACATATTGCTCATGGTAACCAATCAAAACTCTTCCCTCTCTATTTTCAAACCAACACCCTTCCCCCCCTCAGCCTTTTCTACCTGTTACCACAGCAACTCCCTCCTCACTGAGCTCTCAGGGTTAAAAGTTTATTCTACAATGTTGCAAATGAACTAAGCAAGGATGTTTGACCTCTCAATACACCAGCTTATCCGCTGCAATCTTTCTTTAAATGACTTTTTCTTAACCATTCAAATTGCTTCTTTCACAGAACAGAACCATGCAGCTTAACTTCCAGTTTTCAACTATCTGAATCCACCAATCATTGCTTGTGATTTAAGAGCACTGAAACTCCACAGTTTTTTTTTGCAAACTCATACTGTTCCAACTGCCATTTCATTCCCACACTTCATCTGACTGCACCAGAACCTCCTCTTACCATGTATTCTGTCTGGATTATTGGACATAGCTACATCCACTGGGCTCAAAGGTATGCAGCTACCAGAAATTTTCACAACCTTGACTTACCAAATGTAGACATAAAATGGATTGGCCAAAGAGGATTGAGATGTCATCAATTGATACCATTGGTGAAAACCTTTTTGCATCTGCCACACCCTAACCTCATAATGCTGCACTGTGGTGTAAATGACTTAGGCACTTTGACTTGGGTAGGTCTGGAAATGCTTTTAAAGGACACCTTTGAGCAATTGATGGCACTTTTTCCTCAAACTGCCTTGGTATATTCCAATATATGTCAAAGACAGAAATGGAAGTGGTCCAACCAATTTTGTCCACAATTTGAGAAAGCACGGAAACATGTGAATAAATCTGTTTCTGCTTACTTGAGAGACTATGGAATGGGTTCAATATACCACAACAACTTGCGTTACAACATGCAAGATATCTACAGAGGAGATGGTGTGCACTTCTCAGATGAGGGGAATACAATATTCCTCCTGAATATAAGACTGTGCATTGGAACCTACTTGTAGGTACCTAAATCAGCCACAGAACCCAAAAGCTCTTTTCAGAGCTACCCTACCTCTGATCACTCAAAATGATTATTTTTCTCTAACTTTTTTCACTGTTTTTCACCAAAGTACGCTCCCCGGTGCGCGTACCGGGCGCTCCCCCCGCGAAAAATTTTTTTTAAATTGTTTTTTTGGGCCTATATAGGCCTCCTAAGCCCCCCTCCGAAAACCTAGGGGGTCAGGGGGTATCTACCGTGTCTCAAATCTACCGAAACACAAGATGGAGGACTCCCGTAGCGCTGCCGGTACTCGTACCGGGGCGCGCACCGGGAAGCGCTCCCAAAAAATTGTAAAACTTAATTTACATAAAAACCACTGGAGAAACTTTCACCAAATATAGAATAGGCCCTACTACATACCAGTCCCTACCATTTTTCCAAATTTGGGGGAATTCCATTGAGCCATTTGAGCTGTAGCACTGTCTAAATATCCTGAGGTAAATTACATGACAAAAACACCTATGAAGTGTTAGAATTTACAACCAATTAAAATGTTACTTTCATTTTCTACTTTTTTTTCCTGACATTTGATTGGTTATGTACATGAATATAAATGAAAAATGAGAGGGAAACACGGCCATTTTGACTACAACTACCTGAGGTACATCTTGAAAGGATTTTCGCATTTTTTCTTCTTCACCTCTCTGTAAAGTAAGTTGTTAATTTGTAAGGGGCACTTTAAGTTAATTTGTAAAAACGTTTTTCTGATAGTTATTTACTGTCCCTCTGCTATAGTTATAGATAGAGATAGGCTCCTCTGTTATATTTATGGATTGACTTAGGCTTCTCTGCTATAATTATGAATTTACTTACGCTTCTTCACAGGCACTTTTTTATATTTCTACTTCCTGCCTGTTACCATACACTGCCCAAAGTTAACTTCACTGTTAAAAAATCAGAACTACCTGTCTGAACTTAAACCCAACAGTGCCCTAACTCTACTGATATAGTTATTTTTTATGCAATTTACAGCAAAGAAATGGAAGGGGAGCAAGAAAACATCAATGTTTCTTTCGAGATTACATATGAGGAGATTCTTAATGAAGATTTTGTTGAAGAAGATTTTATGGATCAATCTTTGGATCAACAATTTATTGAATGTTTACAAGATATTGAAACATGCATTTTTGAGGAGATTCCAGATGATCTAATGCTGGAAGTTTTATTGAACTATGAAAATTCTAACCAATAAATTTTTATTTAATAAGTAAAAATTGTTTGAGACAATATTCATTTTTATATCTAATTCATGAAGTACTACCAACATGATTATGTTTATATTATAGTATAAAGTGAAACTTACAGTATACTGTGCAATTTTAAAACATCATAAGGGAGCAGGGTAGACTACCCATGATCCCCTAGGTCTTCTCAGGGAGTACTTAAAGGATCTGTTTCTGCTTTCCTAACAGACTATGGTATGGATTCCATATACCACAATAACTTCTGTAACAACATGCAAGATTTCTACAGAAAAAAAGGTGTACATTGAATTTAAGACTCTGCATTGGTACCTACATGTTGGTACTTAAATCACCCACACAACACAACAACTCTATTCAGAGCTACCCTACCTCTAAGCACTTTAAATTATAATGTTACTGTTTCACTGAGTTTTCCCCATGTGTGTGGGGGGGAGGTGTGTGTGGGGGATGTGTGGGGTGTGTCTGTGAGGTGTGTGTGTGTGTGGGGGGTGAGGTGTGTAGGTGTGTGGGGTGTGTGGGTGTGGGTGGGGGTGTGGGTTTGTAAGGTGTGTGTGTGGGTGTGGGTGTGTGGGGTGTTTGGGTGTAGGTGGAGGTGTGGGTGTGTGACGTGTGTGTGGGGGGTGTGTGGGTGTGGGGGGTATGTGTGTAGGATGTGTGTGTATGTGTGGGATGTGTGGGTGTGTCTGTGAGGTGTGTGTGTGTGTGGGGGGGAGGTGTGTGTGTGGGATGTGTGGGGTGTGTCTGTGAGGTGTCTGTGTGTGTGTGGGGGGGGGGGGGGGTGAGGTGTGTGTGTGAGTGTGGGGGGGGTGTGTGGGGGGGTGGATGTGTAAGGTGTCGGTGTACTTAAAGGATCTGTTTCTGCTTTCCTGACAGACTATGGTATGGATTCCATATACCACAATAACTTCTGTAACAACATGCAAGATATCTACAGAAAAAAAGGTGTACATTGAATTTAAGACTCTGCATTGGTACCTACATGTTGGTACTTAAATCACCCACACATCACAACAACTCTATTCAGAGCTACCCTACCTCTAAGCACTTTAAATTATAATTTTACTGTTTCACTGAGTTTTCCCCATGTGTGGGGGGGAGGTGTGTATGGGGATGTGTGGGGTGTGTCTGTGAGGTGTGTGTGTGGGGGGGTGAGGTGTGTAGGTGTGTGTAGGTGTGTGGGGTGTGTGGGTGTGGGTGTGTAAGGTGTGTGTGTGGGTGTGGGTGTGTGGGGTGTTTGGGTGTAGGTGGAGGTGTTGGTGTGTGACGTGTGTGTGGGGGGTGTGTGGGTGTGGGGGGTATGTGTGTAGGATGTGTGTGTATGTGTGGGATGTGTGGGTGTGTCTGTGAGGTGTGTGTCTGTGTGTGTGTGTGGGGGGAGGTGTGTGTGTGGGATGTGTGGGGTGTGTCTGTGAGGTGTCTGTGTGTGTGTGTGTGTGTGTGGGGGGGTGAGGTGTGTGTGTGAGTGTGGGTGTGAGGGGTGTGTGGGTGTGGGTGTGGATGTGTAAGGTGTCGGTGTGGGGGTGTGGGGTGTTTGGGTGTGGGTGGAGGTGTGCGTGTGTGAGGTGTGTGTGGGGAGTGTGTGGGGGTGTGGGGTTGTGTGCGTGTGGGTGTGTGTGGAACATACTTGTAGGTACCTAAATCAGCCACAGAACCCAAAAGCTCTTTTCAGAGCTACCCTACCTCTAATCACTCAAAATGATTATTTTACACTACTATTTTCACTATTTTTCACCAAAGTACGCTCCCTGGTATGCTTCCCGGTGCGCGTACCGGGCGCTCCCCCCCGCGAAAATCAAAAAAAAAGTACTTTTTTTTTGACCCGCGGGACCCTTTTATGGCCCCCACATCAAACCTAGGGGGTCAGGGGGGTCTACCCTGCCCCCTTTTTGTTATTTCCCCCTTTCTTTTTGCCACCTCTTGTGTCTCGATCCTACCTAGACACAAGATGGCGGCCGTGAGGACTGTTTGGAATGTTTACAGACACCCAAGAGCCAATCAGCTTTCCGCGCGCGAACTCGCGGTGCGGGCCGGGAGCGCTCCCCGGTGCGCGTAACGTGGCGCGGCTATAGATATATATATTTTTTTGAACCTAAATTACTCGAAATCCACTGGAGCACATATCTTGAGACATAGCAAAGGCACATCGGGCTAGCAGTCCCTACAATTTTGCCAAGTTTGGTGAAAATCCATTCAGCCGTTCGAGCTAAAAGTGAGTCCAACCGCCCTATGGAAATTAACATGGGGAAAACACGTTTTGGGACCCCCCTTTTATCTTGGCACCCGCTTGACGAATCCCCCCCAGACTTTCAGGAAAGGAGCGGAGCACCGCGAGGCAAATTCGAGGAAAATTTCAGGCAGATTCCTCAACCGGCGCCAAAGTTATTCCCAATAGAATGTTGCGATTTCCCTATGGAAAACAATCCTAACTATAACTACCTACTGGCGACCGCCAGTAGGTAATATATATATATATATATTTATATATATAGAATACAAGCTCCTCCTCGGATTTCACAGCGTTTTAGCAGCAACACACGCCGGCAAACGAGGGAGACGGACCACAGGAATCAGCAAAGGTGATTTATTGTTGCAACCACACAGAGAACAGTTACGCGTTTCAGGCTAACTCGCCCTTGTTCACACAAAGGTGTCCCCCTACGAGGCTGCACTTGAAAAAACAGGTGGACCCTGCGCCTTGTAGCAGTTTCCTTTATTTCTTAAAAACCGGGCATCACATGTTCATCAAGATGAACTTGGTATCCAACAACATCAGCAACACTATGATTTAGAAGAAGATTTGAGGGGTGACAACCATAACTTTAACTCGAATTCTACCTCTAAATCTAACTTTGAGGTACTATTTACTACTTTAAAACAAATCCAGGAAGAGGCAAGGACAGAAAGCCAGAGAGCAAAGCACGCCAATAAAAAAATGCAGGGCACACTGCGAAAGATGAACAAGTTGTACACAGAGGTGGTTACTAGAGTCACTGAGGTGGAGGAACGGACAGGGAAGCTTGAAGACGAGGTGGTAAAGTTACAAGAGACTAAACAGAAACAATATCAGACTACCTCAGATGTGCTCTGGAAATTAGAGGATTTTGAAAATAGACAGAGAAGGAACAATATAAGACTGCTTGGGGTGGAGGAGGGGAAAGAAGGGGACGATATACGGGCCTTCGTGGTTGATCTGTTGAAAGGGGCATTTCCGGAAATGAATCGATGGGATTGGGAGAGTGAGGTACAACGAGCCCATAGGTTTCCTATGATGCAGAGAAGGGGTGACGTCTCCAGTAAATCTAGTAAACCACGAGCAATTTTAGTTTATGTAGGTAACTTCTTGCTACGAGAGGAGATAATGAGTAAGGCGAAACCACAATCCAGAAGAGCTTATAAAGATATATCTTTTTTCGCAAGACCGGATTTTTGCCATACTACGGTCGAGAGGAGATGGTGTATGAGACAGCTGATAACACCCTTTCAGAACATAGGCTGTGAGGCTTATTTAATGTTTCCGGCACGCCTCAAAGTAATACTCGATGGACATGTAAAAGTCTTTCATTCTGAAATGTTGGCTCAGGAGTACCTCACCTCACTCAGAGAGAGTAGGGAGCAGAACAGACAAACGGTGGAAGTCAGGGAGCCGTCACGGAAGAAGTAGTGAAATTAAATGTCCATAATGTCAAGTATTTAAGTAATGGAAGTTATGGAAATATGGAAGTATGATATAAATACTTACACAAAAGGAGAGGAAAAACTCCAGTTCCAACAGGGATTTTAGGTTAGAATTCGGGGAAAACGGGATTTAAGACGGTGAGATTAATATGGGGGAGAGGGGGGGGGTGAAGCGATGACCCAGAGGTCTCGGCTGTCAGATATAGGTCTTTCAGACCTATTTGCCAGTATGGGTGGGGAATCAGGGGGGGCTTGCCTGGGGAGGGGAGGGGGGGATTGGGAGGGGTGGTTGTACAGGGCACCGGGAACAGAGTATAGTATAGAACACAGGGGGGCAAAAAAACAGATGAATGCATATTGGAGAATAGGTAATGATAACAAATGTCAAAGAAAATTAAAGGTGGAAAGGTTTGAAATAATATGGTTCCTAATTTTTTGCTTGGACTTCATAGTAAGGAAAGACGGTAGAGAAATTTAATGGATACTAGATTTGTAACATGGAATGTTTGCGGGCTCAATGATTATCAGAAGAGACAAAGAATATCAATCGCCTTAAAACAAATGAATGTAGATTTTATATATCTACAAGAAACACATATCATGGCCTCACAGGTGCACCTGTTAGAACAATTGGGGTTCCATGTAATAGTACACTCTCGGCAAGGTACCAAAACTAGAGGCGTAGCTATACTGTCAAAGAATAAGAATGTGTTGGTTAGAAAGAAACTGGAAGATCAATGGGGGACGTGGGCATTGGCTGAATGTATGATTAATGGGGATTGGACAACACTTGGGGTTGTGTATGGTTCAACGGAAGACGATCCAGAGATTCTACCATTTTTAGATACGGAGCTGGCTCTCTGGGCCCCTCGCATAATTTTGGCCGGGGATTTTAACATCAATGGAGCGGATGGTTTAGGGGTAGGTTCTTTTGGAAGATACTCAGGTAGGAAAAAAAGAGTATATCAGGCATTGGTCAATCTGATAACGAATAATGTTTTAACAGATGTATGGGGGAAAACCAGATCAGATAAAAAAGGATTTACGTATTACTCAGCTCCACATCGAATTTGTGTACGGTTGGATTATTTTTTTTCGTTTCAAATGTTTCACTTACTAAATTAAAAATAGATAGACTCCCTCGAATTCTCAGTGATCACAACCCGTTAATTTTATCATTAAAGGCAACAGCAGGAATGAGAAAGGAAAGAACTTGGACGTTTGAAAGGGGTCTCTTACAGGACAACAAATATATACAACATATGTCCAATTGGATGAAAGATTTTTTTGAATTTAATAGAGGAAGTGCACCCCTAGGAATGATATGGGATGCTTTCAAGGCAGGTGTTCGTGGAGAAACCCTTAGTTTTAGTACATTTAAACGAAAACAGGAACAAAATAAGACTAATGAATTAGCTAGTACATATGGGGATGGTCAGGGTCTATTTAGTATATTGAGCATCAAATGCCAATCATGAATACAACATAGCGTAGATCATCAAAATTCATAGATCCAGTGAGTATTTTATTTTTTACATGAATAACTGGATATTCGGAATAATTCAATATATACCCAAAGACATTGGGTTACATAGTCATACATACAAGCATATCCATTGATTTCATGAGTCAATTCATTTTATGCACCAAAGTGAGAAGCCAACATTATTTGCGATTCTCTATAAGGATAGCTTGAAATCTGCAAATTAACATACCACAATGTTCACATTTATTATACAAAACAATGCGCTCACAGTGAAAAAGAAAAAAGGCAAGTAGAGGGAATGGGTGTGATGGAAAAAGGTGAGGACTGGGTAAAGGTGTTGTGATCCTGTTACAATCACAGTAAAATCTGGTGAAACCTTTACAGTCTAGTTTAGATCGTAAGTTCCATAAATCTCTCAAATATAGGATCCGTATTACTCCATATTTTACTCCTATATTCAGAGGAAAAGGCGTGGTATGGTCATCTACGTTTCGACCCCTGTGATAAGGGTTAATTGAAACCTCATGCTGGGGTCTTCATCAGGACAGAAGGAACAGGAGCGCCTATGGATAATGTAATTAAAATCAGTAACTCAGACTAATAACTTAATTCATCAATGCAATGGAACTAGACTAGGGAAACGAATACATACTTTACGTAAGGCCATCCAGTGGCTCTTAAGTTGAGAACATCAAATGTTCGTGTGAAGAGAAGTACCTGTAAATGGTCGAAAAGGATCAATTAAAAAACTGAGGTGGAGGGTAAACCTCCCCTAAAGACATGGAATTACTGAAATTCATCAAAAGGGGCAGAGAACTTACTGGGTCGATAATGCTTTCAAGTTTCTTGCATCTCGTATACCACTGATTTAATGTGTTCAGGCGGTATCCAAGAGGATGCCAAAAGCGTCACACTCTCTGGTTGAATCTGGGGTGTAAGATGAGGTCCCGATTAGGGTCTAATCTCTGAGGCAGCTGGTGTATTGCTGGATCAAATCAGGTCGGATAAACGTTCTAAATTCAAGATGGCCAGACAGACATACGGCAATCAGGTTAGTGTTAAGCCAAGTGGAAGAATAATTAGTGGGATAATGTCTGAAGCCTATGACTACTTAGCACGAGTGATAATTGACATTGTTAGGGTGTTTAGAAAGGTGACCACGTATTGCTCTGTGGGGACGCTGTCGCGGTGGGTGTAGATGGTACAGAATCATATTTCTACAGCGTGTGCATCAAAGCCACCTGAGAGAGGGAAACGCATTAGATAATCCAATTCATGGTGGCCGGACAAACACACGGCAATCAGGTTAGTTTTATGCCAAGTGGAAGAATGATTAATGGGGTAAGGCCAAAAGCCTATGACTACTTGGCACGAGTGATACTTGACACTGATAGGGTGTTTGGAAAGGTGTCCGCGTTTTCCTCGGTGAGGACGCTGTCGCGGTGAGTATGGATGGTACACAATCATATAACTACAGCGCTAGCATCAAAGCTACCTGCAAGAGGGAAGCGCATTAAATAATCGGAACAAGCTGAATCAAAAGGGATCGCAGTGCAGGCCCTATAACTAACTTCACAAAATGAGGGGGCATCGGAGTTAACATCGGTGTGGCGGAAAGAAACTCCCGGCGAAGGCTCACCTCATTGTTTGGAAAGACTGCCTATATCTGTCATCACCGGTCGCTGTACACAGTCTGAGCTGCCTCGCGGTGCAGCAGCAAGATACTGCCTGGGGGCTCGCCGTCCGGCGGCCAATCAGGAACCAGTATCCGAAATAGATTAGGGATAAGGGTAAAAGAGTGTACTCGCGTCAGTGTCTTGAAGGTGTTACGAAGTAAAGGCTTACTGAGACTTAATTGCGGACAAAAACGGGCAGTATTGTTTAGGATCACTCGTGACAAGGGGAAAGAAGGAGGGGGTTCACGGGATTTGTTAGATAGAATTAGCTAGGCTGGTTCTGGAAGCCGAGGAAGAATTGTATCAGGCTGTATCTACGGGAGTAGGAGTAGAACAAGCACTTATTAAGGTGATGAAAGTAAAAAATGATGCAGAAGAGGAAATCGCGAATAAGGCTGCTGAGAATTTTACAATTAAAAGAGAGAGGTGTCATGAGTTTGGCGAGAAGGTGGGCCGCACTTTAGCTATACGTACTAAACAAATAGCAGCATCAGGAGTGATAAGAGAGATCAGGGACACATCGGGTGGATTACATACGGATTCTGAAAAAATCCGAGAAGTCTTCAGGAGTTTTTATGAGGTGCTATATGATGATCAGCAGCCTACAGACCCTAGGGAATTAATAGAGTATTTTCAGGGAATCCCAACGGAAAAACTTACAGAGGGGGAGGCAGAGAGATTAGAGGAACCTCTGGGCGCAGCTGAAATTAGAACATCTATATTAAATCTCCCATCTGGAAAAGCTGCCGGGCCTGATCAGCTACCTATGGGATTTTATAAAGTATTCTGGGACATAGTGGGAGATGATTTGGTGAAAATAATGCAGGCAGCTCAAACAGGGGAATCTATCCCAGGCTCATGGGGAGGAGCAGATATTGTGTTAATCATAAAAAAAGGAAAACCGGCCTCTGACCCCGGCTCGTACAGGCCGATTACATTAATTAACTCTGATACAAAAAATTTCTCTAAAGCACTGGCAACAAGATTCGCTAAAGTAATAGGTAACCTTGTTAATAAGAATCAACATGGATTTATCCCTGGAAGAGGTACAACACATCATACTCGTAAGGTTATTACCTTACTTGATGTCACGGAAGTCACAGGAGACCCGATGGCGGTCATGTTGTTAGATGCCGAAAAGACTTTTGATCGTGTTTCCTGGTACTATCTGTGGCATGTCTTAAAGAGGGCAGGGATTAAAGATGGATATGTCAAGGCACTTCAGGCTTTACATGTTGACCCTGTTGCCTCCATAAGAATTAATGCCGGGTCTACGCAGCAATTTAGGATTAAACGCGGGACAAGGCAGGGATGCCCATGTTCTCCATTGCTATTTGCAATGTATATGGACCCATTAATTCGCAGGATAGAGCTGTGTGATAGAATTGCACCCGTGTTTACTCATTTGGGGGAATGTAAGATTCTTGCACATGCCGATGATGTGGCGGTAATTACATCAAACCCCACAGAGGCTATTGGGCAGATTGAGATCGAGGCTCGGAGGTTTGGTTATATCTCTGGTTATGCTCTAAACACAACAAAGACGCAAATAATTAAAAATTCTCATACATATTGTAATGATATTAGAGTTGTGCAAACCGGGGTGTATCTCGGAGTGAATATTACTGCTGATCTGGATAACCTAGTGGAAAAAAATATTGCCCCAATAATTACTAAAGTGAGTAAGGAACTGGATAGACTCGATAATTTACACCTTTCAATTGTTGGTCGCACAAATATAGTTAAAATGATGGTCCTTCCAAAATTTCTGTATATTTTTAGAGCTATTCCTTTAATCTTTGAAAACAAATGGTTTAAGATTTGTGAACACATGATTAACCGTTTCATATGGGCCAAGGGGAAAACAAGGAGAGCACTCAGGTATATGGCACTTCCACGAGAAAAGGGAGGATGGGCATTACCGGATATAAAAATGTATTATTGGGCATCAGCACTACAATATATGGCAGGTTTGATGGGAGGTGCAGAGGCGGAAGGCCAGGATGAATGTGGTACATTAGCTATCTATGGATTAGTTATGGGAACAGAGGTAGAAAATTTATTGTTGAAATATACGGATGCAAGTTACTTTAAAAGGACAAGATTCAAGACTATTTTAGCAGCTTATAATATCTGGAAAGCATTCTCCAAGAGATTCGGTATAGGGAAGTATAATGCGTATACAAGAATTAACGGAAACCCTACTCTTCCTAGTGAGGGTTTTTTTTTATGCAGTTTTTAAAGAGTGGGGGAGGAAAGGAATTCGGAAACTGGGCGACATTTTAAGCCCACAAGGTATTTTGCAATTTTCAGAGTTACAGGCAAGCTTCGGTTTAGAGACTAGACAATTTTTTAAATATCTCCAAGTGAGAAGCTTTATTAATAAAAAAAAGGGTGGTGTAGCGGGATTTGCAAAGAACTCAATAATGGAGGTTATACAAGCTGGCACAAGCTGTACGATAAAGAGGTTTTACTCAGAATTGTTAAATCTGAAGAAGGATGATTTAGAGAAATGGATGGATAAATGGGGGGCTGGATTAGATATAGGTCGTGCCCAATTTTCTCTTTCGTTAGATATGGGTAATAAAGTACTGTGTACAGCTTCACTCCAGTCTCAACACTATAAAACTTTGTATCATTTGTATTATACACCGGCCAAACTTGCCCAGTGGGGGGCAACATCAGGTATTAGATGTTTCAGATGTGATAATCCAGAGGCTGATTTAGAGCATATTTTCGCAGTATGTCCCCGCTTGGAGAAAACAAAGAAAGACATTGAGAATTTTGTAAATAATGCATTAGGATTTGATATTGTATTAACTTCATCAATAATACTATTAGGAGTGGAAGCAGAGGGGCAGATAAGGGATGGAAGTTTTATTTTTTTGGCAATGGCGGTTCTGCGATTATGTATAGCTTCTGTATGGCTCGATCCCCTCCCCCCGACTTTTCATCAATGGTTAGCCAAATTATTATCAATATATAAGTTAGAAACTGCCATATGTGCAAGGAAGGGGAAGAGGGGAAGAAGGTTGGGTGTACAAATTTGGGATCCGATTACACGATGGAAAGAAGGGAATGTTAGATGATAGACACTCGCTCAGTATGTCACCTCTCTCCTCTTCTCTTCTCTTGTATATCTAGCCTTCTTCTCTTTCTTTCTCTCTAGTCTTATTTATCACTGGACTCTCTGTGACTCTGAAATTAATTATAGTTTGGTTATTTTTTTTTTTAACAGGACTGAATTTAAGAATGTAATCTTAAAAAGATGTTTTATTTGTATGAAAGAATTACTGTTATATATGAATTATGTATAAACTTAATTGTCCTTGTGCTATGTACATGTTACGGGGGGGAAAAAGGGGAAAATTTTTTATAAAAATATATAAAAAAAAAAAAAAAACAGGGCATCACTGTGCTCATTCCATTTTGAATAGCCCTACGCGTTTTCGGAGCTCCTGCTCCTTGCTCACGGGCTCCATGTGATGTCTGTAGGCTGATAAAGAGATAAATACGAGTCACTTTATTTAAATATCCTCTGATGGGTCACGCCCTCTGGTGGGCTTCAATTAATAACAGCATTCTGGGACTCGTAGTTATTCCTCTCCCTAATTAACATCCTCCGATGGATTCAGCCGACTAAAACACCCAAATGTACATAAATCATACTCCCCGGTGAGTCACAAGCACAGTACCCCGGTTTGCTTGTTAGAACCTGTTCAATCCTGCAAACTCTAACCCAGTCCAGTCTGTGTGAAGCAGCCCATCATTCCTTTTGGTGGCAGTGCAAACCTCCCGGCCGGGACTGGCCGGATTACATATTCACGAAGGTGTCCCCCAACGAGGCTGCACTTGAAAAAACAGGCAGACCCTGCGCCTTGTAGCAGTTTCCTTTATTTCTTAAAAACCGGGCATCACTGTGCTCATTCCATTTTGAATAGCCCTATAGCCCTACGCGTTTCGGAGCTCCTGCTCCTTGCTCATGGGCTGCATGTGATGTCTGTAGGCTGATAAAGAGAGAAATACGAGTCACTTTATTTAAATATCCTCTAGTGGGTTACGCCCTCTGGTGGTCTTCAATTAATAACAGCATTCTGGGACTCGTAGTTATTCCTCTCCTTAAATAATATCCTCCGATGGATTCAGCCGACTAAAACACCCAAATGTACATAAATCATACTCTCCGGTGAGTCACAAGCAGGCCCGGACTGGCAATGCCGGGCACCGGGCAATCCCCGGTCGGCTGCCAGAGGTGGGGGCCGGTTTCTTGGGAGGGGGCCGGTTTTGTGGTTGGGCCGGTTTTTGGTCCGGCGTACGTGCTGCGTTAGTCAATAAATAGAGCAGTTCAAGCTTAGTACAGACTAGAGACCTACTAGTAGTAGTCTGCGTCTCTCCTCGCTGCTCAGCGCTCCGTACGGGGGCAAAAAAACAACACACAATCAATAAATCTGGACTTTCTTTTTCTCTACTAGTGCAAATATAAACAATATCAATCATTATTTAAAATAGGGGGTGGGTTGCGTGCAGCGCGCGGCGCAGATGTCTCCGCTGCCGCGTCTGCGCGGTCTCAGTTCACCCACCTTAAGGTGGGGAGGGCGGCATTGGTGGTAACATGACATGCGCATTAGGGTTCGCGCGCATGACCCGAGTCCGAGCATTCCAGAACCAGCCAGAGATTTAGGCGCGCTGAACGCACGCACCCCATAATTTAATTATCTGTTGTAGCCCCCGCCTGCGTGTCCCACTGTCCGTCCCTGCTGCTTGCTGCTGCTGCCGACTGTGTGCAGGCTGAGGCTGCCGCCGGCCCGCCGCCCGCAGGTGAGTGCATTTTTGCAAATTGGCTATGGTTCTGAGGTGGCAGAATTCTGGCGTCAGAATCTGCCCGAGTCTTGGACCTCATCTGAAGAAACCTCGTCCTCCTCTAGTTCACCCTCACCCTGGGAACCCTTTTGCAGGGTCACGGTCCGTCTCAATGCCGTTGCACATCAACCCAGGTGTTTCCTACTCCTGGTAGGGTGCATCCTTCAGCGTGCAAGACGTCTTATGAATGACTTCGGCAAGCTGGTCGAAGCCCTCCAGGTGTCCTGTGTCACGCTTGCTGTCTTTGCAAGTGGGGATCGAGGTCACCCTGCTAGGTCCAACCCCCCCGGTCCTCCAGGATTCCTGTGCTCTTGGAAACCTGGGCTGTCAGCCTAGTGACACTCTCCTGAAGAGGGGCAAGCGCCTGGGAAATAGCTTGGGTAAGGAGCTTGTCCACCTCTGCAGGGAGGCGCTGCTGAGGGGGGGGGGGGGTGCATTCCTCCACAAAGGAAAAAGGGGGTGAACTGTCATGGTCCCGCTGGGATTGCATAACTAAACGGGCGAGAGCACACAGGCTAAACTCCCTGTTACTACTTCCAAACGGCAGCAACCTCGCTGGTGTATGCATTTTCATCATGGCATTGGCACTAGTCTGTGGGCCGAGATTAAAACAAAAGCTATAGAGGCGGCCTGCCTGCAGCCACTTAGGAAGTACTGCAGTCAAGTGCATTGCTGTGAGGAGGATGGGTTTTGTGTGCATGCAAGATTTCACACCTGCTAGGGTCAATACAAAATCAAGATGCTAGTGTCATATGCAATTGGATTATTTAGAGCAGGGAAGCACATGATCATTTTACCATGCACGTGATATTCCTGCCCCAGCAATGACTGCTGTCGAACTCTTGTCTGCCAAGGATTTTTATTGGCCAAGACCACAGCTCTTCCTAATACAGGCCTGGGTCCTCGCCATCGTTGCGAAACTGAACTCCACCAAAACAGAGTTATTTAATACTCCACAATAGTGGTTCAAATTTCTAGGTCTAAAGTGGACTCTCAGATATGATTTCAGACATGTTAGTAGTTTTTGTGGAGCCCGGGTCAAGAAACTCGGAATATCTGGCACTGTCTACTGGTATTCGCCATGTTAGTTGACTTGTT
This sequence comes from Lissotriton helveticus, assembly GCF_964261635.1. Taxonomy (NCBI): domain Eukaryota; kingdom Metazoa; phylum Chordata; class Amphibia; order Caudata; family Salamandridae; genus Lissotriton; species Lissotriton helveticus. Next base: position 1,658,303,983 of record NC_136061.1, on the reverse strand, counting down.
ATTGATAAATAGAGTAAGTAGGCTTACTTTACATTCTATAAACAAATGTAGCACGGGCATGGGGCCCGAAGAAGTATGCCCCTGGGGAATAATGGCTCACCCTGCCCTCCCTTATACCATGCGACATGGCCCTTAATGGCTTCTCTCCGTGTACGGTATGTTAGTGTGAATTTCAAATGACCCACAATTTGAGGGGATTTGGAATTTGTGCCACCAGTTAAACATTTTGAAAATATGGGCCTATGTTCGTGGTGGAGAGGGCCGCTTCCGCTTACACCAGTGGCAGTTGTGTGACCTCTCCTAACCAAAGAGATACAGGCATTACATGGGCAGGATCAGTTCTTCATCCTTCATCCTTCTGTCACACTGTGAGCCAATGTGCGTCACATCTATTCCGGTTTAAGGCAATATACCTGTTTACGTGCCCATTCAGAGTTTGGCCTCTTTGCTGCAACAGATACACTTAGCTGCATTTGGGGGTCTGTTACAATGACAATGTATGTTGCGTACATATATGAAACATGGACTAAGATCATGAACTCACTTTGGGAAGAGAGGTGCCGATGCCATTTGAATTAATGATCCGAGCAGGTAGGGGGGTGGGGATTGTATAAGAGTGTGCAGATGTCAAATGCGACATGCGAGATGTCAAATGTCTCCCTGTTCTGTAGCGGGCACAACTTTCAAAACGAGTACGAACGGGTGCAGGAGGCAGGCCCTTTTTTCTGATTCCGTATCTTATGTGTTCTTTTCTGAATCTTAATTGCATACCAAGTGAATAATCGTGAATAGAGATGTGAGATAAATACGGACATCAAACTGCCCCTCCCCCCCCCCACCCACACACACATCTCTGAGCACGCCCAGCCCCGGTGCGCAGCGCGTCCCTGGGAATGCAGGATAAATGGTGACGCCAGGCCCCAGCTTTTTGGTGCAGCACCCTCTGCTATGGGCTCACTAGCTGCAAGAAAAGGAAATATGATCGCAGGAGCTCAGTGCTGTATTTATCAGGTAGTCGTTGGGGGAAGAGGGAAATCTTGCGAAAGCACCCTCACAAAAAGGAATTTAGAAACACTTGGCCTCCTCACTGACATTTCAAATAACACACGGCTGTGAAAGGCCTATGATGCAAGCCTTCCCATAGACATGCTGAGTTGTTGCTCCTTGCAGTGGGACAGCAGATAAAAGGACAGTTTGAGAGGGGTTCTCTTCTCTGTCATGATCAGATGGTAGGACCAGATTATTATTTACAAACGTGTTTAAAATTACCTAGCACAGAGAGGCTCGAACCTCCCCTTTGTCTTTTTGGAATAGTGTATTCTTGGATATTTTTAGCCATAAAGTAAAGAAAATACTGAACAAGAGGTTACAGTTTGAGAAAGTCAAGGCAATGAGCTTATGTTTAACCAACAATCACTACTGGGTGGCTGCTATAAAGGGGGCTGTCCACCACATAGAAGTTGAAATACTGTTGCTATATTCATGCTGCATATTTTCTTCGCCAGGCTTGTACATAATAAATAACTATAGATTCAGGCCTATATATGTATACTGACTTGGGGGTTGACAAATGGAACCCTACCTACAGATTCCTTGTTGAGTCTTCGGCAGGTGTTATTCCATGTTTCCTTACTGACCATGGCAGGGCCTTTGATGATTTCTGTGGTATCCTCACTGCAGGCTTGACAGACCCTAAACACAGGCCCTAAGGGTCCAAGAGAGTTGTTCCTGGTGTGGCCAAAACCTTGGCATGCATAAGTGAGGCTCCAGAATCAGCATAGGACCACTATACCCTTTCAAACTGAGCTCTGTCACCCTCTTTTCCAAATAAAAAAGGCAACGTCCAGCTGGCAGTTCATTGGGATAGGTTTTCCCTATTCTTTTAGACGTTTGTTAAGCTCAGCAATTAAAAAGGAAGCCCAACTTACCTACAAATACCAGATTCAGTTAACACCTGGCTGTCTTAGTAACATTGACAGATGTGTACCAATTTAAAGGGAATAGGTACCTCTAAAATAGAGTCTCATAAAATAACTCTAGCTTTAATATCCAACTGATCCAATTCCAGTTTTGTAGCCACTGTGCGGCAAGTTCACCGGCCACACTAGGCTAAGTTAGTGGTGTGGAGTAGCGTAAGGAAGATTGGAGTGGGGTAAATTGGGGTGGTGGAATAGGGTGGATTGTGGTAGAGTGGAGTGGGAAAGATTGGCGTCGAGTGTAGTGAGGGTAGAGTGAGGTAGAAGGGAGTGGGGTGGATTGGGGTAGATTGTAATGGGGAGGCATTAGGTAGTTAGGAAGATCAGCGTGGTAGATTGGAGTGGGGTAGATTGGATTGGGATGAAGTGGGGTGGATTGGGATGAAGTAGGGTAGATTGGGAAGAGTGGGGTAGATTGGGAAGAGTGGGGTAGATTGGGGTCGTTTGGGGTAGATGGGAGTGGAGTGGGGTATACTGGAGTGGAGTTGGGTCAACTGGAGTAAAGTGGAGGGGGGTAGATTGGAGTGGGGTATATTGTAGGATAGATTGGGATGGAGTGGGGTAGATTGTATTGCAGTGGAGTTGGATAGAGAGGCGTGTGGTGGATGGGGTGAGGTAGATGGGATCATGGGAATGGGGTAGATTGGAGTGAAGTAGATAAGATTGGGTTAGGGTGGGGTAGATTGGAAAGGAGTATATTGGAGTGGAGTACATTCGCGTAAATTCGAGTGGTGTAGATTGAAGTGGGTGGAATTAGATGCAGTAGACTGGACTCTGGAGTAGGTTTTTTTAAAGCATGTTTTTATTGCAATTGGTACGAAATCAAGACATAATAAGGCAATACAGATAACGCAAGGTATCCATGGCATTGCCATATCCAGATCCGCATGCCCAATAAGGAGATGACGATAGTGTTTGTCAATTATATGTTATCATTGTAAACTCCTCTCAATATAGATTGGAGTAGGTTAGTTTGAGGTGGAGAGGGTTAGGGTAGATTGGAGTGGGATGGCCAGGGCTTGACTAGTTGTATATTGCGCGTTGCCTGGGCCTTGCCGGCCCTGACTCCCGGAGCTGAGACAGTGGCACACACAGACAAGCACAGAATGATTAAGCCACTCCGATAGTGCGCCTATAATAGTCCTAACACCGCTTCATGTCATAAACACAAAAGGCAGGGTTATGGCAGTCACTTACCCCACAGCGGTTAGCACAGCGCCCCTTCTTGCCTGGCTGTCACCTGGATGTGGATGGCTGGGATCAAGATCTGTTTAAACTTCAAAGACACATGATGTGTATTAAAGTAAATTGCCGCTTCCTCAATGAGTCGCCTGTCTCTATGCCGAAGTGTCACCTCCCCCTAGGTTGTGAATAAAAGATTGGTCTAACCTTTGCGCCTGTCTATAATCTGAGATTGTGTCAGTATTCCTCTTTATCTGTCCTGTATATTTGTCTTTTGGTCGTTCCTCTATGTCAGTCTGCCGTCTTTGTCTGTTATCTGTGTCTCTATCTGTGTTCCCCTTTACCTGTCCTCACTCTATCTTCCTGTGTTTTTTATTTGTCCTTTGTGTGGCTTCTTGTGTGCTTGCAGGTCAAGCAGGCCTTCAGGAAGACCTACCTATTCGTGTGTCTTCCTGTGTATTGGTTATTCTTTCGTTCCGGTCATAGATGCATCTGTCTTCTTTCCTATGTGGTAACAGGACACCTCCTGCCGGTCTCAGGTTTGTTCAAAACACACACACACATTGTTATACTGGAAAACAGCAGGATCAGAAGAAACTGTGCCTTTTTCATCACTGTGCACTGTCCCAGCTGCCGTGATACCTTGGTTCACCCCAACTGGATCCTCAGAGGTCACACCACACACATTTATTGGCAAGACAATGCCACTTTCAAGACACCTGCCCCGAACCACCCCTGAGAAAGAGCTGTGTTGTCAACAGAGACATCTAAAGATTTTAGGACTGCACAGGAAAGAGGTGGGCAAACAGGTCACATGGATCAAGCAAGAGACAGTCAGATGTGCAGAGGGCACAGTTGGAATCCCTGGTTTCTTCAAAGCATTTCTATTCTACTCCCACCTCCAACCACATATCTTTTAGGAGCTGCACTGCCTATGTCTATTCTTGTTTCAGCACCATCTTTATGTACATTTCTTTAGAAATCATTTGTCTCTCTTTAAAGAGCTTGGAAAAGGAGAACACTTTCATATTGGGTTGTCTGTCAGCTAGCTTGTGGAATCAAACTGTTATTTCTGGTGGGTATCTGGTTCTGGCAGCAAGGTATGAAAATATACAGTTAAGTTGAGTTTTCTCAATTGCTTTACGACACATTTTTGACAACAAGCATTGATAAAGTCAGCGGGCCTAGCTTTAATGTGAAAACTCATGGAAACAGCATGTGTGCTTCAGGTGCATAATGTGACCGGGTGGATAACCTGGTGCTCTTTAAGTTCATCCTCTACTATTTACTGCGCTTTGAAAGTTGATACAATTGAATATGCAATGGAAAATGTGCTGTAAAATTCACCATTTTGGTCTGTCTTTTTCCAAAAAATTTCTTGGGGGGGAGAACCCTCAAACTTCCCTAGTAGTCGTCGGCTTGCTCGCTGCGCTTGCTCGCTACACACCATGTGGGGGCTGGTCTCACTTTTACTTTGTTCTCTCTGATTCACTACTCGTGTCTATTTTTGATGCTCTCTGAAAGAATGTCTATGGGTACATGATCTGACTGGGTGGGTGTAACCGGGTGCTCTTTAAGGTCATCATCTACTATTTACTGTGCTTTGAAAGTTCATACAATTGAATATGTAATGGAAAATGTGCTGTAAAATTGGCCATTTTGGTCTGTCTTTTTCCAAAATTTTCTTGGGAGGAGAAAACCCTCAAACCCCGTTGTAGTCGTCAGGTTCGCACGTTGCTTTCGCTCGCTACGCGCCGGATGGGGGCTGGTCTGGGAAAATTTGCCAGGGCTGCTTTCAGTTCCCAGTCCGGCCCTGGTCACAAGCACAGTACCCCGGTTTGCTTGTTAGAACCTGTTCAATCCTGCAAACTCGAACACAGTCCAGTCTGTGTGAAGCAGCCCATCATTCCTTTTGGTGGCAGTGCAAACCTCCCGGCCGGGACTGGCCGGATTACATATTCACGAAGGTGTCCCCCAACGAGGCTGTACTTGAAAAAACAGGCAGACCCTGCGCCTTGTAGCAGTTTCCTTTATTTCTTAAAAACCGGGCATCACTGTGCTCATTCCATTTTGAATAGCCCTATGCGTTTCGGAGCTCCTGCTCCTTGTTCACGGGCTCCATGTGATGTCTGTAGGCTGAAAAAGAGAGAAATACGAGTCACTTTATTTAAATATCCTCTGGTGGGTTATGCCCTCTGGTGGGCTTCAATTAATAACAGCATTCTGGGACTCGTAGTTATTCCTCTCCTTAATTAATATCCTCCGATGGATTCAGCCGACTAAAACACCAAAATGTACACAGGAGCTCCGAAATGCGTAGGGCTATTCAAAATGGAATGAGCACAGTGATGCCCAGTTTTTAAGAAATAAAGAAACTGCTACAAGGCGCAGGGTCCGCCTGTTTTTTCAAGTGCAGCCTCGTAGGGGACACCTTCGTGAATATATATATACATATATATATGTTCCACAGTGTGCCACTACTTTTAAAGATGCACTCCACAATAGAATAATTAAAAAGCAACTGCTATTCTGTATTTAGATTTCTCTACTTGCCTAACGTGTTTCGAAGCTCAGCTTCTTGCTCACAGGCTGCCATGGTGTATGCAGCATTGTTGAAGGCAGAGGGTGAATTTTATCCAACTTGAGTGCTGGTCCTTATTTACTGCTAAAGTAAGGAGCTGGATATTGAGCGTATTATCACCGCTAGCCCAGACACCCACTCGAGAGTGCCGAGACCACAGCAAGGACACGGAGCAGGAGTATACGCAAAAAGGTTTCGCACCGCTGCACAAACCATATAGAACACCCCCGAGGTACAAACAAGTCAAGCACTCGGTCGGGTATGGAGACAACAGTTAATAACCTCATGTGTGCAGCAGAGCAAGTTGGGAAGCGAACAGGCATAACATTTTGATGTATAGTGAGGGGGCGCGCCGCGAAGAGGCAACTGACATATTTAGAATGCGCCCTGGAGTGGGCACCCGCAATGAAGCCTCGACTCCCATCACTGGGCAACAAAGCCTCAAGAGCAAATACCAACAGCTAGAAAGACTACATGAGCGCGAAGTTAAGAAGTGGTGGGAGGCCACTTCCCTACAGAACTATATTGAAGTCAACAGTGTACCTAGGGGCCTGAAAATATATACAGTCCTGGCATATGAGAACCCAGACCCTGAACTTTAAAATGAGTGGGCAGAATATATGGCACAATCATCGCAGGTATGCTGAAAATATTCGCAAGATTTGCATGGAGGGATCGCGAAAAAGCACTGAAAGACCAAGAGAAGAACATATTGGAGACTGCGGATAGCAGTAAACATCATGAGGAGAAAGAAATATTCAAAGAGTGACCTAATATATATGAGAAAAAGATACAAGAAAGAAAACAGCAAAAATGTGAAAGGGACGCCAGGGACTAAGAATTACGGTACAAAAGGGGGTGGTGATGGACGGAGCATCAGAACCAATCAAACACTCACACCCAGTCAAAAGATCTGGGTTTGATCCATCACCGTTCTTTAGCCCACTCTGCCACCCCAGTTCAGACATGGCTATAAGCAAATCATTCTGACCCTGTGCCTCATGGGAACAGTCCAGCCCGAACTGCCAAGTTATAATGGGATCAACAAGAAGATCATGCCCTTCCTCACATGTAGCTCCACGTTTGTTGTATATGCAATTGTGTGCATGTAAAACAAATGGTACATTGGTAGCACCACGTGTATGGCGAAGAAACGGATATTAGAACACACAAGTATATATATATATATATATATATATATATATATATATATATATATATATATATTACCTACTGGCGGTAGCCAGTAGGTATATATAGTTAGGACCTAGTTCCCATAGGAAATTCCGAACATTCTATTGGGAATAACTTTGGCGCCGATTGAGGGATCTGCCTGTAAATTTCCTTAAATTTGCCTCGCTGCGTTCCACTCCTCTCCTGAAAGTTTCGGGGGAATTCGTCAAGCGGGGGCTGAGAAAAAAGGGGGTCCCAAAACGTGTTTTCCCCATGTTAATTTCCATAGGGACATTCTGACAAGGCTACAGATCGAACGGCTGAATGGAATTACACCAGATTTGGCAAAATGGTAGGGACTGGTATGCAGCAGTGCCCTTTGTATGTTTGGTGTAAATCCCTCCAGTAGTTTTTGAGAAAATTGAATGTGAAATTGAGTCCAATGCAATTTTCCATAGGACCTTTAGACACAGCTACAGCCCGAACGGCTGAATGGAATTACTGCAAACTTGGCAAAATGGTAGAGCCTGGTATGCAGAAGTGCCTTTTGTATATTTGGTGAAAATCCCTTCAGTAATTGTTGAGAAAATCGACTTTTTTCAAATTATATATCTATAGGCGGGACACAGTGCGCTCACGGGCTTGCACCGTCCTTGCACTGTCCTTGCACGTGCGCGGACCTTAGCGTGCGCGCGCGGAATTCTGATTGGCTGTTGGACGTCTGTCAACATTCCAGTCAGTCAAAATGAGGAAGTGTTGTCCGCCATCTTGTTTTTGTGGCAGATGATAGTGGTTGTAAACAGAAGTGTGATAGTTGACAAGGAGGCAGGGTAGAGATTCTTGATCCCCCTAGGTTTTGTCATGGGGTCTGTAAAGGACCCCGAAGGTTGAAAAAAACAAACATTTAAAAAATCGCGGGGTCCGCGCACCGTGCGCAGACCTCGGCTCAAAAAGACAAAAAATAAATACATTAAAATAACAAGTTTCAGTGTTTAGATGTTGGTTGAGTGCAACATTGAGTGATGACTCTTTTACCTTTGGGTTTAGGTAGGTGTTTTGTGGCGAGTTAGTATGGTAATTGGTAGAGAGCATTGGGGGTAGGTTGAATATCTTGTGAGTTTGAAAGTGTTGATAATTTGAACCAATTAAAATGTTACTTTGGTTTTGATTTTGTGTGTGATAATATTTGATTGGCTGGGTATCTGAATATGTATGAGAAATGAGAGGGAAACACAGCCATTTTGAGATTTTAGTGTTTGAGGTATACTTCTGAGGTGTGAGATTGAGGCACAATTTACTGTTCAACAGTTTTCTAGAAGGTGAGTTGTTAATTTGTAAGAAGAAATCTGTTGTTGACTTTAAGTTAATAGGAAAAATTATTTCTGTTAGTTATTTCATGTTTTTCTGTTATACTTATGGATTGAGTAGGGCAACCTCAGACGCAGTGCTTTATATTTCTGATTCTTGCTTGATACTATACACTGTCCAGGGAAACACGGCTATAGTGTCTGAGGTAGTTTTGTGAGGAAATTTTGGTATTCAATTTCTGGTGTGAGATTTACACAGTAGTGACTCTTCTAATAGAATTTAATAGTTTTTCTCCGCCCTATCTCACTCTTCCTCTGCACCATGTCACTGTCTTTCTCTTTCTTTTAATAGTACACTAACATCAATAATGGCTGAAAATGAAGAGTCATTTGACATCGTTATAGAAATTTTTGTGACTGTTATTGAGGATGTTCCTGAAGGAGAGCTTTATGATGGAGGAGATGGCTTGGACGATTTCTATGATGAATCCTGGATTCAGATTTAATGGAAGCTTTGGAGTTCATTGAGTTTGAGGATTCTTTTTGGGAGATTTTTAATATTGACATTGCTGATGATGCAATCTTAGACGATCATTTAAATTTCCTAAATTTCCAGCAATAAATTTAAATTTAGTAAATAAATTGTATGAGAAAATGTAATTTATGAGGTAGTAGCAAACTGATAACGTTTGGTGTTACATAGTAAGTTTACTCATAAATATTTCCCTTCTCCCCCAAAATTTTCTTAAATGTGTATTTGACATCTCTTTTTCATGTCCTGCATCCTTTCTATCACTGTCTGTCTCTGATGCACAAGATTGCAACATAAGTAAGTTTAAAGAACAGCAAGTGTGTCTCACTAGAGCAGGAAATCATGTAGTAAGCGCTGTTTCTCTTTCTTTTAATAGTACACTAACATAAAATGATGAATGAAAATGAGGAGCCTACCAACATCTTCTTTGAAATAACAGCAACGTTTATTGAGGCAACTTATTCTGTGGTGTATATTGATCCTATAGATGAAACAAATCATGAAGAACATGAAGGAGATACCATGGCAGATTTTTTTGATGAAACACTAATTATGGAATTAATGGAATGTGTAGACATTGTTAGTTTGAGGAATCATTTTAAGACACTTTGATGGATGAAATTCCTGATGAAGAAATGCTACAAGTTCTTTTAGATTTTGAAAATTCTGATAAAGAAATTTTTATTTAGTAAAGAAAAATTGTTTTGAAAATTTTACTTATTTAAATGTAATTTATGAGGTAGTAACAAAGTGATACAATTTTGTGTTCTTCGTGTCCTGCATCCTTTCTCTCACTGACTGTCTCTGATGCACTAGTTTACAACATAAGTAAGTATATAGAACAGCAAGTGTGTTTCACCAGAGTAGGAACTCATGACCCCCTATGCCAATTCTGACCACACATTGAGAAAGGAAGGAATCATGTGAACAAATCTGTTTCTGCTTTCCTGAAAGACTACAGTATGGATTCAATATACCACAATAACTTGCATTACAACATACAAGGTATCTACAGAGGAGACGATGTCAATTTCCATTTAGTTTAAAAAAAATTCCAAAAGTTCCGCGCACCGTGAGTGCTCGGTGCATGCACTGTGAGTGCTCGGTAAATGCACAGTGCGCGATCCCTATCGCCGCCATTTTTATCACCGCCATTTTGTGGTTTACGAAGAGAGTGAAAAATATAACTTAAAAACGTGGGAAGGGGGTAGGGTAGAGTGTCCCTGACCCCTTAGGCCTTCTCAGGGGGTCCTTCAAGGACTCCTAAGGTTAAAAATAATATTTATTTATTTTTTAAAAATCAGAAAACACGATACGTCCGCGCACGGGGAGTGTTCGGTGAGTGCTCGGTGCGCGGACCTCGGTGAAAATTAATAAAAAAACATAAAGTTAAAAATCATATTTGAGTGTTTACATGTTAGTTGGCTCTAAAAAGAGCCGTTGTGTTCATTGTGTTTTTTTTGGTACCTACAAGTAAGTATGAATGCAGAGTCTGATGTTACAGAGAAAGACTTTGTTCCCTTCATCAGTGAAATGTACACCATCTGTCCTATAGATGCCTTGCATGTTGTAACGCAAGTTGTTGTGGTATATACAACCCATTCCATAGTCTCTCATGTATGCAGACACAGATTTATTTACATGTTTCCTTGCTTTCTCTATCTGTGGACAAAATTGATTGGACCAATTCCATTTTTGCCTTTGGCATATATTGGAATAGACAAAGGCAGTTTGAGGAAAAAGTGACATCAATTGTCCAAAGATGTCCTTCAATAGCTTCTCCAGACCAACCCCAGTCAAAGTGCATAAGTTAATTCCACCACAGTGCACAATTATGAGGTCAGGGTCTGGGAGATGCATTAAGGATTTCACCAATGGTATCAATTGGTGACATCTCAATCCTCTCTGGCCAATCCATAAAATATCCACATTTGGTAAATCAAGGTTTAAAATTCCTCTGTTTGTTGCATACCTTTTAGACCAGAATACAAAACTGTGTCCTACAAACCATACTGAAGGCATCTTCAAGGCAGGTCTGGTTGTACTCAGAAGAGGGCTGTAAATGAAATGGCAGTTGGAAAGCTGGCAGTTTAGAAAAAAAGAGGAGGACATTCACTGCACTTGAAGTTTAAGAAATGATTGGGGCTTTCTGAAAATGGAAAAGAGCATATTTGGGTGCATAGTTTTGTTTTTTAAAAGAAGCTATTCCAATGGTTCAGAAAAGGTCATTGAAAGGAACATTGCACATGATTAGCTGTTATATTGAAAGCTCTAACAACTTTGCTGGATTCATTTGCAACATAGTATGATGAACTTTTAAACTCTGTTCTTCTTTAGGTGGGAGTTACCATGGTAACAGGTTGAATGAGCTCTAGGGGGATGGGTGAATATTATGTGAGTTTGAAAGTGTGGGAATGTAGAACCAATTGAAATGTTAGTTTAGATTTGAAATAGTGTGGGAAGACATTTCATTGGTTAAGACCTGAAATATGTGTGGAGAATGAGTGGGAAAGTGTGCCATTTCTGGTTCCAGTGTCTGAGCTGCATTTCAGAGATTCTGCTTAAGAAAATCTGCTGTGTGTTTGACACTGTTCTATATTTTCAAAAGTGATTTTAAAGGTGAGTAATACAGAGAGAGTGCTGTTTGCAGTATTGGGAAGCATAACAAGCATATTGGGCTTCATTACTGTTGTATTTTGAAAATGAGTCAGGTTTCTGCATTGTAGTGTAGTGCTCATTTAAATGGGTTGTGCTCTGTGTGTAAAATGATTTACCATGCTAAATGTTTTTTGATAAAATGTGTGGCTTAAAGATTTTTGACAAGGATCACAGTGAGTGTCTGTGTGAATTAAGGAATTATATTTTCACCTTTTTCCATAATGTTAGCTGTGTGTGCTTACAGTTTGTATCTTTTAGCTTATAGGGTAGATTTCTTTTTAAATTGTTTTTCATGCTTGGATTCATGCTGGTATAGAGATAGTGTAATGGTTTCATTGGACTTGTAAATATGCTCCTTTTTTAGAAGCGCCTTGCGCAACCTTTAACATGGGTGCAAGCAGTGAATGTATGGAGAGGGATAGGAATAGCAGATAGAAAACAATATGAAATGGTGTGGGAGATGCATAAAGGATTTCACTAATGGCATCAATTGAGATGGAATATAAGATAAAGAGGGGCATATTTACAAGCCCCTTGCGCAATGTTTGACATGGGTGCAAGCAGAAAATGCATGCAGAGCAATACAATTGGCACACAGACAAGAATATGAAATGCTGTGAGAGATGCGTAAAGGATTTTACTAATGGCATAAATTAAGATAGAATATACAAAAAAGAGAGGCATATTTACAAGCCCCTTGCACAATGTTTGACATGGGTGCAAGCAGGAAATGCATGCAGAGTAATAAAATTGGCACACAGACAAGAACATGAAATGCCGTGAGAGATACGTAAAGGGTTTTACTAATGGCATAAATTGAGATAGAATATACAAAAAAGAGAGGCATATTTACAAGCCCCTTGCACAATGTTTGACATGGGTGCAAGCAGAAAATGCATGCAGAGTAATAAAATTGGCACACAGACAAGAATATGAAATGCCGTGAGAGATGCGTAAAGGGTTTTACTAATGGCATAAATTGACATAGAATATACAAAAAAGAGAGGCATATTTACAAGCCCCTTGCGCAATGTTTGACATGGGTGCAAGCAGAAAATGCATGCAGAGTAATAAAATTGGCACACAGACAAGAACATGAAATGCTGTGAGAGATGCGTAAAGGATTTTACTAATGGTATACATTTAAATAGAATATACAAAAAAGAGAGGCATGTTTACAAGCCCCTTGCGCAATGTTTGACATGGGTGCAAGCAGAAAATGCATGCAGAGTAATAAAATTGGCACACAGACAAGAATATGAAATGCTGTGAGAGATGCGTAAAGGATTTTACTAATGCATTAAATTGAGATAGAATATACAAGAAAGAGAGGCATATTTACAAGCCCCTTGCGCAATGTTTGACATGGGGGCAAGCTAAAAATGCATGCAGAGTAATAAAATTGGCACACGGACAAGAATATGAAATGCCGTGAGAGATTCATAAAGGGTTTTACTAATGGCATAAATTGAGATAGAATATACAAAAAAGAGAGGCATATTTACAAGCCCCTTGCGTAATGTTTGACATGGGTGCAAGCAGAAAATGCATGCAGAGTAATAAAATTGGCACATAGACAAGAATATGAAATGCTATGAGAGATGCGTAAAGGATTTTACTAATGGTATGCATTTAAATAGAATATACAAAAAAGAGAGGCATATTTACAAGCCCCTTGCGCAATATTTGACATGGGTGCAAGCAGAAAATGCCTGCAGAGTAATAAAATTGGCACACAGACAAGAATATGAAATGCCGTGAGAGATGCGTAAAGGGTTTTACTAATGGCATAAATTGAGATAGAATATACAAAAAAGAGAGGCATATTTACAAGCCACTTTCGCAATGTTTGACATGGATGCAAGCAGAAAATGCATGCAGAGTAATAACATTGGCACACAGACAAGAATATGAAATGCTGTGAGAGATGCGTAAAGGATTTTACTAATGGTATAAATTTAAATAAAATATACAAACAAGTGAGGCATATTAACAAGCCCCTTGCACAATGTTTGACATGGGTGCAAGCAGAAAATGCATGCAGAGTAATAAAATTGGCACACAGACAAGAATATGAAATGCCGTGAGAGATGCGTAAATGGTTTTACTAATGGTATAAATTTAAATAGAATATACAAAAAAGAGAGGCATATTTATAAGCCCCTTGCGCAATGTTTGAAATGGGTGCAAGCAGAAAATGCATGCAGAGTAATAAAGTTGGCACACAGACAAGAATATGAAATGCTGTGAGAGATGCGTAAAGGATTTTACTAATGGTATAAATTTAAATAAAATATACAAAAAAGAGAGGCATATTTACAAGCCCCTTGCGCAATGTTTGACATGGGTGCATGCAGAAAATGCTTTTAGAGTAATACAATTGGCACACAGACAAGAATATGAAATGCTGTGAGAGATGAGTAAAGGATTTTACTAATGGCATAAATTGAGATAGAATATACAAAAAAGAGAGGCATATTTACAAGCCCCTTTCACAATGTTTGACATGGGTGCAAGCAGAAAATGCATGCAGAGTAATAAAATTGGCACACAGACAAGAATATGAAATGCTGTGAGAGATGCGTAAAGGATTTTACCAATGGTATAAATTGAGATAGAATATACAAAAAAGAGAGGCATATTTACAAGCCCCTTGTGTAATGTTTAACATGGGTGCAAGCAGAAAATGCATGCAGAGTAATAAAATTAGCACACAGACAAGAATATGAAATGCTGTGAGAGATACATAAAGGATTTTACTAATGGCATAAATTGAGATAGAATATACAAAAAAGAGAGGCATATTTACAAGCCTAGTCATTCAAAAAATGAATGGTGCATATTAGAAATGACATTTTGAAATGAGTTAGGTTTCAGCAATGTAATGTAGTGCATATTGAAATGGGCTATGTTCTGTGTCTAAATCGATTTACCATGCTAAATGATTTTTGCTGAAATGTGTGGCTATAATATTTTTCACAAGGGTCACACTGTGTGTGTATGTGAATTAAGGAATTATATTTTCATCTTTTTCCATAATGTTAGCTGTGTGTGCTTACAGTTTGTATCTTTTAGCTTATAGGGTCGACTTCTTTTTTAAATTGTTTTTCATGCTTGGATTCAATGCTGGTATAGAGATAGTGTAATGGTTTCATTGGACTTGTAAATATGCTCCTTTTTTAGAAACGCCTTGCGCAACCTTTAACATGGGTGCAAGCAGTGAATGTATGGAGAGGGATAGGAATAGCAGATAGAACATCAATGAAAAATGAGTTTCTCGGGTAAATGTTGATAATATATGTTTTTACATAAGTTTGTAATGATACTCAATTGATTTTCAAACAACGTTTGCCTTTTGACTTAACAAATTCTTACCTAGTGTTTTTAGAACCGAAATTTTAGTGAAAGTAATTTGACAATGAAGATTGGAGCAGTTAATAAAAGTAAGTGTGTTGTTCAAAATTAGTTTGTGTGTGAAAGTGATCAAGATAATTAGTAAACTGGTAGTTGTCATAGACGTAGTGTAAGTGTATCACATAGTGAGTGATATGAGCATTATAGGAAATGTTTATCAAGAGTAAGTCAGAGGTGCAAATATAATTATTGTTAGATGATGAAATAGATGTTGGAGTTTTCATTCCGAAAGTCGGGTAAATGGAAGTTTAAATCTACTATTAAGTAATTTCCAAAAAGAGGACTTTCTGTATACCATTTGGCCATTTGGAAAGGTATGTAAATGAAGAATACGTATTTCGGGTAAATGTGGTTAATATATGTTTCTATATCACTTTAGTTTGAGAGTATAATAATGAGATACTGTATCTTAGAAATTGCTGTTTGGAAGAAAATATTTAAGATATGTTTTTTCTAAGTTATATGGGTTTTTTAAACACAATCATTTTGATTGTGTTTTTTTTGCCCGCTGTGATATGATGAATAGTGTTGAACTCACTGTTTTTAGTGAAAATCAATATATTCTGAGAACAGCAAAAATAAACCATGTAACATGTTGTACAAGTTAATTTGCATTTTGTATAGTGAAATATATATTATAACTGATTTGTTTACTCTCTTCCACAGATATGACATTTATAAGGTAAGTACGACTAATAAAAATACATTTTCATTACTTTTTTATTTCTGTTTCTCTCTATCCTTCCCTTACTGCCTCTCTCTTAACCTCACTGCTTTCATCCCTTCAGTTTCTTACTCCCTTTCTCTTATGATCACTCCCTTTAACTCATCCATATTTTGTCACTGACTTTTTTTTACTCCTTCACTCAGTCCCCTTCTCTCACTCTTTCCTTCACTCCCTCTATTTCCTCACTCTTTTGCTCTTCTTGTCTCATGCTCACTCGCCTTTATTCATCCTCTATCACCTCTGTTTTGTCAAACTTACTGTCATTCTTTTACCCTACATCACCCCTGTCCCTTTATTGTGCTTCCCTCACTTATCTTCATTCCCTATACTTCACTCCCCTTCTTCTTAGTCTTCTCACCCACTCATGTTAAGTCAGTCCCTCTGTTTCACTCCCTTTCACCTCTCTTTCCTTCCTTTGCTCACTCACTAATTCCCCTTCTGTCACTCACCTAACGGCACTTCAAACACACTTTCACAAAACTCCCTGTGTCCTCTTACTTTCTCTGTACTCTTCCATCACTCCCTCTCTCTTAGACTCACTGTTGTTAACGCACCTGCACCAATTCCCCCTTCCCTCTCCCTCATTTCCCTTCCCTAACTCCTCTTTCCTTTTTCTCCTGCGTTTTCTCTTGTATTGTGAATAATGTATTATAACTGATTTGTTTTTTCGTTTCCACAGATATTTAATTTATTAGGTAGGTACGACTGACCAAAAAAACTTTTTTATTTCTCTTTTTGTCTATCCTTCCATCGCTCCCTGTCTCTTAGTGTGACTCTCTCCATCACCTCATTCTGTCACTCCTTTTCCCTCACCAACACTACCTCATTTTCCGTTCTTTGATCCCTCACTGAGTCTCCTTCTATCACTCCTTCCTTCACTCCCTGTGTGTAGTCAATCACTCACTCCCATTGTCTCACGCTCACTCGACTTTATCCACCCTCTATCATTTGTCTTTCTTCAACTTCACTATCATTCTCTCACTCACCTCACCCTTGTTTCGTTAGGCTGCTTCCCTCAGTACCCTTTATTCCTATCCTTCACTCCCCTTCTCCTTTCTTGTTTCCCTCACTTACCTTTTCTCAGTTCATCTGATTTACTCCCCTTCACCTCTCTTTCCTTCTTTTGCTCCCTTACTCATTAACCTCCCCTCACTCACCTTACTCCACTTCACTTACTCCTTCTGTCACTCCCTTTGAACTCTGACATCCTCACTTCTCTTTCTTCACTGTCTCTCTCTTAGCCTTACTTCCTCTGTCCCTTCACTGTCTCACTGCCCTTCCCTTACACTCACTCTCTTTAACTCACCCACACTCCATCACTTGTCTTTCTTTGCTCCCTCACTCAGTCCCCTTCTCTCACTCTTTCCTTCACTCCCTCTGTGTCCTCACTCCCCTTGTCTCACGCTCATTCGCCATCTCTCTTTTGACTGTGCTATGTCTTCCTTTGCTTGTTCCATGTTTCTCTGTGTGTGTGCCATCTTACCCTCTGTCTGCACTATATATGCATGTGCGTGTGTCATCTTACCCCCTGCTTGCGCCATCTCACCCTCTACTTGTTCTATCTCACTCTCTGCCTGCACCATCTTACTCTCTACCTGTGGCATGTGTCCCTTTGCATGTGCCATCTATCTTTCTTGACTCTTAATCTCCTTCCTTGTCTCTTGTATTGTTAAATATACATTGCATGAATTATAATTTATTTGTTTCTTGTGTTTTACAGATATTATATTTTTTTAAATAATTTCTTTACGTTTTTTTATATATTAGAAGGTAAGTATGAGAAATAAAAAACTTTTTTCGCATCAGTGTCTAAGTTTTCATTATTTATAAGGTAAGTATGAGAATCAAAAAGGCCCTTGCTCCCTCTCTCTCTCTACATGTCTCTCCCTTACAGTTAATCTTCTTTGCTCTCTATTTATACCACTCCTCCTCTTTACCTCAGTCAGTTTCCCGCTTTCTTTATTTTGTTAGGTTTGATCTTATTCTCCTTCCTTCACTCTGTTATCCATTTCTTACCTGTGAGTAAACCTTCATTTATTGGCACTCCACTTCCTCCAGTGCACTTCCTTCTCTCTGTTTCTCACACCTCTTCCCTTTTGTGTTCACTTTTGTTTACACTTCTTTGTTTTGAAAACAGTGCCACAGGCCCTTAAATATTCGTTAGTTACCACCGAATACTATACGGCCTCAAGGCCCATAGGAATCAATGGCAATTACCGAATCGGTAAATACCGATTCGGTAAAATGACTGAATTACACAGATTTGGTAATTTCAAAAGAGAAATTAAATACATCCCATTTACCTACTATTAAATATTGCAGTGGTATGATTTGGGACGCGATGTAGGTAGGCATTTACCAGTCAGTAACAGCTGAATTTGGCCGTTACCGACCGGTAAATGCCTTTTCCTATGTAGGAGGCACTTATTTACAGATTTGGTATTTTTACCGATTCTGTATTTACCGAATCGGAAAAATTACCGAATCGGTAAATACAGACTCGGTAAAAATACCAAATCTGTAAATTCTAATGTAGGTAGCACTGTTGATAGTGCTAGAGGCGTCTAATAATTTGTTATTTACCACTCAATACAATTGGGTGGTAAATAAGGAATTCCTGTGTACATGCACATCTGTGCATGTACACCTGTGCCATGTGGCACACATACATTCCTAAGGGCATGTATGTGTGTCACATTGCACACAAGCCAAAAACAGGGGTGCTACAGGGTGTCAAAGTGACACCCTGTTCCCCCTGGCAGGATTCGGTATTTACCGATTCGGTAATTACTGAATCGGTATTTGCCATTGGTTCCTATGGGCTTCAAGGCCCATAGGAATAAATGGAAAATACAGATTCGGTAATTATCGAATCGGTAATTACCGAATTTTACCAAATCGGTAATTAATTCAGTAAAAATACCTACATCCCCATTGCCAGTTCTTAAATACCGAATCGGTATGATTCGGTATTTAAGAAGTGGTAATCTGGGATTACCTACATCGGGCCCTCGGTATTTATGAGTAGGTAAATCGAGATTACGTACATCTGGCCCATTGAGTTGTAACATATTTATATACATATGTTACATTTCAGTGCTTTGGAAGTAGTACAGTATACTATAGGTAAACACCTTATAGGTTTATGCTGTACCACATCCTTATAGTTTTGCACTTTGACATTCACTATGACAAACTTTTACATACAAGCATAGAAATGTAGTTCTTTTTTTAACCAGTAGAGGTAGTTCTAAAAAGAACAGTTTTTTTTTTTGGTTTGCTAGAGAAACGATGTAAAAAAATGAAATTTTTAAACTAAACAACTGTTCAACTGGAACAAACTATGAGAAAAAAAAAAAAAAAAACTTATGGGGTGCACCTGTGGTTCCTGTTCTTCTGTAGGATTACTTGAATTGACTCTTGGCCAAAGGCTATGAGTTTACTGCAATGTCTACACTGCATCATTAGATTTTTCAGCTCTGGCTGAATGTTTGGCACCATTGAGGCTGGCATTGGTGGTACTCCAGATGCTGAAGCAGAAGTACTAGGAAGAGAGCCCCCCTCCTGTGATCCCTCCTTCTGTAATCTTTGCGCCTTAGCCTTTAACCAATTATTTGGGTGTAGGTTTTTAACATGCCGCTCCATGCTGTAGGTTCCAAATGAATATTTTTTAGTTGGATCTCCCCTTGACAGCACTGACTGACAGATCTTGCAGGTGACGAATTGCGCATTTACTTTTTTCTTATCCTCCGAAAAGCTGAAAAATTTCCAAACTATTGATTCTTTTTTTGTAGTTGTATGAGGTTCCTCTGCAACAAATTCTTCAGATGAAGAATGGTCTGAATCAGGTTGTTCAGACATTTCAAAAAAAAGTTCAATAAGTAGATGTCTGGAGACTGGAAACCAGGTGTTACTTCTCTGAAAGCCAAAGAATAATGATGAACATGGGAGGGGTCTTTCAACAATTGGAGTAGGAAGTAATATAAACCAATGAAATCTTTTGTTATAAGGTCACATGGTTGGACGTAAGCTTACGGAGCGTTTACGGAGCGTTTACGTAAGCTTACGTAACCTTACGGTGCGTTTACGTATTATTTACAGAGCGGTTACATCATCTTACGATGCGCTTACGTAGTACGCACCCTCGCGAGTTTTATAATTGCTTTAATAAAGTAATATATGGTCTTTAAAAGTTTAAATTAACATGTTCTTTATTATCCCAGATAATGTGTACCTTTACATTGTGCAATGAATACGTAGATATAACAATTTAAAGTTTATAAAACTTTCGGGAGTAAGAGCTCGAAGCTTTTACGTTGCGCGGACGGAGCTCTTACGTTGCGTGCACGTGCGACGTATCCTCGCGAGATTTGTTACTACTTCAAAAAGTAATATACTGTTGTTAAAAGTTTTAAAAAAACATTTTCTACATTAAAGCAGATATTGTCTACCTTTAAAATCTATGTTAAAAACGTAGACATTATGTTTTAGAAAATTAAAAAAATTTGTCGGGGTAAGAGCTCAGATCTTTTACGGTGAGTTTACGGAGCGCTCACGGTGTGCGGACCCTGTAATCATTTTTAAAAAAAATTGAAAATAAAAATTATATATATATTATATTAAATATATATATTCACTGAAAAAAACCATAGGTTTCAGGTCATATATAGTTAGGTATTAGCAATTAAAAAACCTTGCAAATTCACTTAAAAACCATAGGTTTCAGGTCATATATAGTTAGGAATTAGCATTTAAAAAACCTTGCAAATTCACTGAAAAAACCATAGGTTTCAGGTCATATATAGTTAGGAATTAGCATTTAAAAAACCATTGAAATTGCTCCTATATAGTTAGTTGTACCAACTATATTTCGCGCACCCGCAATCCACTGCTGATGATGTCACATATTACATCATTCATGACATGGTCAGTGACATCACTGATGACATCACTGATGACATCTCAAATGACTTCACTGATGACATCATCCTTGTGAAAGAGTGGCAGACCTCCTCTCAGCGTAATATAACCCTTGATACACACATTCAAAAAGAGAAACTAAAATTTTCAAAAAAATGGAGATACCAATACCAGTTAGAACAACCTATTCAGTAATTCCAAAATCTACATACACATCCAGTCATTCACTATCAGTTCTATATGGGCACTCATACATATACTCACTCATCATATGTAGTCATACACCTATACATCTTATTACACACAGACACTCATCTATAGAGTTACTCACACACAAACTCAGAAGAATCCTGTGGCTGCTGTTCTGCCATTTTGATATGAAAAAAGCTGGAACAAAGCAGAGATCCTTCTCTCAGGAAACCAAAAGAGATAGTGAGGGAAGTGGGTGGGGTTTTTCAAGATTCTGGAAAAGAAACTACTATAAACCAATCAAAAGTGTTGTTTTCATGTCACATGACTTTACGTGCGCGCAACGTGTGCGCACGCATGCGTGCACATTGCGCGACCGTCGCATATATATGACGTTTTACCCGATTTACGTAAAAGCTTTTAAAAACTCGAAAAGGAGGCAGGGAAGCGACTCCCAGACCCCCTAGGCCTTCTCATGGGGTCCCTGAAGGACCCCGAAGGGCAAACAAAACTTTATTTTTTTTTTAAATCGCGGGGTGCGCGCACGTTGCTCGCACCCTCGAGGCAGAACTAGGTCAAAAACAATAGTGGAGAACGTGAAAAGGGGGGCAGGGTAGTGACTCCCTGACCCCCTAGGCCTTTTCAGGGGGTCTCTGAAGGACCCCAAAGGGCAAAAAAAACATTTAAAAAAAAAGAAATCATGAGGTGCGCGCACGTTGCGTGCACGTTGAAAAAGAAAATTAATTGACAAATATGACTGTTTATATTTTGATTGAAGATGTAGACTATACTGTTTAGCTTTTTCCAAATCATAAAAACTAGCTGTGCCGTTGCATATAACAGGATACAGTCAATGTATTACAATATACAAAGGCAGTTTGTCGGAAAATAAATATATAAAAAATATAAAAATTGATACAGAATTTAACATTTTAAAAACCTTGGAAAATCACTGAAAAAACCATAGGTTTCACACACGTTATATTTAGGAATTAGCACTTAAAAAACTTTGTAAAATCACTGAAAAAAACATAGGTTTCAGGCCTGATATAGTTAGGAATTATCATTTAAAAAACCTTTGAAATTCACTGAAAAAACCATAGGTTTTAGGCCTGATATAGTTAGGAATTAGCATTTAAAAAACCTTAGAAATTCACTGAAAAACTGCAGATTTTAGGTGTGTTATAGTTAGCTGGACATTTCACTCATACAAAACCATTGAAATTCCTCCGATATAGTTAGTTGTACTAACTATATCTCTCGCACCCGCAATCCACTGCTGATGATGTCACATATTACATCATTCATGACATGGTCAGTGACATCACTGAATAGAAATTAGAAAATAACATTCATAAATGTAGGGTTTATTAAATATTAAAAGTAACAAAGTATGCATGATAGCTATATTTTTTGTTCTGCTTTTTCGTAAAATATGTTTCTTGAAAAAAATATCTGATCAAGTACTTTTTAATATTTGAAAGTTATATTATAGATGGCGCTGAAAAATCTCCCATTCCTGTTCTGTAGCAATAAGACAATCTATTATAATATAACGATTGATACCATTTAGCAGCGTAGCCGTTGTGTTTGCTGTGGGTCGTGGACTCTGTTTGGACCCTTCTCTTCCCGCTACCGGATTTACAACTTGCGGAACCCGCTTCGCATCAGCACGACAGGGGAGTCCTGCTGCACCAGTGCGTGAAGGTCCAGGGCTGCGAGCGTCGGGGCAGGACTTCAAATCCCAGAAGTCCCTGCACCCCACGCCTCCCGTCACCTGGCCGCTCTCCCTGGACACACGCCCCGCCTGCAACCATCAAAAGGCTGGTGAGGACAGCAGAACGCGGGAAACTTTAGCAGCGTAGCCGTTGTGTTTGCTGTGGGTCGTGGACTCTGTTTGGACCCTTCTCTTCCCGCTACCGGATTTACAACTTGCGGAACCCGCTTCGCGGGTCCCGCTGCGCATCAGCACGACAGGGGAGTCCTGCTGCACCAGTGCGTGAAGGTCCAGGGCTGCGAGCGTCGGGGCAGGACTTCAAATCCCAGAAGTCCCTGCACCCCACGCCTCCCGTCACCTGGCCGCTCTCCCTGGACACACGCCCCGCCTGTAACCATACGGACCATCCATATAAGGAAAGGCTAGTTCCCGCTAAGCGGGAGCGTGCGGGAGCGTCCCGGGAGAAGCCCGGGACAAGGGCGGGGCCGTCTGTGGCCGTCAGTGGACTGCAGAGGACGGGCGGGCCACCCCTCTAACAACTCTATTAAAGGTGAGCATTTATTACGGATACTAAAATGGGCGACAATGAGAATGATGATGTAGGAAATAAGATTGCCGACGCCTCAGTTTCCCTTATTACTTCCTTTGAGTCAATGATAGACTCCGCCTTTAACGAAATAGTGGAGACCGAGCGAAGGTTTTCTATGGCTTCTAGCAACAATAAAATAACTTCCACAAGTAGCTCCAGTGACATCAATGCACACATAAATCCAGAAATAACCGTGGTAAAACCATCATATCCCTGCGTTGATGTGCCCATAATTCAGGATGATGAAAATACAGTCATCTACACAGCACAAGTTTCTGCCTCGACATCACCAGTGGCAGCAACGCCAAAGCCAACACTGACAATGATACCCTCGGTACCCACCCAGACAGAGAGTGTTACTACAATTGTAATTGCCTCGCAGGATGACGTCATTAATGTGGACATCATCGACCTCAGTAGTAACAAGCCGGGCAGGGAGAAACGCAAAAGAGGCACACCCAAGTTAAGTGCGAATAAAAGAAAACAGACTGTATCCCACAAAAACCAACCAACACCGCATAGTCTGTGGAATAAAAATAAATCATCGGGGGTACAAATTGGCGTGACAGAGGATAAAGTGGATAAAGAATCCGCGGACCTGGACAGCTTTTCTGATGTATCTATCACTAATCCTTGTGGGAACTTTAAAAATATATGGACGCAAACTACAATAATGGGTGATAACTTAAATCTATCTAGACAGAATGGAAATATGATAGAAACCATAGTCGATACTATTTTTAATCGAATTGAAAAACAAATGGTCACTCAGTTTAATAATATTTTTAAAAGACTTGATAGGTTGGATAACCTGGTTAAAACTGGTGAAACAAAAAGGAAAGGGTCAATCATCTTGGATCAAGTTAGAGCAGATCGCCTTTTGAAGGAATTGGAAAATGCAAACAATATATTGTCATCGAAAAAACAGGTTAACTTTAGTGCCTCGGGTGGGGCACCAAGCAATTCTGTTTCTGCCTCCCCACTGTCGGAACAATTATCAGTAAAAACCACAGCCACTGGAAAGGGGCCAGCTACGAGTAAGGTTACTACATCCACGAAACCAACTCCTATACCTGCCCCTAGGACAGCTGTCATTCCATCGACTTCTAATATCTCTGTTCCAAGCAACAATAGTGGCCCATCCATTTTAAGTGCAGCTTCAAAACCGACAGCGGTTAATAACAACGTGGGTACTGGCTCCCAAGGGTTTACTAAATCTTTTAAGCATCAAGGACCAGCATTACATCTGCCACCGGATGCCTGTCCTTTTGTTCTGGTTCTAGCAGGTGTTCCACCTTTGAGGGAGGATCAGGGGGAATCATGGGTGCAATTGCGGAATAAGAGCATAGACTGGCTAACTAAACACAAAGGTGTTGGTTTTGATATCTCCAGAGAGATTATATCTGTGCGTAGGGTATCGTGGGTTGGCCCTTTACTCAAGGATAAGGAAGGTGACTGCGTAGTCCTCAATTTTAATAATCCTGGGACAGTAAGAAACCTCCTAAACAGAAATTGCAATTATTCAACCATTCCAACTGTTGCAACTATGTTACCCTTGAGTTATTTTTACAGACAACCGGCCACTCAATCTCGCCCACCCCCTATGCAATTTACAGTGCCACTGACGCACTCACAACCAGTACCTTTTATGCATTTTCAACCACCACCTGTGCATTTTTGCCCACCTTCTATGCAATTTTATCAACCCTATCCCCCATTACAAATGTACAATAGATATGCACCACTTTCGGACCTGGATATGCAAGATTGACCATCTTCGACTTTCTTTGTCGATTCTTCTCCGGTATCCGAACTCCTGATTGCCCCGGAAAACTCGCCTCAAAGAATTATGAGCAAAGAACACCAGACCCCTGCTTATTTACATTTGGACTCAGTATTGTCTATTGTTAGCTGGAATATAGCTGGCCTAAATTCCAAATTGAAAATTTCGGAGTGGCTTAAGTGGGTTGACAATAATTGTGACATATTGTTGCTACAAGAAACATGGAGTACAATGTCTCCAACAATTGAGGGCTTCTGTTGCCACAATCTTAAGGCTCTGCCGTCACCCATGGGTCGACCTAGTGGAGGACTATCTATTTGGTCCAAGATAAAATGCGGGGTGCATACTAAATTGATCCCAACACCAGGTATCTGCTGTTTTATGGCCATCAAGTACATTAACAGATTGAAACTATGTATCATAAACTTTTACAATAATGATTTTGTTAGTCGCCCTAATGGCAATTTTATATTATTGTTTAATTTTATTGATGAAATTATGGGGGGGAAAAAGCATGGACCTTTCGATGGTATTTGCATCGGAGGGGATTTTAATGCACACTTGTATCGCCATAACCCAATATGCAAGAATGGGGCAGAATTGAAAGATTTTATAGCTTCTCATGACTTAGTTAATGCTATGGAATTTGCAGGTACAGGTATAAACAATGTATTAACCCCCACTTTCATAGGTCAGGGCTGTGCTTCTACGATTGATTATATTTTCACATGTCCTGAGTTAAGTGAAATAACCTTAAAAGCTGAAGTCGTCTGTTCTGCATACAGTGATCACTATCCGCTTAAAGTTAACATACACAATCCCCAGACCTCAAGGGTTGCAGCGAAATCAGATGTAGGTCCTTTAAACCTAGCTCTATCAACCGATAGATTGAGACTAGCATGGAAGGGAGCTGACAATAAAGGGATACTTTCCAGAGTAATTAAAAAACACCCTGAGACAGTTGGAACCTGCCTGTCGCATACAAGTCCTGGCAATGAGGTGGTTGGCGCTTTTGGCGATCTATGTAGGGCAATTAAAATTGAATCATCTAAACCTGTTAGGCAGAACATCTTGCAGGGACCCCGATGGTTTGATACCTCTTGCTCTAAGGCCAACAGGGATTTGAGGGATGCACTTAACACCACCCCGAGGGATCCTCAACTTGTGAGAACATTAAGATCACAATATAAAAGGGTCTTATATATTAGATCTGAAACCCTGGTAATCAAACATTGGGAATCACTCACGCACACCGCCAAACTGAAGGACTCAATGGGATTCTGGAAAGAAGTCAAGTCGTTAAGATCGTTTGGCTCAAATACCAGCCAAATTACCAGTAATATAACGGGCGAGGCATGGGTAGATCATTTCTCCCAAATTTATGCCGCACCAGTTACCCCCTCAGACACGGTCCATCCATCCCCTAGTGATAAACCCTTGACTTTTTCATTATTGGAGGTCGAGGACGCAATCTCTGATAGTGCTAGCAATAAAGCTCCGGGTCCTGATGGTCTCTCCATCGACCAAATAAAATCGGAAACTAATTTTTGGGCTCCTCTTTTATGCAACCTATTTAATAACCTAAATGACAGCTCAATCCCCGAATCCTGGTCGAATAGTGTCATCGTGCCTATTTTTAAGAAAGGCGATAGGTCGGATCCCGCTTGCTACCGCCCGATTTCACTAATCGACAATACGTTAAAAGTCTTGGGAAGAGTAATCTTCAGTAGGATAAGGGATTGGGCTGAAGAAAACAATATTCTACACTGTAGTCAATTGGGTTTTAGAAGTAAGGTGGGCACCACAGAACAATGCTTAAACCTAAACCTGATTATGGCTAAATATATTATTGTTAAAAAATCCCCTCTTTATTTAGGTTTCATGGACTTGAGTTCTGCGTTTGATTTTGTTAACCGTTCTAGGTTGTGGTCAGTTTTGCTTGATTATGGTTTGGACGATTCACTGGTTTATTTCCTTTCTTATTTACATAGGGATTTAAAAGCACGAGTGCGAATTAATAATGATGGTGTTCTGTCTGATGACATCCCTATTAGTAGAGGTGTTAGACAGGGCTGCGTACTCGCCCCATTGCTTTTTATTTTATATATTAATAGGCTAAGCAACACTTTGAGTGAGATTGTTAAGGATGTCCCCATAATAAACGGCTCGCCCATCACTACTCTTCTCTATGCGGATGATGCCGTATTGATGGGGCGTACGCCGAATGCATTACGCATTTTAATCTCCGGCTTTGTTGCCTTTATGTATGATCTTGGTTTAAATACCAATTTTAAAAAATCTTTTATAATGAATTGCGGACCAAAGAAGTATAACATTGCATCCATTAAATCTGGGAATAATATTTTAAAATGCACCAGCACTTTCCCTTATTTAGGGTTGACATTTTCTAACTCAGGCTCATGGCAGCAACATGTAGTCTCTGCAAGTAATAAAATTTGCAAGTCGATTAACTCGATCCTATCCCTTCGCCAACCGAAACTGGCTGATGTTGTTACCCCTCTTCTTTCCATCTACCGTACCCAATGTCGACCTACTGGGACTTACGGTGCAGAAGTATGGGGATATTGTAACAGCTCGGCCCTGCAGGTGGCAGAAAATAGATTCTGTAGGAGGGTGTTAGGGGGAGTCCCCTGTGCTCCCACTTTGATTTGCCATAATGAATTGAGGCTGCCATATATTGCTGATTTTATAAAGTCAAGGCCTGTCCTATTCTGGATTAAAATCTGGTTAAACCCAGCAGCAACACTGACTCGTAGTATTATATCTGATTGTTTGTCTAGTGATAGATCTCAACATATACCTTGGTTAAAAGCAGTCAAAACTAGCCTGCAACAGGTGGGACTGGGATCTTTATTTAGTTCCCCTGACTTAATTGTACCCGCCCATAAAAACAGCATTAAACGGGCACTTTTGGAGGTATATACTGAGGAAAGGATGAGATCAGAATCCAGTAAACCTGTGGTCATGAAATATTCACGCATTTGTGACCCAGATGCTGATAATCCTAATAGATTTATTAGATATTTGACATTGCCAATAGGTAGATGGATCCGGAGTCTTCTATTTAGGTTCCGGGAGGGAAGCTTAGTTTATTTGCTTAGCTTCCCCATTGGCTACAATAAAAATCTAGAAGAACTGGATTGTCCCTGTTCTTTAGGTGGACGACAAAATTTATTGCATTATTTCTTCTTTTGTGGCCACTACAAATTGTATACATGTCAATACTTAAGACCAATTTTATGTAAATATAATCTACGGGAATCTATTCCTGCTCTACAATTTTTGCAAATGCTGCATTTGGATGATGTTATTTACTCTGTTAGCTGTTTTATAAAAGCCTGTGTAAAATCTAGGGCAACCATGGAAACTGGATAATGGATAACAGAGTCATGTTGGTTCACATATATGAGTATCAGCTACTAAACAGTAGTAATATTGAATGATCTTATGAGATATTTCTATATTGGGCAACTGTGGATATTGATGAATTAATACTCGTTAGTATTAGGTACTATGCACTCTATAAATTATATTATGCACTTTAAGTCATCTTGCTGCTTAACCTAAACCTTAATTTGGTTATTGTTTTATGTGTATGAGTTGTTCTTAATGTTTCTAATGTATTCTCATTCTGTATGTACTTTTATGGATGTATTAATCCGAATAAAGATCATTTGAATTTGAATTTGATTGATACCATTGTTACAGTAAAAAGAAAAGGAAAATAAAGTTATGTATTTAACAGAACATCCATAATGAAATACTTTCGAGCGGTAATTATTTACTGAGCTTCTTTTCTCTGGGAGGTGAAAAAGTTTGATCTTCGTGGTGACGGGTCATAAACTCCTCTGAGATCATGACGGTGAGAAGAATAATATGTATATATTCTCACAGCACATGATCACAAGGGGAAAAAAGACTAAAAACCGCAAGCCTGTAACGTTGCTTGCTTATCGTTACTCTTTGTGACGACGGATCATGAACTCCACTAAGATCACCAAGACTGTTAATGTTATAATATACATATTTTGTTACGTATTTTTAAGCTGGTTCCTCTGGGTTATTATCACATTCCTAACTTTAAATTTTCGCTTTCAACTGTCTTTATAGCATCGTGGAGTTTTATTATTTCACTATCACCATTTGTCACTGCCTCTCTGTTTTCTTTTTCACGAGTTTTTCTTTTCACAAGCCATTTGATTAATCAACATCAGCGAGTACCCGCGTTTCCTTTTTGCACATATTCAGGTTTTGTTCTATCACTATGGGTACCTACTTACTAGTATCCTGTTTGCACATATGTATTCTTATCTCCTAGCCATCAGCAACCTTAATCAGTTTTTCTTTAATACACAGATTCCCCCTGAAGAAGTGCAGTTCTGCACGAAATACATCGGGGTTAATTTCACTATGGAGTGTGAATCTATGTGAACATTGGATTCTTGTTCATACATGTTCTAAGAATTACTATCATATGACGTAATATGATGAATTGTGACATTTTTGAATACTCAGTGATTTAATTATTAAAGATTACAATCTTCTTCATAATCTTCGAAGTACTGGTATATATTTGATTACGCGCATTCGAGCATCAAGAGTGCCCAGGGACAGTCCTTACTCGCCGTAAGGCTTTCTACGCTATAATTCTCCAGCACCTTTTTGAACCAGGAGGTGATCTCCCTGAGCACCTATAAACAATCTTACCTTCATTTGACCTCATTTCGATACCTTCCTTACATTTTAGAGTGCAGCGGTTTTTCATCTTGGATAATATACAGTATGTGATCTCTAGGGGAAAACACATGAACAAGTGGAAGATGGGGACGTTGATTGTAAATGTTTAGGGTTTGCGTCGACGGGTCACCAACACCTCTCAAGCGAAGTACAGTATCAATATTATAATATAAAAAGTCACTATATATAAGGTAAAAGGAGCCAGAAAAGGAGCAATGTTTGTTATAATCTATCTGTTTCTAAAAACAAGCTGCTGACGTTACAGACTAAAAGCTAAAAACATGCATTAAAATTTTTTTTTAGATATAAATGTTTAAATATTGACAAATAGCCACAAATTATAACTAAGTACTATGCCTATGACATATTGAAACAACTTACAAATCCGGAATATGTTTGTTGACGCAAAAAGAGAATCTGTTGCTAGAAAAGGGAACCTGCAACATAGATTGGCGACTCAGAAATAACTTGCGAAAACGAAACTAATTGTACAGTAGGTGTGGTTTATATAGTTTTTGGTTGTTTAATAGTCTACGGAAGGAAGCTGTGGGTCCACCTATTTAGATGTCACGTTTTGCAGTTTACACGTGCTCACGTTTTAACTGTTTTTCTTCTGCACGTGTTCGGAAAAGTTACAAACTGTGAAGCTGTAAAGGTTTCGATTTCGATCGTAACAGGTATAAGGTATTATATACATACGTTGGAGAGTTTGAAAAGTGTTACTCTGTAAACTGTGTTCTTTGCATTTTCATGATTAAAAACATCTAAATAGAAGACATAAAAAAAATATCGTTATCATTAGAAGAAAAAAAAAGGATTAATATTTGTTATTATTATGCTTCTTAATTTAAAAAATGCTAGCATTTGTAAATCATAAACCTATCCTCGGAAAGGTGTGCTGGCGCTTGGGGCGTTGTGAATATTAATAAATAATAAATGCCCTTTTCTATGCACCTGTAAACTTGGCTTTTAAACTTTCAATTGCCTAGTCTGTATCTTTACACTTCCTCCAAACATTCTGCTACTGCTATTTTAGTATTGTAGTGAGCCATACAGCAGTATGTCTTTATCTATACACTGTTTTAAAAGTGAAGCAGTTATACATTCAGCTCGACACTCTCCTTGGACAACTGTAATCATCCAGTCAGTACCCAAGTAGTCATGGAGCAAAGTAGGCCTTAGGCCATGGACTGTTTTAAAGTCTTATAGACTATGCTTGCAGTCTTCTATGCACCTGCAAACTTGCTTTTTATATGTTCAATTCCCCAGTCTCTATCCTTACACTTCCAGCAAACACTCTGTCACTCATGTTATAGTTTTGTAGTGACTCATTGATCAGTGTGTAGTAATCCATTCACTATATTAAAACACTAATGGGTAGATGTACAATAACTGCCATATCCCCAGGGATATGCCAGTTATTGTGCACTGTGACATCATCACTATGGATGCGCCGTATTTAGAATGTGGTGCACTATGGGGCAAAAACGGTACAGATATGTGATGTATCTGTGCCGTGAACGCGGCGCATTGCTTAAGTTGCGTTGCAAGTGCAACGCATCTCTAGCAATGCTCGGGGGCTCTATGCTCACAATGCTGAGTCAATCCTTTCACCTGCTTTGAGCAAGTGCAGGGTTTTGACGCAGCATGAGTTCCAAAGTGACAAAGTGAAATCTTGTATATTTCACTCAGCCACTTTTAGGAGGTGTTCCTGCGCCAGACCGCCCCCCCTCCCCATCCCCCCGCTTCAAATCAGTATAGACTATGCATTCACTGTTGTATACAGCAGCAAACTTGCCTTTTATATCTTCAATTACCCAGTGAGTATTGTTACACTTTCACCAAACAATCTTACACTACTGTTTCAGTATTTTAGTGAACCATACATCAGTATATGCTTATCTATACACTGTTGTAAAAGTAAAGCTGCTATACATTCAGTCACACACTCTCCTTGCAGAATTGTAATCATTCAGCCAGTACCCAAGTACTCATGGTGGAAAGTGTGCCTTAGGGCATGGACTGCTTCAAACACCTATAGACTATGCATGCAGTGTTCGATGCACCGGCAAACTTGTCTTTTATACCTTCAATTCCCCAGTCTGTATCTTTGCACTTTCACCAAACACTCTCACACTACTGTTTCAATATTGTAGTGAGCCATTCAGCAGTATGTGTTTATCTATATACTGTGGTAAAACTGAGGCTGTTATAAATTCAATCAGGCACTTTCCTTGCAGAACTGTAATCATCCACTCACTACCTAAGTACTCATGCATTAAAATAGGCCTTAGGCCATATACTGCTTCAAACCCCTATGGACTATGCATGCAGTCTTCTATGTACTTGCAAACTTGTCTTTTATACCTTCAATTCCCCAGTTTGTATCCTTACACTTCCACCAAACACTCTGTCACTGCTGTTTTAGTTTTGTAGTGACTCATTCATCGGTATATAGTAATCCATTCACTACATTAAAACACTAATGGGCACATATACAATAACTTGCATATCCCCAGGAATATGCCAGTTATTGTGCACCGTGACACCACCACCATGGATGCGCCATATTTACAATGCAGTGCACCATGGGACAAAAACGGCACATATGTGATGTATCTGTGCTGTAAAGGTGGTGCATTGTTTGAGTTATGTTGCAAGTGCAACGGATCTCCAAGAATGTTCTGGGGGTCTTATGGTCAGAATGCTGTGTCAATCCTTACATCTGCTTCAAGCTAGTGCAGGGTTTTGACACAGCATGAGGCCAAAAGTGACAAAGTGAAATATTGTAGATTTCACTCAGCCACTTTTAGGAGGTGTTCCTGCGCCGGAACGCCACCCCCACCCCCATGTAGGTATGTCTCCTTCTGGTACAGGGATTTACACTGAGACGCACCTCCCAGATATATCACATTCTAAATACCACACACCATGGCGCATCTTTTGCACCACCGCTGCATCAGAAAAGTGATGCAACGGCGGTGTAAAAGAGGCACAAGGGGGTTGTAAATCTGCCCTAACAAACACTTACAAATACACCCAGGCAGTTTCACTAGCAGTGCAAAGGGAAGCATAGACTTGTAACATATTTATGCACATATGTTACATTCAAGTGCTTTATATGTACTACAGTATTCTATAAGTAAACACCCTGTAGTTTTAAGCTGTAGCAATTCCTTATAGTTCTGCACTTTCACATTCACCATACACTACTAATGTATTCTTTCAGTCAATTAAGCACTACACATACATACATCTAAACGTTCACACACTAGCATACACGTTTAGCTCTTTTTTAACCAGAGTAGGTAGTTCTGAAAATAACTATTTTTTTTGTTTGTTGTTTGTAGTTTTTGGTGTTTTTTGAACAGTTTTTTTTGTTAGGAAAAAAAGGAACTGCAAACAAAAAAGCTTTTAACAGGAACAAATATAAAAATAAAAAAATAACGCCGAGAGCACTGGTGTTTCCTCCTGCAAATTAAATCAATCGACTGTTCGCCGTAGCATAATAGTTGTTTATAAAATTTACATTGAATTATTAAATCGGCGAAATCAGGACGGATGTCTGGATGTGGACTTGCAGATCCTGTTGAAGTACTTGGTTCTGCTGGTGGAATGTCCTCCCTGACTTTGGTGCATGCAGCACGGGCATAATTTACAGGGTGCTGTTTCTTGACATGCCTCACCATGCTTGCAGTCCCGAAGGAATAATGTTTGTTCGGATTCCCTCTAGATAGTACAACAGAGCAGATTTTGCAGGTTACTTTTGCAGCATTTACCATTTTTTCCCCTGCTGGAAATGAAAAAAAATTCCATATCACTGCCCCTTTTCTTTTTGTGGGTGGATCTTCTGCCACAAATTCTTCCTCAGAAGAGTGTTGTGAAGTGTCTTCTTGTTGGGCAGCCATTATAAAACAATGAAAACACAGCTCCTTTAGAAAAAGGTGTTCCTTCAATGACAGTCAAAGAAGAATGATTAAAATGGGTGGGGCCTTTCAACAGTTAGAATATGAAGTATTATGAACCAATTACATCTGTTCTTTGAAAGTCACATGCCTTTGCGTATGCTTGCGGTGTGCTTACGGTGCTCTTACGATGCGAGTACGTATAACGTCCCGCCGCAATTTGCGTAATTGCTTTTAAAAGTAATATACGCTTATTAAAAGTTAAAAAAACTATTTTCATAATTATCCCAGATAATGTCTTCGCTTAGTATGTACATTAAATACATAAATATCTGTTTTTAAACCATTAAAAATGTTCGCGCCTTTCGCGTACAGGCGCCGTACATGACGTCACACGGAAGCGTTGATGCGACGCGTAACGTCAAAGCATATTCGTAGCGTATGTGTGGGTACACACTGAGTACGGTTAGCAGTACAAAGTATGGTGCGATCACCGTACGGTACGATTACCAAAAAAAACTATGAAAAAAGAATTATATAGAATTTAATTTTGATATATTAAAAAAAAAGTTATTTTGTTTTGTTATAATTTTACATTAAGAGTATGAAATATAACTTACAAAATAAAAAAAATTATAATATAATGTAGGAAATTACTATAAAAAGAAAGAAATATAATAATTAATACATTTTAAAATTATCATTTACAAAACCTTTGAAATTCACTGAAAAAACCATAGGTTTCACACACGTTATAGTTAGGAATTAGCATTTAAAAAACCTTAGAAATTCACTGAAAAAACCATAGGTTTCATACATGTTATAGTTAGCTGGACATTTCACTCATACAAAACCATTGAAATTCCCCCGTTATGGTTTGTTCAGCTAACTATAACTCGCGCGCCCGCAATGCACTGCTGATGATGTCACATTTACATCACTCATGACTTGGTCAGTGACTTCACTCATGACATCACTGATAACATCTCAAATGACATCATCCTTGTGAAAGAGTTGCAGACCTCATCTCACCCTAATATAACCTTTGATACACACATTCAAAAATAGAAACAAAAATTTACAAAAAAATGGAGATACCAATACCAGTTACAACAACCTATTCAGTAATTCCAACATCTACATACACATCCACTCAATCACCAACAGTTCTATATAGCCACTCATACATGTACTCACTCATCATATATACTCATACACCTATACATCCTGTTACACAACGATACTCATCCATAGAGTTACTCACACACATACTCACACATGCAAATAAACTATCAAACATCCATTTACTTGCATATACAGCTATACACACACCACTACACTTACATCTACAGAAACGTACACATACTTACTCTCTTAAACAATCACTTATAGAAACACATACTTATTTATACAGGAACTCTTCCAATCTCTCACTCTCACATATACTCACTTATATCCATCAATACTCACATATACTATTTTAAAACATATGTAGTTACTCATAAACATACTATTGAGACAGTCATTCACTCACGAACACACCCATACATACACTCATCCACCCATACAGTGCTTGCTCTTCAAAACACATACAAACAGTGAGTCAGTCATTCATGCATCTATACGCTAAGTAATATCCCCCACCGAATTATACAGACACTCATACTGATACTCAAAAAACAAAGTAATAACCCATATACACACTCATGTAGCTACTCACCAACCCAGGCAGCCACTTATACACAAAGTGAGACACTGATACAGATATTTAAACATTACTCGTTAATACATGTATTCACTAAGATACACTTAATAAGTCAGTTATACCATCAATTTTACAAAAAAAACATCCATTTAGACACTTATTTACCAATTTATTCTTCCATCGACCTTTAGATATACATATATAAAAAATATTTATTTTTCAGAAAGACACACATTCACTGGATGATGTCATCAGTGATGTCATTTGAGATGTCATCAGTGATATCATGAGTGATGTCTCTGACCATGTCATGAGTGATGTAATATGTGACGTCAACAGCAGTGCATTGCGGGCGCGCGAGTTATAGTTAGCTGGACTAACTATAACGGGGGAATTTCAATGGTTTTGTATGAGTGAAATGTCCAGCTAACTATAACATGTGTGAAACCTATGGTTTTTTCAGTGAATTTCTAAGGTTTTTAAATGCTAATTCCTAACTATAACGTGTGTGAAACCTATGTTTTTTTCAGTGAATATATATATATGTATATATATAGAT
The DNA here is from genome assembly GCF_964261635.1 of Lissotriton helveticus. NCBI lineage: Eukaryota > Metazoa > Chordata > Amphibia > Caudata > Salamandridae > Lissotriton > Lissotriton helveticus. Next base: position 1,658,268,308 of record NC_136061.1, on the reverse strand, counting down.
ATATATACATATATTACCTACTGGCGGTCGCCAGTAGGTATATATAGTTAGGATTTTTTCTCTATGGGATTTTTGAAAATTCTATGTCTAATAACTTTGGCGTTTGTGGACGGAATTGGCTGAAATTTTCAGGAAAATGGAACATTTTGTTTCTGAGCAGCCCCTGAAGATTTGGGGGGGTTTCGTCAAGGGGGGGCCGAGAAAAAAGGGGGGTCCCAAAACGTGTTTTTAACATTGAGTTTCCCATAGGGCGGTTGGCCTCACTTTTAGCCCGAACGGCTGAATGGATTTGCACGAAACTTGGCAAAATTGTAGGGACTGGTAGCCCGATGTGCCTTTGCTAGGTCTCAATATATGTGCTTCAGTGGATTTTGAGAAATTAACGTTCAAAAAAAGATATATATCTGTAACAGCGGACCGGGCAGCGCTCCGGTTCGCGGACTTTTCGCGGTATGGAGCTTTGTGAAGCGAAGCTGATTGGTTCTCCGGCGTCTGTGAACATTCCAAACAGTCCGTAGCGGCCGCCATCTTGTCTCTCGGTAGGATCGAGAGACAAGAGGAGGCCAAAGCGAAGGGGCAAATGACCATAAGGGGGCATAGTAGATCCTCGCTGACCCCCTAGGTTTGATGTGGAGGTTTTAAAAGGGCCCCGCGGGGCAAAAAAAAAAAATAATAATAATAATCGAACGGCTGAATGGATTTGCACGAAACTTGGCAAAATATTAGGGACTGGTAGCCCGATGTGCCTTTGCTAGGTCTCAATATATGTGCTCCAGTGGATTTTGAGAAATTAACGTTCAAAAAAAGATATATATCTGTAACAGCGCTCCGCTTCGCGTACTTTTCGCGTTACGGAGCTTTGCGAAGCTGATTGGTTCTCCGGCGTCTGTAAACATTCCAAACAGTCCGTAGCGGCCGCCATCTTGTCTCTCGGTAGGATCGAGAGACAAGAGGAGGCCAAAGCGAAGGGGCAAATGACCATAAGGGGGCATAGTAGATCCTTCCTGACCTCTTAGGTTTGATGTACCATTTTGCCAAGTTTGGTGTAATTCCGTTCAGCCATTCAGGCTGTAGACGTATGTAAATGTCCTATGGAAAATTGCATGGGGAAAACACATTTGAAAGTGTTGAAATTTAGAACCAATTAAAATGTTACTTTGGTTTTGTATTTGTGTGTGATGAAAGTTAATTGGTTATGTATATATCTCAAATGAGAGGAAACCACAGCCATTTTGTGATACTACTGTCTGAGGTACATTTGTGAGGAATTTTTGGTGGTGAATTTCTGGTGTTTGATTTACACAGTACTACCACTTCTCCTACTTTTAAAAAGGTGAGTTGTTAATTTGTAAGGGGAACTATGTTGTACACTTGAAGATAATTTGAAAAATGTTTTCTGTTATTTATTTGCAGTCCTTCTGTTATACTAAATACTTGATAAAGTTAGTTTTATATTATGTATTACTAAAAACGATAAATGAAAGTGATTATTTTTTTCTGCAATTTACAGCAAGCAATTTGAAAATAAAATGGCTCACAATGAAGAGACCGTGGTAATTTCTTTTGAATTGTCCACTACATTGATTGAAATTGACAGCACCAATAATGAAATATTGTCACAAGGAGGAGATGACTTGAATGATTCCACTACATTGATTGAAATTGACAGCACCAATAATGAAATATTGTCACAAGGAGGAGATGACTTGAATGATTTTTTGGATCAATCTGTTGATGGCGAATTTATCGAATGTTTGGAGACCATAGAGTTCCAAGAATCATCATTGCAGACTTTTAATGAGGAGATTCCAGATGAGATGATTGAAGAGGAAATTACTGATGAGGACATGTTACTAGTTCTTTCAAATTTAGAAAATTCAGAAGAATAAATTTATATTTAGAAATCAAAAATTGTTTGAGACATTATTCATTTTTATTTTTAATTTATGAGGTTGTAGCGAAGTGATTGTAGTATAAAATGAGACTTATAGTATAGAGTGCAACATTTTTATGTTACATGGTAAGTTTACTCATATTTACTTCCCTTCTCCCACTATATTATCTCCAATGTGTATTTGACATCTCTTCTTCATCTCCGGCCTCCTTTCTCTCACTGTGTGTCTCTGATGCATCTTATCGCTGCTATTTTGTGTAATTACAGAAGAGAGTAAAATAAAATAGTTCGGAACGTGAAAAGGGGGCAAAGTAGAGTACCCCTCACCCCCTAGGCCTTCTCAGGCGGTCCCAAAAGGATCAGTTTCTGCTTTCCTGAGAGATTATGGTATGAGTTCCATATACCACAATAATTTGCATTACAACATGCAAGATATATATCTCCTATTACCAACTTTTGGAGATATTCGCGCTAAGCGCGAATATCTCCAAAAACTAACACCTGCCCTGAGCAGTTCTTAGCCATGTTATCCAATGGGAGGTGGTAACATGGCTAAGAGCATTAGCTCGGTAATGCATGAATATCGCTGAGTTTTCAGCGATATTAATGCATTGCGGTCGTTTTTTATCGCATTTGCGATAAACCTTGCTAATAGCAAGGTTTATCTTCGATAATTTCTGACGATGCTTAGCGGTAAAAAATTCGTTGGTAAGCATCGTTAGCGATAAATATCGCTTAACTTTGGTAATATGCACCAACGTCTGTTAACGTTCGATTCGAAGGAAATGAGGAAGTGTTGAAAAACATTGTTTGCGCCATCTTGCCTTTTTTGAAATGCCACACTTTTGTCGTGCACGGCAGCCATTTTAGATGCCTTGACCAGACCCACTCTCTGCACGCTGTCGATTCGTAGCATGGCTCCCCACCCTCGCAAGCATCTTCCCCAGGCACTGGTCACCCCCGCTCTCTGTGTTATGCATGGCCAACAAACCTCTCCCCATCTGCGCTGCTCTTCCCTGAGAATCACACTCTGTGCCCGCCCGACACCTCCCTTTCGCCCTATTCACTACCGCACCCTCTGACACTCCTCTTCCTCTGTGTCCGATTGTGCAGGCTATCAGCTAGCCCTGCAGATGTAGTTTATGGCCCCAGCTGTAAAGAATCACCCCTCTTCAAAGGAGTTATAGTAGATCAAGGCCCACACCCGATGAGATCCGTCACACCACACGTGTTCCTACTATCTGAAAACCATCCTGTATTGTGATTGGGGAGGGGACCGAGCCTGAAGCGGAAGATTCCAGGGATGACTCTTTGTACATCAAAGTTTTTACATTTATGTGTCACATTAAAAATATATAGCACTCCAACAAAGTAGTAGGATTATAAAACTTTAATAACTTATAAATATATACAACAAAAGAAAAACAGTAAAAACATTTAAACAACGAAGAGACCGTGGCAATTTCTTTTGAATTATCCAATACATTTATTGAAATTGACAGCACCAATAATGAAATTTTCTCACAAGGAGGAGATGACTTGAATGATTTTTTTGATCAATCTCTTGATGGCGAATTTATCGAATGTTTGGAGACCATAGAGTTACAAGAATCATCATTGCAGACTTTTCATGAGGAAATTCCTGATGAGGACATGTTACTAGTTCTTTCAAATTATGAAAATTCAGAAGATGTTGCCTGGGGGTGGGTCGTCAGTAGCAGTCTGTTGTGCGAATAGTTCCAAGGCAGCAGAATGCGCTGAAATCTAGATGGCACAAAGGTGATGTCTAGTAAGTTGCCGCCCAGCAAATAACGGCGTGGGGCGCCGCGGGGGTGAGTGAGTCCAGTAGGCACCACAGGTATTTTTACCGGCATTGCAGAATTACTGCTGGGGACAGTGCCTGTGCTGTAGCAGGGTCACAGCAGAAACAAAAAGGATTCTGTTGAAGATGTTGTTGGTTTTCAATTTGAAAACAGTTCTGGTGTCAACTGCTATGCTAATGTAGTGGTTAATGTTTTGTTTTCTCTAGAAAATGTAAAAGAGGGGGAGGCAGTCCAAAGTTCTGGTAAAAGAGCAAAGGAAAGGATCGGTGGTTTGAACTATCAGTCAAAAAGGGGAGGGGGTGCAACAATTTTTCCTACCGGGTCACAGTGTGCTTTCACCGGAACTGAGGTTTGCAGGATTCTAGTAATTCAAAGTGAGGCTGGCGCCAGCATGGGAGCACCGACGTCCCGCGGATACAGTTTCGTCACTCCACGGGCGATCATGGCAGTCATTCCCCATCGGGGGTGTCTGCGGGGGTCGGAGACTCCCGCGGCTCCTCTAGAATCTTTAAGGTCGTGGAGGACTACTGTGGTGGAGTCAACCAGTGACCGGGCCATTTCTTTATGCTGGGCCCGCTCTTGCCACGTCGATCGCCATTTTGAGAGTTCGGTAGCTACTGGCGATCGTGGGGTCAAATGAGCGGACGGGCTCCACCCTGCCGGGCGAGACGTTGCAGCATCGCCACAGTGGAAGAACCCTTTTCCGGGCGCCTGGAACGCTGAGGGTGCAGGTGGGAAGCCTCCACTGGGGAGGCGGGAGAGGCCTGTTCGCACCGTCTCTCCCTCCCAGTGCACCCCACGGCGTCTCGCTTGAGATTTGTTATGGCCGGACCAGGCGATGAGGACGAGGGGGGGGGGGGGTCGGAGGCATGTGCAAGACATCCCCCCCAGTGTTGTCGCAGCCATTATTCAAGAAAGAAGAAGTGTCCCGTCCGTCTTCGGGCCGGGCTTCCGGTGGATGTCGGCCGGACGCCCCTTGCTCTGGCCCCATGAACGGGTTCCTTGGTTTATCGGCTGCAGCCGGATCCCATCGGGCCCGGCCGTTGGTGGCCGGACTGGTAGAGAATGTGGCGGGACTACCTGAAACTGTCAAGGGCCACCGCGGCCGGACTGGGAGAGAGAGGGGAGGGTCGAGGACACGGACATTCCCCCCCCTGCAACTCTCCAGCGTTGTCAATCCCCCTGGCCGGGTCCCGCTGGCCTCGGCCTCGGCCTCTCCTCCGGCTACACCCTACGTGATGATCTCTGAGGCGTGGCAGCAGGACCCGCCTTATATGTGTTGCTTCCGGCTGGGCGTAGCCGAATACCTGTTGCCCTTTGGAAGTTTCTAGAATGGGGCGGATGTCTGCTGACTTCTATCTTTCCCAGTTTGCCGTTATTTGGCCGTGGCAGGCGGTGGGACAGACACGTTTTGGGGCAGTGAGGGGCGATGTTTTCAGGTTTCTTATTACGGGCTTACTTCTAACGTTTCTTGTTTCTAGGACAATAATAGGTTTTATCATTACGTATTGTTATCGTTTCTTTGTTTGTTATTTAATAAAAAGTTCATCAGTGGCCTACTGATTTTCGTTTTCCTATTCTTTTCTTTCCAGGTTGTTTCATGCTAAAGTTTCTGTTAACAGGATACAGTGATCACTTCGTTATTATTGCATATGTCCTTTTCACTAGGGTTGCTCTCTTGTTGGGCCAGATATCTCTAGTAAATGGTCCGGGTGAAACAGGTGCATCAATCAGTGGGGAGTAGATAGGCATGACAGATTACAACGGGGGAGAAAGGTCCGCATTACCTACCCTTTCACTACTTGCAAAGATTTTCCTACGTTTATTTGAAAACAGGGAATACCTCCAAAAAGAACTAATTCCCAAACAGTCAATGTTCGGACAATCAATCAATCAATGAGGAATGAAATAGGTACGACGTGTTAAAGGCTTGCGTTACCTACCCTTCACTATCTGCAAAGGGAGAGAGAATATTCCTATTCTTCCTTGTTTGCAGGCAGAGAAGATCCTTAAGAGAACCAACTTCGAACAATTCAATGCTCGATTCAAACAATCAACAAGGGGTACTGTGAACACAAATGAACGCCGCTTATGTACATACACATTGCTATTTTCAACAGGTTGTTCCTAATGTTTCTATTTTAGCGAGGTCAAAAAGAGATCCCATTAGTGGCCTACTGATTTTGCTCGATTCCTTTTGTTTTTTTACACGATTTTTCGCTATCTGCAAAGACTAAACAGAGTATTGCGACTCTGTGCTTGTTTGTAAATAGAGAATGAACCAAAGAGAACAATCAATCAAATGGAGAGAGAAGCAGGCACGACAGATTACAACGGGGGCAAAGGCCTGCGTTAACTACCCTTCACTATCTGCAAAGAGAGAGTACTCCTAATAGAAATGAGGGGTGGGGGGCAGCATTCAAAGCAGATCAGTGTGCATAAACACGAAAATGTTTTTACTTACCACGTACTTGACATTCGACAGCTTATGATATTTGCTATTAAGAAACCATTGAAATTCACTGAAAAAACCATAGGTTATAGACCATATATAGTTAGGAATTAGCATTTACAAAACCTTGAAAATTCACTGAAAAAACCATAGGTTATAGACCATATATAGTTAGGAATTAGCATTTACAAAACCTTGAAAATTCACTGAAAAAACCATAGGTTATAGACCATATATAGTTAGGAATTAGCATTTACAAAACCTTGAAAATTCACTGAAAAAACCATAGGTTAGAGACCATATATAGTTAGCTGGACATTTTATTGACATAAAACCAATGAAATTCCATATATAGTTAGTTGCACTAACTATATATCGCGCACCCGCAATCCACTGCTGATGATGTCACATATTACATCATTCATGACATGGTCAGTGACATCACTGATGACATCACTGATGACATCTCTATGCCTCTATGGAGGCATTACGGCAATTGCAAGACCCTGTTTGTTATACAAAATCAAACAACAAAGAGTACTTGAAAGCCAATGAAATTTTGCACAAACTGCTTCTCAAATATCGCAGAGAAGGCCTCATCTCTGCAGATGAATTCAAATTTATGTACAATGAGCATCCCGTACTGCCGTCCTTGTATCTAATTCCAAAGGTCCACAAAGGAACAAATCCGATCCCTGGAAGGCCCATTATCTCCGCTATCAACAGCTGCGGAGAAAATGTGGGGCAATATATAGACTTCTTTTTACAGGACTGGGTTCAACAACTGCCGAGTTTTGTGCGTGATACTACTGACTTTTTGGCGAAAATAGAGGATCTGGAATGGCAGAATGACATGTTGCTCATTACCCTTGATGTTGAGCAATTATACACCAGTATCTCTCATACGGATGGCCTCAATGCAATATCTCATTATCTTGGCCAACGACCTATTGAAATGTATGGACATAACAAGGTGATATTAAGCTTAATTGATTGGTGTCTAAATAATAACTTTTTTACATTTGGAAAAGAAATCTGGAAACAATTGAGGGGTGTGGCCATGGGGGCCTGTTTCTCCCCCAGCTACGCGTGTTTACACGTGGGCTGGTGGGAGGAGCAGGTCCTCAGGGTCTTACACCAGACTTGGATGCGAGAGAAAATTGTAAAATATCTCAGATATATCGATGACATATTCATTGTTTGGCAAGGGGATGAGGAAGAAGCACATCTATTCTTAACTGAGATCAATAACAATCCCTTTAATCTAAGATTCACTTCCAACATTAGTGCCAGGCAAGCTGAATTTTTAGATGTCAAGATATATGTAGATGACAATGACCGCATCCAGACTACTTTACACAGAAAAGCCACGGCGGGCAATACCACGCTTCACGCCTCAAGCCTACATCCAAAACATACGATCCATAGTATACCTTATGGAGAAATCCTCAGGTTAAAAAGAATCTGTAGTACTGCTGAGGATTTCAAAGGATGTACTGAAGAATTAAGAGTACGGATGAGGGCGCGTGGCTATTCTGACCAGATTTTTAACCAGGCCCTAGTTAAGGCTGAGAAATTGTCTAGAACAAGTTTGCTGGTTAACAAAAATAGTATGTCTACTAATGAAATTGAAACTGATGACACAGTATGCCCTAGGTTCATCACAGACTACAGTAGCCAGCAAAATAAAATCAGACAAATCATAAACAAACACTGGCCTACTATCCAAACAGATACCATTTTGGGATGTATTCTACCTGATAAACCCCTGGTCACTTTCAGACGGGCACAAAATATGGGTGCAATTCTTGATCAAAGTAGCCCTGAATTGCAACAAAAGCCCAATTGGTTAATAGCAGCGGGTTTTAGAAAATGTACTTCCTGTCGGGCGTGTAAATTTGGGATTAACAAGACCCATTACAAAACGCCATTCTCTGCTGTTGATATTCCAATTAAGGGTAGCCACACCTGTAAAACTGAATATGCTGTATATGTCCTGACGTGCACCTGCGGCCTAAATTATATAGGCAGCACAAAACAGCAGGTGCACGTCAGGATATTGCAGCATATCAGAGCTATCCTTCATAGCGACCAGGCATATCCGGTGGCCCGCCATTTTGAAAGCACACATGATAGGGATCTTAATTGTCTTTCTTATTATGTGATAGCCTCTATCCCGAAATCTAGAAGAGGTGGCAACAGGGAGCTTAAGTTGAGGCGATTAGAGTCGAGTTTGATCCTTGAATTCGACAGCAAATGGCCGAATGGCCTTAATAATACTGAGGATCTACGTCACTTTTTATAATCACTCGATCTTAGAATCTGCCTCCTACACCACTTAGTGATAAATAAATTGGGCTTTTTGTTAGCGCCTCAGTACCCCCTAGATACGTCAGGTTCCCTGTGATCTAGGGAGGCCATCTGGTTTTCAAGTATCATCTTGTACAAAATACTATGTTCATTTATGAAATTAAAGTGGCTGGTCAAGTTCCTTGTCAGCCACTTTTCCATACATTGCGCTGCTTCTTCCTTGTACATATGTATATAAAAATATATATATTTTTTCACTGGGTTTTAGGTATTTATTGATGTACCATAGATGTGAGAACTGGTTTTTAACACTCGTTTATATAGGTGGTGTCCTTTTCTATATCTTTTTTAATATGATGATATATTAACACTGGTATTAATATGCTTTTTTATATGGTTTTTATTAGGACTAAGAAAATGGAGATATATGTAAAATCCCCATTGTCCTGATATACATATAGGCACCATATACACAGGCTTTTTATCATCATACACTCTCAGTATTTTGCATCCCTCCTTTGTTTTGTTTTTGGTTTAATTCTCCTTCATTTTTTGCATTTATGCACTTTAACAATCTATATGATTTGCAGACTGTGATTCAATGTTATAGTATATTAGATTGTGCACTTTTACCACTTGTCCCGTTTATCTTTCATTTAAAGGTCGCGATATTCTTTACAAACCGTGATAATGGTTACGAATAGGAGAAACTGGCATTGTTTTATATACTTTACATAAATTGCGTAATTTTGCACAATTGCTATATTTTGCACAGGCCTTTGGTTAAGATTTGCATGGGGATTTATCCCATATGTCCAGCCTTATGTGGTAATTATTACTGCTTGTTCAGGCATTAGTTAAAATCTGTACAGGGATTTATCCCAAATCATTATCGAATGGGCATTATACATGGTTATTATGACTTGATATTCATGCGTGATCTTACATAACAGCCAGGGTTTGATGGATTCATCCAGGAAAAATTATAATTAATTGATGTAAAATACATATGTATATATAAAAATATAAGGATGTAATTAATCAATGTTAAAAATAATTTATTGTTTTTAAATTGTGATTATGCCAGTACATCGTAAATCAAATCTATACAAACTATTTTGTTTATGTCTATGATCATGTGACCTGAAAGAGAAATGGCGGGCTAGCACTGCATTATAAAAAAGAAAAAAAGACGTTGAATCTATGCATGTGAACAAGGGCTTTGGCAGCCCGAAACGCGTCTTGCCCTCGCTATTTTCAACCCCCTGCACATTAAACAGCTGTGTATCCAGTTTGTTTGTGGTCCGTCTCCTTATTGCCCGGAGGGTTCCGATGTTTAAGGGAACCAGTAGTGGCTGTTTTTGGAGTTTGCGCAGATATATATATATATATATATATATATATATATAAATATATATATATATATATATATGTTCCACAGTGTGCCACTACTTGTAAAGTAGACACCCCTCCCACCCCTGCCAATCGCTTCGCGACACCTCCCTAGACACTCCCAGACTCCGCCTCCGGCATGCGTCCTAAAACCCCGCCTCCTCCTCGCGGTTGCCTGGACATTACCCAGGACACGGGCGAGCCTTGGTCAGCTACCGCATTCAATGCCGCGCCACGCCAGATGAGCCTTCGCCTTCTGTTCCCTGATTTCCTCAGGTAAGAGCCTCTCCCTCTGATAGAGGTTGCACGCCTCGATCGCACTCACGAACCAACGCCTGCTCGATCACGGCGGTTTAACTGACTGACCGCTGCTCTCTCTCTCTCGCTTCGCCCTTCCAGACGCTGCCTAACTTCGTGAGCAGTCCTTCGACAAGCCGCGCTCAGGTACTTCTACATCAAGCGTTTTCCATCGCCATCACCAGATGCACTCGCGCCTCTCAACAATTAATTAATTAATAATATTTAATTTTTTCTTCCTCTAGCAATCGGCCAAAATTAGCCCTGAGTGCCGCCAGCCACGCATCCCTGCTTGGCCTTTGTGAGTGCATATTCTCTATGTATTGTCCACCTCCCCACCGCCCGGACAATTAATTTTAACTTACCAACTCTCTACACTAGTCACCCCCAAGCTTCACCCTCCTTCCCTTTCCTGCCACCACTACAGTCACCCCCGTTTACACGTTATACCTTCAGTGATTTAGTCCTAACCAGTGATTGTTCACCCCTTCACCCCCCGCCCTAACAGCCATCCCCCGCTTACAAATACCCCTCTTTTTGTCAACAGCACTGTACATATCGACAACCCCGTCCTGATGACGATCCCGACCAAAGGGGATTGAAACGCCGTCGACTATACAGCCTGAATTATATGACGCATATCGCGCTTAAAGCTCTTACAAGAAAATAACTGTTTTCCAAGTGATTGTAACTTGTGTGGTTTTTGAAGCTTTAACTGATGTATATACTTTACCCTATGCGCCGTCAATGCTGTTTTTAAAAAGCACTTGCACTCTCACCTCACTTAAACTGTATATAGCACCTTGCACCAAGTGCCACTGGGTTGTCACAAGATCTGATCTTTACAGTGCTGTTTAAACTGTAAATGCTTATGAAAGACCTTTTCCTTGGTAAATAATACCACCCTTTTCTAAAAAGCAATTGACTCCTTGTTTCTGTTCTTTGTAATGCTCAAGGCATACACAATTGAAACTGTCTCTACATAATACCTGTTGGGAATTGTTTTTGTCTACATGATACACCCATCCCAACGAGGTCTATGGGTTCCCTCCTGTTTTTCCTATAATAATAATAACTACTTTTAAAGACGCACTCCACAATAGAATAATTAAAAAACAACTGCTAATCTTTATTCAGATTTCTTTACTTGCCTAACGTGTTTCGGAGCTCAGCTTCTTGCTCACAGGCTGCCATGGTGTATGCAGTGTGTTGAAGGCAATATCACTGTAAGTTTAATTACTTCATTTTACCTCCAGTGGGTCTTAACAGATGAGTGAAAATGGTGTTCCATGCTGGGATATGTAGTTCCTTACATTTTTGTTCAGTTTCTGGTAGACTCTGCGCTGCAGCATGCAATATGCATTTTGAGGCCCCCCTCCAGTGGGCCTCTAAATTATGAATGTTTAGCCATTTTGCTTTTCTACTGTCCCAACAAGCTCTGGAATTCCAGGCTCTTGTGACCCCACTCGGGTTGGTGCAGTTTTTTTGGCCAGTATGCCGTTCAGACTAATGTTCCACAATGTGTCACTGCTTTTAAAGACGCACTCCACAGTAGAATAATTGATATATATATGCCGTTATATTTACATGCTGTTTTATCTCGTTATGTAAAAAGCTTATACGTTCTTTGGAATAATAAAGTCTTAGTGGAAGCCTTGTCTTGACGGCACCACCGACATTCAGGAAGCACACCAGCAGCTGCAATGTCTATTGGAAACCGAGGATTTGCACTATCGCTGCCTGAAGACCAGAGAGAGCAGATACCCAAGTAGAGAGTCGGAGGACACCCAACGAATGAGATGTGGCAAGCAAGTGAAGGCGAGAGTCGGGTTTAGTACACCATGCAAACATCGACAAGGGAGTACAGCGCACAGGAGTAGACCAGAACAGAGTGAATTCTAAAACCAAATTGCGGGTATGAGTGAGGAGGAATATGCTGCCAGAGAACAGGAAGCTCTGAAACTATTTATGGAAACTAACTCTGACAAAACAACTATAATGGTTAATAGTGATTTGGGACAGAACTTACAATTATTGGAAACATTGAAAAAAGAGAGATCTCACAGTGGTGGGAGAATGCTTTGTTGAAACAATATGACACGGTGGGGCGAGTTCCTAGAGGTCTACACATTATTATCATGCCTACTAATGAAAAACCCCCATCCACATCTCTTCAAGTAGTGGGCCGAACACAACACTCAAAGCTCAATGGGCATGATACACATACTTATCAAATATGCAGAAATTGGAAGGGTAGAAGTGCTGTAAAAGATTTAGGGCGAGATATACAGCCATTGAATTTTGCGACTCGCAAATTGCGAGTCGCAATTGGCAAGTTGCAAAATTCAATGTACAACAGTGTCTCAGTCACTGCTTGCGATTACCAATGGGATCGCATATTACATGGCTCATGAAAATGTATGAGACTGTCGCAATTTGCGACCCCATTGGGAGTGTCTAGCACTCCCAGGGATGGTAGCCTGATGGGGGTCAGCAGACCACAATGTCTGGGACTGCTTTTTAAATCAAGCAGTTTAAAAAAAAATGCAGCCTGTTTTTTTTAAAGGAAAACTGGATGCATTTAAAAAAGAAAAATTAAGCTTTTCAGTTTCATTTTTATATGGGCAGGCATTGGTCCCTGGGACAACTGCCTGTTCTTAAAAAATATTTGTGCACCCATTCACAAAGGGGGATGGGTCTCCTGGGGACCCCCTTCTGTGTGCGAATGGTTTACCACCTACTTAAAGTAGGTGGTAAACTGTGAGTTTTTTGAAACCGCAAATGCGGTCATAAAACACTCATACATGGCATTTGCACTCGCAATTAGGAAGGGACTCCTTTGGCACGCCCCGTCCTACTAGCGAGTCGCTAACCACATTTTATGAGTCATTAATGGGAGGGTGATTCCACACAAAAAGATATGGGAAATTTGGCTTTTCAGCTAAATTTGAGGTTCGCAGGGGATTCTGGGTAGGAAAATGTTGGGAGATCCACCTGAGACATACCTCCCGCGTGTCTAATTTTTGGAAATGTGTGAGTTTGGTAGGTTTTCCTAGATGGCCGAGCCTGGGGCTAAAAACCCCAGATGACCCCCCTTGCAAAACCAGGTCGTTTTGTGATAGGGGATTCTGGGTAGGAAAATGTAGGTCAGTCCACACATGCTATACCTCCCTGGACTCCCCAAAGTGTCTAGTTTTCAAAAATGTGTAGGTTTGGTTGGTTTCCCTAGATGGCCACCGAGCACGGGGCCCAAAAACCGATGTGACCCCCCCTTGCAAAACCAGGTTGTTTTGTGATAGGTAATTTTGATGTCTCCTCAATACGTTTTGGGCCCTTGCCTTTCGTGGGCACTAGGCTTACCCACACAAGTTAGGTACCATATGTATTGAAAGACTTTGGGAAACGCGAGGTGAGTGGAATTTTGTGGATCCACACAGATTCTACCCATCACAGGAATGTGAGAAAAATGTGGTTTTTTTACAAAGTTTGAGGTTTACAGGGGTTTCTTGGTAACAGGACCTGGTGAGAGCAACACAAGTCACACCCCTCCTGGATTTCCCTGGGTGTCTAGTTTTTAACAAAATTCATAGGTTTGCTAGGTTTCCCTAGATGCCGGCAGAACTAGTGTTCAAAATCTACAGCTAGGCACTTTGCCAAAAAAGGGTCAGCTTTCACTGTAAAAATGTGGTGTGTACACATTGCATTATGGGCCTTTTCCTGTCACAGGCACTAGACTTACCCACACAAGTGAGGTACCATTTTTATTGGTCTGTTGAATTTTGTGGACCCACGTAGACTCCAGAACTTTCCATCACAGAAACGTGAGGAAAATGTGTTTTTTTTACAATGTTTGAGGTTTGGAAGCGATTCTGGGTAACAGAACATTGTGAGAGCCACTCATGTCACCCCTTCCTGGATTTCTCTTGGTGTCTAGTTTTCATAAATATATAGGTTTGCTAGGTTTCCCAAGGTGCCTGCAGAGCTAGGGTTCAGAATCCACAGCTAAGTACTTTGCGGAAAAGGGTCAGTTGTCACTGTAAAAATGTGGTGTATCTATGTTGCGTTTTTGGCCATTTCCTGTTGCGGGCACTAGGTCTACCCACACAAGTGAGGTACCATTTTTAAAGGAAGACTTGTGGGAATGCATGGTGGGTGGAATTATGTGGACCCACGCAGATTCCAGAACTTTCCATCACAGAAATGTGAGAAAATGTATTTTGTTTTTATATAGTTTGAGGTTTGGAAGAGATTCTGGGTAACATAATCTGGTGATAGTCATACAAATCACCCCTTCCTACATTCCTCTGGGTGTCTAGTTTTCAGAAATGTATAGTTCCGCTAGGTTTCCCTAGTTGTCGGCATTGCTGGGGTTCAAAATCCACAGTTAAGCACTTTGCGAAAAAGGGTCAGTTTTCACTGTAAAAATGTGGTGTCTATGCTGTGTTTTGTGATGTTTCCTGTCACGGGCACTAGGCCTGCTCACACAAGTGATGTGCCATTTTTATCAGAAGACTTTGGGGGATCTGGGGTAGGTGTAATCTTTGGATCGACACAGATTCTAGAACTTTCCATCACAGAAATGTGAGGAAAATTAGTTTTTTTTAAAAAGTTTGAGATTTGGAAGGAATTCTGGGTAACAGAACCTGGTGAGAGCCACAAAAGTCACCTGTCCTAGATTCCTCTGGGTGGCTAGGTTTCAGAAATGTATAGATGTGCTAGGTTTGCCTAGGTGCCGGAAGAGCTTGAGTTCAAAATCCACAGCTAGGCACTTTGCAAAAAAGGGTCACTTTTCACTGTGAAAATGTGGTGTGTCTACATTGCATATATTGTGCTTCCTGTCACGGGCATTAAGTCTACCCACACAAGTGAGGTACCATTTTTATATGAAGACTTTGGGGAATATGGGGTGGGTGTACTTTTTTGGATCCACACAGATTTTAGAACTTTCCATCACAGAAATGTGAGGAATTCTCATTTTTTTTTTACAAAGTTTGATGTTTGCAAGAGATTCTGGGTAACAGAACCCAGTGAGAGCTACTCAACTCTCCCCATCCTGGATTCCTATGGGTGTCTAGTTTAAAAAAATGTATAGGTTTGCCAGGTTTCTCTAGGTGACGGCTGAGCTAGGATTCAAACTCCACAGCTAGGCACTGTGCAAAATAGGGTCAGTTTTCACTGTAAAAATGTGTGTCCACGCTGTGTTTTGGGCTATTTCATGTCGCGGGCACTAAGCCTACCTACATAAGTGAGGTACCATTTTTATTGGCAGACTTAGGGGAACTCATAATTGTAGAGCAACTGTTATTACCTATTGACTTTCTATGCATTTCTGCCTTCCTAATGTAAGATAATGTGTAAAAAAGAAGTCACTTAAAAAAAATGCTCCACAATTTACGGGCTCGTATGGGTAACCACAAAATAGCCACTGTTTCTAAACTCTATATTTGGATCCCATTTCGGAAATACATAGGTGTCTTTGATACCTATTTTTCACTCTTTATATTTTACCAAATTAATTGCTATATACTCAGTATACAATGAAAAACCACTGCAAGACGCTGCTCAGTTATTGGCTCTGGGTTCCTCGGGTTCTTGGTGAACGTACAAGTCCTATATATCCCCCAAACACAAGGGTCCATTGGATGTAACGGTATATTGTTTTCAAACATCTGTCATACTTAAAAGAAGTTACAGGTGGAAACGTTGGCAAAAAAGGCAGTTTTTTTCAACTCATTTTCAATTTATCTTATTTTCAACTGTTAGTTTCTATAAAAAACCTTGAAGGACCTACACAAATGACCCGTTGGTTAATTCAGAATGTCATCTACTTTTCGGAAATGTATAGCTTTCCAGGATCCATTATTGCTTTCACACCCACTTCTACCACTTACTGAAAGGAGGTTCTAAAGCACAAAAAGTAGCAAAAATAGGGTATGTTCCAGTAAAATGCCAAAACTGTGTAAAACATTTTTGTTTTCTGACGAAAGTCAGATTGTCTCTGAAAGCTGGGAAGATGATTTCAGCACCACAACCCCTTTTTTGATACCAATTACAGGGGAAAAACCAGATGCTTTCTTCTGCAGCACTTTTTCCCCATTTTGGCAAATTCCCCTCCAGGGAAATCCACAAACCCTGGGTACCTTAGAAATCCCTATGATATTGGAAGAAAAGGACACAAATTTGGCTTGGATACCTTATGTGGTCAAAAAGGTTACAGGGGCCTAAGCGCAAACTACCCCAAATAGCCCAAAAAAGGCTTAGCAATGGGGGGAAAGGGCTAGCAGCGAAAGTGTTAAGCAGTGGATCTATTCTGGAATGTACCGTTGTAATATGCCTTGAATTTTATTCACTTAAATATTAGGTATTCCCCATAATCGAAATCTGTTTGTTATGTTTATTATCACTGTTGTATTTATTCACAAACAAGAAGGTGCACATTGTCATGAACACGTTTGCCAGGAGCAATTGAAACGCATACATTCATACGCGTATAAATAAATGGAAAAGAAACTCACGAAGAGTGCTGTTGTATCTTTTTATGTAAAAAGCGGATACGTTCTTCCTCCGTCAATCCAACAAAGATGTCACGCCAACGTTTTTTAAACAATTTATTTCATATCACCAGTGTGTGTGTGTATATATATATATATTCACTGAAAAAACCATAGGTTTCACACCAGTTATAGTTAGGAATTAGCATTTAAAAAACCTATTAAATTCACTGAAAAAACCATAGGTTTTACACCAGTTATAGTTAGCTGGAAGTTTTAATCGCATAAAACGATTGAAATTCCCACCTTATAGTTAGTTGGACTCACTATAACTTGCGCGTGCAATGCACTGCTGATGATGTCACATATTACATCACTCATGACATGGTCAGTGACATCACTCATGACATCACTGATGACACCATCCAGTGAATGTGTGTATTTTTAATAAATAATTATGTGTTATATATGTATATGTAAAAGTTGATGGAAGAATAAATGTTTAAATAAGGGTTTACATGGATGTTTTTTTTTTTTAATTGATTGGTTAACTGGCTTATTAAGTGTATCTCAGTGAATACATATATTAGTGAGAAATATTTAAATATATGGATTAGTGTTTCACTTTGTGTATAAGTGGTTGCATGGGTTGGTGAGTAGCTACATGTGTATGTATATGGGTTATTAGATGTTTTTTTTAGTATCAGTATAAGTGTCTGTATGGTTTGGTGGGGGTATTACTTAACACATAAATGAATGACTGACTCTCTCTTTCTAACTGTTTTGAAGACAGCATATGTGCTGGACTGTATGGGTGGATGAGTGTGTATATGTGTGTGTTAGTGAGTGAATGACTATCTCACTAGTGTCTTTATCAGTAACTACATATGTTTTAATCTAGTATATGTGAATATTGATATATATAAGTGAGTATATGTAAGAGTGAGGAATTGTAAGAGTTCTGGTTTAAATTAGTATGTGTTTCTATAAGTGATTGTTTAAGAGAGTAAGTATGTGTAAGTTTCCTCAGAAGAAAAGTGGTAGTATGTGTATAGCTGTATATTCAAATAAATGGATGTTCAATAGTTTATTTGCATGTGTGAGTATGTGTGTGAGTAACTTTTGGATGACTGTTGGTGTGTAACAGGATGTATAGGTGTATCACTACATATGATGAGTGAGTATATGTATGAGTGACTATATAAAACTGTTGGCGAATGAGTGGATGTGCATATAGATGGTGGAATTACTGAATTGGTTGTTGTAACTGGTATGGGTATCTCCATTTTTTTGAACATTTTAGTTTCTATTTTTGAATATGTGTTTCAAGGGTTACATTACAGTGAAAGGAGGTCTGTCACTCTGTCACAAGGATGGTGTCATCAGTGATGTCATGAGTGATGTCACTGACCATGTCATGAGTGATGTAATATGTGACGTCATCAGCAGTGCATTGCACGCGCAAGTTATAGTGAGTCCAACTAACTATAACGTGGGAATTTCAATGGTTTTATGCGAGTAAAACTTCCAGCTAACTATAACTGGTGTAAAACCTATGGTTTTTTCAGTGAATTTAATAGGTTTTTTAAATGCTAATTCCTAACTATAACTGGTGTGAAACCTATATTTTTTTCAGTGAATTTCATATGTTTTTTAATAGCAAATATCTATAGGTATGAAAAGTAATAATTTTTATAATAAATTTTAAATTGTGTAAATATTTATTTTTATTTTTTTATTGTTTGCCCCGGGGCGCTCCCGGGGCGCGTACCGGTGAACGTACGGGTAAGCGCAATGTTAAGAAGCGCCCCGGGGCGCGTACCGGTGAGCACCCCGTTAGCGCTATTGCCTCCAAATGAAAAACCACATCGTGACGCGTCGCGTAAGCGTGACGTATCGCGTAGCCGCGTGATGCGTCTTATGGCGCGTCGCGTAAGCGCGACGTATCGCGTTGCCGCACGATGTGTCTTATGACGCGCTGCGTAAACGCACCCGGAAGCGCTCCGCGGCGCGGCCCGGTGCACATAGCGTAAGCGCGTCGGAGCGCATAACGTAAGCGCATCGGGTCATGTGTCGGGTCATGTGACCTGAAAATAACACTTTTCATTGGTTCTCATCATTTTTTTTCGCCAAATGATGAAAGCCCCCTCCTTTTTTCCTCGTTCTAACTTTCTTCATTGAGAGAGCAAGAGCTATTTTTGATCAGTGCAATGGCATCACTTGTAGCTGCAGCTGGTGCACCCCCCCCACCACCACCACCACCAAGAAAAGAAGGTCCACCACCACAGTTCCTTGGAGGAGAAGAAGAAGAGGAGGAAGAAGAGGAACAATCAAGACGCTTCCTGCATGAAGAACCAAGGAAAAGGCACGTTAAAGTGCACTTTATTTGGCAATTCTTTTCATTCCCTGAAGACAAAAAAAAGGTGAACGCCCCCAAAGTCACCTGTCTAATTTGTGGCTCAGTCCTCTCCAGGGGCAATCCCCCCAAAAAATATTCGTTTGGTAATTTTACCATGATCCGCCACATGGAGAGGTTGCATCCCAATAACTTAGCCCACGCTGAAGTACAGGAACTTCAGAACAACCCACCCCCTGTGGCCAGCACCTCCTCTACTGAAGACTCACTTTCTGGTCCTGAAGGACGCCAAATGGTGCCAAATATACAACAAAAATGTGGCACCATAAAAATTGTTTGCATTTTCTGTGGCAAAACGTTATGTTATGGTGAACTTAGTGTCACCTTAATAAATAATGCTGTGGACAACCACCAATGCAACAAGAAAAGGAAGCACTAATTCTTTTCTTTTTTTTTGCTCCTGTTGAGCCATTTCCAATTCCCTGTTTTTTGTTTGTTCCCTTAAAAAACACAAAAAAATATAAAATTGTTCAAAAATACAAAAAAACAACAAAAAGAATAAAAACAAAGTTCTTTTCAGAACTACCTCACATTTATAAAATGTTGCAAAAAATTTTAAACTCGGGCATTCTTTTTTCTCTTTTGTGCGTTTTCCGGTGCGCTCCCCGGTGCGCGTACCGGGCGCTCCTCCCGCGAAAAGCGAAAAAAAATAATAATTTTTTTTGCCCGGCGGGGCCCTTTTATGGCCCCCACATCAAACCTAGGGGGTCAGGGGGGTTCTACCCTGCCCCCTTTTGGTCATTACCCCCTTTGTTTTTTGCCACCTCTTGTGTCTCGATCCTACCAAGACACAAGATGGCGGCCGCTGCGGACTGTTTGGAATGTTTACAGACACCCGAGAGCCAATCAGCTTTCCGTACGCAAGTCGCCTGGCGCGCTCGGAGCGCTCCCCGGTGCGCGTACCGGGGCGCGCTTACAGATATATACATTTTTTTGAACCTAAATTACTCAAAATCCTCTGGAGCACATATCTTGAGACATAGCAAAGGCACATCGGGCTACCAGTCACTACAATTTTGCCAAGTTTGGTGAAAATCCATTCAGCCGTTCGAGCTAAAAGTGCGACCGACCGCCCTATGGAAATTAACATGGGGAAAACACGTTTTGGGACCCCCCTTTTATCTCGGCCCCCGCATGACGAATCCCCCCAAACTTTCAGAGAAGGAGCGGAGCGCCGCGAGGCTAAGTTGCTGAAAAATTCAGGCAGATTCCTCAACCGGCGCCAAAGTTATTCCCAATAGAATGTTGCGATTTCCCTATGGAAATCAATCCTAACTATAACTACCTACTGGCGACCAAATTCTGATTTGATTTAACATGAGATATATGCATTGGTCACTTTAAACAAGCATGATATGCCGCGCCTACATTTGGGAGTATTTAAGACCCTCTTTTGTTTCATTTCACGTCATGTGATCCAGCCTCGTTTGAGAGGTGAAACGCGTTATGACGGATGGCTGGTGTAATTGAAAAATAAATCACCGAAGAATTTGCACGAAAACTTGGGCTTACTCTCGTTATTCCTTCGGAAGAAAGATGTGGTGAATGGCGTTTTTGTTATCTAAATGTACCAAGGAGCGTTCGTGGTACCAGTAAAAAAGCCCCTCTCCATGTTTTGGGCGTGGTGCAGCAGGAAGCTGGGATTCCGTGAACCGGAATCGGAAACTGTACTCCGGTAGGAGGAAGCTGCCCGAGCCCCTGTGAGAAGAACACACGTACCTATCGAGACGAAAGGAGTCTTAGCCGACCTGACATGCTGCAGGGAAGCTGTCGATAGCCGAGTCCAGGTAGGACAGTGAATGCAATTCACAGAGGAGGGAGTGTCAAACAGTAAGCGCAGTGTGATTCGGAGTGCGTAAACTGTTTGTTTCTTCGGAGTGAGCTGTAAACTAATTACTACTGATAGCCGAGATGTCCGCCGGCGTGTTGAAGCGCAGAGAGGAAGTTGCAGGCCACATGTTTGTGGAGAATCTAGAGGGGGCAAATCTTGCACCCGCTCCAGGACACGATGTGGGAGTGGGCGGCAGTCCCAACGTAAGGGAAACATTTCGCAAACTAGAAAAATTAATGAAACGCGAACAGTCTAAGTGGTGGGAACACAAATCTCTATCCCAATATCTGATGGTCAAGCGTGTCCCACGAGGTCTCAGGAGTACTTTGGCTCCTAGTTATGAAAATCCGGACCCAGCTATGCTGGCTGAATGGGCGGAGACGAATTTGGAGTACTCAGCGCGCTTAATGGCTATCTTAGCAAAATATGCGGAGAGTGACAGGATGAAACTGCAGATTGAGATAGAAGCAGTTGAAGTTGAGCTGACAGTAATGGGCATTACGGAGCAAACTACCAAGTTGCGAGATGAAATGATGATAAGGCTTGCGAAGGAGGAAGAGATAATCAAAAAGAGAAAAACTTTCAAGTTTGAGCGGGATAGACTCGATTATCTCCACGGCCAGATTTTCACTTTCGCGCGCCGTTTTGATAACATTAAGGCGCAGGTGGGAAAAGGCAATCAAAGGACCAGGCAGGGCGCCACTACATCGGCTTCCTCCACTGATCTGAGTTCGGCAGCGGAAAGCGACTCAGAAAATGAACAAAGGAGAAAAAACTTACAAGAGGGGTTTACCAAACTGTCTCTGGCGCAAGAGGTGAATTGCCTCTGCGAGAGCCGTCGAGACACATTGAGATCGAAATCAAAAGTAGACCCCAAACAAAACAACAAAGGGCCAACACCAAACGCCTCCAGCGCCGCAAACGCCACGAGAGGAAATATGGCCGGAGGGAAGAGGGGCAATCGAGGAAACAGGGGCAATTGGAACAGATTCCAAGCACAAGCTCAAGCGTCAACTTCAACCCAACAATAACAATTATAAATCTGACTGACATTACTCTGACCGCAAAAGAAAAGCGGATTCTGGGTTTGGGGTTATCCTACTGTCCCCCAAGCAATATGAATTATGCAAATCTAAGGATGGATACTTTCCACTTCATTAGGAAGTTAAAGCTGAGTAAATATCATCGTTTGCATCCATATAAAGTACGTGGGAATTTGGGTGCATTGAGCCCTACACTGCATACAACTGAAGTGGATGTAACACTCAACGAAATATGGGATTTGCAACAGGAGGGTCAGTCTGAGGTGCAACCCCAGTCAACAGTTAATGACGTTGAAAATATTCAGAGGTTTACTTCCTTCAAAAAGAAATCGACTTTTTCGCCTATCATGACTCATTACAGTATAGACTTGTATCAGGACTCTGTCATAAAAGATTTGAAGAAACTATATGCAGCCACAAATAAAAAACATGCCATTTTAAGCCGGCAGAATCAATGCTACAACAACTTGATTAATAAGCTCAAAGCTGATAAGAACATCATTGTAAAACAGGCGGATAAGGGAGGGAATATCGTCCTGTGGCATCGGGACGACTATGTAAAGGAAGCAGAATCCCAACTGAGCGATTTGGATTGTTACAGAAAAAGCAATCTTATGGCAATAAAGACAGCCTGGTCGGAACAAAATTCCAAATTAATGGCATGGAGAAGCGGCGGCCTTATTTCGAATGATGAATTTAAGTTCCTCAAAAAAGATTGTCCGGTAATACCCACTCTATATTTATTGCCGAAGGTCCACAAAAACTTATCTACACCACCTGGAAGACCCATCCTTTCGGCAATAAACAGTTCAACTGAAAACATTTCTAAATACATTGATTTCTTTTTGCAAGAGTGGGTGAAAATATTACCGTCCTATGTGAGGGATACAACAGACTTTATTTGCAAGCTAAATAATCTTGAATGGAATGACAACTACATTTTGATGACACTAGACGTCACGTCTTTGTACACGTCCATAAGGCACTGTGACGGCATAAAAGCCGCCGAACACTACTTGTCCAAACGTCCAGAAAACTGTTCTAGCCATAATCATATGATTTTAGGCATGTTAAAACTTTGTTTAGAACAGAATTATTTCATCTTTAATGGACAGATTTACCAGCAACTGGGAGGGGTCGCCATGGGGGCTTGCTTCTCCCCCAGCTTCGCATGTTTACACATGGGGCTGTGGGAGGAGCAGGTCCTCATGGGCTTACATGGTGACACTATGAGAACAAATGTCATGCTGTATTTGAGATATATCGTTGATCTCTTTCTAGTGTGGAAGGGTTTAAAATCTAGGGCAGAGGAGTTTGTTAAATTGTTAAATGTGAATTCTTTAAATTTACAATTTACATCTCATATAGACAATATCACTGTCAATTTTTTGGACGTTGAGGTGTTCGTCAGTAACCAGAAGCTTGAGACTAGACTGCATAGAAAAACAACTGCAGGTAATACGGTACTCCATGCCGCGAGCCAATATCCGCGCCATCTCATCAACAGCATCCCCTATAGGGAGATGCTGAGGCTGAGAAGAATTTGTAGCACGGATGTTGATTGCGAAACGGCGCAACAGGAAAGCAAAAAACGCTTCCTGGAAAGGGGGTACAAAGAAAATGTCCTTGATAAAGCAATGAGGAAAACAAGAGCTAAAACAAGAGAGGAGGCTTTAATACCCAAGATCAAGGAACGAACAACTAACCCTGACATTTCACATGTAAATTCTAGAGTCATAGTCCCTTTTTGTCAACAGCATTCAGAGATTAAAAAGATTTTCCTGAAAAACTGGAACCTAGTGAAAGGGGATCCAATAATTGGGGGTGATGTCTCGATAAGACCTGAGATCACTTTCCGCAAATCTCCAACGATGGCGGATGCCCTAGTTAGTAGCAACCTGGAGCCGACCATATCAGGCACATGGGAGGCCTTGAACAAGGGCTTCAGGAAATGTGCCTTTTGCAAAGCTTGCAAATATGGAGTAAATAAAACTCACTATACAAGCCCATTTAGAGAGAATCCCATACCCATCACCAAACGACTGACGTGTAAGATGGAGTTTGTGGTTTATGTTTTACAGTGCCCGTGCGGCCTAAACTATATAGGCAGCACGCGGCCCTCGGCGCATAAACGCATACTCCAACACATCAGAGCTATAGCTGGCAGAGACCAATCTTACCCGGTGGCGCGTCACTTTGAAGCAATGCACAATAGTGACCCTAGTGGTCTTCAGTACTATCTAGTGGATACGATTTTGCCATTGAAACGGGGAGGAGATAGGGAAGGCAAGTTACGCCTTTTAGAAACAAGGTATATCCTGGAAATGAATAGCAAAAGTCCGGCTGGACTCAATGACCGGGAGGACTTATATACCTGTTTAAAAGAGTTATGAAACTTTGTCAGCACGATATATTGAACATTAGATCCTTAAATCTATGAATGTTTGATCACCACAAATAATTAGCTCTGTTTATCTCATATCATATTGTGTGATGTTTCCCTTTCTGTTAGTTGGGTATTGGAAGTTGCTCTTGGTTATGTTCTGGTTAGGGATGCTGAGTATACCCCGGTTGATGTGTTAGATTTATCTTGCCACAGCCATTGAACAACCACATGGATCATTTAAATATTCTGGAATCCACAACTTCCATCTATTCTGTGAAATGTTTTTTAAAATGAAATAATCTTTTGGTTTAAGTTAATTATGTAGCACAAGCACTTTATATTATTTAGTATCATATGTATTTCACAGCTGCTTTTGAGGGTCCCCGTACTTAATGAGATTAAATAAGCAACACAGGCATATCTGTAAATTTGGTTAAATCACTCTTGTGCAGTTATCCAGGAAGCATTATATTAGTCAATTGATTATTACACATAGGCCAAGTATGGTTATACAAATAGACAATCAATTCCCATAAGATATGTATACATGACAAATTTTTTTTTTTTTTTGAAAACTTTTTATTGGTTTTATAACACAAACACAAACAACTTGCAAGGAGGAAGAAAAAGAGACATCAATATACACAACGTTGCATTACATGGTGCTGGAGCGGGAAGGACAATCCAATGAGCGTTCGTTCTATCGGGAAAGAGTTACACAGTGGGGGGGGGAGGCAGAAGAAACAAATTGCAATCAGTATACAATAGTGTGTGGAGGAACCCTCGGGTTACGGGGACATAGGTGCAACATCAGGGTCAGGAAGAGGAGGGGCACATATATCACCACGATAAGTGTTCCACTGAGTCCATATCCTTCCCCATTTCCGGGGGGTACCACGAGAAATATACACAGTTTTTTCTCTGAACATGCACCAGTCCATGTTTTGTTTCCATTTCTGAAGTCCGGGCGGGCCCTGAGCGCCCCACAATTGCGCAATGTCTCTTTTGGCAATCATGTTGCCCAAGGTCACCCACTGAAGCTGCGACACGGAGTAATCATTCGGTTCCCATACGTTCAGCAGGCATCTCCTAGCTTCCGGCATCGATCGCACCCCAGTAACCTCACTCATCACCTCGTGCACACGGGTCCAGAATCGCACTATCTCAGGGCACTCCCAGATGATATGTAAAAAGGTGCCCAGGAGACCACAGCCACGCCGACACAAACCATCCACAGAGAAGCCCATATGCACCAGACGGGGACCAGTGACATACACTCTATGCAGGATTTTAAGTTGCACAAATCTAAGGCGCGCCTGGATGGCCACCTCTTTAGGGGAGGAGATCGCCGCCCGCCAGTCCTCATCGTCCAGCTCCAGCCCATCACCAGTCCAGACCTCTCTAAGTCGAGACAGGAGGTCAGACCTGGAGTTGATTAACTTTTTATAAATAAGCGAAATCGTACTATCAGGAACATGTCCGTCCAGTACCCTGTCCTCAAGCGGGGACGACTCCGGAATCTCCACACCCGAAGGGAAGATCGAGAGCACCGCGTGGCGGATCTGTGCATAGCGAAAGAATTCCCGATCACTCAAAGCGTACTCGGTTTTCAATTCCTCAAACGTCTTCATTCTCCCCTTAGTCCAAACATCATCTATCCTGCTGATACCAATCAAGTCCCACCTATCAAACCCCCGGGACTGCCAAAGTGAGCCAAGTCTATCAGAGGCGTACAGGGGGGTGGCACGAGTCAATTTATCAGTCCACCCAAGCGCCATGGAAGCATGTCGCCATACCTGGATGGCCGTCCTAGTGGGGCCCGTCACGTTGCGAGGGGTGAGTTTCGAGTAGAGGGCTCTATTGTAGTCGCCCCCAGGTAACAACCATTTGTCCATCGCGAAGGCCGGATTTGGCAAAGGGCCATACATGCAATGATTTATTGCCCCCAGTTGAGACGCCCAATAATAGCGACGGATATCAGGCAAAGCAATTCCACCGTCGTACCACGGGAGCGACAATTTAGCAATGGCAATCCGGGGCCTACCCCCCCACACCAGTCGTCTCTGTAAACCCTCGACCTCACGGAAATATGTAGCCGGGACAACGTCAAGCGTGTTTTGCAATGCGTAGAGGAAACGGGGCAGTGACATCATCTTAAACAATGCCGCTCTACCCAGGGGAGAGAGTGAAAGTTTCCCCCAGGCGACCACATCTGCCCGAAGGCGCTGAAGAGGGGGCAGTAAATTACGGTCGAACCGCAGTGCAGGGCTCAGCGAGATAAAAATGCCTAGATATTTAAATCCATCTTCCACAATCGCGATAGGACAGCCGCTTGGCAGAAGGGGGGCGGTACCCGACAGGACGTACACACAGGACTTCGACCAGTTGATGACAAGACCTGAGTTTTTGCGGAAGGACGTTAAGACATCAAACAGCACAATGAGGGATTTACGGGGTGATGTAAGATAAAGCAGAATATCATCAGCGTAGAGAGATACACGGTCCTCAAACTCCGAATTCCATCCAATGCCCTTCAGGGACGGTTCCCACCGCAACCAGGCCGCCAGCGGTTCCAAGGCAAGAGCAAACAACAAGGGGGACAGGGGACAGCCCTGTCGCGTCCCTCTGCTCAGTGCAAAGGGCGCAGAGACCCGACCATTGACCGCCACCTGGGCCATGGGACCGGCGTAGAGCAATTTGACCCATCGAACGAAGTCCGAACCGAAACCAAACTTAGCAAGAACTGCCCACAAATACGGCCATTCTATTGTATCAAACGCCATCGTAGCGTCCAAGGACGCCAAGATGGCGGGCTCACGCAGCGTCTCAGCCCGTGCCAGAACTCCATGCAGCCTTCGGAGGTTAAGCGCCGCGTTACGATGCGGTATATAGCCGGATTGATCAGGGTGAACCAGGTCCCCAATAACGGACGCCAAACGTGTCGCCAGCAGCTTGGCCAAGATTTTAGCCTCCGCATTAATCAACGAAATGGGTCGAAAAGAGGCGCAGCGATCCCGAGGTTTACCATCCTTGTGGATGACAACAATAGTGGCCAGTCTCTGGTCTGGTGGGAGAAACCCCACCTCCAAAGACTCAAGAAACATAGAGCGCAAATGAGGAGCTAGCGAATCCGGGCGCATTTTGTATAGCTCAATGGGGAGCCCATTAGGGCCCGAGGCCTTGCCGGATCGGACCGAACGGACAGCAGCGGCAATCTCGTCCACAGTAGGCGGAGCATCCAGAGCATCCCTATCAATATCAAACAATCGGGGAAGTGCAATATCACGCAATAACAGGTGGGAGTCCTGCTCCGATCGATCAGACACCTGGGAGTACACCTCGCGGAAATAGTCAGCAAAACATGCGACAATATCAACAGGGTCCGTACAACACTCTCCATTCTCCGCAACAATCACAGGGACGACACGACTCGCACTCTCCCTCTTATCCAACCAAGCAAGCAGTTTCCCAGCCTTATCACCCACATCATACAGGCGTCCCTGCTGTTCCCTCCCCATTTCCTTAGCAGCTTCAGTGACCAGAGCTCTGTATTCATGTTGTTTCAACTCCAGTAGATGTAACCCCTCAGCGGTAACCCCAGATTCCAAGCCCTCCTCCAGGGCCGTGACCTCCCCCTCGAGTCGAACCGTCTCAGCACGGTTGGCCAACTTCACGCTACCAATCAATGAGAGGGCCTGGCCACGAATGACAGTCTTGTAAGCTTCCCAAAGTACACTAGGGGAGGAAACAGAGCCCACATTTTCCTCAAAATAACAATCGTGTGCTTTAACCAGCTCATCCCTGACCCTGGGGTCCTTCAAATACCAGGGGTTGATCGGGGCCACTCGGCCCGCCGAACCTGCCGTGCATCAACCACCAGCCAAAGCGGAGAATGGTCCGAGATACCCCGTGCCAGATGTTTAACTTCCCGTATGAGGGATGCATGGGCCGAGGGCAGTAAAACGTGATCAAGCCTCGAGAGACTACCATGAGCACCAGAATGATAGGTATATTGCAACTGTCCCGGGTGAAGCAACCGCCAGCAATCAGTGAGCCCCAACGTCTCCAGGAAGTCGCTCAACCAAGTCTGGGCCCTCGGCAATTCCCTGGGAGGGTGACGATCATGCATTCCCGAGACCACCGCATTAAAGTCACCCCCAACCAAAAGCAAACCCTCGGGGAGGCCCAGGATAAGTCCACTCAGATCAGCAAAGGTGGTGGCCTGGAGGCCCGGGGGCACGTACACAGAAATCAGATTAAGAACCTTCCCCTCCCAGCGCCCCACAATGGCGGCGTATCGTCCCTTATCATCCAATATGACATCATCAATGGCCAAGGGGAGGGAGGCCCGAACCAGAATGCCCGCCCCCCTAGAGCTCGAAGTGAAACCCGAGTGCGCCACAAGGCGATAACCACGCCTATTCAAAGCGTAGCACTTGTTGCCGAGCAAATGAGTCTCCTGCAGTAAGACAACATCTGGAGTCAAACGTTTCAGCAATTGTAACACCACCCTCCTCTTAATCCCATCCCCCAACCCGTTCACGTTCCAACACAATAACCGAAGTCCCCTACCCCCCATCCCCGTGCCCAGCCCCTCCCCGGCCCCGCACCCAGAGCAACTGCAGAAAACAGGAGTGCGCCCTTCCCTCGCCTTGCAAGTAACAAGAAAATTCAAACAAACAACCCAGCCCCCCCAACAATGTCAAAACAACTACACCCCCCACCCCGCACCCCTGCTGAAGACCAAAAAGCCCCATAAACTAGCAGTGTGCCTGTCGCCCAACCACCCAACTAATCTACGAAAAGAAAACCCAGGAGGAGAAAGGACCCGTCCACCCCCCACCCACCCCCAAAAAAGACTACTATTATTCGCAAACATTAAGAACACAGCATAGCACAGTTCAAAGCCAACGGGAAGGGTACGGGGTCAAAGTCGACAGTTACTCTTGCTCCGTCGGGCCACCTTCCGCCCGATCCGACTTGCCAGAGTCCTCAAAAGGTTCATGATCCATAGGCAGCGTGTCAAGCCAGTCCCTCACAACCCCAGGATGGTCGAAGAAAAAAGTACGATCCTTATGTACCACCCGCAAACGGGCCGGAAAGAGCATGGCATACTTCATTGACCTTTCCCGGAGTCTCTTCTTGACCCCCTGAAACCCCAGCCTCTGTTTCTGGACCTGTTGTGTAAAGTCCGGATAGAAGCTGACAGTAGAGTTCTCAAAGGCAATGGGACCTGACTGCCGCGAAGCCTGCAGGATAGCGTCTCTGTCCCGGAAATGAAAAATCCTCGCAATGATAGGTCGAGGGTTAGCACCCGATTTAGGTGTGCCGCCGGGGATCCTATGTGCACGTTCGACAGCGAAAAACTTGCTGAGACCCTTGGGCGCCAGGTGATTCAGCACCAGGTCTTCCACCAATAGGTCCGTCGAGGCAGCAGTCGATGATTCCGGGACCCCAATCAGGCGGATGTTATTGCGCCTGGCACGGCTTTCATAGTCCTCTAGGCTTCCAGAGTAATAATCATTGGCTTTCCTCAGATTCCCGACTTCAGCCTGCAAATCAGAAACGTCGGTGACCAGGCTAGAGGTCGTTAGATCCAAGGATTTGACCTTTTCGTTTGTCTTCGCCAAGTCCGCCCTGATCAGATTGACGTCAATCGCCACCGTATCCAGTTTGAGAGTCAAGGCCTCATATTGTTGCCCCAATGAGGCCTTCATAGCAGTGATGGCGCCCATGAGATCTCGCAGCGAGGGCTCGTCCCCAATCGATGAGTCCTCCGGCATTGTCGTCGAGGTTTTAGCTGCTGCCCCCGGCGATCCCTTAGCCTGAGTGTACCGGTCCATAATGTTCGTTTGCAGAGCACTCCCTCGAACGCCTGGTTTAGGCCCGCGCTTCCCACCCTCAGGCTTGGTGGCCATCTTGGATCCTGGACCCGTACGGGTCGCCTGTTGACGGGTAAAAATGGTGACTGCTGTGGCAAATGTAGGACCAAAAGGGCGAAGGTGGTGCCAGTCTCAGATCTGAAAACCGCTACAGATCGGCAGTAGGAACGGAGAGACCAAGGGTGTAGGAGTGTCCGGCCGCCCACAGAGCCGACAAAGTCAGGTTGAGCTCCGGACAGAAATCGAAACCGAAAGCGATCGCCAGCCCACGCAAGTCTGGCAGTCCGTTGTTGTTCACTTACTGAACGGCAAGCGAGACAAGATAGCGCGGGGCGTCACCATGGAGCAGGCCAGAAAACTGCGACAGTCTGTAGCTCTGGACCCCGAAGTCCAAAAAAGTTCGTTGAAGCAAATAAATGAGCAGTAGAACTGTGCCAATAAACACCCGTCGTCTGAAACAGGATAAAGTACAGGATAGTCGATGGAGGTGGCGAGGGTCCGGGAGCCCTGTGCTCACGCGACCATCTTGGGTGCGCGCGAAGCTCCTCCTTACATGACTAATTTTAATGTGTATATATGTATATAAAAGTAGCGCTTTTATATAGAGGTGGAGATATATATATATTTTTATATGTATTTTTTGATATTTTTGATACTTTTGATGAACATATAATGAGTGTCTTTTGATAATAGTTTGTATATAGATATGTAATCTTTTGATGGCTTTTTTATGATTGATTTTTTAAGTCATTTACAGATGTAATTACTTGTGTACATAGAGTGGGAATGAATTTTCATATATGATAATTGACATGTTAGGACATGTGGGATTGAAGTTATTGGGCACTTGCCCTCAATTCTGATTTGATTTAACATGAGATATATGCATTGGTCACTTTAAACAAGCACGATATGCCGCGCCTACATTTGGGAGTATTTAAGACCCTCTTTTGTTTCATTTCACGTCATGTGATCAAGCCTCGTTTGAGAGGTGAAACGCGTTATGACGGATGGCTGGTGTAATTGAAAAATAAATCACCGAAGAATTTGCACGAAAACTTGGGCTTACTCTCGTTATTCCTTCGGAAGAAAGATGTGGTGAATGGCGTTTTCGTTTTATATAAATATATATATATATATATATATGCTCGATACTTCCTCCCTAACAAAAGGAAAGAATGGCCGCACTCGCGGGGTCGGCGTGATGTTCAAATTAATTTATTTCAACGAATAAATCTTACAGGACGCGTTTCGGCATACGCGTCTTCTTCCTGCTGTATTGAAGTGCATACTAGATAAGCGCCATTTTATTTACAGACTCCAAGTTCTTTCCGGCACGAACATTAACATAAAAGACGGACTTCGCCGTGACAATCAATTTAGGCGCAATGATGGAGCATGTTCATTTAGATATTTCTCTTACTTTTCTCAATCCAAAATGGAAATTCATTGAAATTAAAAATGTCAAAATTTCATGCAATTAACTACATAATTGAGCCCTGAATGGGCTTATATCTTGATTCTCATAATTTCAAAACAACCAGTTCATTCAATATTCAATTTGATCCTGACCATCTAATACTTAGTGCCTTTCCAGTGCCTGAACCATAAATCAATATGATGTAATCACATACTTTAACAGATGAAATTTAAATGCAAAACAGTCACATAGATGCATATCTTCTTTCAAACCAATACCTTTAAGTTATAATCAGGATACCACCAACCCCATCTAAGTATTATATATATAATAGCTCAACTGCCTTTCACAGTCTACCAAGCGCCATATTGGTGCTCACATCAAACATTTAAAACTATAGACATAGACAAGGCACTTCACTTTTGCAGCAACACTAGTGGTCATGTGTGAAAGTGTAAACTATTTAAACCAAAATGCATCACATTGCGAAAAACCTCTCAGTTTAAAAGAAAAAAGGCCAACAAATCATTCCTGCTCTAAAGCGGAAGAGAAGAGACCACTCTCATCTTGACAATTTCAACTACAAGTACAGTGGGGGAAACATCTATGTATAAAAGGCTATAAAAATGCAACACCAAGGGTTTGGATAATTTGTGTTTCAGCTTAATGTTTGCACGTGGTCCTTAAACAATTTTTTCACTTCTGTCCTAGCTTTTTTGGGATATGAGTGGATTTGGTAAACCACCCAGCTACACCAAGGGCACCAAAATGTCCCGTATGTAGCTCAACCAGAGTATTAAATGGGTCCTATCCAGCGTCATATAGTCAGATATAAAATCCCTGTAGAGTTTAGCAGCAGGGTTCAACCGAACGCTGACCCACAATAAGAGGGGTGCCAGTTGGATCTTGTCCTCAATAAAAACCTGAGTTAATTTGAGATGGTAAATAAGACTGGAGGTGGAGGGAGGGGTACCTAAAAGCTGTTGTAGGTAGCGATTTTCCTCCGTCTGGAGAAGGCCACAATTGCTGATACCCCATACTCCAACTGCATAGGTAGCTGCATTAATGCATTGTGAATTATAGACTTCCAAAGGTGGAAACTCTGACCCCTTGATTTGCGGGCAGAAAAGATTACAGATTGAGCCCGCAGTTATCTTTTAGTTTTAAACTGGCCTGAGCATAATGGGGATTCCATGACCCCGTTGAATTAAAATGTAGTCCTAAATATCGAAAGTCATCTATAGTTGTCAGAGCATGCCCATTGACACTGATTTTCTTTAATCTTATTTTACCTGGGCCACATGACATGATATGCGATTTAGAGTACTTGGTATTTAAATTCAAGTTGTGCATAAAGGAAGCAAAGCAATCCACCTGATGTCTCAATGCTTTTGAGGTGAGGGTTAACAGTACCGCGTCGTCAGCATGTAGTAAGGCAGGAATGAAAATACCTACGATACAGGTATGTCTGTGTGAGAAGTAGACAAGCATAATGTTAGTGCATTGATATATAAAATAAACAATAAGGGTACCAGTATACATCCCTGTCTCACTCCAGTCTTTAGAGGAAAATTAAAAGAAAGCTCCCCAAGAGAATTTATGTGGACCCAGGCTGTAAACTCAGAACGCAAGCAATAAAGAAAATTCACCAGAGGGGGGCCCATGCCTTGATCCAGCAGCATTAACCAGAGTTTGGTTCTGTTCACTGAATCAAAGGCGGTGGATAGGTCCATAAAAGCTAAGTAAATACGGAAACACTTGGCCTTAGTATATTTGGAAATGGTCAGAGCCAGATTCAGACACTGTTTGGTGGTTCTTAATTTTGGACGGAATCTAAATTGAAAAGGGAAAAGTATGTCCTTATCAGCTACCCACTTGACCTAACAGTCATAAATGGCTCTGCCAATGATTTTAATTGTGCTATCGATGAGGAAATAGGTCGATAACACTTGGGAAACATACGGTCACCTTTTTTAATATGGGGACACTTGTTGCAGCAGACCATGAAGGAGGGATAATGGTAGATAGTGAGGAGTTAAACGTATTCGTAATAGGAGGACCCCAGATCTCGGGCGTGGATTTCAGCAAGTCCAACAGTAGCCCGTCTGGGTCTGGAGCTTTCCCACCCTTGTTATAGTGATGTCACTGACCATGTTACGAGTGATGTAATATGTGAGGCCATAAGCAGTGCATTGCGGAGACGTAAGTGATAGTTAGCTCAGCTGAATCCACTGGTTTTGTATGTTTGAAATATGAGACCAACTACAATGCCCCTGTAACATTTGCTTTTTTCAGTGAATTTCTAAGCCTATTTTAATTTGATTTCCTAACTATAACTTCGCTGTAACCATTGTTTTTTTCATTGGAAAGAAATATATATATTCACTGAAAAAAAACAAAGGTTACAGGATGGTTATAGTTACGAAATAGAACGAAAAAGATTAACCTTAGTCACTAAAAAAAACAAAGGTTACAAGTACGTTATAGTACATTATAGTTAGGCTCTAATTTCCCACGCAAAAAACCAGAGCAAATTAGCAATTATATTTAGCTGAGCTAACTATTTCTTATGCCCCTGCAATGCACTGCTTATGGCCTCACATATTACATCACTGATAACATGGTCATACTGATGACATATAAAATGGCATTAGTGATTAAATCTGAGCCTAAGTATAATGTCCCTGTAACCTTTGTTTTTTTCAGTCAATATTTAAGTTTTTTTTAATTCTATTTCCTAACTATAACCTTTGTTTTTTTCAGTGAATTTCCAAATTTTTTAAAAGATTGATTCCTATCTATAACTTACCTGTAACCATAGTTTTTTTCAGTGCAATTCTATGATTTTCTAAGTAGCAATGGTGTTTGCAGAATGGTGATGAACGTGGGCAGGGCTTCTGACCAGCTTTCATGAATACCGCTGTGTAGGACTTACAGAAATTACCAGGTGGCTTCTCGGTCCCCAAAGTGCCCTATATTTCATTTTTTTATTTTTTATGCAAGGAACAGAGGAAAGAAAGAGACCATAAACAATAAACAAAAACAGCAACAAGGGGAATGCAGTTTGAAAAAGTAAACAAATAAAAGATAACATCCAGGATGATTTACATGAGTCTAAACTTCATATCAGCCAAGAGAGGGAAAAAAAAGGGAAAGAAAAATTGTATATTTAAAAAGAAAAGTACAATTAACATTCTTGTCAAAATATGCAAACAAGGAAAGAAACAGTTCTGCCGTACATTAAATCCAATCAGTTATGGGAACCCATATTTTTAACCCTCCTATCCTCTTGCGATTATTCTTAGTTTTGAGTATGGAAACTTCAATATTATACATGGATAATAACTGTGCCCTCCAGGAGGAAAATTACGGGGGGTCTGGAGATATCCAATCCTTGGTAATACAGGCACGTAGGACCGCCATACAAATAAAGAGAAAAGCAACATGTGCCTTCAATCTGTTTGGCACCTTAGAATCAATACCTAACATCACTAACTCTGCTGAAATGTGAATTGGAGAACAAAGTATCTCTATATAAAACTGATCAATAGACATTAAAAGAACTGACAGCTTAGGACATAAAAAAAACATATGCTGAGCATCTGCAGC
Source organism: Lissotriton helveticus (assembly GCF_964261635.1). NCBI lineage: Eukaryota > Metazoa > Chordata > Amphibia > Caudata > Salamandridae > Lissotriton > Lissotriton helveticus. The sequence goes on along the minus strand of NC_136061.1, from coordinate 1,658,233,062 downwards.
GTAACAAGTGCATCTACTACACCTGGCTCCGGCACCAGTACACCATTTAGAAACTTTCCTAGGAGAATAATATAAATCATACAAAACCACTCGCTGCTTGTTTGCTGCTGGGACATTGTTGCTCACTACTTGTGGAGGGCCAGTGGTGTCTGATTATATCGGGACTGTTTGTGCGCGGACACGGGCTCACAGGACTGCGAGGACCAGCATCCTCAGCTTGTTCCCATCTGGTGCCTCTTCTCGCGATTAGCCCGGCGCCTGCCTGCACCTTTTAAAACGCCTCGCGGCCCCCGCTCCGCGGGAGCCGCTCACTGCTTGTTTGCTGCTAACTGGTCCTTGGACTGTGCTGGGACATTGTTGCTCACTTCTTTTGGAGGGCCAGTGGTGTCTGATGATATCGGGACTGTTTGTGCGCGGACACGGGCTCACAGGACTGCGAGGACCAGCATCCTCAGCTTGTTCCCAGCTGGTGCATCTTCCCGTGATTAGCCCGCCACCTGCCTGCAGCTTCTAAAACACCTTGCGGCCCCCACTACGCAGGAGCCGCTCGCTGCTTATTTGCTGCTAACTGGTCCTTGGACTGTGCTGGTAAAATTGTTGCTCACTACTTGTGGAGGGTCAGTGGTGTCTAATGATATCGGGACTGTTTATGCGCGACACAGGCTCACAGGACTGCGAGGACCAGCATCCTCAGCTTGTTCCCAGCTGGTGCCTCTTCCCGTGATTAGCCCGCCACCTGCTCTATATACATAATCCCCTCCCACGCAACACGGGACGTGCGCGGGACGTGCCCGGGCCAAGGGCGGGCCTGTCAGAGGCCGTCCGAGGTCGAACCAGGCTGGGCCGGGCCACCCCCCTAAGTTTTGGGTTTCTGTAGAGAGTCCTTTTTGGGTTTTTGTTTGTATGGCAGGTTATATTAGCTTTCTCTAACGGTCTTTAATTTCCTGCGTACACTGACCGTATTTTTCTTTGTGATTGTGTCCTCTAGTATTTATCTCCAATGGCATTACGCTCTGGGAAGGGAAGAAAAGTTACTCTTTCCACCACCGGGGGGCGGTTTCTGGTACTATTGATCGATTTATCAAAAGGGCTACAGCGGTATTGGAAAAAGAAATAGCCCTCACAGAGAAACGTCTGTCATTGGATCTTTTAACGAGGAAACGCTCAACATTGGGCACCATTGGGTCAGCGGTCACCCCTGAACAACCTACTTTAAAGGATCCTCTAGTTGCCCAGAGTTCAAGATCCAGTCCTTTGTTGGTGGGGTCAGACAACCCCGTGGTATGTTCCTTATTAAATTTAACCGGAGGCAGTACCGCCTCTAGTAGTTCGTGACGAAGGGACTCTATATACCCTTCACCACACAGCCTCCCACCTAAAACCCAAAATCCGGTGATCCCTGAGAGTAAAAACACTAAGGTCAATTTCTTATCAGGTAAAAGGAAAAGAGGGGGTGGTCCTCAGAAGGGTGGCTCTGCCAAAATTCAGGAAAAAAATTAGTTTAAACCAGGTTTCACATCACACGGTACAGCCCCCTTGTCCGACTACGGCCTTCCCCAACACAAATCAATTGTCCACTCAATGTAGTGCAAATGAGGGGCTTTTAGTAAAAATAGAAAAACTAGTTAAATCACTGAGGCTTCCCCTTCTGGAGAGAACAAAAATGGTTAATATCAAACTCGAGCAACTTGAAAAGCTAGCATCAGCGAATGCCAGCATGCTGGATATCCTAGCGAAAGGTATGAAGAGCCCAAGTGTAGAAGCCCCCGTCTCCCATGATCCAGGGACTAGAAGCAGTGGAAGGGCAGCCCAGCAAGTTAATAATGATAGGGTTGATAGTCAGAATCCCCAACCCTGTGTTGAGAAGCGCCCAGTAGAGAGTAACTCGTTGTGCACTACCAGGGTGCGGGGTACGGGGGCTGGTGAGGTGGTAAGACCCCAGCCCGCACCGCCTGTGCAGATCGAGGAGAGACAGTCAAACGGCCCCCCATTATTGGGAAGCGTGGGTACTACACAGCGGCTGCCCTGTATAAATCTCCCCCCAGAGTCCGTACCGTATACGGTCATATTGGTGGGAGTTCCTGGGATCAGCACTGAGAAACTGGAATCGCTCAGGGAGCTGAAAAACAAAGTGACGCATTGTCTCAACATGAACAGAACACTCCCACCCTCCTCAAATGCAGAGATCTTAAACGTGAGACGGGTGAGTTGGGTGGGCCCCAGAGAAAAGGACATAGCGGGTGATTGCGTAATTGTTAACTTTAGAGATCCGTGGGTGGTCGAGTACATTTGTGGCGAACCAAGGTTGGGTAGAGTGGGAGATATCCAATCCCTAGGTCTAAACTACTTTTATGGTAGTGCGAACCGAGGTCCATGCCACCACACTTACAACATCCGTAGGGGGTGATCATATGGCATCAATCCGTTCGTCAGGGCTGAGTACCATCTCCCCCTGTCAAATCGATTTCAGTCACTAACAGGTCTAGAGGGGGTGGATTGACTCAAGAGCATTTCTAGTGGCAATACTGTGGCCCAGGTAACGGGTGAGGCACAAAAAGATAGTCAATATAGAAGGGCGGAGGTCCACTTAGTGGATGGAAGAACTGTGGATGGTGATACTGCTGGTAGTGGCTCCGCATGTTGTGTTCCCTCCAGGGTGGTTTTAACACATCATGGGTTGACCGCAATGGTTAAGTCGGGGGGTGGCCGGGTGGCTGGCCAAAGCATGGAGGGGTCGACATCAGGCCTTCCAGTTAGAGGGGCCCCCATAGCAGGAAGGAGGATACCAGGGTCAAACTTGATGGCGACTGAACAAACCCAGCCTACTAATCGGGACAATTTGCTGAAAATAGTCTCGTGGAATATTGCAGGGTTGAAGAGCAAAATTGCAATAGACGAATGGTCTGACTTTGTGGAGGACCACAACATCCTGATCTTCCAAGAAAGCTGGGCTCCCGACCCCATCCACCGACTGGGGTATTTAAACTTTTATAAACCCGCCATGAGAGGCAAAAGAGGTAGATCATCAGGCGGCCTAACCATTTGGGTAAGGCAGTCGCTTAGCTATAGGTCCACAGAAGTAATAGTGGATAAACCTGATATTCTTGTGATCAAGATGACTCGGCCCAATCAATTGGAGATCATCATTGTTAACATCTATGCTAGAGGTCAGCCAGGAGGGCGGAGCTCGGGAATTACAAATGAGCTGGATCTCATCTTTAACTCCGTCGGGTTGGAGGGCTTTGTGATTGTGGCAGGGGATTTGAATTGTACATTCAAACCCCTAATTAAATATAGATATAAGTTGTAGGTTGAAGTCAGGTTTATTCTTAACACCCTCACCATCAGCTGTCAAGCAGTAACTGAATACATGAGAATGCTCTTCATCTAAGCATTCTAAGTTCCATGAAACCAACCTAAGATAGACATAAAGAGCATACTACACAACCTCTTTCTTATATTAAGATTAAACTTGCACGTGTAATACAAATGAAACAACAAAATAAGCAAGCATCAAAGTTACATTTCAGCACAAAAATATAGAAATAGAAATACACCCATAAATGAATGAGGAGATTTTTAAGAGGTGTAATCACTGAGATAAGTTGGCACTTTCCTAACACGTGAACTTGTTCTTCTAGGAGATACCACTGTGCCACTAGTAGAGATGGTCCGACTGGCACAAACATCCATATCAGGATTGCATTTCTTTACAATTGCAACACGATTTAAATTCCATATTTTACCATTTTCCAACTACACAGAATTATTGAAACATTTGATAACCTTCATAGGACAAGAGTATTTGGACCAGGACAAAGAACCAACAGGAGCCCTGACCTTAACTTCATCCCCAACTTCAACTCGCCCTTCTTGTACCCTTTTCCTTTCATCAAATCACTTTTTATTTTTCAGACGTAGTTCTATCTCTCTCATTCTCCATTCACCAATACTATTATCTTTTACCCCTTTTCCCCAGCCCATCCAAGCCGGACTCAAACTGGTATTGGGAGTTCTTCCTTTAAACAGCTCAAATGGAGTTTTCTTGGTTGTCATCTGTGGTGAAAACCTATGCGCCAAAATACATTTCTGCAATTCCGCCTTCCAATCTAACCCATTCACTCTTGAAAGCTGAAAGTTCTCCTTTATCACCCTATTAAATCTTTCCACAGTCCCATTCGTCTCTGGGTGATAAACAGAAGATCTTTTATGTCTAATGCCACAGGACAACAAAAAATCAGCCATCATACCAGAGCAAAACTGAGGACCATTATCAGACAAAAGGGACTTAGGAAAACCCTCCCTTTTAAAAATTTCCTTTAGAAAGTCAATAACGGAAGAAGAGGTTACCTCAGAAACAGAAGAAATCTCAACCCACCTTGAATAGAGATCAATCACCACTATCAAATAGGGAGTACGATGCTCACCTGAGAGCGGACCAACAATATCCATGGCAATGTCCTCCCAAGGTCCACATGGAAGATCACGACAAACCATGGGAGCAGTGCGAGATACTAAAATTTTATCACTTACTTTACATTGCAAACATTCTCGCACCTCCCTTTCAATTTCCAAATCCATCCCTGGCCACCAAAAAGAACAACGAATCCTTTCTTTAGTTTTTACAATTCCCATATGACCTTGATGAGCCTCTTCATTCAACCTTTTCCTCAAAGAACTCGGAGGAATCAACTTAGAACCCCTTAAAAGAACACCATTCTCCACAGATAACTCATTCTTGACCAAATGCCACACCTTAGACAGACCTTTTTCAAAATCAGTATTGTTCGTTACAGAAGCAATCACACCAACGATCTCACAATCTTTTCTGCACTCTTCCAACCATTCCTCCTCAAGTATAACTCCAGAAGTAATTTCACAAACATTAACTGCACTTTCTCCATCCATTTCCTCATAAACCACCTCAAGAGAATCATCAACAAGACGTGAAAGACAATCAGCCGACACATTCTCCACACCAGGTATATAATCAATTTCAAAACAAAATTCTTGTAAACCAATCACCCATCTTCTGATCCTTGAAGAAACATTATCCAAACCTTTCACCATAAAAATCTCCCTTAGTGGTTTATGATCAGAACAAACTTTAAACTCCTGACCCCACAAAAAATTTCTGAACTTATTTAAAGCCCAGAATATGGCCAAAGCTTCTTTCTCAATGACTGAATAGTTCAGTTCTGCTCCCCTCAAACTTATTGAGGCACAGGCAATAAGCTTCTCCTGACCATTTCTTCTTTGTTTTAGAATTGCTCCCAAACCCTTTGAACTTGCATCAGTTATCACATAAGTCTCTTCAAAAGGAACAAAAGCTTTTAAATCAGGAGCTGCAACTAAATCACTCTTGATGTCCTCAAACTCACGTTGACAAACATCCGACCACTTAAATTCCTTATTCTTTCCCAAAAGATCTCTCAAGCCCCCTGATTTACTAGCTAAATTTCTGATGAACTTTCCATAATATTCCACCATTCCAAGAAAAGAAACAACCTCCTCCTTATTCCTTGGTGATGCAAGGTTACTTATTGTATCTACCAGCTCCTTCTTTGGTGAAATACCAACTGCAGATATGGTATGACCTAAGTAATTCACTTCAGGAACTGAAAACTTCCATTTTTCAAATTTTAAAGTCAAACCTGCATTTTCTAACCTTTTTAGAACTGTTCTTAAAATCCTATCATGCTCCTTTTGATTCACACCATAAATCAACAAATCATCCTGATAGCATTTCACCTTTCTTACACCCTTCAATATGGATGCCATCACCCGTTGAAAAACCGACGCAGCAGACACAAGACCAAACGGCATTCTCTTATACTTGGAAAGCACCCATCGGAGTGATAAATGCCGTAAGATCCTGTGAATCCTGCGTCAATTCTATCTGATGATAAGCCTGTGTTAAATCAAGCGTCGTAAAAATCTTGGCATCACCTAAAGATGAAAGTAACTCGTCAATATTGGGCAATGGAAATTTATCCACCACGACCTCCTTATTGAGAAATCTCAAATCACAACAAAGTCTTATTTCGCCATTGGGCTTGTTTGCGACTACAATAGGAGCCAACCATTCAGTTGCCTCCACAGAAGTAATTATATCTTGTTCCTGCAATTTTCTCAATTCCTGTTCAACTTTTTCCTGAATTGCTATTGGAATCCTTCTGACCTTAGCAACCACAGGAACAGCATTCTTCTTTAACTTTATACAATGTTTATAGCCTTTAAGGCAACCCAAAACAGATTGAAAGAGTTTGGGAAACTCCTCCATAAAAGAGTTATCGCTTGACACAACTTCCTGAATTTGTATCTAAGGATTTGCATTTGGATTGAGAATGACTCCCAACAAACGTTGATGTGGCCACCCAATTAAACAATCCCCCACTTTTGAAACATAAACCTTCCCAACTATAATTCTTTCCCTGAACTCAATAGAAGCATTAAAATATCCCATCATGCTTATAGGTGCACCACCATATCCTCCTGCACATACATCCATTTTGGTTAATTTGTTTCTATCCTTTAAACATCTCTCATAAAACTCTTTAGAAACAATTGTTATTCGTGCACAGGAATCAAATTTCATTTCAAGATCAATTCCTTCAATCTTAACCACATCAGTTGGATAATCCTTTTCTTCTTTATCCTTCACTTGACATATAATTTCCTTTATATCTTTGGTTACAATTTTCTTTTCCTTAGATTTACAAAACTTTACAAAATGCCCTTTTTTCCCACACCCATGACAGAGAAAACTCATGGCAGGACAGAACTTCGAATTCGCCTTATGGCCAGCTTTCCCACATCTATAACAAGTTACAGCTGACGATGAAACTTCCTCTTTGCCCTTCTCATATACGGAGGTCTTACTATCTTTCACCTCCTTGACCTGTGTTACATCCTCCTTCACTTCCAACTTTTCCACCTTTTCCTCAGACTTCCCTTTGTCATTTTTTAATTCATCGACACATTTGATCATGTGTTCAACCCTCTTGGCTATGCTTACCACCTCGTCAAGAGGTGGTTCATCTTTGAGCCATAATTCCTCTCTAATTTTATCTTCTCTGCATTTCAAAACTAGCTGATCTCTCAAACGTTCCTCGTTGGCAGGACCAAACTTACAAGTAGAAGATAATTTTCTCAAAGCAGTCAGATATTCCTCTACTGACTCCTCTTTACCTTGCTCCCTTCTTCCAAAATGATATCTTTCCATTATGGTACTAACACAAGGTAAGTAATGTTTGTCTAGTTGCAGCAAACAGACCTCATACTCATCCAAATCTCTCTGTTCTTGATGTGACAAAGCGGGCAAATTTTCTAGAACCTCCTGCCCTTCCCCACCAAGGCAATGCATTAATAAAGAGTATTTCCTCTCCGCACTTAAGTTTGCGCCGCAAACTCTCGCATAGTGCGCAAAAATCTTTTTCCATTTGCTCCATTTCACCCTTGGCTCACCTGGATCACTCAAAAAGAACGGAGGTGTTGTTACATTCTGCATTCTTGTAATTTGTACCACTTAAATTACAGTGTACCACGTTTTATTTTTAATTTTTTCCTTCCAATTGCTATTAAGCCAATTTTATATTACTTATTTTCCTCTCACAGCTATTTATTATGGCCCCAAACTGCACCACCTTTGCTTACTTCCTCAGATCTATACAAAACTTGTTTTATAAAAAAAAAAAAAAACAACAACTTTGTTTTTCCCTTAGCAAGCCTTGTATATCTTACACACTAAGACTCTTGACATGACTTTACTTCCCCCATCAAAATGAACATGAATTTAAAACCAACAATTGCAGAGTAGAAAGAAAATAAAATACATATATATATATATAGCAGTTTTTTATTTTTTTTGAATTACAACAACACTTTTCTCACTTGTTCTTATAAATCCATTAGTCTGCGTTGCATCGCGTAGTAAAACTGCCAAGCATTTGAAAATGAACACTTTTAATTTCACGAAGAAATGAGACCGTTCTAAATTGAGGTTTCCTTTTTCAGCGCGAAGATAAACTGCTGCCTCTGCTCTCCAAAGACTGACGCATGCCCTTTGAACTCGCGTCTAAAGTCTCACGATGAGTCATGTATTTCCTCACCGACTCCCTTTCCACATTCCATCACGTCATCAAAACAGAGAAAACTCTGAGGAAGAAGGAGCTCACACCGCTGATTAACTGCTCAATGAGGAAGAAAAAACGGTAACAGATTTCACCGTTTGTCACGCTTTGAAACCAACAGCAATTTCTTTTTCAGGGTTACGCTGCTTTTCACTGTCTGATTACTATTCCTTTCCAACCCATATTTTAAACACAGCCGCAGGAGAGGTCACAATTCATTATTTCATAAACTGTCAAAAATAAAGAACCTCTCTTTATTACTTGCAGCCGCAGGGGATGGAATTTCACTTTTCCTCACAACAGAATTAATTTTTAAACTTTTCATAAATCCTTCTGCACACTTCCTCTTGCTAATTAACTGCTGCTGGGGAAATCATTTAATCTCCCATTTAAATTTACTGCCGCTGGGGAAGCTCAAATTCAGTATATGAAACAAAATTATAAGTCGTAATATTCCTGTTTCATTAGTTATTTAAATAATGTCAATCTTCATTCGAATTCCTACCAAAGTCAGAAAATAGCTTAAAAAAAAACATGACAAATCACTTAGCTTGATGTTAGGGTGTTCTTTCTTTATTCTTCCAGTCTATCCCGTCCTCGTCGCCAGTGAAAAATGGTAAATAAATATAGATATAAGTTGTAGGTTGAAGTCAGGTTTATTTTTAACACCCTCACCATCAGCTGTCAAGCAGTAACTGAATACATGAGAATGCTTTTCATCTAAGCATTCTAAGTTCCATGAAACCAACCTAAGATAGACATAAAGAGCATACTACAGCAGGGGATTTGAATTGTACATTCAAACCCCTAATTCTCGAGGGGGAAGACATTCCAGCAGATGAAGATGCACAATGGTATATCCCCCACCTTGACTTAAATCCAATAAAAAAGTGGACAGAGGCTGCCCTACAGTGGTTGGGTCTGTGCCTTGAGTGGGGCTTGAGAGCTGTTAATGGTCTTTCTAGCACTGACAAAACTGGATGGGTAACTTTTGATAATGGGATCCACTCTAGTCGAATTGACTATATTCTAATAAAAGTTGAGTATTGGTCCCTTCTTGAGGACATGATAATATCTGCTTGTCCCGAGAGTGACCACAACCCGCTCCTACTTAGCCTAAAAATTGAGGGCAGTTTGGAGAGTGTTAGAGCTATCAAGATTGTCACAGCAGAGGCCCTCCTTACCAATGATAGGCAAAGAGTTCGGTGGAATAGGGTAGTTGATGATCCCCAAATTCTAGTTAGGATCTCTCATTAGGTTTCTACTACTCTGAGTGCCTTACAGGCACTGGGTGAACATGAAGAACAGGTTGTGACCACTAGTGTACTTCATGAGCAGCTCTTTGGGGTTTTGAAATCTCTTTTCTCCAAAAGTGGCAATTCCAGTAAACTCCCATCTAAAAAACCAGGGAATTCATGGTATAACAAATCGTGCCGTATGGCATATGGCTCCCTGGTTAAAGATATAAAATCAAGAATTACCGAGAACATCAGGTTAGCAAGGTTGGTGTATAGAAAAACCCAAGGGCAGGCCAAGAAGGATTGGGACGATCAACACTGGCAGGATTTACTTGAGGCCAGTAGGTCGAGAAACCAGACTAAGTTCTGGCAGGTAGTCAAATGGGGTAACTCAGTGGACTTGCAAGTTCCGGCAAACCACGTGTCTGCCGCAGATTGGGTTGAACACTTTGGGTCCCAGTTTCGGGGCTTGGAAACAGAAATAGCTCTTGCTCCGGCAGATTCTTTCCCAAAGTCACCGACCGTGTGCCATCCGTTAGTGTTCGACAGTAAAGATGCTGAGAATGCTCTTAGGTTGGTTCAAGGCGGAAAAGCACCAGGTAGGGATTGTATCCCGGCAGACCTATATAAACATGACTCTCATAATAGGGTACCTTATATCACCTTCCTAGCTAATGCTATAGTGAAGGGTGCACCAATCCCGGATTCGTGGTGGGGTGCTGAGATATTGCCTATATTTAAAAAGGGGGATTGTTTTGCCCCGGGGAACTATCGTCCCATCAGTTTAATAGATGCCATCCAGAAAATAATAGCCAGGATGGGGCTAGCCAAGATTCAGGTCTGGATGGATCAAGAGAATGTTCTGTCCCCGCTACAAGCAGGCTTTAGATCCTGTGTCAGTACGATCGATCAGGTGTTTAGATTTACATTAATATATTGGAAGGTTGTCATCTTGGGTGGTGGATCTATTTGTGCAGCGTTTGTAGATCTAAAGTCTGCCTTTGATTTAGTTCCTAGAGCCAAGTTATGGGATGTATTAGGAACTATGGTGATGCCACATGAACTTCTTGAAATACTAATTAGACTACATGAGTCAAACTTTGCACAGGTTAGATGGGGTAAACAGGGGCAGGTTACAGAGAGATTTCCCGTCTCCGGTGGTGTACGTCAAGGTTGTGTACTTGCACCGACCCTGTTTTTGTTGTTCATCAATAGGGTCGTGCAGTACTTCGCAGCATTCCCAACAGATGCCCCAGTCTTAGGAGGTACCAAGTTCCCGCTTCTTATTTTCGCGGACGACACCCTAATCTTATCCAAAACCCAGAAGGGCCTTCAGTCCGCTTTAAACAAGTTTGAGGAATTCTGTCAACAAAATGATTTACAGGTCAATGTGACAAAGACAAAATTTATGGTGCTAACCAAAAATAGGCCACTGCAGAGTCACGTTAGTATGAATGGTTGTGAGTTAGAGCAGGTAAAAGTTATGACTTACCTTGGGGTTGGGTTGGAAAATAGGCTTAGTTGGAAACCCCAGCTCGATATACTCTCACTGAAGTTTGCACAGCTGACAGGGTGTTTAATCAAGGAACCGAGAACTGCACTGACAAAAAGGATAGGTCCTGCTTTAAAAATATATAATGCTAAAATAAGTTCAACAATTTTGTACGGCGCGGACTTATGGGCTTTTTCGGACCTATCATCGCTAGTTAGAGTCCAAAATAAATTTCTCCGAAACCTTGTAGGCCTTCCCCAGCCCCATGAAGCCCCTGTTACTTGACCTGGGATGTCATTCTATTGACGATGTTGCACGTTTTAGAACAGTTGCCCTATGGAGGAGAATATGGACAACCCCTGAACTGGCACTTTTTGCCAATGAAATTTTGGATCTAAGATCTGTTGTGGGTGTGGGTAATATTCACTGGTTTAGAAAATTAAGATCACTATTGGAAAATATGGGACTAAGTCACCTGTGGTCAGCACCAAATATTAATGCTTTTCCTTCAAAAAAGTTATTTAAAGCACCCTATTGGGCTACAGTAAGACAACAACTCATTGTCCAGACAGATACCACCTCTCTGTCTGGTAGGTTTTTGGAACATAAACTTGACCCTTTTTTAGAGGATTACAGGGATATCATCACTAAGAGCGGTGATAGGAAGCTATATCACCAGCTTAGGGTCGGGTCGCTTCCGCTGAGGTCATTTACCATCAAATGGAGAGGTCAGACAAACGAGTTCTGCCCTTGGTGTAGGGACCAAAAAGAGTCACTAGGCCATGTCTTTTTTGCCTGCCCCGCATATTCAGCCCCCGGAGTAAATGGTTAAAACCTATCTGTAATAATATGAGAACACGGGTGGGGTTGGAGGCATTACGGATTATGAGGGTTGACACAACAGAACTGGTGGTCATAGCTGTAGCAAAGTTCCTGGGTTGGGCGTGGATAATTAGAGCTAAGCACCCAACAGATAGCTGATTAATTGTTTTAAATCTGCTTTTATATATATACCATAGTACGTCTTTAATATTATTCATGTCTTTTATGATGAAATATTTCGAAATAAAGACGTATGAACTGAACTGAACATACAAAACCATATAATGTTGTGCCCGCATCCTGCCGGAGATCAATACTTCATTCGCCAAAGTGATAGAGGAGTGGGGATCAATTGTCCCTGAATTGAGATTAGTTCTCCATTTATCTTGACATTGGCCTAAGTCTTCTGGCAATATCTGTATTAAATGTACATAAAAAAAGCCAATGGACATTCCTTTTCCCATCCCTTCTATCAAAGGAATTTTCATAAACCGAGAGTTATATTGCCCGAGTAACCATAGTAGCTACGAATTTGTAAAAAAAAATTTAAATCCTTCTTTTGCACCCCATATTTACATTGTATCTCAATTAAAGACAGAGGCTGGAGATCTTGAAACATATCCCCTAAACTCCTAATACCTAGCTGATGCTAGTTCCTGGTTGTTACATCTCGAAAAAAAATGGGGAGAAGGCCAGCTGAATCAAAAGGGGTATAACGATTTATTTGAGGAAGCCCTAGATGACGCTTAATTTGTCTCCAAATCGAAAAAGCTGAGATCAGCACTTTAAACTTAGTTTTTTATAATATCTAGGTTCCAGAATTTTCAAGAAACAACTGTTGACTCCTTCACCAATTTGCAAATCTATATATTGAAGGGTTATGACATGGCGATAGTTTTTTTTTTTCTCCTACAACTAGAGGAGAGATAAATTGCAAAACCGATGCCCAATAATAAAATAAAAAATAGGGATTACCCCCCCCGCCTCTAGCTCTTGGGAGTGCCATTTTTTTGAGAGCCCTTCTATTGCGTTTATACCCCCACAGAAATCTAGAGGAAATATTTTCGAGTTTTGTGTAAATTTGGGGAGAACCATCATTTTTAACATATTTGCTCTGCCGTGTAATGATAAATGAAGGTGATTAAATCGCTCTAAGGTGGAAATGACTTTATCTAAGACCGGGTTGATGTTGATCCTCGGAATCTCATTAATGGGTGAAGTAATTTTGATCCCTAAATATGTTGCCTCTGTTACAACTGATATATCTCTCGGGGGCTGACCCCCCACATAGAAGATCTGAGTCTTACTTATATTAAGCCTGTACCCTGAGAATTGACCAACCTGCCCAGTTAGATCTATAGTTACTAAGGCCAGCGGTAGATCAGTGGTTAAGACAAAAATATCGTCTGCATAGGCGAGGGCTCTATAATTCACATCTCCTATATTTACTGGTTTAATATGTCTACATGTAGTTAATTTTGCCCAAAAAAAGTCAATATATAACGCAAATAATAACGGTGATGAGGGGCAACCTTGCCTTGTACCGCGAAAGATAGGGAAAAAATCGGAGTTTCTTCCAGCTAGACGAATTGATGCCTTAGGAGCCAGGTACAAAGTTCTAATTGCCTGGAGGATTCCTGGCCCAAACCCCTTCAAACGGAGCACCTCCCATAAATAGGGCCAGACAACCCTGTTGAATGCCTTTTCGGCATCCATAAGGGTAACGCCTATAGGGGTTTTTGTGGCCTCAGCCCAGTCCATCAAAGCAATAACGCGCCGCACATGACCTGTCGTATCGCGACCTGGAATAAAACCATGTTGTAAATGTGATACCAGAGAGGAGATAATTAAGGAGAGGCGTGTGGCTAAAATTTTTGAGTAAAGCTGACTATCGGCATTGGTGAGTGAGATTGGCCTGTACGAGGAAGGAGATAGAGGGGGTTTATCCTTTTTTAGAAACATGGTTATTATAGATTTCTGCCAAGACGCCGGGGGAGAGCCCTTTGCGGTTACACAGACTTTCAGCAGATGTTCCTTCAGGATTGAAAATAAAGTACTGAAAAACTCCAAAGGGATCCCATCAGGACCAACCGCTTTCCCTGACGCAAAAGATAAGATCGCAGACTCAAGTTCTTGTGCTGTAAAATCGTCCTCTAAAGCTTCGCTCTGGGTGGAGGAGAGTTTAGGGAACTCCTGATCAGCCAAAAACTCTGCGACCTGGTCTGTAGTATCCGGAGAATCTTCATTTAAATAAAGATTGCTATAAAACTCCTTAAACGTTCTCAAAATGTTTTCCGAATCAGTGTGTATCAGACCATTTGCATCTTGTATTGTATCTACATTCCTTGCCACTGCCCTCTGCCTCAACCTTTTGGCTAATAGAAGTCCCGCGTTTTCGCCCACCTCATACATGTCAGCATGATGAATAGCTATTTGGGCAGCTAATTTATCAGCGAATCATTCATATATTTTCATTTTTTGAATAGCAAGATCACGAACCATCTGTTCATGTGCTTGCTTAGTGCTATCTATTTGGATCAGTCCAATTTCTAAATCACGCAGTTTGGCCAACTCTAAATCTTGTTTAGCCCTCATCTTAGACTGCTTCTTGATAGAAAAACTGAGAGTTTCTCCACGGACTCCGGCTTTGAAAGCATCCCAAACTATGCCATCTGAGGCAGAACCAACATTAAACTTAAAAAACTTGGGTATCCAATTGGACACATGTTGTAAATAAGACTGATCCAATAATAGGTGACGCTCGAAAGTCCAAGAACTCCTGTTTGGACAAGGCGGGGTATCTACTACAAGTTCAAGGATAATAGGATTGTGGAAAAATGTCAATCTTGGCATTGGTCAATAGTTCTAAGGGGGCAAAAAAGTAGTCCGTACGAACGTGCTTTTGGTGTGGCGCAGAAAAAAATGTCTAACCGGGGACTCCAGATTTTTTAAGCCACCTCACATCCACTAACCCAAACTCCTTAATAATACCCCTAGTAGCTTTAAAGGTCTTATGCTTTCTGCCCACATAACAGCCATTGTTGCGAATATCAAAATCTGACGGTAAATGCAGATAGAAATCTCCACAAATCACAAGGGGTGAAGGCCAAGAAGCCAGTACGATACTGATATTGTTTAACATATCCGGATCATCCAAATTGGGACCATATATGGAACAAATAGTGCCTGGAGCACTATTAACCTTAAGTTCGACGATCACCCAGCGCCCATGCTGATCTGCTTTTGCACATTTGCACACCCCCAACCATATTTTTTTTAAATGGCTACCACTCTTGTTGTAGAACCCTGTCATGTACATGCCAAAACTTCATAACCCGAGTCCTTCAAACAAGCCCTATTGTTCCAGACAATATGTGTGTCTTGAATACATAAGAGCTGAACCCCCATAGTTTTAAGGATTTGTGCCATTACCCCCCTTTTCTTCCTGTTGTTCATCCCACAGACATTCCAAGAACAAATAGAAAATGTGTCCATTGTCATGGAAAAAAAGCAAACGATTGACACTAAAGATTTATTGTTACACCACTGCGGTTGCACGATTAAATAACTGATTTTCACACCTCTGCTCCTTCTGCTCCTTGCCCCCCAGCCCCAATCCACCCCCCCACCCACAACACCCCTCCACCCCCCAACCTCTCACCCCCCCCCCCACAACCCACCAAACCCACCCCTGTGAGGCAAAGAGGCTGGATGGTCCCTATATTCCAAGAGAACATCATTCCCCAACCAGTAGTTTGTCAGGAAATGCGTTTTTAGAGTGGTGCAGAAAGTGGGCATGGCCTACGAAGACCTCTTAGCAAACTGACTGTGTGGGACTTGCTAGAGGTAACAGAAGTGGCAGTTTGCCTCCAACGACCCTCAATAGCCAAGGGGATTTCATCCCCAAAGCTAGTACTGTGCCAGGACGGAACTTTTGTAGAGTGGTGGAGAAATTACATCCTTGATGATCGCACAGGTAGTGCCTATATGGTTCTATGAGTGCCATTGCCAAGGACACACTGCGAATACCGGTTGTTTTTGAGAAAGTGTAAAACACATATATAGACATATCTTATATAAAGTTTCACTGTAGCTATTAAGTAGGATACTAATTTAACTTTCCCCCTTGTGTACATGTGTTTAAATTACTACATCAAAAATGCATTTTCCTTCTTCTCTACAACACCGAAGGTCACAATGACATCAGTAGTCACAATTACAAATGACAAAATATAAAACAGATATTTAAACATATTTTTTACAAAGTTTGAGTCTATCTATTTAGTAACATAATTATTTAAATTTATTTTAACAACACATTTAACAAAAACAACAATTTCAAACAATTACTTTCAACATTTGAACTCATAAATAGAACATAACTACAAAACACCCCAAAAACTACACCTTCTCACCCAAACTCGACAGGAACCAAAAACCACTCCAAAACTAGCACATTGCACACTCCACAAAGATCCACTCTAGAGAGATGAATACAAAATATTCATGTTGAATGACGTCCATGGTGTGTCAACTTAAAACCTAACACAGAAAACATCTTTAAATGGTAATCAAGTAGAGGGGAACTGGAGGACAATCTACATAAGTGGCAATTCCCATCAAGAAAGTCCCTTCAGAGGCGCAGACCAATGCAACAGATATGACTCCATAGTTTTCAAGAATGGCCACGTATTGCATGTTGTTTTCTTTAACCATATTTCATTGAGTACTCTAGCACCAACCCACCTTAAATATCAAGTCCAGCAGCGCGTCCCTACTCTGATTTCGGTTGTGTCTCCTGACGAGTCCCTCTGTATGCCCATCAATATTTTCACAGGCGTGAATGGGTACTGTGTTCTATCTGGGTTCCTCCCAACCGCCAGCCACTGGATCATCCAGCTAAGTAGAGCTACGATTTAGTATACTTCAAAGTCTGGGACTGCAAGTCCGCCCTCTGTCGTGGCACATTGCAGTGTGGCCAGTGCGACCCTCCTGTGCAATGGACCCCATTTAAAGAATAAAATCATTGAGCCTAAGTCCCTGTATGTCGCTCTTGGGAGGATTCTGAAAAAGTACAACAGTTGTGGGAGTACCACCATCTTTAGAACAACTATTCTTCCGGCTACCGAGAGCAGCAAGGACTTCCAAAACTCCATTAAGGATCGGATTGAGCATACAGCTGTACCCACATTGCCCTCCAAAAGCTTGGTGGGGCCATGGTACACTTTTACTCCTAAGTATGTCAAACAGTTAGGTTCCCACTAGAGACCCTCCAGGTCGGGCAGCAGATGTCTGTTGGGCATCATGAAAAACAGTTTCAATTTCTGCCAGTTAACCTTCAGGCTGGATAGTCTGCTGAACTGTGCCAACATATTTGGGCCCCTGCCAGATCCGTGGATGCATCCTGGAGGAACAGTACGAGATCTTCCGCATACAGGGCTATGGGATGACTCACCTCTCTGAGCTCCAGATCTCTGTAATCCTGCCCATTTCTTGCCCTGCAAGGCAGTTGCTTCATAGCAAGGGCAAATAGTAGCGGGCACAAAGGGCACCCCTGCCTCGTACCCCTCTCCACTATCTGCCTAAGAGAAATAGTCTTCCCCATGCTCACCCTGCTGTTGGGTCCCTGTAGAGCAGTTTTACCCATACCAGATAGCCTCCTCCCAGCCTCATATAGAAAGGGCCACTCCAAGCTATCAATAGCCTTCTCGATATCTACGGTGAACACCACTGCCGCTGGCCTATCCTGAACCATTGAATCCATGATAGTTAGGTAGTTAGGAGTCGCCGTATGTTAATGGCAGTATTCTGCCCCGGAATAAACCCGGCCTGGTCCAAGTGGACCAATGTCGGCATGTGTGGCAAAAGTCGGGTTGCTAGTATCTTGCTTAATATTTTATAATTCATATTCAGCATGGATAATGGTCTGTAAGCCATATAGTTATGCGCCGGCTTCCCTGGTGTCAGCACCGGGACAATGAGGGCCTCTCTGATGCTCTCTGGCAGTGTACTGGTGTCTGAAGTGCCTGATCTGAGGGCCAGGTCTTCTACGTATGCGGCGTAAACTACCTGTGGGTGCCTGAGGTCTTCTTATGAGCCATGTGTTTGATGGCTACCAGCACCTCCTGAAACTCAATATCAGCCCCCAGGTCCTCTGTCTCTGTTGGATCCAGGCATCTCATCTGTAGTCCCTCCAGATATTCCCAGGTCACCGTCCTGTTGCAGTGTATTGAGCCCTTATACAACCCAGCATAGTAATTAGCAAAGATATTGTTGATCTTCTCCTGTGTATATTGAACGGTACCCTCTTCATCCTCTGGTTAAACCATTGGGGAGCCCCTGCCTATGGGATTCACCAACCACACCAACAGGGACCCTGACTTGCCCCTTTCTGCATGAGTTTGCTCAAGTAGTGTTTGTAATCAAAGCACCTGAGCCTCTCAGTCTGCTTTGCAACCCCCTTTTTGGCCTCTTGTACTGACTGCTGGAGTACTGGGTGTTTCGGTCACCTGCGTTATAACCCCATGAGAGTCTCATCTGCCAATTCGACCTCCCTTAGGAGTGTGTGCCTGACCCCTGTGGTTTGTGCTATGCACTGGCCACGCTGTACCAACCTGAAAGCATCCCACTCCACCTGTAGCAAAGATGCTGTCCCTGCATTGTCAGTAAAGTATTGCGTAATTTACCTCTAATCTCTTCTCAAAACTCCTGATCTTCCAGAACATCTGGGCGAAGCCTCCAAGTGGAAATCGCCAGTCTATGGCTCGCCCACCCCAAAGTCAGCACCACTGGGTTATGGTCTGATGTTGTGCATGATTGTTATTCTATAGTATGAACCAGGCTTTGTATATCTACCGTCCATAGGAAGGCATCTAGTCGTACGTGTACCTCATGGACTACCGAAAAGTAGGAGTAATCTATGTCCCAGGGGTGAAGGATACTCCAAGAATCCAGCAATCCCTAGCAGCATAAACAAGTACTAAATGCTTGTGAAGCACATGCCACTTGATAGCCTTGCAGTTGGAGGTGAGATCTGTCCAGGTGTATATCATCCACGCTATTAAAATCCAACCCCCAGTATCATTGCACCAGCCGGTTGTTCAGTGTTAGGGGTGTAGACGTTCACTATGCTCAGTTCTCGGCCTTCCAACCGTCCCTGAATTGCCACATAGCGGCCGTCTGGGTCTGGGTCTGTTAGAGATTCTATGAGTTTGAATGGGACCCCTGCCTGGATCCATATAAATAAACCCTTCACTTAGGCCGAATAGTTAGTGTAGTAAACTTAGTCTCTCCAGCCCCTCAGCAACGCTGTTCCCTCTTTCTGCGTGAGGTGCGTCTCATGCGGCAGGGCTATCTGTACCCCTCTCTGGCAAAGGTAGGATAGTACTTTGTAACTCTTTGCCATGGTGTGCATACCCCTAATGTTCCAGGTCATGTATTTATACTTCTGTGTGTCAGCCATTTGTTATTGCCACTGAAAATGTGCAATCTTGTCTCCACCCCTTGGTGGCATGTGTTCCCAACAATCAGTGACTCGTTCCGCGAATAATGCAACTCAAGGCCCTCCCCCTTTGATAACAATAACCAAATCCCCCAACTCTCGCTCCCCGGGACAAGTAGGTAAATGCCTCCCATCCAAACTATAAAGTTAATTCCACAAGTGACTGCTTGCTGTTCATTTGGTCAAAGGGGTGGTTTATTGTTCCTTCAGCCTCCACAGTCCCCCCTTGCTCAGGAACCTCAGAAAACCCCTGAGGCTCCACCCTTGTGGACCCCAGACCCCCATGTACCCCTCTGACTCCCCACCTGGCTACCACAGCCATATGTCTCTTAAATGATGCCATCAGCCATTTGTGGCTTCACTTCAGCATACTCTGTGCTCAGAGCCACAGACTAAATTGACCCTCGTTCTGAGCCTAACTCTATTGTTGCATTGCTGTCTTCTGGGGATGCATACTCCTTCTCCTTTCTGCTCCTCAGCACCACCACCTTAATCGCATTTCACAGTTTCAGTTGTGCTTCCTCTTGTGGGGGGGCCATCATGTCCCTTTTGGTCATCTGGTTGCAGGACCTTCCCACTCGCTGTCTTCTTTGTCCAGGCTCCAAGTTGGCCGTATTCCATCATATCTCTCCAGCTATTCTCAGGTCTCTTGCAGGGTTCAGAAGAACTCCGTCCTGTCCCGCGTGGTCACTCGTAGCCAGGCTGGTTAGAGCATTATGTATTTGTAGTCCAGGAAAATTGGCACTGCTGCATTGTTCACTTTGATGTATCCCTTTTGACGCACTTGAGCTAAAATATGGTCTCTGTCTTTATAGTGGAGCACAGTGAAGCAGTCTCACTGTTACCACCCGTGGGAGGCTCTTGGTACAGGTAGTCTTGTCAGCACTCAGTTTGCTCTCTCCAAAGCATAAAACTCTGATAGTCCTTCTGGTGCTACTTCGGTGCGAGACATTTTTGGAGATAGTCCACCATATTGAAGCCCTTTGTTTTTTAGGCAGGCCCACTATACAGAGATTGTTCCTGCGTGATCTGTTTTCAGCTTCTCCTGCTCGGAATTCAAGTGTGCAGTCTCAAGGACTGCCAGTTGCTTTTTCATGCCGTGATATCCGGGGAGGTTTTCGATACTTGGGGTTTGTTCACCGCTACTCTCTCTGTTAGTCGCCTGTGGACCTCTCTAAGGATGCCCCGGTCTGTGCCTATAGAGTCTATCTTGGTCTCCAGCCGCTCACTTGAAGTGGGTATGACCTGTAGAATGTCTTGGAGTGTCGGGTCTGGCTGGTAATCTTTTTGGGATTGATGGTTGTCACTCCCCTCTGTCACTCTCTTTGCCAGGGCTACCTTCTTGTCTCTTTTCTTTATATTTTTCCCATCTTTCCCTCCAGGTCTGTGACACTCCCTGTACACCTTGCACTAATGTATCTCCTTTCCAGGATGTTTAGTTCCCGGGGATATTGGCGTGACTCCCTGTTGCGACCTGTCAGGCCCACACTCGTAGGGGATGTTTTCAATAGGTAATTTGAGTTTGTGTGCTCTGTAGACGGTTCACGCATTTAGGGCTGGACTGCTCTTCTGTGGTACACTTTTGGGGTCAGGATCTACTGCTACGGCCTCACGGCAGCCAACAGGAAGCCTTTGGTCCACCTGGAGCTTGCCCCGTTATCTTCTTTAGGCCTTCGTGCACTTCCCAGCCCTCCTACTACCGAGTAGCTTTGTGGTAGGACTTACCGTTGGGGGCTGAGTGTTCCACTCCTACTCTTGTGGGTTCTATTACTTATCACTGCGTAGATAAGTTGTGCGCTTCATCTCTTTGTTTTCTCCCCTCTGCAGTCCTTGGAGGGAGGGACATTCTCAGCCCACTTTTATACCTCCTCCAGGATATTAGTGTATTGGGTGCAGTTCCTGCCCTTGCTGTCCGTTTTCTTTTGGGCTCTTTGCTCCGATGGGATCTCAGTCACCTCCGCCATCCCTTCCACACCATGGAGGGCCGGGCCACCTTGTCCTGTCTCTGGGGCCTAGTTGTTGCAGTCTCTGCACTTGTTCCTTGCTCACCTCCCTTTTATGCCCTACCTCTGGATGGCCCCGGTCTGTCCTTCCGTCCTTCTCCGGGCCTTGTTGTTACTGCCGAGGAGGGCTTCTCCTCATTATTCCCTCTGTACCGGCCTCAGGATCGCCTCTCATATACTGTTTCCCCCTCAGCACCTCCTCTAGCTGCAGTGCTTCAGGCCCTCTACTATCAAGGGTTACTCCTCTCAGACCCTTGTGTGGTCAGCCTCACCTCTTGGGGCAGCATAGCCCAGGGGCCTTCCACCTCTGAATCTCATTGCGCTTCTGCGTGGGGTACCCACAGCCACAATACGTCTCTTCCCTGCCTCGATTTTTCATCTTACTGTGGGGAAGGTTTCTGGAGCACTCAGCACTCCTACCGGCTGCTCTGATTGGATCCTTGCTTGGGTCCTCATCAAAGGCCCTTTCTGCCCAAAAGGAAGGTCTTCTCTGCAGATTGTGTCAGTGGGTACACCTCTTTCCTCACCAAGAACCCCACCGTCCCGTTTACTTGTCCTTGCAATGTCTTGGCGCTGCCCTGAATTCCTGCAGACAGATGACGCCATTTTGGAAGCCTTACGAGTGCAGCCGCCGCTCCTCCGATCAGCTGTCCGCTCTTGTTAGTATGGGCATTTTCATCCCCAGCAGCGTTCTTCTCATCTGCCTGATTTGGGGGTTCCCAGCAGGGACGTACTTCCTCCCTGGATGCCTCAGGATTGAGCTGGATGGCAGTGTCACAATTCGCTCCCGCTGCTCTCGTGCCCACCACCAGCGGGGAAAATAGTGGGGCTTTTCAGTGGCCTAATAAGCTCCCAGACCCACCCCTTCATGTAGATACTAACTTCCAGCCATTTAGATTCTACTTGGAAATTGCGATCCATTCCCAATCCATGCCGGGTTTTGTGAAAGCCAGCCTGCTCATTCTGGAAACTCCATTACCTAGAATTCCCTGCTCACCTCTCCGTCTCCACCCCTGCAGGCCAAGAATGGGTAGAGGAATCCAGTTCACCTGTGGCTGGCTGCTGCTAGCCTACTCACACCTGATGCATATGATTACTGTGAGCTCTTTTAAGCCACAGCTCCCTTTAGTCCAGTGTTAGTCATTGTAGCTGTATACCGGTGAGACCGATCCTTGTTTCAGTGTTTCCTGAGCCTTTGATATCCTTGTTTTCCAGTGTTTCCTGAGATTTAGGTATTCCTTGTTCCTGAGCTCCTGCTGTTTTCCTTATTCCTGAATTAGCACTGCCTGCAGTGCTACCTTGACGTCTGATCCTTTGCTTTCCTTGTTCCTGAACTGCAGCAGTTTCCCTCCTCCTGAACTACCACTGCCTGCAGTGCTACCTTGAATCCTGAGCCTTAGTATTCCTTGTTCCTGAACTGCAGCAGTTTACCTGTTCCTCAACTAGTACTGCCTGCAGTGCTACCTTGACTTCTGAAGCTTTAGTAATTCACTGTTCCTGAACCAGCACTGCCTGCACTGCTACCTTGATTCCTGAGCCTTAGCTCAATTCTTGATTCTGCCCCAGCACTTCCTTCAATGCTACTTTGTTTTCTTGATTCCTGAACCTGCACTATTCTAGTGTTGCTTTGTAGCCTCCCCTTCTGTACCTTTTCCAGTCCCTGCCTTTCTTCCCATTTCCTTGATTCCAGTTCCCAATTTGCTGTCTTTCTATTCTGCTGTCTTGCTTCTGTTGCCTTGTATGTTTGTTACCTGCTTTCTGGCAGGTGTGAACTGTGATTTCCTTCCTTCCTGTTAAGCACTCCTCCTTGCTAGATCATTGTCTATTGTGCTTGTGTTTAGTTCTACACCCTTGTTGTTACTGCCTTATGTGTTCCTATTTGATCACCAGGATCCGTGGGCACAGCTGACTACCTAGGTGTTGTTTCTTGTTAACTGTGAGTATTGTCTTTGAGTTGCATTTATAACATCATCATAGGTATAAGCTCCACAGACCCTGCCTTTGCATGCTTATCCTATATGTATGAAGTCAGTATCTGTAATAGCAATTGTGGGTGAGAAAATTACTGAGCTTCTGTCTTACCGTGTGGAGCCCCTGTGTGCTTTACCCCACACTCCCCTTTATTGTTAATTTTGTTTCATATAAATGTCTTTCACATTCGCCTGGGTGTAGTTTATTCTGAATGCTAAATTGCTTCATAGGGGCCTGTCCTTTCCGGGTCTTAGCCATCTTGTTCACTTGCACAGGCTTTCCGTTTGGATCAGTTTTCATTCTCTGACTTCCTGTGTGATCCTGCGCAGCGCTGTACTCCTCTCTGGGTACGTTTTCTACCCCGTTCCAAGTCCTTTACCAAGTCCCTGACTGTGTTCCTGACATAGTCCTGGACAGTCCCTGACAGGCGGCAGGCCGATCGGAGCTCACAAGCTGTGTTGCTCACTCCATCGGCATCAGGCCATGCCAGACTGTACTGTTGTTATAACTGCTGGTGAACAGTATGATACAGCTATTCACAATGCTGCAAAATATCCTATATGCTAATTTTTTCCCCTTTTATATTTTTGGCACATTTCTCAGTGCACATTTTTTGAGTTCTCCCTGTCCCAATTGCCATTTTTGTTACCATAAAAAAGAAGAAAAAGATTTTACAACTTTACACAGCCACTAATCATGTAGTTGAGAAATAAAGGAATGACATTGAATTAAGACACTGTTCAACTAAAACAATAAGAAGAACATGGCCATTTATCTATCTCGAACATTCTTTAAGAGGAGTTCATAGTGAGCAGATTTGAGCAATATGTCATGAGGCATTGTCAAAGGTTACAAATAAAAAATATTCTTGCCGGACTATGTCCATGCTTGACCATCTAAAAACATACCAAAGCAAGAGTGTAAAAGCAGCACGAAAGCAACACAAGGCTGAAGGACCTTTTACTTTCATAGCAGCCACAACAACACCGGGCAGAGAGTCAATTCAGAGGTTCAATCTCAAAGTCAAGATTTGGCTCCACAGTTTTCCTGGATGGAATCATACTGCATGGAGTGTGGGGTTGTAGTGAGTGCTGGATAGCAGTCCATAATGGCCCTTTGCAATGCTGCAAAGAACCATAAACCTTGAGTTTTTAATTTTTATTTTTGTCCCTTCGTAGTTTTTCTACATTCGCAGGCATTTTATCATCTTACATAATGGTTATCTAATATCTATGTATTGCTCATTATATTTTCTTCTAAATTATTGTAACACTACTTACATATAACTTGCCGGATAGACAAGTCAAAGTGTTCATCTACAAATAAATACATAGCTAACTTTTGCCACTTACCATTATTTACTTTTTCACTTTTAAAATATAGGGCAATTGTCTGTGTTTAAATTTTCTAGTAAGTGCATCAACGTCATATATGTACATACTCTGTTTTTTAGATCACACTGTGATACATTTTGTAATCTCCTCTTTAAAACTATCAACTGTAATATATGTGTACTGTTCTACAACTCCTCCTCTCAATAACTCTTTATTTTTCCTTGAGTGATGCTCAGGAACAAAATTGCACATCACCACAAACCTTTTCAACATCTGCACAGTACCATGCAAAAGTGTTCTACTCATTTCTCCTAAACATAAAGCAGGAGTTTTCACATATTACAGAATCCTAACTAAAGTTCGTATTGTTGAGTGGTGTAACGCAGACATCTTGAAATTATGAAAAAACTTTGGCACACTTTGTTTGATAAACAAGCTAGTGAGTGTCCCAGCAGATTTTTATGCTTTCTAATCTTGCAAGGATCCAATCCTTGTAAAGTACTTATTTTCTGTGTTAAACTTCACCTTGTAAAGCTATGTAGAAATGTCCTTCATATATCAATAGATTGCTATCCAATACTACAAAAACTACTACAATTCCATTACTATACAGGCGACTGACTCTGCCTTCCTTGGACCTGTTCTCCAATAACGTGTTCTACATTTTTAGGTACTATCACCTCTTTCGCTATTTGAGTGTCATTCTTAATTTCCTAACATCGTCTTCCGTAATCAATAGCATTAACGGATCTATTATCCTGGACATAGCTTTCTTCATTAAAGAAAGACTCTGTACTAGATGTATGTATGCACTACCCACTAACTGTACAAAGTTACTTCTATTCACTAATCTGTTTTTCTGGTTTTGTCTCCTCAAGCACAATGCCATTTTGTCAATAGTCTTCATTCCATTGATAATCAAAATAAAAAACGTCACCTTCAAAGCAAAGGCCTTATCAACTACTTACTCAATTTGTACTTTCTAGTTCAGTGCCTCTCTCCCTTTTCTATACTTTTTCATAGCTCTCACTAGTTATAACTACTCTACTACAAAACAACCTGGCTCTGATTTCCTTAAACTGCTTCTTTCCCCTGTTTAAGGTGTATCTTTTTAGGGAATGACTTTGTCCTCTTGCCAATAGCTCTTTTTTCGCTCACCACTTTTTCTTCTTCTTCTTCCATTTGTGTCTCAGTTTTGCATATATATTGTAGTTGCTTCTGTTCCTTTTTCACCCAAGCATTTGTAGGCATTCTGCCTGTAGTTATGCAGATATTGTTCTGTAAAAAAAAAAGTATTTTTGAATCTTTAATCTAGCCAATGTACCAACTACTTTAATACTGGCTTAAACATAATACAAAAAAGTTGTTCTGTTATGTTGCAGTTTAAAATCTATAGATGAAACTAGCTACATAACTACAAGCACTTACTTCCATCTACCAAACTTAAACCAAAACACAAAACTTAATTTATTAGTTACCTTTTAATATTATAGCAGCCTCTCCTACAACACAGCTACACCATATCTCAGTTCTCACTTATAGACAGTAAAATACCACTTTATGCCTTTTCTTGTAAATTTTAAAATAAACCTCAACCAAAGCATAAAAGAGAATATCGTGTCTTAATATTCTAAAACCGACAACACAACATAAGAGCTATTTTTGTGCCTCTCTACCACTGTGTCCCTGGTAGATGTAGTGTTTCAGTACTTTTCTACTTAGATGTATCAGATATATATTTTGAGAAACACTGCACATTAATCTGTATCACAGCATAGAGCTCTCTGATTCTTTTGAGTACATGCAAACAGTGTGTGACACGTTACATATATAATTCACCAGATGGTTCTAGATGCGTGCATATTCCTCACTAAAACTTGTAAATAAATGTGTTGTGGTTGAGTACAAATATACTCTCTTGATGATTGGATGAGTGCATAGATAGTGCCTACGTCTTCCCTCAGAATATATAAAATAGTGTTTGCATGATTGTATGTACAAACTACATCAGTGGTTCTATATCCGCATATTTATTGCCTATATATGTATAACTATCTTACTACTATCTGGATGTTTGGATGAACACATGGGTAATGCCTGCGTAGTTTAATGAGTACATAAACTGTGCCAGTGAGATCGGAAGAGCACATCAAAGGTGCCTGGGTGATTGAATAAGTGTAGATGTCACACTTGATATATAATTGCATACATGGTTCTCTAATAGTGTGTTGCTTTGTTACTCAGCGTCCACATGCCTCAAATATATTTCTAAAACGGAAACCAACAAGTCTCACCTTTTGAAAGCACAAAACCTATCCCTAATGGCATAGCTACATAATTTCACAAATATTTATTCGGCTTTTAAAATATATATTCAGAATTTCTCAAAGAAAAGTTACATGTCAAGTGAAGCTAGTACACAAACTCTCAAAAGTCATTCTTCACTATTAACCCTCCCCAATTTTAAACAGAGCATGTTGAAAGAAATTCACCACCCTCACTATATACATGACATTTTCAACAGCCTTGAAGAACATAGAACACTGTGTACAAATATATATGTGATTTTATAAACAGTCTCATGGTATATATAACTTTTTGCAACCAGAAAAACACATCTCACCATCTAAACATATGAAAAACGATCATGTAAGTTAAAAACCACATTGAAAAACACTTCCTAATACATACCTAACAAGTATTGCTACTTTATCATTTATATACAGGCACCGCATATTTTCTTATGCTTTTTCATGACTACAGCACTCCTGTTTAATAATGTGACTAAATCTACCACAACTCCCAGAATGCAAATAACATAGATGTATTTATTCTGCACATAGTGCTTAGACATTGAAAACATTGTCATTGTTAAAGGTATTGCTCATAGTAATTTTCAACAGACCTAACATCTTGAACACATACCCTCTGCCAGATTCAGTTAATCTGTGATACTCTTTTTAATCAAACTCCCATATACATCTTCCTTATTAATGTACATTTTTTATATAATTAAAAAGTTATATACATACCAGTGAATTGAGTTTGTAGACTATGTTGTTGTTGTAGCTCTTTCTGGATAGTTTTGACACTGTTAAGATTTGCAAAACCTAAGCACAAGAACGGTACACCACTCCCATAGAAAAGCAACTCTTAAATGGCAACCTCTTCAACTTTTCACTCCATCATCATGAGAAAGGCAGAAAAGGCAGAAAATGAAATTGTGTCTTTTATTTGAGCCTACTTCATTTCCACTTGTGCATTGTTACCACCTGTTCATCCTTTCCTTCTCTTTTAAAATGAGGTTCCTGTCAGCGCGTTTTCGCGATGTTTTCGAGATTATCATGGAGAAATCGCAAAACATATAGCTAGCTTCATTTTTTTTTTTAAATTAAATACGGCACAACAGTTTATTACGCACACCTGAGTTGGAAATTAAAGCTTGCCATTACTTAAATTGTGTCATCACTCCTCAACTTTCTAAAAAATATTCTGTCTCTTTAACACCCTTCCCCCCAATACATACTTAGATCAGTGTACCTAGCAACCCGGTGGAACCAGTAGGTCCCAAGTTCACAGCACATTCTAAAAGGAGCATGCTACTTCAAAATAAGATACAGGTGTGCTTTACTCTGCAAATTCAAAAATATATCCATGTTGGTATTACATTTCTTTTTTAAACAAAAGCCAATACATAATGAGACTTCTTGCTAAGGAATCCAACACACTACCTAATTGTATTAGTTTCATGCTGACAGCATCCAATGAAATATTTCTTTAAAAAATAAAAACACCTCCATTTAAACTGTTTTTCCTTTGGAGAACTACCTCATTGAGCTCCAGCTTTCTCCTGACTACTGTTGCTCCTTCACTTCAAAATGCTTAGAGTATGGATCGTTGGCCATGGCTGTATCTATTGGGCTAAAGAAGCAGCAAAAAAGAGAGGTATTGATAGGGACTTGGGTTTTCCAAATGTGCAGATTACTAGGTTTGGCCAGAGAGGGTTAAAGTTTCATCAGTTGCTGGCTTTGGTTAAATCCATTGTGGATTCCCAAGCTCCTAACTTCATAATTGTGCACTGTGGTGGCAATGACCTAGCCACATTGGGGTAGGGCTGGAAATCTTTGCAAAGCTGATGTCACTTTTCCCTCACACTGTCTTAGTGTTAGGAAACTTGTTGATCAATATGTTTCTGCATTCCTTACATACCGTCACAGGGGCTTTATCTATAACAATAATCAGCAGTTTGACATGCATGGACGTTTTGGAAATGATGGAGACTTATGCGTAGCAGCCATATACACACAACCCTAGTACCCAATATATTTTAAAGTTTTGTTCTAAAGGTTTTATTTCGTTTTTGACCATTTTAGTGATGACGTCGCGATCCACGCAGACACGTCACGGAAACAAAAGCAAACGTTCAAATACGACCCACCCATCCAAAAATAATATGTCAATAAATCTATTCTGAACATTGCACTACACATATTACTACATACATACTTCTTTCAAAGCATGTTCATACTCATAATTTTGTACTAAGGGGTCTATTAGGATGGCGGGCGGAAAACCAGTCTGGCCGCTGTGGCAGCGGAAATGAACCGTCCGCACGTCCCACAGCAAAACCGGCAACCAGATTAGGATCAACCGCCAGAAAAAAACAACCGCGGCAGAACGATGCCACGAAAGACTGCCGTTAGCGAACAGAGCAGATGAAAATCCATCCACGGCGGTCAGTTTCGCGGCAGAAAAAGCCTAACCCGCCGCACGGTCAGCGGATTGACGCACGTCCGATTCGGATACCATTGAAGTCACAGCGGAACGATCCGCTGTTTCCAACCTCCGTGATCGCAAACAGTGATGAATGGGAGAGCCAGCGGAAGGGCTGTTACATACCCTCCGCCTTGGCCACTCCAGAACAATTATGACGGTCGACCAAAAAAACACACAACAAGACCACCAAGTGTACCCATCAAACTAGCTCAGCCCCCCAAAACACCTAACATACCTAAATGACACATCCCCATGGCAACTAAACAAAATGCAAATCCCAGGACAACCCACACAACACATCTGACAGCAATGCTCCATTTTGACATACTCACATATCTGAGTATAAAACCAGCCCCTTCCCTGACCAGAATCATTTGCAAAGCTCCACCCCTGAAGGAACCAACCCTACAGCACAAAGGAAAGGCAAACCATCACACATCTCACCAACACAATAACACACACACACAACTTACATCACCACCACCACTCTCACATCTGCACCCTTTTGCACATTACACACCATGGCACAGAATGAAATGCCCAAATTCACTGACAATGAGTTGTCAGTAATGGTAGATGAGGTAATTAGAGTAGACCCACAATTGTTTGGTAACCTGGTCCAACAGACACCATTAGCCACCAGAACACAAATGTGGGCAAGGATAGTCAACAAAGTCAGTGCAGTAGGGACTGTCCCAGGCACCAAGAAGGAAATAGTGAAGCAGTGGCATGACCTCAAGAGCAAGGTGAAAAAGAGGAACAACAAGAACATCAAACTGGCTTAGAAGCCTGGCGGTGGCCCTCCCATTCCACCAAGAACATTCACTGCATGGAAGGAGAAAGTGCATGCCATACTGCATCCAGAGAGTCTCACATGAATGCCCAGGGGAGTGGGGGCTGGTAAGAACAAACAAATGTCTACCATCACACTGCTATATACTGTCTTGCACAACAACAAAGCTACACCTCTTAGGCCCAATTCCATTCATGTGCACCACACTCACCCCAACACATGTCCCACAGAACCAACATTCACTCCCTCTCAATCACCCCAAAAGTAGCTAGCAACATTACCATTGGGGGATGTGTACAGGCAGCCAGCACTACAACTCCCACCATGCCCCCTTGCCCCACATCTCGGCAAGATGGAGCACTCCACCCCACCCAGAAGCATGTGGCAGCCATTGTATTCCCCCAACAAAACTTACAGGTAGGTAGCCATCTTCACAGGGAGGGGGGTTTGTGGTGAGGAGGCCTGCACTACAACTCCCACCAGGCCCCCTTGTCACAAAGCACACCAGGATGGAGTACTCCCACCACCCCACACAGAAGCATGTGGCAGCCATTGTATCTCACCAACCAAACTTACAGGTAGGTAGCCATCTTCACAGGCAGGGGGGTTTGTGGTGAGGATGCCTGCGCTACAACTCCCATCAGGTACCCTTGTCACAAAGCACACCAGGATGGAGCACTCCCACCACCCCACCCAGAAGCATGTGGCAGCCCTTGTATTTCACCAAGCAAACTTACAGGTAGGTAGCCATCTTAACAGGGAGGGGGTTTGTGGTGAGGACGCCTGCACTACAACTCCCACCAGGCCTCCTTGTCCCACAGCTCTGCAAGATGGAGCACTCCACCTCACCCAGAAGCATGTGACAGCCATTGCATTGCCCTCATCACACTAACAGGTAGGTAGCCATCTTAACAGGGAGGGGTATTTGTGGGTGGGAGGCCAGCACTCCAACTCCCACCAGGCCCCCTTGTCCCACAGCTGAGCAGGATGGAGCACTCTCCTACCCAGAACCATGTGGCAGACATTCCATTTCTCACCTTCATCTAGCAGGTAGGTAGCCATCTTAACAGGGAGGGGTGTTTGTGGGTGAGAGGCCAGCATACCAACTCCTAACAGGCACCATTGTCCCACAGCTCAGCTGGATGCAACACCCCCACCCACAACCATGTGGCAGAGATTGCATTGCACTCTTCAAACTTACAGGTAGGTAGCCATCTCATGCCCTCTTGTTCAGCCCCTGAGCAGGATGTAGCACTCCCCACACCCACAACCATGTCTCAGCCATTGCAATGCCCACCTTCACCTAACTGGTAGGTAGCCATCTTATCAGGAAGGGGGTGGTTGTGTTTGGGAAGCCTGCACAACAACTCCCACCAGGCACCCTTGTCCCAAAGCTGAGCAGGATGGAGCACCCCCCTCCCAGCCAAAGGCATGTGGCAGACATTGCATTGCTCCCTTCAAAATCACAGATAGGTAGCCATCTTATGCTCTCTTGTCGCACCCCTGTACAGGATGGCACACTCCCCCCCACCCAAGATGCATGTGTAACCTATTCCCTCCCTCTGCTCAACTTCACAGGGAGGCAACCATCTTAACAGGGAGAGGGGGTTTGTAGTTAGGAAGCCAGCACTACATCTCCCACCAGGTTCCTTTGTCTCAAAGCTGAGCAAGATGGAGAACTCCACCACACACCCAGAAAGATGTGTCAGAAATTACCCCCAAATGTGCCACAGAACAGGTAAGTAGTCAGTGCATACACTCCGCCATTTCACTCAAAAAACATGTAGCCATATGACCACACCAGCCCTCACATCCCACCAAACTTGGCATCGATCCAATAGCCACTTCCAGTGTGCAGACAGCTAAGCGTGTGTAACTGTCACAGAAGCCAAAGTGTGACTCATCAAATCACATGTTTAAGAAATTCAAGGCACAATCATGCACAACACGGAATGCTATCTGTAAGTGCCATGGGGGCAGAACGTCAAGGCCCATATGAAAACAAAACAAGCATGGTCAGTAGTAAAAAGAAAGCACAGCATATGATATGACAAAGGTATGCATGAGATTACAATGGCTAGTTCATGCTCAGATGTAATGTTTTCCATGCAGAATACAGAAAACTTTACTTTTTTACCAACATTGTCATTTGATTCTGATGGAATAACCACTGTAAATGACTAATATGTATGTCTTTTTTTTATCTCTCTTTGTTGGTTTTTAATATTTTTGTTTCACAGCCTTATGTACTGTTTTAATATTGAGAATCTTGGAATTCACATTCTGATGAAGTTCTGATTAATTAAAGATAATTTTCTATATATAAACATCCCTTGGTTTCTTCCTTTTCAGGACTGGTGAGGTATTATGGTTTGAATGTTGGTAGTAGTAGTGCACATATATATCGGTTCGACAATCGCCAAGAGTAATTGGTTTTTCTGTACATTGACTACAGTACCCTAGCTCTTGGTTGGAAGGGGTCGCTCTCATATTTTCACACTTCCATGCAGAGTAAACAACAAATATGCATCAAATAAAGTTGTTGTGCTGCTAGTCGTTAGATGATGACATGTCCTTGTAATCACACAATCTGTATGTGGTGCATGATATCTATTGACATGCCACACCATGGACAAGTAATGTATATACCTCCACATAATGTCATGATGCTCAGTACCGTGCAGCCATACAAAGTGATTTCAATGTAAACTGTGTGGGGTATAACATGTAATATCCAAACATCTAACACCAAGCATGTGGGGTGTACTTCAATGACCATTTCCCCTCTTTTCCACAGGTGACCAAGAACTTACAGCTACAGATGACAACACCAACCTGCAAACTCAGTCTAACCCCCCGTAACATGGACTATCTGATGCAGACTCCCTAGATTCCTTGGATGCGGAGCCAGAAGCCGGCCTATCAGGCCTGCCAGGGTGCAACAGGTCCCAGGACCCCACTGTCCCCACCGCCACCACCACAGCAACAACAACTGTGCTGACCCCTGCTGTAATGAACTGTGTGGCCTCCACCACCACCAGTGCTGCCTGCTATACTGCCCCTGCCTCAGAGGATGCCCACACCACCCCACAATCTGAAGAGGGCAGGGATAGTACGTGGGTGCGTCGAGTGGTGACACCACAGGTCCGGGACAGCAGAGTAGATTAGAGGGCAACTGGGCAAAAAAATCATCCGGACACTGGGACCGAAGCCTTGGCCAACATTGCCAGAGTACTTGGGGCAGGTGAACAAGCCCAGGGACAGACGGGCCAGGCTCTGGAAGAATCGTGTAAGCTCCGCCTGCTGCTAAGGTCCATAGACACACGTATGGGCCAAACCGTGGACCTCTTGGGCCAGCTTGTGGGTGTCCTGAGAGACAGGCATGTGGCCCGAAGAACAGCTCAACCTACCTTCAGTGGCCTGCAGGATGACAGCCCCTCCACCTCCCCTGCTGCCACAGAGAGGTGTGAGTTCTCCGACACCGCTGAGCCCGCAGCAGTGGTCCCCCCTGCCAAACACTCAAGGGGCCGTCAAAGGAAAACCAAGGGAGGATCCTGTGGCAAAGCACCAACCAAATGCCAGTCAAGGAGCCAGCCATGATGGCACCTCTCTTCACCTTGCCATTGACTTTGTTGACTGTCCTTATCCACACTGCCATGTTGATGACAGGCGTCTGTTGGACTGTGTCACCACATCAATGTGTTGACTATTCCATTGTCTCATCTACCATCACTGACAACTCATTGATTCCCTTTCCACATTTTTGAAAATATTCACTTCCCTGTCACATATACCCATTGTAAATAAACACTCTTTACACACCTATGTTTTCGTGTCAACGCCATGTTTATCACAGGATGTACAATGCTGACTATGATTACAATGTACCAGGAGCACTGATTGGTTTGAGGCATTGAGAGCCTGAAGGGACCTAGGAAAACACAAGGGAACAATATGCACTTGCCAGGTGACAGCATCACAGCCATTACGCAACACTTGTCCTCAAGGTACTCAAATCTGCATACATTACAATGAGCAACAGTACCGACATAGACATCCTGTAGCTGTGCATAACTACTCTGTCGCAGAAGCAGTAGGAGCCACCAGAGCCAACAACAGGCAGCAGTCACAAAGCTCCCTTAGGCCTTTTCACCAACAGCAAAATCAGCAGACATTGGCACGTTGTACATTTTCACTCACCTTCAAGGGACGTAGTGGTTGATGAGCCATTGACGCAGGTCGACACCTTCCTCCTCTCCACTATCCTCATCAATGGACAGGTGTGGGTTTGCAGGCAGGGGCCTCAGCTGCTCATCATCACCCAGGACCAGGGGGATCTCTTTGTGCAAGGTCAGGTTGTGGAGCATGCAGTATGCAACTACAATCTGACACACCTTTTGAGGAGAGTACATCAGTGCACCTCTGGTCTTGTCCAGGCAGCGAAATCTTGACTTAAGTAGACCAAAAGCCCGCTCCACCACACAACGTGTCTTCCCAAGGGCATCATTGTAGCAGACTTCACCCAGGGTCCTGGGATTCCTCAGTGGGCTCAGCAACCAAGGCCGGTTGGGATATGCAGAGTCACCTAGGTGTGAGACACACAGTACAAATTTGCAACATAACTGTGGTAGAGGACAGCATGTCACACATATAGCACGCTTCTTGATTCAGCGTACTCACCCACAATCCACGCACACTCTGGATGCAGATTTGCCATCAGCTGTGGTACGATGCTGTTACACAGAATGTAGGAATCATGGGCTGATCCAGAATATTTGGCACAGACTTGGGAGATTATCATATCCGCTTGGCATACCACTTGCACATTAATGGAATGGAAATGCTTCCTGTTCCTGTAAATATGCTCACGTGCTTGTGGTGGAACCAGGCCAACATGTGTGCAGTCAATGTCACCAACAACATTAGGGATGTGGGCAAGGTCATAAAAATCACCCTTCACAGCTGCCAATTCATGTTTCCTGGGGAAATGGATGTAGCTGTCCTTCTAGGTCATCATAGCGGACAGGACATCACGTAGTACCATGCTGAACATTGGTTGAGAGATCCTGCCTGTGCTGGAAACCATGTACTCGAATGAACCAGTTGCAAAGTAATGCAGGGTCGCCATCACCTTACAAAGCAGTCGGATAGCTCTTGCGAGGCCTGAGATGGGGCTCCAACTGACCACATAGGGCTTGAAGGTTAGGTTGATCCAAACGGAATTTATGAACGATATCCTCCTCCTCCATGTCCCTAAGCAATGTGAATGGACGATGCAAATTTGGTCATCTACTAGGTGAGAAGAAAGGGGACACAAGTCAATTCAATCCCCCTATGAAATGTGTCCAACATCTTAAGTTTTGTCTGACACAGCGCCAACAATGACTGGCATCAAACCTCAGCTTACAGCACAACTTACATGTAGGAACAGCTTGAGCTACACTAGTCGTACACTTGTCCAGTATTCACACAGTGAGTACCCCCTAAACAGATTAAGACTATGTGAATGCCAAAAGGTACATTTCCACATCTTGCGTAACCAGCCATGAGAGTAGTTCATACAGCAAATGTGTGAAACAGCTACACTGCTGGCTTCTACGTAGCTGCTGAACCTGCCATACATTCTTGCGTGAGTAAGAGCACACATTAACAACACAATTAGCACAGTCTGGCATGAAGATCAAGTATGTACATGATCAAATCAAACTACACAGTGAAATAGGCACATTATGTAGTCAGATCTTCATCACTGTGTGTTGCTTAGCCATATCACACATTGACATGTGTACATATTGGAGAGTCCATCACACCACAGATATGTGTACATGCACAACAATATCATAAGTGACATGTGAGGGAGTACAAGGAAATGCATGTAAACCTGTGCACTGACATGGCATGTGTAGTCATCAGTGAGTCAAATGTTAACAATACAATTACCTTGAAATACCTAGCGGCATGATTCATAGTAAGTGTTCACTGTTCAATATTGACAACTGGCCATTACCATTGCTACAGCATGATGTGTCTATAGGTGCCGTAAAAGAGCTCCGCCACCACAATCACGGCCAGAGGCAGCATGCCCCTACAGCCAATGGGAACCGCAATCGTGGTAGTGATATACACATTGCAAAATGGTGGTTGGTGTGCTCCGCCACAACAATGTCGGCCATATGCACCAATGTCATGCTGCCAAATCGCTGTAGCAACCGCCTGACCCCGCGGTGTGTCACCGCCAATGCCCATGTCCTTACAGCCAATGGGAACCGCAATCGCAGTAGTGAAATGCAGATTTGAAAATCGCGGTAGGTGTGGTCCGCTACCACGGGGCCGGTCATTGGATGCAATTGAAAGATGCACGATCGTGGTTGCGACCACCTGGCCCCTGCGGTGTGTCACAGCCAATGCCCATGCCCCTACAGCCAATGGGAACCGCAACTGCAGTAGTGAAATGCAGATTTGAAAATCACGGTAGGCGTGCACCTCTACCGCGGGCCGGTCATTGGCACCAATGTAAAGCTGCCAAATCACGGAAGCGATCGCCTGGCCCCTGTGGTGTATCAGGTGGAGGAGGTGCTCTCACAGTATGGGAGGCTATGTGGTGCTACTGATGTCATGGTAAGTGTTTCAGAGTGAAAGTAGGGCACTGCAGCTAGTGCACACATGAAGTTGATCTGCTGCAGTATGTGCCTGAGAGTGTGGGTTTGTGTGATACCCTGCCTAGCCTGCTGACTTCAGTTAAAAGGGATGTCTTGCCTATTTCACACATTTCCCGGGCTGCATTTCAGGATTGGAGGGACATGCAGTGTTTTTGCAGCCATACAGTGACACAGCTAGCTTGGAAAGTGGAAGTCAGAACAGACAATGCCTGTGCTAATCGATGTTTGAGTTCGATCGGCCCGAGGTTATCTAGAGTCACCAAGCGGCCGGGCGAGCCCAGATTGGTCTTGGTCTGATAAATGCACGCATCCCGGGAGGTCAGCGCTCATTGGCATGTATTAGCTCTAGAATTACCACAGTTATCCAAGTAACAGATGGAGCGATCAAAGGAACCATAACTGATTTAATGAGCCATTCGCAGTTTCACTGTACCGGCCGTGTGTACTTACACATGCATGGCTTAATTTTTGAGACAAGCATATGCTACTGGCAGGATCAACCACCATCACACCTGACGACGGGGTGGGGAGCCGCGTGCCCATCTCCCCGACTAGCAACCTTCACACACCTCTCCATCTCTCGGGAGCCTGCCAGGGGAAGGAGCCCACCCACCGGGGCGGGAAGGCTCGGTGGAGGGGCGTGGAGAGGTGCGGTCGCATGGGCACTGGCAGGCCCAGCCGTCTCCCCCGGGAGGTAGAGGCAGGCCGAGGAGCAGCCTGAGTGAGGAGGCAGGGGTGCCGGAGCCTGGCGGCACTGGCACCCCTCGGAACGGTCGTTCCGAGCTGCTGTGGAAATGTGCTGGGCAGAGAGGGGTGAGGGCATGGCGCGCCGGGCCTTCGGACCTGCTGGGCAGCAGCATCCAAGGGACAGGCGCCAGCCGACCCCTTCCGCTCGGGTCAGACCACTGAGAGACACGAGCTGCCGGGGCCGCTCGGCCTTCGCTCTGCTGGGTAGGGTGAACCCTCGAGTCGGACGGTCCATGCGGGGTGGAAGCTCTTTGCTTGAAACAACAGCCGAGGCTGGCCAAGCAGTCCATCCCTAAACGGACCGAGAGTGCCCAATCGACGATCCATTTGGATGTCTGCCCTATCAACTTTCGATGATACTTTCTGTGCCTACCATGGTGACCACGGGTAACGGGGAATCAGGGTTTGATCCCGGAGAGGGAGCCTGAGAAACGGCTACCACATCCAAGGAAGGCAGCAGGCGCGCAAATTACCCACTCCCGGCTCGGGGGGATAGTGACGAAAAATAACAAAACAGGACTCTTTCGAGTCCCTGTAATTGGAATGAGTACACTTTAAATACTTTAACGAGGATCCATTGGAGGACAAGTCTGGTGCCAGCAGCCGCAGCAATTCCAGCTCCAATAGCGTATATTAAAGTTGCTGCCATTAAAACGCTCGTAGATGGATCTTGGGATCGAGTTGGCGGTCCGCCGCGAGGCGAGCTACCGCCTGTCCCAGCCCCTGCCTCTCGGCGCCCCCTTGATGCTCTTGACTGAGTGTCCTGGGGGTCCGAAGCGTTTACTTTGAAAAAATTAGAGTGTTCAAAGCAGGCCGGTAGCCTGAATACTTCAGCTAGGAATAATGGAATAGGACTCCGGTTCTATTTTATTGGTTTTCGGAACTGGGGCCATGATTAAGAGGGACGGCCGGGGCGTTCGTATTGTGCCGCTAGACGTGAAATTCTTGGACCGGCGCAAGACGAACCAAAGCAAAAGCATTTGCCAAGAATGTTTTCATTAATCAAGAACGAAAGTCGGAG
Organism: Lissotriton helveticus; assembly: GCF_964261635.1. Classification (NCBI taxonomy): domain Eukaryota; kingdom Metazoa; phylum Chordata; class Amphibia; order Caudata; family Salamandridae; genus Lissotriton; species Lissotriton helveticus. The sequence goes on along the minus strand of NC_136061.1, from coordinate 1,658,194,573 downwards.
GTTCAAAGACGATCAGATACTGTCATAGTTCCGACCATAAACGATGCCGTCTAGCGATCCATGAGCCGCTGAGCAGCTTCCGGGAGGTTCGAAGACGATCAGATACCGTCATAGTTCCGACCATAAACGATGCCGTCTAGCGATCCATGACCCGCCGAGCAGCTTCCAGGAAACCAAAGTCTTTGGGTTCCGGGGGGAGTATGGTTGCAAAGCTGAAAAAAAAAATCTATGTTTGAGTTCATGAGGTTTCCTCATGCTCATTTGTGACATTACAAAGACTTTTCATCCAGAGTGTACTGATGGAAGTGTGTTTAACTTTGTATTGCCACCATGGATCTGTGAGCAGTATGCACAAGAGTGAAGTGTAGGGGTGGGCGGAATTTGCGTAATCACGTTACGCAAATCTCCGCGGAATGGTAAACAATCTCCACGAACACGCAGAAATTCTGCGAACACACGGAATTGCTTGTTTGCAAGGTTTTTTTACTGTTCGTAATCTGTTTGTGTGCGCGGGGGGGATATCTCGTGAACACGCATGTGAGAACGCGAATAAGCAAAATATTTTGCGAAATCGCGGAACGCAGCATTCTGGGCAATTTTGCGTTCTCCGCGGAATGTGAAATTACCCAAATTCCACAAATTCCGCAAGTGGAACGGAATTTACTTCCCAGGCCTAGTGAAGTGACTGAGGGTGACACTCTTTGTGGACATTCACATATGACACAGCAGATTGTTGTACTTCAGGAACATACCCCGTCCATTATTTTCCTTATGTGTACAGACTTGCATGTGTCGGCACTGTTTGCCCTCTCATTTTATACATTCATGTGACTGTTCTGATGGCCCAAGTCGAACCTCAGTGTGACCTTCCCTGGCCTGCACAGTTACTGCCCAATTTGACAGGGACCCATCACTGAATGGACAGAGTGAGACATATGTGTTGTGTGCCACCCTATTCCTCATATGGCAGAGATTACGCTGGGGCTGCTCCCTCAGACTAGCAGGTTGGCGCGTAGGAGCATGACACCACTAAAGGCCCACGTCTTGGCAGTGACACAGCAAGAGCTGGATGGACATTTGAGGGCCCATCAGCAGCAAGTTGGGCGTGAGTATTCTGCAAAGGGTGACTTTGGGTGTGAGTGACTGCATGTATCCCAACCCTGAGTCAGTGCGGAGCACTGTGATGTTTCTAGTGTGATGCAATGGTTTGTTAGTGGCCTCTGTGTTGAGTGCATCTGTCATGCATTTACGCCACATGTACTTTCTCATGTCTTTAATGTAATGGCCCTTGACATTGCATGCGGAAATGCGGCCTTTTGGCATCTGCTGCATTAGGGAAGTCATGGACATCACTAGGCAGTGAACAGCAGTGTGCCCCATCTTAGTGTGCTATCGTCGATGTGTGGAGTGCCTGACCTCAAAATTGTCTGAACTACACATCTAACACCACTGTGCAATTGCAGTTGTGCTTCAGGGCATGACATGGAGAATAGCAGGAGCTTATGACCATTGCAATAGGACAGTTTTGGAGTCTGTATCTGTGTTGTCCCTTTAAAGTGACTCCATATGTGACTGTGGCAACCTGTTGAGATGTACATCTATCTCACCTACAGGAATGTAGGAATCTGTATGTCAGGTTACATGGAGGCACAGACAAGCTATTTGGCTGTGTGAACATCACATGGGTCATTAATGCTAAGTATGCATGTTACCATGCATCTTTTGATTTTTGCATTAAGGCTGCACATGCAGACTGCACAGGGTGGTGTGCAACATGGGGGTATCCTCATTTTGTTTTGTTTGCATATGAATATTGTGAGTATGGCACTAAACTGCTCCTACGTCTTTGTCTATTGCAGCATCTACCGAGGGCACAGAAGGACAGGGGACGTACATCAGTGGAGAGGCATCTTGCACAACTGCTACATATTATCTCACTGACACTGATGTGACCAGCGGAGGGGGACAAGAGTGCCCTTGAAGAATCATGCCCAGAAACATCAACCTCAACGTCATCTGACGCCAGCGGTGACTCCTCGATGTTGGTGGGCACAGGAAGTGGGAAATCTGCCTCCTCTTCCACCACACATTGTCCAGTGTCCTCCCTCCCAGCTACTTCCACTAGTGCTGCAAGTGCCTGCAACAATAAGAAGGGAAGAGTGTCTTTCCCCCCAGGCACCGCTGCCCCTGTCCCTGTCTCCCCTGCTGCCCTCAGTGTTGAGACTGTGGACCGTTTGTGCCAGCTGTGTGTGAGTCAGACAACTCTCCTCAATGCCTTCCAAAACCATAACAAGAAGTTGGCACAGGTAGTTGCCTTCATGGTGGGCATTTATTCTGACTTGGGTGGGCTACACAGAACTGTCCAGTTTTTGTCCTCCACAGTGACAGCCGCCATTCAGCTGTCACAGGTTCAGAGTCCAGCTACAGTGTCTTTGGCAGCTCCCCTGCCAGTGGCAATATCTGATGAGAGTGACCACTCACCACAGCCCTCAGGCTCCAGGTACTCCACACACAGCACACAACAGCAGCACCCCAAGCAGCTTAGAGTGCAGATACCATCCCCCAAACAAACACAAGTCACACAGGAGTGCAAAGGCACAAGCCCTTCAGGTGACACTCAGGGGCATCAGGCCAAGAAGCAGGCCTCAGGATCAAATGCCTCAAAATCTGCCCCATCCAAGGACACTCCCATCCCAAAAGCAGCTCCCAAAGACAGGCAAACAGTTGTTGTGCCAGCTATGAAGTTGGTGCCTGCTAAGAGTCCTCAGAAAAAGCCTTCTAAGACATATTCACCCACAACTTCAAATCCCACCCACACCACAGTGACTGGGACAGGAGGTCAACATAGGATGGCGGGGAAAAGGCAAGGCCAGGCCAAGCATACTGCGAGATCCAACAGATCCCCAGAGGGCCACCACCTGCACCTGATGCAACTTTGGTGGAGAGTGTGCCTGTTGTGCCCGCCCCACTTCCCACAATTATTACCTATTGAATCCCCAAGAAGTGGAAAGGCAGCCCTCCACATTCTCCCTCACACACTGTGTCTCACAGCAGCATGTTTCCGCCTCCACGTGCCACAACATCACCCAGTCCAATCAGTCCTCCAGCTCCCAACGCCACTGATGCCTCTATGTCAGCTGGTCCTCTCTCTCCCAGGTCCAGTCCTCCAACTGGGCCCCACAATCAGCCACCTCCCAGTTCGACTGACAGCCAAGTCTGAGGCAAAGTCCCCCTCCCACACCTATCTCTCCCACAGCTGTGCCTGGAATGCCCATTGTTATCCCTCTAGTTGTGTTGCTGACCATGGCAGTGTACGGTGTCATACACAACACGAGAGGTACCAAGAGTCTGTACACGGGAGCCTATAAAGTACTCACTCTGTGAAAAGACAAAACCAACAGGTCAATGTACAAATCATCCACGATTGACATATAATGAGAAGAGAGAGGAAGGGAGAGGAACCTAAAGGGAAAGAAGAGCCCCAGAGGTCCTGGAAAAAATCCCCATCAGCCCGCTCAATAGCGGAATATCGTCATCTGGGTAGAATGGTTGACAAAAGCAATGTCCATAATGCCCTTCCTTAGGAGACACCCAAGGCTAGCATAGTTCTGGACTATTGCGTTGACCCTCAACCAACAGAGACACGGACTGAAAAGGGTTAAATTGCAGTGCTCAAAAAAGATGTGAAAAAAGGAAAAGAAACAAGGTTCATAATCCAAGTGTTATAAAAATACCTACCTTGATGTCATAAAAAACTTTATTGGGTCTGACCATCAAGGTGGTATGGTTAAAAGCAGAGTGAAAATAGCATGCAAGGAATTGCTATTAATCATGAGTCTAATATGGTCGACATGTTTCAGCCTTAAAAAGGCTTTCTTCAGGACCTATGATGTACTACTGCAATAAAGAAAAAATTGTGAAGGAACTTACTGGGTGAAAGCCTCAATAAGTGAATCTGTACTCCAAAAGTAAGGAGTCACAAGTCTTCTCCTGTATATGAAACAATCAGAACACAAAACGACAAACATGATTCTTATTGTCAGCAAGAGGAAAATCTAGGTGTAAAGTACACTATAGACTCCTACATATTTCAACTCACCCAAATTGAAGGGAGGAAAGACCTCACCTCACCTGGCACTTGCTCACAGTGAAGGAGGCCACGCACTAGAAAGGAAAGAAGAAAATACAAAAGCATACGTATCATTTAATAAGTTTTTAGAAGATCAACACCAAAAATGGTACTAATAGGGAGTCCATGAATAGTGATATTACACCCTGACAAAGGAGCCTCCAAAGGGTAAGGCATGCCCTCCATCGGGGCCACACACTAAGTTTGTAAAGGCACACCAACCCATCAGGCCAGAAGACTATGCAGCACTGAATAAAGACTCCCAGAGTTGTTTCTATTCAAAAAATCCTCTGAAACAGGACACATCCATACGTGGTGTCCTGTATATAGGTAAATGCGCAGAGGGTGATAGCCAAATAGCCAGTCAGCGATAGTCAGTAATGGCGCCTAATGCCCCCAGAATATAAACAAGTGTTCAAAAGGTCTGCCAAACAAGTGTCCAAAAAGGTATTTCAAAAAGGTATTTCAAAAAGGACAGCATCCGCGACAGGCCCCAGGTGCTCACCTCTCCGTCGTTGCCTCGCTCAAAGCTGTGAGTCGAGGGGGAGGTGAGGACATCAGGTACACCGCACGGAAAAATAGTGAGGCTGCGGACCTGCGAGGGAACGAAGTCCTTTCCCTTGGCGTCCAATCAGAGGCGGAGACACCAAGACGGACTACGTTGAATGCGCGTTAAGTCCCGAGTGGCTGCTCACTGACGAACAAGCCCCGCTATTGGTCCATTCTGGGCCAATCAGAACAACGCGCATCAATGCTGAATGTCCGGGTTAGAACTGTCACGTAATTGGCTCATTCTAGGCCAATGGAGTTTGGCTTATCTGTGTTAGTTGAAATATACACAAAAAGCCGCATCCGATCATCGTGAACGCGGCAAACCGCCATACAAAATAAAGAATACGCAATGTTTTTCTCAAAAAAGGCAAATTTGACTACTCATCCCAAAATAGACTAGTCATGCCAGACCAAAGCACAACACTATCAGCGCTCTATTCTGTGGCCACCGCTGAAAGCTGGCTTTTGCTGATAGGGTACCCCGTCCATAGAGTACAGACATTGGATCAATACAGACCAATCACAGAGGGCCATATGTTCTGATAACATGTAGACCAAAGTCACGTCCAAGTAACGCTATTGCAAGGGCAGTTTCTTTTAATCCAACAATGCCCCATATAAGTATGGGCCCATGCACCCTGCAATGGAGGCATGGAACAACGTTCGGAAAACGTGCATGGATACACACGCTGACATCACATATTACAAGATGGCATTGGCCAACACGAGTACAAAGAGCCAAAAGAGACCTCTTTGTTCCAAGGTGGAACAGATCGAGGGAACCATGAAAATTCATGAAAATTCATGAAAGACTGGTACTTGCGGTGTAATTGAAAAAAGAGCCTCAGAGTTGTAACCACGGGATATCATCATTCAACCCCTCCGTGTCGCTCCTTAACTTGTACACCCACTTTTGTTCCTTTCTCAGTAAAAACTGTGAGATATCTGTTATGTGGTCAGGTATATAAGGTTGTTCAAGGACCACCCACTGTAAGTCATTTGCCGTATGTTTTGCCTGTATGAAATGGGATGTAAGACGAGTTGCTTGTTTACTGCGTCTGATGGTACTCTTATGTTCCTGGACGCGTAATTTAATTTTTCTCGTTGTCATCCCAATATATCTTAGCATACATGGACATGTAATTTGGTATATGACTCTCTCGCTATTACAATTTGTATGGCGTTTGAGTATCCAAGGTCGAGAGGTGCCTATGTCCACTGACGTGGTCTTCCTGGTCTGGGGACAGACCGAACAATTCCCACAGGGATGATGGCCCTGGACGGGTGGAAGATTCCACAGAGTGGACGTAGATTCATCCACCACTCTACGTGGTCTGGTGTGGACCAGTTCATCCTTTAGATTTGTACCTCTTTTGAACGAAAAAAGAGGAAGGGGAATCCTGTCACCAGAGCTGTTCAGGATCTTCCACTTCTGTCTGATAATTTTCTGCAGTTTCGACGAAGAGGTGTTGAATGTTGTAACACAAACCAATTGCCCCAGGGGTGGCTTCTCCACCGGTGCCTCCAGCAGGGACTCACGATGGTTATTCGAGGCCCGCTTACATGACGTCTTAATCAGACGGCTGGGGTACTGTCGCATCTTCAGTCTTGTGGAGAGGTCCTTGGCCTGTACTCTAAAATCTCTCACCTCTGAACAATTTCTCCTCACTCTTAAAAACTGTCCAAAGGGGAGATTCTCCCTTAGTGAGCGTGGATGATGACTGTCAAACCTTAAAAGTGAGTTCCGTGCCATCTGTTTTCTATATAGTGAGCTGGCTAGATGACCATCTAGTGGGAAAACCACCAAATCCAAGAATGGTAATTGGTCTCTGCTATGCTCCTGCGTGAACCTCAAAAATGGGTTAAGGCCATTAAGCCAGGCGTGGAAAGCTAGTAAAGAATCTTCATCGCCACGCCACACCACCAGGATGTCGTCTATATACCTTTTCCACACCACCAAATGTTGGTGGTGTGGATTGGTGGCACTCAGTACATGCTGGCTTTCAAAGTTATGCATGTAGAGATTCGCCAGACTCGGCGCAAACTTACTGCCCATTGAGGTCCCAGATGTTTGTAGATACAGGGAGTCCTCAAAAGCAAAAAAGTTTTCGGTCATTGCGATCCTGGCCAGTTCAATTATGAAATGGACAGGTGTCACACTAACCGGGGGAGACTCTTCCAAGAGTTCCTGAATAGTTTGTAGCGTCTCCCTCTGGGGTATGCAAGTATACAGTGATTCTACATCAAAGCTCGCTAAGATGTCGGAATCCGTATTAAAGTCTACTCCTGGTAGCAGACGAAGGACATCCTTCGTGTCCTGAAGGTATGACGGCATCTGTTTGACCAAGGGTTGTAAGAAAACATCTACAAATGATGACAACGGTTCTAAAAGAGAACCAATGCCAGAGATGATTGGCCGACCCGGAGGTGGTCTGGTCGGTTTATGCACCTTGGGTAGTGTGTAGAAATAAGGGACAGTGGGGGATTTTGCCACCAAATAAGTCGCCTCTTGGGAGGTAATCCAGCCTTCTGCGCTCGCCTCCTCTATCAGATGTTTAATCTCATTGGTGATCCTGGCCGTTGGATCCAGGTCGAGTGGTACATAAAACTGGGTGTTGCCTAGTTGCCTCAGACATTCCGTGCGGTATGCTGTGGTATCCTGGATGACAATGGCCCCACCCTTGTCTGCTGGTTTGATTGTAATACCAGAATCACTAGACAGAGTCTCTAGTGCAGATCTCTCTTTCTTAGACAGGTTCTGATAGCCTGTATGACTAGAGAAATCCAAAGCTTTCATGTCATGCAGTACTGCTGCTTCAAATGCTCCAACCTTAGGTGGTACCTGTTGGAGCAAGGGCATGAAGGTGGATTTCACCCTCAGACCGGTGTTTTTGTCAGCATCCATATCCTGTTCCTTGTTTTTAAAGAAAAAATGTAGTCTGACTGTCCTGAAAAAGCGTTCCATCTCCGATCGGATTTGGAACGACTCTCCAGTGTTGGTGGGGACAAATCCCAGACCCTTATTGAGCACTGCTTCTTCTAAGGGTGACAGTATCCATGCACTCAGGTTCACAACAAGGTCGCCAACGATGTTAGGTGTGTCCCTAACTGGTTCTGTGTCTCCTGGATCATTTCGAGTCAAAGATTGTCTGCCCATTGGACTTGACCTGAATTCTGTCCTCTCCGCCTCCCCCGATTGCCTCCCCGGCCCTGTCCTAAAAAAGGAGGCTGATTATAAGGGTATTGTGGAGGGTAATTAGCCATGGGCATTGGAAATTGTGGGTAACCCCAGGGGGCTGGAGGCCACCATGGTCCCGACTGGTACATGTTACCACGTGTATTCTGTCTGCGATTCGCTCGACCGCCACGATTCCTCCCCCTTCCCAGATTATTTCCTCCATTATCTGAATCAGAAGAATCTGTATCTGAAGATGTAGCGTAGGAAGAACCCGATGCCTGTTTTTGTTTATTGGCATCAGTGGGAGTATAGTTGTCACTTATGTAGGGGTATATTTTTTCATGGGAAAACTTAGCCAGATCTTTCTTGAATTTTTCGATCTTTGCAAAGAAAATAGGATCTTTGTACTCTTTGTTGGCCTTATTAGAATCCTCCTGCTGTTTTTCGAATCTCTTGGCGGTGAGTGTAGTTTTAATCTGACCTTCCAAGACCTGGATTTCCACCAAAATGGCGTCTGCAACTTTCTTGGCTGTGGCTATGATCAGAATCAGCCAATCCCTGGTGCACCGCCATGCTATCAGGGACCAGTCCCTGATAAAGGTCTTGTCCGTCAGAAAAAGCCTAGGCACATTGGTAACTATCAGGCCTGTGGGGGCACACTTTCCATGTAGATATTCGGCCATGATCTGGCCGTGTATAACAGTTCTGGAGAGACTCTTTTTCAAATTAAGAACTGTCTCCCAATCACCTACAGTTGGTGGGGTAGGTGTGGGAACTTGGTCTAACATACTGGGATTGTCTGCAAGGATGGTAGTCAAGGTGTCATCATCAAAACCAAGACCCCCAAAGTCAGCCATTGTAGTGTGATCAAAAAACTTAGAATACGTATGAAAGAACACCAATGTGGTGTGTAATGAAGAGAAAAAAAGAAAGAAGAGGCCCGCAGCCTCGGCTGCACACTTAAAACAAACCAATGGTTTGTTTTAAGTGTACGGTGTCACCCATTCCCTGTGAAGGTTCTCATGCACACATCTTCATCCTTTGTACTATGGACTGGCCACTGGCAATTCTGTGTGTATCTTTGGATGCCCATTCCCTGTGCATGTTCTCATGCACACATGTCCCTCCTTTGAACTATGGACTGGCCAATGGCCTTGCTGTTTGTAACTTTGGATTCCCATTCCATGTGCAGCTTCTCATGCACACATGTCCCTCCTTTGAACTATGAACTGGCCACTGGCCTTGCTGTTGTCTACTTTGGATGCCCATTCCCTGTGCAGGTTCTCATTCACACATGTACCTACTTTGAACTATGAACTGGCCACTGGCCTTGCTCTTGTCTACTTTTGTGGTCTATCTGTGTATTATGTAATAAAGACAGTTACTCCTGTTGTCTGCTTTGTCAATGTACTTGCTAAAATAAAAGGTTTTGTCTCTGGGTACGGTTTCATGTGACACATGTTCTGTATGCCACTTTAACATAGCCAATTGCTTGTTTTACTTTTTCAGAGTTTGCCGGAGGTGATAGGCACTTTTGTTCTTGTTGACTCTGAGGCTTGAGGGTGCAATGATGGTTGTTTGTTATCTACTGTTATCCTAATCAGTCCATGGTCAGGTTTGCTAAATTGTACACATGTCATGTCAGAATGCAATACCAGAACAGAGGGGAATTCTATCCACAGGAGTACTTGCAGGCTGGCCAGGGTCCATTATATTTGTGTGATCTTTCTTGATAGGTGAACAGCAGTGTTGATGTGTGGTCATCTTGTGATGGCCTGTCTTCCTAGTCACATGGGTACATTTGTATGTGTGCACTTGAGTGGTCATGAAGTGTGAAGGGAGTGACTTTGTCAGTAATATTGATGTGTGTGTGCCCCTGCAATGCCAACTGCACACATGCTTAACCCAGAAGCTGAGGGCCTGTTTGTTTGAAAAGTCAGCCATGTGCTTCTGATTGTGGGCACATGTAGGAGTTGTAGGTCGAGCACTGTGCAGTGTGTTGGTGTGTCCTGGGGGACACCGACTTGTTGTTGCTGCCAGTTGTGAGTATGCAGATTGTGTGAGTGCCAAGTCTGTGTTGTGTTTTGTTGATCAGCCATGTGTCTTGTTACTGTTTGTGCTCACTGTGCAGACCTGCTCAGCCACACTGATATTATTTGTGAGTTTTGTCATGCATTGCTGTCACTTGACCCATGTTTGGCTCCAGTATGGTATGTGGGATGTGGAGTCATAACATCCCCTATCTGTGCTTCTGATGCCTACCCATTGTGAGTGACTGCTCCATGTGTTTGTTTACAGTACACTCCTCACCTGTCTACTACTGACATAAACACCACTTCAATCTCATGTCACCTAACCCTTGGCTTGCCAGTGAGTGAGCCTCCCCACCACTTCATTTGTTACACTATGCTTTGTGGTGCTGATCGGTGCACAGGACCAATGTGCTACTCCGGACAGTTTCCCAATTAGTTATGTGTTATTTTCTTGTACTGGTTTGCAGTCATGGTTGCTCATGTGCAGTGCAAATGTTTGTGCTGCACAGTCCCCTGGTCATGTTGTTTGCACCTGGGTGTCCCTGAGTTGTGCATCTGTGGGTGATGGTTAAGCTGTATGTGTGTTTGCTGAGGTACTGCTACCCTTCCCGAGTGTGAATTTCTCTGTGTGCTGTGAAGATTTTTTTTGTGGGAGTACATGGTGAGGCACTCAAATGTGTGTGCTACTGATTTGGTTGGTGCACACACATTGCTTGTTGTGCATGCAATGTTGTCAGTGTGTCTTGCCTTGTACTTGCTTGTTGGACCCAGTGAGTCTCCCCCGAAACATCATTTTCAATATACTGTATGTCTTGCTCACTCACAAACTGTATTGTAGATGAGGGCCTTCTTCACATTGATTTGTGTGCTGGCATTCTGCATATGCATGAGACGGCCAGTTATTGTGCCCATCCTCATACCTGCATGTATTTAGGTACAATTATCTTATGCTAATGTACTCCGTGTCATGCTGTATGGCCTCTGCTGAACATATCTGAATAGATGTGCAGCTGAGTGTTTGGCCTGTGTTGGCTCTGACAGATGCTATGTGTATATGATGTTCTATTGGCATGACATTGTCTGTGAGTAGTTGTTGCTGTGTGATACATTCAGATATGTGTTGCAGGTGTGGTGTGCATTGCTTGTGTGTCTGTCACATGCAGCAAGGTGGATTCTTGTTGCTGGGCGTGTTTTGAGTGCACATTGGAGGTTTGCCTCCTATTTTTGACCTGTCACTTGTCAGGATTGTGCATGTGCATGCTTGTAGTACACTATGACACCATGTTGACTTGATGGGTGGTGTGGTGTCTCTGTCTGTGTTAGTTGATTGTCCCATTGATCCCAGTTAGTGTTCATGATTGATGTTTGATTTTGAAATTCTTGTTTGTGTTGGGGTATGGTGACTGTGCATTGGTCCTGAGTTACAACGCTGTGTACTCCTGTTCTGTCTGGGGTCCCATTGCCTTTCCATTGTTTGGCTGGCCAAATGTGGGCTTGTTGGACTCTGTGTATGTTGTTTGTGAGCTTGGTGTTTGGCTATTGTTTTTGTGTCAGCATTGGTTCAGGCATCCCAGAGTGTGATGTTTGTGGATGCACCCCAGGGAATGTGATTGGTTGTCAGTGAACTCACAGGACATCATTTGCACCATTCGGTGTGTTTAACACTGGTGTTGAGTGTTGCAGGTGCGAGATGAGTGGAGGAGGGGTATGTGTGAAGGTCCTACTTGTGTTTGACAGCCATGGAATGTGACACTGAGCCATGTGTGTTGTGCAGATGACATACACAGATGTGTGACTGGTCACTGTTTGACTTCAGACACTTCCTATCATCCTTTTGCCTATGCAAGGCTTGCCTTGATGTCGCACTGAATTGTTGCACTGAGATCAGTTTGGCTTAATTTCACTCACTGTGCCACCCATGTCTGATTTGTTGGCCTAAGGGTCATGTGATATGTTCCTTCTCTTGCATGTGATGTACAGATGCTATGTGGCTTGCTCAATGGTTTTCCAGCACTGTCCACTTCACTGTTGGCTGGCCCATTCATTATCCTCCTTTGCTGCTGACCTATGGTATGAGTATGTGCCAGAGTGTCAGTGTGGGGTGTCTGTTTGTGACTTGACAGGCAGTGTGAACAGTTCATTGGATGTTCATGTGTAGTGTGAGTCTCCATTTTGTGATTATACTCAGTTTGATTCATATGAGTGGGAGGTAGGTGCGAGGTGGAGGGTTATCCAGCCCCTGAGCTACTATGCAGGGTTTTCCTCTTCACCCCCACCTTCCAAAATAGGCTCCCTTGCCCTTTGGTGTGTGAGGTGCAGGGTCTGGGTACACCTGGCAGATGAATTGTGCAAGGGGGGCACAGGAGGAGCACACAGCAGGTTCCCAAATGGGTGTGTGCAGGGTGGAGCCCTGTAAATCATTGTGGACTGGCTATGCCTGGCGCCAGCCCTGCCTACTACATTGTGCGCAGGTTTTCCCACATCTAGACCGCTGAGGTGATGTGACTGGGACATTGTAGTGATTTAGCTGTTGATTTGTGACCCGGATGGAGAGAGGTGATTTTCTGACAGGTGGACATATGTGGGTAGACTGGAGGATATTTTCCTGTCCCCATCAGAGTGTCTAATGTGGACAAGAACCATAAGTCAGCCAGGAGTTGTGTGATTATGGTTGTGTGCGGAGTTGTGTGATTGCATACCTTTTGAGTTGTCCACGATGGTCCATTATTTGCTGGTAGTAGATGAGGTACAGCACCGGAAAGGCTTAACAAGCTGGATCCATTGCGGTCCGGACCGGGTGGAGGGGACCGGGATTCTGGTTTCGCTCTCCGCTGTCGTGCTTCCGCTGTCTCAGGGTGGGTAGTTTCTCTGCTGTGGTCTGATGGGCTGTTTTGGGCATTGTGACTTGTACGGCGGACGGGACGGCATTCCGCACAGCGGTGGGTCTCTATTGTCTCCCTCGCCGCAGTGGCAGGCGCAAATATCTGGCCTTCACGTCGCTCCGCAGCGGACGGAAAATGGGCTATGTTTGCCCATTGTAATATGGCGGGTGAGAAGACTGTTGCTGCCTTGCGGAAAAGGTCATTTTCTGCCACTGCCGGAACCACGGTTGTGCCTCTGCCTGCCATCCTATTGAGCCCCTAAGCTCCTTTAAAAGCTATCTTTCAGACCTATTTACAGTTTTCACGGTTACTCGGGATGTCGCGATGATGTCGTTAACTGCAATGATCACGCCTTTACCATAAAGTCTAAAACACATATATTCACACATACTATAGTATTTTACACACTAGGGTTTTTTTACAATATTCTCTAAAGTCATGTTTTTCTAGAGAGTTTCTATAAAAACCATCTCTAAAACCTATTTTCTGTTTCTACTGTCATGCCGAAGAGCGATATGAAGTTGGTCGTTGGAATCCCCACAGTTACGTCGCGAATGCGGAAAGCAAAAGCAGGACTTCAATAGCCACCAGCACATTCAAAAATGTTAACTTTATAATTAATTCTAACCATCCCAGTAGATACCTCACTATATAAATAACTCCATAAAAACATTAATCAGAATCTCAATATCTCTATAGCAATGCATATAAATGATTCACTGATATATTTTTTATATTCCCTCCAGTATTCGCAGTGTCGTCGAGAAATTTGCAATGTCCCCGCAATGGTACATGGGAGTCCGTGCTGGCAGACGGGGTGTCATCATGAATATAATACGCGGAAAAAAAACAATTTGGACACATAACTCTCCTCTAACCCCTTATGTTAGCTTTTTCAGAAATGGGAGCTGTTCCTGATCAATAAAAAGGCGGCAGCAATGGTTCTGTTCAGCCAATCAGAGCATTACTGTTGGCGCGTGCATTCATGATTACTCAAGAAACCATTGCGAAATATTCGCGCCAGAGATATACCTGTAATTTTCGGCTTTCATTTTGAAAAATTACTGAACTGATTTGCGCCAAATAGGCAAAGGGCACTTCCTTGAACCAACCGTCTACCTCCCTGCCAAATTTGGTGTAAGTCTGTTCAGCGTTTCGGGCTGTAGCTGTGGATAAAGGTACCTATGGGAATTAACATTACAGAGGCACCCTTGTTTTTTAGCCCAAATTCTCAGACCCCACTGAACAGATCACCCCCAAACTTCCCATGGCAATCAAAACCTACCTTGACGGTTTTTGGAGGAAAATGTCATGAAGATTGGTCAAACAACGCCAAAGTTATAGGCAAGTCAAAAATTATTTTTGGGTGGAAACTAGGTCCTAACTATAACTACCTATTCGCAAAATATATACTTGCTACTAATACACCTGCCCTTGACTCTAATATCTCCAATATGAGCTTTGATGATGGTAGAGAGGAGTTCGCTAGAGATCTTTTTGGTTCAAACAGGGTGGTTTATAGTACCTTACTCTCAGGTGGTGCTAGTGATAGGGGTCTGGAAGCCAAATTCTTTAAACTTGCAAGGCTTTAGAAAAATGAGCTATCGAAATGGTGGGATGGGGTAACGATGAAGAGATTCCTCGAGAACAAAAAAGTCCTGCGGGGATTGAGAATCCTCACATTTTTAAATTTTGATGATTTGGACTGAGCTTTATCGCAGGAGTGGGAGGAGAATTTATACAACTCCTCCTTCAGAATGATGAGGGTCCTTAGCCTACATGTTGAGAGGAAATCTCTCAAACCTAGAGAGGAAATAAAATCTCTTGAAGTAGAAATTAGAGGCTTAGACCTATAAGAGGCCACAGATAAGAATTACATTGTTTTAAAGGATCAGATCCAACAACACCATATAGTAGTTAAAGAGATGAGTAAGATTGCTAGAGATGACAGAGACTATGAGAATGAAAGGATATTTACCTTTGCCCATGAATTTGATGGCATAGCGGTACCCAAACCTGGCTCCCAACATTTGTAGGATTTGGGTAGTTTGTCCAGTAGAAACAGCAGTTCTGATGTGTCCTCTATTGAGGAAGCAGGCCCTAATAGTATTAATGACAACACTGCTAATCCTAGTTGCCGCTTGTCTTTTTTTCTAAGAGGTTTTAATGTCCAGCATTAGAAACAAACAACAGAGGCTTATCACAAGACAAGGAGAGGGGGTGGAGAATTGGATGGTGTTCCTGTTCTGCCCATCACCACTAGTCATAAACTTGTCAGATCCCTCCCTAAAAAAGTATGAAATGTTTGTCTTAAATGAAGGACTTGGATTCTGTCCTAGGAAACAGGGCACCGACATAGCAAGTTTACTCCACAAGGTGTACATCTTAATAGTATTCATGTTTTCTTCAAAATAGTGACTGATGATCTTTATTGTTTAGAGGACAAAATGATGAAAAAGTGTCTGTCAATTACTACAAAGACAACTTCTCCAAGGAGGAAAGAGCTGCCCTGATTAACTTGGGAGAGGACACTTTACTGATTATTCGTGAAGTAGATAAATGGGGAAATGTTGTCTTGATGAATAGGACAGATTATAAAGGAGAGGTCCACAGGCAGCTGGGAAATACTACTTGCTATAAAAGACTACACAACAAACCTTACTCAGCTGCAAAACCACTTATCAATGAGAGATTGGCACATTGGAGAGAGGTGGGTTTGTTGTCTGACTCTGAGTTTTTCTTTTTGAAAGTTGAATACCCCAGGTTCCCCTCCCTATGTTTGCTGCCTAAGGTCTAGAAGAAAGGACGTTTCCCACCGGGGCATCCGATTATCTCAGGAATTGGTCCCCTTACAGAACCTTTGTCCCAATTTGTGGACTCTTTTTTAATTCCGCTGCATGTGAATCTTCCTTCTTTTATTTGTGATGCCACATACCTCCTCAAGAGGTTTGAGGACCTTGAGTGGATGACTCTGTGTGGCTTTTGACTCTGGGCATGAAATCATTGTTTAGTGCCTTGATACCCCTCAGGTTGATAAGCACTCTCCACAAATAAGTGAAGGATTCATATACCTGCATTAAAGCAGTGTGGGTCTATGCTTGTTGACGTTTTCTGTTCACACAGAGAGCAAATTATCTTGAGCATACCAACATGTTGCTTCAAATGGTAGATGTAATCTTAATCAATAACTACTTCCTGTATGATAAGGAGAGGTTTCAGCAACTTCAGGGTACAGCTATGGGCCCAAAATTCACTCCATCATCTGCGAATATCTTTATGGGCTGGGTAAATCATCCATGCTTTGGCCCTGTCAGCTGCGTAATGGGACAAGAAGATCTATTATCGGGGATGGTACAGCGATGGCGTCATTATTATCTGGACGGGAACAAATAACCACATGAAAGCATATTTTGATAATCCTAATGATTACCCTTTCAATGTAATATTCACACTTAATATGTCGCAGACACAAATCCAATTCCTGGACGTTGAACATTACAAAGTGGATAATACACTGCAGAGCACACTCTTCAAAAAAGGAACAGCTGTAAATAGCATTTTACGCTATCACAGTGCACATCCACCATGTACTAAATGTGCTATCCCATTTGAGGAAATGGTTAGGATACGGAGGAACTGCAGAGCAGACTGAAACTTTGAACAGCATATTAATCAGACTATTTCAATACTGAAAACTAGGATTTACAACAGATCAAGTAGCAAATAAAGCTAGAAATATCAGCCCAGTTACACTCTAAAGGTCAAACAAAAAACAGTAGCACAAGAACACCTGTCTTTTATTACCACACATTCTAAACTCAACATGAGGTCTTGAAGATCTTGAACGGACATTGGTCACTACTATAAGCAGTTCCTGCTGTGGGCAATTTACTCTCTGAAAAGCCTTGCATAACATGTAGAAGGAGTAGGACTATCTAGAAGTTCTGATGCCCGAGTTACACCTTGTCTAAAGGAAAGGACCAAACTACTTGGCTGAAATGACCAATGGGTTTCTATACCTGTTGTGACTTTAACATCTGCCACATAGTTTTGAATAAAACTACAAGTTTCCTGTACAACACAGACACAAAGGTCTGATATCCATCATTTCATTAACTGTTAATCTTAGTTTGTTGTATACATAATTATTTGTGTTTGTATGAAGATATATAGTGGCAGCGCTACAAACCAACTCAGATCTCACATTCAAAAACATCTTAGAGCATGTAGCATACTGCAACAGTGGAACTAATAGAGGAATTTTTAGGTTCCACTGCATAGACTTGGTCTTGCAGGACCAGAGGGGAGAGGAGAGGGAACGGAACTTGGAGCAGCTAAAAGCAAAATGGATCTGAAGGTAACTCAAACAATGAACTACATCACTTTCTGTAATGTGTTTCTTTGAGATATCTAATCATTTTGAAATGACTATTATCTGGTCTGTCACCTCTTGAGTGCTTTTGTCTGCTCTTTGTCCCGCCACCTCTAGGTCCTTTTTAATTTTTTACCCATGATGGTACTACTGATTTGTGGGGGATCTGATTCTGCTAGGCATTCTTCAGATGTACGTTTGTGGCATGATGCCATTTGGATTTAATTTATTTTTGTTTATCTATTGGTGCTAAATGACTGGGGGGATACATTGGACACCATTCTCCTATGTAAGCCATGAGCAAATTGCCCTGAGTGGCACTATGAATCAATTAAAGTGTGATGTAGGTGTTAACTTATTTACAGAAATAAGTGGGATATCTACTGTGGTACAGATGATTGTGGGAAATGTAATAGTGTGTGTTAGTATGGAAGTAATGGTGAAATCTGAATTATCTGTGAAAAAAGTTGTATTCTCAATGATCAGTGCTTATGGTGAGTATTAGCTAGCCTCTTTGTGCTTATCTGTTTAAGGCTTTTGGTACCGGACTTTTACGTTTGAATGGAGTATCTACAGAATCGCAATGATTCAATTCTCGATGTCCCGAACTTGTATACATTTTTCAGGGGATCTGATCTTGGATTGCATGTGGATATTCAGGCTCGGACTCTTCACTGAGACATAACTCCATAAACAGTGTAACCCATCGCTTTAGGACAGGGAGTGGAAATTTAACGTGGTAACTTCAAAGGAAGTGGTGCTTCTCATTGACGGAATATGAGTAACATCAACCTTGTACTCCACAAGGTTGATGCTCTATTTGTTTTGGGGATATCATAAATGCAGAACTCTTTATTTGCGCATGTGCACACTGCACTGGACAATGCTCTTGTTGTTTAGTGGGGACCTAGAAATAGGGGTGGGAAATAAGGGTGTGCTTGTTATGTTAATTCCCATAGGAATGCGTAGCCGAACCTACAGCCCAAACCTCCACACAGGATTACATCAAATTTAGTGGTACCAACTTTAAGGAGATACAAAAGGGGATGATGGACGGAGCGTTAGAGCAAATCAAACACTCACCCCCAGTCAACTGATCTGGGTTTAATCCATCACCATTCTTTAGCCCACTCAGCCACCCCATTTCAGACATGGCTATATGCAAATCAGTCTGACCCTGTGCCTCATGGGAACAGTCCAGCCCGAACTGCCAAGCCATGTCTTCCATGGACCGGAAACAAGCATCCTGGGACCGGTTTCGGATTCATAATCCTCATCAGCCAGGCTATCTTGAATCCAGTGGCCAAGTGAGCAGGGACTCAGGTCTGAGCATACCCTGCCACACTTAGGGCGAACAAAGCGATACAAAAGGGGATGATGGACGGAGCGTTAGAGCATATCAAACACTCAGCCCCAGTCAACTAATCTGGGTTTAATCCATCACCATTCTTTAGCCCACTCAGCCACCCCATTTCAGACATGGCTATATGCAAATCAGTCTGACCCTGTGCCTCATGGGAACAGTCCAGCCCGAACTGCCAAGCCATGTCTTCCATGGACCGGAAACAAGCATCCTGGGACCGGTTTCGGATTCATAATCCTCATCAGCCAGGCTATCTTGAATCCAGTGGCCAAGTGAGCAAGGGACTCACGTCTGAGCATACCCTGCCACACTTAGGGCGAACAAAGCGATACAAAAGGGGATGATGGACGGAGCGTTAGAGCAAATCAAACACTCACCCCCAGTCAACTGATCTAGGTTTAATCCATCACCATTCTTTAGCCCACTCAGCCACCCCATTTCAGACATGGCTATATGCAAATCAGTCTGACCCTGTGCCTCATGGGAACAGTCCAGTCCATTACACTATGAGAACATTGCACTTAGCAAACGCCCACTATGGGAAAAGTAGAAATAAATAATGCCCAGAATACTGTGATCCCTTGATGTGTTGTTTGTAACAGTAGCCCTGAAGTAAAGGATTTTATCCTTGAAACGCGTCAGCAATCGTTACTAACAGCGGAGCATCGAGACAAGCTGCAATGTACTGCCGGAAGGCCAAGAGTGACGTGGAGTGCCTGCTCAATGCTTTCGGGCATCTTGTTTCCCAATAAATTACACGGCCGCCCTGCCGTGGAGCAGAGCACCATCATCGAAGTGAAGAGGCTGAGGTGTGGAACTAATCAACGCCGATTCAGCACGTCGTTCTTTTGCAAATTTAGCTTGGCAAAATGCTCTGTGACCTACTAAGGTTATTGACAATGCTTTTAATGACGAACACACATTAACCTTACCAAAGGACATACTTACGCTCACAGTACGGACTCAATGTCCCAGCAAGCACTATGAGAACATTGCACTTAGCAAACGCCCACTATGGGAAAAGTAGAAATAAATAATGCCCAGAATACTGTGATCCCTTGATGTGTTGTTTGTAACAGTAGCCCTGAAGAAAAGGATTTTATCCTTGAAACGCGTCAGCAATCGTTACTAACAGCAGAGCATCGAGACAAGCTGCAATGTACTGCCGGAAGGCCAAGAGTGACGTGGAGTGCCTGCTCAATGCTTTCGGGCATCTTGTTTCCCAATAAATTACACGGCCGCCCTGCCGTGGAGCGGAGCACCATCATCGAAGTGAAGAGGCTGAGGTGTGGAACTAATCAACGCCGATTCAGCACGTCGTTCTTTTGCAAATTTAGCTTGGCAAAATGCTCTGTGACCTACTAAGGTTATTGACAATGCTTTTAATGACGAACACACATTAACCTTATCAAAGGACATACTTACGCTCACAGTACGGACTCAATGTCCCAGCAAGCACTATGAGAACATTGCACTTAGCAAACGCCCACTATGGGAAAAGTAGAAATAAATAATGCCCAGAATACTGTGATCCCTTGATGTGTTGTTTGTAACAGTAGCCCTGAAGAAAAGGATTTTATCCTTGAAACGCGTCAGCAATCGTTACTAACAGCGGAGCATCGAGACAAGCTGCAATGTACTGCCGGATGGCCAAGAGTTACGTGGAGTGCCTGCTCAATGCTTTTGGGCATCTTGTTTCCCAATAAATTACACGGCCGCCCTGCCGTGGAGCGGAGCACCATCATCGAAGTGAAGAGGCTGAGGTGTGGAACTAATCAACGCCGATTCAGCACGTCGTTCTTTTGCAAATTTAGCTTGGCAAAATGCTCTGTGACCTACTAAGGTTATTGACAATGCTTTTAATGACGAACACACATTAACCTTACCAAAGGACATACTTACGCTCACAGTACGGACTCAATGTCCCAGCAAGCACTATGAGAACATTGCACTTAGCAAACGCCCACTATGGGAAAAGTAGAAATAAATAATGCCCAGAATACTGTGATCCCTTGATGTGTTGTTTGAAACAGCAGCCCTGAAGAAAAGGATTTTATCCTTGAAACGCGTCGGCAATCGTTACTAACAGCGGAGCATCGAGACAAGCTGCAATGTCCTGCCGGATGGCCAAGAGCGACGTGGAGTGCCTGCTCAATGCTTTCGGGCATCTTGTTTCCCAATACATTTATGCATGTATGTATTTCGGATGTATATATTTGAAAGTAGCTAGTGCGGAACTGTTCTTGTTGTTTTTGCACTCTAGGCACTTTATCACTGCGAACAAGTGCTAAAGTGCATGTGCTCACTCCCCTAAAACATGGTGACATTTTTTTATCAACAATTGGCATGTTTAATTCACTTATAAGTCCTTGGTAAAATGCTTTATATGTGCCTAGGGCCTATAAATAAAATCCTTCTAGTGGGCCTGCAGTGATGACTTTGCTACCCACGTTAGTTGTCCTTCAATCATACCTCAGACACCCCTTAGGTAGGACCTAGGTAGCCCATGGGGCAGGGTGCTGTGTAACTAAAAGGTAGGACATGTACTTTTAAGCTTTACATGTCCTGGTTTTAAAAAGCTCCCTAATTCATTTCTTTACTACTGTGAGGCCTACCCCTCTCATAGGTTAACATTGGGGATTTCATATTACCTACAATAAGCATAATTCCTGATTGAGAGGGAGTAGATCTGTCATGTTTGGTACCTATGGACTTGTGATAATAAATCCTCTGTAATGGATTTGGGATTACAACTTAAAAAATACCACTTTTAGAACATTTGCATTTTTCTGCTCTTAAGCCCTGTGTGCCTGCTGCCTGTCTCTAATACACATCTTGGGTGGGTGACAGCTAGGCCTTGTGCATTCCCTCTAGACAGCCACACACTAATGGCACTTTGGGGTTACTGATGGGCCATCAACTTCCTTATGGGCCATCCTGAGCAGAACAGAAGGGAGGAGCTGGGCACAGCCTCACAGTTACACCTGAATGGGCTGAGTCCTGTTCAGACACAAAAGACTGCTCAATCCCCTGTGGTAAGTCTGGAGCCAGGGAAGAAAAGGGTGGACCTCTGTGCACTTCAAAGTCCCTTTTTGAAGTCTCTCCTGTTTCAAATGCACCACTGGGCATAAGAATTGAACTTCTGACTAAGCCTGGGTGGAGTTTGCTGAGTTTCACTACATGCAATTCCGCTGATTTACCGAAAAACTCGGTGAGATTCCACAAAGCTCCGCGTTCATAGTACAGCATTATTACTACCAATCCAATGTGATGCAGTTACACTTACAACACACACAGGCTTTGTCTCATACGCTGTCCAAACGGTTCCGGGCACATTCTCATTGTTACCCTTACACGCACTGCACACCTGCTGTGATGCCAGCCCTATGAATAAGATATGAACATTGCACACCTGTTGCTTTAAAGAAACTAAAGCTTCTCTCTCACCCGTGGTCCTGTCTGATCAGCTAGCTAACGTGTATTGGAAGGTCTGGGTATACGAGCACAATATACAAGTACATATACCCTGCTGTGCAATATCTAAACAATTCCTAAAGCACTGCTAGATGCAGCATGGCAGAGGGTGCTGAAAGGCTCGTCCCAGAGCGAGCAGATGGCAAAACGAGAGAGAAACAGGGTAGCTGTTTGACAGACTTGGTCGAATGCCATATTCAATCTGCTTGTCACGATCATGTTAGGAGGATAAGGATCCAAACTGCACCGGCACATGGTTGAAACACAGCAGGCATTTTCTTTTGTTAAGAATGATAAGGCTAAATGACAATATGCCCTTTGACAGCTGACAGAATGCTTCCTCTGACTGCCGGCTGTGACTTAAGCAGTTAGTGGCAGAACAAACAAGCGAGAAATATTTTATTCGTGAATGCAGACACTGGTTCCTCAGTCTCAATGCAGTCGTTAAACATCCTCAAAAGTGATGAAGTGAACAAAGCAGCCAAATACCGGAATCAAATAATTTAATTTCGTACTATTCTAGCTCATAGTCATTCACCTCTCAACCCCCCAAATCAAAGGGAAGGTTTTGAACACTGACCTTACCTCCCATCAGAAATATCCAATTGCTTAAATTTTCAGAGTCGCGGAAAGGTGAGGGTCATCAAGCATGATGACTTTTTCAAATAAAACATTAATAATTCTGGGAAAGGGACAGCACTAGGTGTGTTTTGGTAATGTAAATCCTGTGAGCGACTAAACCAAATGACCCGCCCTCAATAGACTGTCCTACTCATCTCCTTCTTTAGAAATAATTGGTTTGGCAGAGGATGCTGCTCTGGAAGTCATTACCCAGCCATACGTGAGCCGATCTTTCTCATTGTGCAGGATGAATTGATTTTGTACACACTGTTGTAATTTGGCAGCGATTGGGTTAGCATTAGCAGAAGCCATCCTGTATTTAGAGGCTATCTTGTCCTTTTTGTGGAATCCATTTTGTATTTCTGTCAGCCATTTTGTATGCCATGTGCTACCACATGCTCACCATGTGCTCTGTCCTACCTTACTGTTGTCTGCTCTTGAAATCTGCCTAGAGACATGTTATATTTAGCCTCTTTAACTTTGCACATGCTCAGTTGAGATTGCAGCTGTCCGTGCAGCTGTCCCTAGTCTGTAAATGTCAGGATGTGTTCACTAGAATTAGCAACTGTTAGCTCCTCCCACTTGTTGACTGTGCATTTTCTGAATGACCTTATATGTGCCTAAAACCTACTTATTGTACTTGTACCGCCTTCTTTTGAGCCCCTGTGTGTGCTACTTCATACATTGCCGAAGGGTGTTGTGTGAATGTAGTTCCACCTCATGAGGTTTAATACATTTTGTATTCTCTATTTCAGTTTCTGTGCCAACTTTTTCCTATTGGTCTGAGGACTTGTGCAGAGAAGGGCGAACCCCTTGCACTGGTAGGCCTTGCCGAGGCTCACCACCATAAATTGGTGCCTGACACGTGGGGCTCATCGGCGACTCGGATGCCCGAAGGAGTGGTTGAAACAAAGGATTGGAATCTCGCTATGGATGATCATTGCCCGAGGAGACCCGCGTCTTGGCAAACCACGGTGTTTTTCCTCTCTTGCTGATCTGACCATCCAGGTGGTGCCGGTCCTCGACTGAGAACTCTTCTGTTGATTCGCCGTGCAGTGACCGTTTGGTCGATTTGAGAAGTTGGCAGTTGGAATCTGGACACCAAGTGATTGGTAAGCGTTGTTGTGTTGCAACACTTGCTGTTGGTTTTGATGCCTGGGATTGGTAAGGTAGTTTAGTAACGCTTACTGTCGCTTTAGAATTTTGGAATTTGTGTTGGCTTGGATTCGTATGGGATTGATATATGAATTGCAATTTATAGAGGCAGGTAATGAGTAGAATTTTCTCTGTTTTGAATTGATTTGAACGGCACAACACACTAAGAAGTACCTTAAGTGCTACTTTGGTTATAATACTGCATATTCTGCACTATTTTTGGCATGCCTGTTTCTAGCACACTTCGTAGGATGTGTTGCTTTTGTAGTGGTACCAATTTGAGACTCGATGAAGCACAACCGGCTCCCCCGGAAGAGACGCCTAATAGGGATATGTATATTAAGTATGGTATTTCTTATATATTGTACAGCACATTATGGAATAATTATACTCGTAAGGATCCTGAGTTGTGTTGGCCTATGCATGGGTCATTTGATTTTCAAAAGATTCAGTATGTGGAACAACGAATGTTTAAGCGAAAGGCTAGACAAGACATGTTTGACTGTGTACGAATGTGGGAGAAAGAAGTACGTGAGCAAATGAAGCATGAGCAGGCCTTGATTGAAAAAGAATAGCGTAAGAGTATTCATGCGAAAGCATTTGAAATGAAAAATAAAGAACTTAAAGAGAGAGAAGATAGGGAGCGTCATTTACAGGTAAATGGCCAATACGCTGTTCGTAGACCTCTTTATCCTATTCTTAATAAACCCCAAGATAATTCTCTCTTGTTAGATCGTTCTCCACCTTCGTATACTCTTCCTTCTGCTCCTTATGAGTCAGATGAGGACTCTCCTACGGACCAGGATAAAACACGAGAAACTCATTCTATGTTGTCCGCTGAGCGTGTGTCTGAGATTAGAGCTGGTGCTCGTAAAACCGTTCGAAGTGATGCTCCTGCTTCTGACCTATTCAATAGCATAAAGGATTGGCTTGAAAGGGAGCATATATATTTTACTGAGGTTTTTGCCGCAGAAGTCCTTGAGTGGTTTAGAAAATATTCGGAAGAATTGGAGCCCTTTGATATAGCAAATGATTATAAGCAACTGCGTGATGGTCTTTTTGTTTTCTCTCAGGTTGCTGATACAATCAGACGTTTGGTTAAACTGTGTGCTGATGCAGTCCGTTTGCGAGAGGAGAAAAAGGCAGCAGAAGCAGCAGCACAAACATCCCGGATTAACATGGCACAAGCTTCTACTCCCAAAACAGATAAGAATGTTGTAGTGCATGTGAGACCTATGCGGGAGGCCGCACCATTGTATGTTCCTCCTAAAGGAGCGGGTACAAGTGATGATAAGGCTTCCTCTGATGCAAAGGGTTATTTTATTTATAATTGGGTTTACACTCCTTGGAATAGTGCGGATGTTATGGCTCTTAAAACTGCATTGCCTGACCCGCGGAAAAATCCAGCAGATTTTTATGAGGAAGTTGAGGGTGCCATTAGTTCTTGTACTATGACTCTGCCTGATATTGACCTGTTTTTCAGTTTGATATTACCCCCTGATATGTGGAGAACTGTGCGTAAAGTTGATGATCGTACGACTTTTGGGGCATTATGGAAAGATTTAGAACAATTAGATGAAGAAAGAGAACCTGCGCAGAAACCGTGTCAGTTAATTTTAGATCTTCCCGCAGCCATATTAGTTAAGTTAAAAACGATTATTCCGCCTAAAAAGATAGATTGGACTGTATTAGCGTCTTGTAAGCAAAAGGCAGATGAATCGGTTTCTGATTTCTTCACACGCTTTGAAGAGGCATTCCATGATTTTAGTGGCCAGTCATTGACAGATGACACAGGCAGGCATCTGTTCATCGATAAATATGTCGCAAACCTGTTGCCAGGAATAGCTAGTTGCCTAAAGGCCAGTGAGAGTTCATGGACTACCTATTCTCCGGTTTCTCTTTTAACTATGGCTCAGTATTACGAAAGACAGGAATTAGAAGCGAAAGGCAATGAGGATAAGAAGACTAAGGAGTTCAAAACAAAGGTTATGTTGGCTCAGGCCTATGGTCCGCCTTCTAGAGGAAATGATAGAAGTAATGATAGAGGTGGATGTGGATCTTATGGTCCGTCTTTTTCTTCTTATACTCGTTCGCATTTGTCTGTTGATGAGTGTGCCTTTTGCAAGAAATTTGGACATTGGGCTTCTGATTGTCCGGCACTACGTGCACAGCAGTATCCACGTGGAAGGGACAAATGAGAAATCGTTCAGGATATTCAGGGCCTAGAGGAAGCACGGATGATCGTGCTAGGTTTGATGCTAATACACGTGGACAGGATGG
This sequence comes from Lissotriton helveticus, assembly GCF_964261635.1. Lineage (NCBI taxonomy): Eukaryota > Metazoa > Chordata > Amphibia > Caudata > Salamandridae > Lissotriton > Lissotriton helveticus. The sequence continues at coordinate 1,658,168,534 of NC_136061.1, read as the reverse complement.
GTTTAACACTTTTGACAGACGAAACCAATATCAAATGTCTGATTATGTGCCATCTCATTTTAAAGATTCTGCTTATGCATAGGATTGCCTCGGATGGGGTAAGGAATCAGTTAAAGTTCCAGTAGATCAGAAGGGTCCCTATGTTACAGCACATGTTGTGGGTTCTACTGATCAGGTTGATACAGAAGCTACTCATATCTTATCGCTTGGTTCCTAGGGCTCTCCTGTCTGGCTTAACTATTTCATCGATAGGTTTCGATGGAACACCTTCCCTTAGCACACTGTCACAACCACTTGCATTTCATGTTGATAAGTTTACTGCTCCATGTCCATTTTTGCTTTCTCCGAACACACCAAATAATATTGTGGGACTTGATATGCTTAAATATTTCAGGGCTACGATATGATGTTCTCCAGAAGGAGTAGGGGTTATTATGAATGACAACAACTCCGTGATTGAGAGATCTTGTCTTGTTAAAGAGGTTATTGCATTAGCTTCACTCCCTAGTACTTTGTGGGCTACTTTAAACACCGATGTAGGGCAAATGGTTGTTCCGCCGGTGCATATTAGTGTCATGGAGGACGCTTCATTGCCACGATTGCCGCAATATAAAATTTCTCAAGAAGAGGAAGAAGCACTTATACGCATTGTGCATGATTTGATTAATGTGGGAGTTGTGGAAGAAGTTCCTTTTAATGTTTGCAACAGTCCTATTCTTCCAATTTTCCAAAAAAGATACTGACACTAGGATTTACAGATTCATCATTGATTTGAGAGAAGTTAACAAGATTGTAGTACTGCAGTACCCTGTGGTTTCGGACACAACAACATTACTTACTCTAGTTCCTGCAAAAGCAACTACATTTTCTGTAATAGATTTGAAGAATGCTTTCTTCTCGATTCCTATTCATCCTGATAGTCCTGATAGCCGATATTTGTTCAATTTCACTTTGAATAATCGATCGTTCAGATTTTGTAGAATTCCTCAAGGGTACACTGAGAGTCCAAGCATTTATAGTCAAGCCTTGAAACGACAACTTGATTCCTTTACTTTGTCTGAAGCAGTGGCTCTCATACAATATGTCGATGATAGCTTGTTGGCAGCCGATACACCTGAGCAGTGTGAGAAATGTACTTTGTCTCTACTTTCTTTTCTTGCTACACACAACCATAAAGTGTCACGGAAGAAATTGCAATATTGTAGACCGAAGGTAACCTACTTAGGTGAATAGCGTTTATCAAAGGAGAGAGAGAGGACTAGGTAGCTAGTCCATATCCCCGGGGATTATATGTTCAATCAATAAGGACTAGCCTGTTTGGGGAGTGACTCAGGACTGTATGGTAAAGTGCAAACAATTGTGGTTTGTTCATGAAGCCCACACCCACCAACCTAGTTGGTGGCATTCTTCATCATCGAGCTCACCCAGTGACACCAAATGTGTCCCAGGTTTGCTTCGAAGCCTGAATACAGCAGAGCAGGTATGTTGCTGAGTGGCAGTGTAGTGACGTGAAGGTGAAAGTTTAAAAGCTATACAGTGGTCCCAGTACCCGAGGGTAACTTAAACTTTAATAACTGGGCCTCTGTTAGCATTAAAAAAAAGGCTGGTGGATGTGTAGGAGAAGTAGTTATGGCCTCCTGCATCCAGGTGTGGTCTACATGTTTCAGCCAGGCCTTTATGATTTAAACTGGCTTTCCTCAGGACCAATAAATAGGTGGTGGTGCTATTTAAAATTAAGTGAATGTGTAAATTGAAAAATGTGTAGCACTCGCTAAGGTGCTGTATGTGTGCGAGGGGGATTCCCTCTTCAGCATCACTGGACATACCACATGTATGACAATACAAACATACAGGGGAGAGTCTTAGCATGGTTGCTACAATCACAATACAGCGTAATTGCCCGATTTCTAAAGTGCTGTGTTGACGGTAAAAATGCGGCAAAGGGTGTAACCATACTGGTGGTATGGTTAAGGTGAAGGTTTAACAAGTTATGCGTGAGTATTTGTGGTGGGCTAGACAGCGTAAGCGACACACACAAATAATGGGGTGGTACATCAAAAGTAGGTATTCTCACACTGGCTATTCACCGCAAATGCCTCATGGAGTCACCCGGCAGAGGTTTTGACCCTAGAGGAATGAAGGGTCCGTGAATAAAGAGCAACCTGCAGGGGAAAATGGTGGCTTACCCGGGCTGTTGCTGAAGTGCATGGTACTCACGAAACTGTCGGTCAGGACCTGCAGTGAACCTGTTGTTCTGTCGTGGGCCTCCGTGGGACTGTCTCGGGTTACGAAGCGGCCTTAAGTATTGCCTGGTTTCATTTCGCTCACCTGCAGTTGCGGAGATATGGAAGAGAGACTGCCCTAGCTGAGTCACGCGCAGCCTGTGCGTTTGCGGGGAGGCAAGTGTTGCAGCTTTAGCGCATGTGCAGTACGGCTAGTTCGCGCATGCGTGACGCTGCTTGTGGAGCGCCTAAGCGATGGGAGCTGCACCGGCAGAGTGCCAAAAAGTGCTGGGAATTAGTTCAGACACTGATCTTGGCACTTTTTAAGGTTGGCCTACTGGTGGTGAGCACATATAGCAATAAACACGGGGACATGAGGGCCAAGACTGGCCATTACAATGTCTGCAGGCTACGTTTGGCCATTACAGTGTCTGCAGATCACAGGGAAGAAATTAATGGGAATCGGGAGGTAGTGTCATACATCATAAAAATCATAAGAAATGCTGCTGTGATTCACACCCGAGTCTGCAGATAGCAGCGGGGTGAAGGAAATCACGAAGTAGTGTCATACAATGTTCAGATCAGGTGCTGTGAATCACGGTTTTAGGAGCTCCATGGTATGGAGTTATTTAGGCCGAAATGCTGTGTAGAAAGTCTGTAGATCCATCTTTGCTCTTTGGTCAGTAGTATCCTTTCGTTGTCAGGGTGGTTGGCTGCAAACTGTTCAATGACAGTCCAGATCAGGTCGATGGGAGTGTGATGATTTGACAGGAAATGTTCTGTCAGTTTACTGATGTTTTTGCCACATCTAATCGTGCTCCTGTGTTCAACTACTCTAGTCCTGACTTTACGCGTCGTCATGCCAACATAGCAGAGACCAAAGGGACAAGTGATGAGGTACACCAAATTGCTGGAATTACAGTTAGTGTGTTGACGTTGGGTCCATATTTTGCCGGGCTTAAGGTTGAGTGTTTTTATTTGTTTAGTGAGGTGGCACACACTGCAGTCACTTTAGGTAGTCCCCAGGTGTTCAGGATTGTATTGTGACTATACAATCCTGAACACCTGGGGACTACCTAAAGTGACTGGCCACTACCCGTGCAACAACTGCTGTGTGCGCCACCTCACTAAACAGACAAAAACACTCGACCTTGCCCAGTTATTAAAGTTTAAGTTACCCTCGGGTACTGGGACCACGGTATAGCTTTTAAACTTTCATCTTCACGTCACTACACTGCACACTCAGTACCCCATCCTAGGCAATCATATGCATAAACAGAATGTGTCCCGGGTGTGCTTCGATGCCTGATTGTCACTACTAGGGTGAGATTGTCTCGGATGGGTGGGAGATCTTTTCATGTGGTTGCTTCACGACTGTGGAACAGCCTCCCCCTCCCCATTAGACAGAGTTCTGACCTTCTGACTTTTAGGAAAAGTCTTAAAACATGGGTTTTTCGCGGGGTGACCCACCCGTACTGCCCCCAGATTGCGCAATACAAAGGGTCACCAAAGGGTTAAAATACCTGGGAATCTACATAACATCTCAAGAATCGATTTTTATGGAAGAAAATCTGCAGAAACCTCTACTGAGGCTGAAAGCTGATGTTTCCCATTGGAGATCTCTACCGCTGACACTACTGGGGAGGGCCGCGCTCTTTAAGATGCTGGCACTCCCCAGATTCCTATACATTCTACAGAACACGCCATTCCCGGTCCCACTGCAATATTTCAAATCAATAGACGCAGAGGTCTCTTCGCTCCTGTGGGACGGAAAACCGCCTCGCATATCGCACGCTAAACTGTCCCGTTCTTGGTACGATGGGGGTATTTCTGCCCAACACTAAACTATACTACTGGGCAGCACAGTTGATGATAGTTAACCGGTGGATACATGCCCCACAACAGGACCCAGCCTTCCGTCTTGACAGAGCGGTACTGCCCACGGATCAACTAATGAAGGCACTATATTCCAACAAACGACGTCACACACTGACAGGCCCAACAGCCCACACGGTCAAAATATGGCATGCAGCGCAAAGGGCACTAGGATGGGACGGAGTGCTCACACTAGCCACACCCTTTGGGACACACGCCGTCTCGGCACCCTAGCGAACACTAGGGGCTTCCGCCAATGGGACCTTATTGGCATTTCTAAGATAGGTGATCTGTGGAAAAGGGGGGTGGTTATCTCTTTCCCCGCCCTTCAAGAGCAATACGGAATGGCGGACACAGAGAAATATAGATATATGCAAATCACGCATGCACTTCAGAGCGCCATACCGACAGGTTCGACACTTGCAGAATCATCCCCACTAGAAGACAGACTCCTTACGGACCAAATAGATAAGAAAGCAATATCGCTTACATACCAGAAACTGATCAACAATCTCCCGGACCCTACAGTAGTGCTCCGTAGCAGATGGGAGGTAGAACTAGGAGACATCGAGGACGAAGACTGGTTACATGCCCTGGCATCGGCCAGGGAGGCCTCCATACCGTCACGACTCAAACTGATACAACTGAAAATAGTACACAGAGTTTACTATTCCCGTACACTTCTAAACAAACTGGGCCGTACCCTAGACCCACATTGCATGCGCGGATGTGGCTCCCCTGGCACATTCTATCATATATTGTGGGACTGTCCAAAGATAGGGAGATACTGGGACCACATACTATCACAACTATCCGAGGCTGCCGGGGTGGAACTGCAAAGGGAACCCAGATGTTGTTTGTTGAATATATGGTCGCCAACTGATATGAACCGGGGATTGCAAATGTGGGCTACACTGGGTCTCGCATTGGCGAAACGAAATATCGCAAAAAAGTGGGGATCTGGAGTGGTACCGTCCTGTGCGCAATGGGAAAAGGACATGGACACAGCTATGGTTGCTGAAAGGGCTGTTTATGTACATAGGGGCTGCCCCAAGAAATGGTCCAAGATCTGGGGAAAGTGGAACGAACACAGAGGACAGATATGTGATCCCCCACCGGAATTGTCGGACCCAGAAACTAGTCCATAAGGAGGTGGAGGGAGAAGCAGCATATTACGAATGTGTAGGATTTGTATGGTTATAGAAGGGAGGGAAGGGATGTACTCCATCACTGCTGGGGTCTAATACTGAGAAATGTTTAACGTAAGAACTGATGGGGGGTTAGGAACATCCATGCAAGACTGACCACATCCCGTAGGGACATCACGGGGTCCCAAACAATGTACATATACAGGATATTAGTCATGATTGTTGTACCTACAATGTCTTGAGAAGTTCAGAAACGACCTAATGTATAACTGTATAACTGATCAACTGATTCTGAATGTATTTGGTGCTGTATAATTTGATGAAAAGCTAAATAAAAGGTAAAAAAACCATGGGTTTTTCAGCAATAAGCCGTTCAATTGTGGTCGGTGTGCTCGATGTTAGGTGACGTATGACCAGCTCTCAGTGCCGGGACACTCCAGGGAGTAGCCGTGCGCTTTATAAATATGCACCTACATAACATAACATAACATTCGGTGTCACTGGGTGGGCCCGATGATGAAGCATGCCACCAACTAGGTTGGTGGGTGAGGGCTTCATGAACAAACCAAAATTGTTTGCACTCCACCATACAGTCCTGAGTCACTCCACAGATAGGCTAGTCCTTATTGATTGAACACCTACTTAGGCCACCTTCTGTCTAAGGAGGGTCGTTCACTTACACCAGATCGCATACAAGCAATTTTAGACGCACCAGTACCTTCCACCCAGAAAGATGTCCGTGCATTCATTGGTCTGACTTTCGTCTTGCAGGCAATGGATATTAGGTTTTCACACATAGTTAAACCCCTGCTAGCACTTTTGACTAAAGACACTTCAATGCCCCTTCCATGGTCAGATGAATGTCAGAATGCTTTTCATCAGTTACGTCAAGCTCTTTGTTTTGCACCAGTGTTAGGCACGACAGAGTACACGAAGGCCTTTACACTCTATCTACACGAGAAAGATGGGTGTGCATTGTCAGTTTTAGTACAGACACAAGGTGACAAGCTGCGTCCCTGTGCATATTTTTCAGCAGTTCCTGATCCTGTTGCTCGTGCATTGCCTGGGTGCTTTCGTTCAGTTGCAGCAACAGCTGTGTCCATACGTCAGAGTGAAGGGATAGTTTTATCACATAAACTATTGGTGCTAGTACCCCATGCGGTTGATGCCCTTTTGAATCAGACAAGAACGCAACACTTAACTAGTGCTCGTTTAACAGGGTACGAGTTGACATTGTTAGCCCCTCACATTACATTGAAGAGATGTGCAACACTAAACCCAGCTACTTTGTTGCCATATCCAGTGACTCAGGCTCAGTCACAGGAGTCTCACGATTGTATCTTCCTTACTGAGGAACAGACAAAGGGTCGCGTTGACTTGCAAGATACACCCCTTTCAGATGTAGATGGGGAACTGTGGGTTGATGGGTCCTGTTTAAAGTTACCCAATGGTACGACCTCAGCTGCATATGCAATCTCGAAACTTGAGACAGTAGTGGAAACAGTTCGTATACCACAGAAGTCGGCTAAAGCAGCTGAGCTAATAGCTTTGACACGAGCGTGTGAACTTAGCCCTGATTTGTGTGTGAACATCTATACGGATAGCCGCTATGCTTTTGGAGTGGTTCATGATTTTGGCTTACTCTGAAAGGAAAGAGGCTTTCTTATATCCCACGGGATTCAAATTATGCATGGAGAACTAGTGCATAATCTTTTGACTGCACTTACATATCCAAAGAAAATAGCCATTGTGAAATGTAGGGCGCACAAGAAAGTCATTGATAAGATAGGACAAGGCAATGCCTTTGCAGACTGTGTAACTCGTGAGACTGCGATGCAACGAAGCACTACATCTATGTATGTAGTGAAATCACAAGCTGAGCGATGAAATGATGCTAGAGAGGAAGTATTGGATATACAGAGATCTGCCTCTGTGAAGGAACTTGAGCAATGGTCTAAAGAAAGAATATTAGACGATGAGGGTTGTTGGCGTAACAAAGAAATGAATACGTGGAAATTGCCTGCTGCTTATTTACAGCTTATGGTTCAAATGGCACATGGGCCGGCACATGTTGGAGCTCTAGCGATAACGAAATTGCTCACACAAGTTTGGGAGCATCCAGAGATTGCCGGTACAGCGAAAAGAATAGTACAATCCTGTTTGATCTGTTGGCAATATAATCCTGGAAAAGGGACACAAACTCGTACAGGAGGGTTTGCTACACCGTACATAAACGCACAGGTGCACAACACAATTAGAAACAATTTAAACACTTATAGGTCCAAAAAATCACAAAAATACATTTTCTTAGTTTTGGTTTCTTTTTTATTCCAATCTTGGATAAAGAGACTTCTTCAGGGCTGTCATAAAAACAAACATATAGACATACAATTAAAAAACACATTCCAAATGCAGCCAGGTGTAAAAAAACAGACATGTTGTTAATCGCTTCAACATAAATATTTACATAGTACAATTGAATTGTGAGCTGATCAAATGCTTGTAATAATGACAATTTACACAAAAATTACTATCCATGTTTGCTGAGAGAGTTTTCATGGGAGAGCTCAAAAGCAAGTAAAGTGAGATATCAGTTGGGAGAATAATACTACACTCGGGGTGGACCTAACATATAAAGAGAGCAAAAATAAAAATAAAACAAGAAAAGTCTCCTATGATATTCTCTGCATACTAGATTGAGACCAATGGGACATTCAAGAATTTACAAAAAATTATTTGAAAGATTCCCAAAAAAGGTTACCACAAACCTATATCAGAGATTTTGCCAACATCTTTTTGGAAAACTTACCAAAGGAGTACAATTGATAAGAAAGAAGAGAGTCGACATACCGTTCTATTCTAGCTTAACGTGAACGTTCCGAGCTGTCCTATTTGTATTTTCCTGATGCTTCCAGAAGTAACGCTGGCGCAGAGTAAATCTTAATAATTATAAAAGAAAGAAAGAAGGAGACGTCCATTACTTATACAGCCCTAACATTTATATCAACCACAGTCCAAGATAGGTGTAAATACAGGGCCTCTTACTTAAAATCGATGGATCCAATAAATTGATGGTCGTAAACGACGTTTCAGAGGAAAGAAGGTAATCTGATCAAGCGTTCCGTTTTTTAATACCAAACCGGAGTGCATATATGTGTCCCAAACTATGAAAAATTATATAAACAACTGTCAGAATATGACTGTTGATGATTGGAGCCCCCTAACATAACAGTAAATATATGATTCAGTGGACAAAACCAGACTCACATAAGGTGTCCAAGACGTATTGCAGAGGCAAATGTAGTTATGTAAGTATTAGATGATGGCTCCTGAATATTGTAGGGTCCGGACGCTTGGACAGGATATAATCCTAGGAGGATCAAATAAGGCAATAAATGAAGGGAAAGCTATCACAAACATGACCTGAATCAACCACATAGCATTTATCTATGCACTACCCAAAGCGGGATACATACAATGGAAGAGTAAAGCCAAGAGTATATAACAATTTTGAACTTGAAATTAGTCCACCAGTTCATACATGAGCCCATATAGTCAGCAAAGCATAATAAGTAGTGCTAAAGCGATATTGCTTACCTGTCGGTAATTCAATTTTCAGGCAAATTTTATTTCAAAAGAGCATAGACGTGAAGTCTCAGTGAATGGTAGAAACCTCTTGCCTCCAAAAATGGGGATGGGAACAAGTCATGGCCATTAAAACATGGGCGACTCTAGAGAGAGAAGACAAACCGAGGAGACAGTATGTAATAATCTCATGGGCTTAGGTGACAGTTATTAAGCAAAATGGCGAAATTCATGTTGTCCAAATGGGACAGGCTGGGGAGAGACTGAAACCTATGTACCCCATTCGTAATTACAATAAACATTAGATATTTATTAACTAGCAATATTGTCTTGCTCTAAAAAATCAATAAGCTGCTGTTTCAAAGCCTCCCAAATTCCCAGATTTTATATCAATATATGCAAGAAGTTTTGACCTACAGGGAGCAGAAAGAAATATAAAACTGCCCAAAGGTACTGAGCCATTTCGATTATTAGCCCATAGAATACGCGGAATCCACAAGTTCCACACAATATAAAATTATATTGAACTCCACTCGGCCCAGGAACAGAGATCCGGCGTTCAAGACGCTTACCGTGATAAAGACGTCCAGGTCCCAAGTGACCTCCTCTAGCGACCGTCGCACGCAAAAGCCGGTCACAAACAGCTCCAACAAACAGTTCCCGAAAGGCAGGCATTTAAATAGCATTTAAATACCAAAAACCTAAGAGGTTAATTCATAACACCTGAGGTAAATTGGACTACGAATGTTCCACTATACGTGACGGAAGAAGACGGCGGCGTGTAATGTTGTGCAAATATATAACCTCTTAGTGTATAGTCCCTGGAATATTGGGGAAACCACGATATGTGTCGGCAATATCGGCATAGAAAGAGACGAACACTCACAGTGGCCCCTAAAATGCCCAAGTTCGTTATTTAGGGTTACTGCTTCCGAACGTGATTTCTTGTAATATAATTTAGAGATTTATACCATCCGATAAGAGCATATTGTGTACGCCATGTATGTAAGGGTATTTGGAGGCAAAAGACAGGACCATATCAAGAGGACCTTCGGATGAAAACCTCTGTGTGTTCCGTATATAAAGTATACACAAGCCATAACCATATCGGCAATGACTGATATTTATGTTTTGTTGGCAAGGAAATGGAATTGATAAGAGAGTAGGATAAAGATAATGGTTTGGGAAGTTTGAGGGGAAAGCATTGTAGAAGAACATCATCATGGTAAATAATGTTTGTGCATATATCCCCAGCAATTAGTCCATGCTATGACTATACAGGCATGCTCCATAACTTCATTATAATGATTCACATTCCCAATCCACAACTTGGAAAGGCATCACTATACATAAACAATATACATCACAAATATGACGCGTTAACAGTAAGATCATTGGAATACAGCGCAATTACAACATGAGCTTATTGAACAATTGTATTGCCTCATCCGCACAGTATTATGTCCCCACAGTTTATGACCCCATGCAAGCCAATTGTTTTAAGGGTGACTTCTAATCAATAAGAAAACCAGCAGCTTGATATCAATCATAATTACAGAGAAGAGCACGTGTAGCAATAATGTCTTCAAACTACATAGGCAAGCTAACTGTCAGTATAAACCTAGTGTAGCCTACAAAATCACACATACAAGCACCAATCACGGAAGACCAGATAGCAATTTTAGATGCTGTATATAGACTCGTTGGATGACAAAAATGGAGATAGTCGCAGTAAGGACTCAATATACAGATTCATTTAGACGAAGTGTCTGTGTTTCAAAATAGAGTAAAGTCATGAGAGAAGATAGTGCATCTCATCATCAGTATTGTGACCAAGTTCAACACTTCTAAGTCTACAAATCCACCCGGCTTCTTTCTTCCTGAGTGCTAGAACCCTATCTCCACCCCTTGGGTGTATTGGAACAGGTTCTATGCCCATGAGCCAGAGATCATCTTCTGGTTTGTGCTTTTCTTGCATATGAAAAGTCATGGGATACTTGAGGTCATTATTTCGACATGCCCGTACATGCTCCTGGATTCTCAGTTTGAGCGCTCTCTTTGTGCTGCCCACATATATTTTGCCACAGGGACAGCCAAGGATGTATACCACAAAGTTTGTGTTACAATTAATCAGATGAATAATCTGATATTTTCTCGTAGTATTGAAGCAAAAATCCTTTGTTTTGTCCCTACCCAATTTGCAAATATTACATCCCCTGCAAGTGTAAAAGCCCACCGTTTTAGATGGCAGCCAACATGTCTTTTTAGCAGTGGTGATATAACTAGGACATAAGATGTTTCTCAAATTTTGTCCACGTCTGTACGTGACCTTGGGTTTCGGTGGTAAAATGTTTATCAGGCTTGGTATTTCCATACGTAAGTGCCAGTTTTTTCTAAGGATGTTGTAAACCCTACTGCTCTCATTTGTGTATTCTGTTGTGAAGGTAATAGGTCCTCGATTTTGTTTCTTTGGTGGGGCAACTATCAAGGTTTCCTCCCTTGGAATTTTTCTGACTCTCTCCTGTGCTTTCCAGAGAATTTTGGGGGGGTAGCCCCATTGACGAAAGCGTTCTTCCGTTTCTCTGATGTTACTTAAGAAACTTTCCTCCGTGCTGCCGTTACGCCGCATGCGGATCATCTCCCCGTAAGGTATGTTGTCAATTACATGACGTGGATGCGAGCTTTCAAAGTGTAGTGTGCTGTTACACGCTGTTGCTTTTCTGTGGGTCTTACTATTGATTTTGTTATTCTCAATAAAGAATGTTACATCTAAGAAGTCAATCTCATTCCTGCTGTAGTCCATAGTGAAGCGCACATTGTAAGGGTTATCATTGAGGTAATTGTGGTAAGATAATAGCTCTGGGACAGGTCCATTCCAAAGTATGATAACATCATCTATGTACCTGCCCCAGAAAATCACATGTTCAGAACACCTAGCCGCATGGCGCCCCCAGGCATGCTCCCGCTCAAACCAGCCCATAAATAGGCCGGCATAATCTCTGATATAGGTTTATGGTAACCTTTTTTGGGAATCTTTCAATTAATTGTTTGTAAATTCTTGAATGTCCCATTGGTCTCAATCTAGTACGCAGAGAATATCATAGGAGACTTTTCTTGTTTTATTTTTCTTTTTGCTCTCTTTATATGTTAGGTCCACCCTGAGTGTAGTATTATTCTCCCAACTGATATCTCACTTTACTTGCTTTTGAGCTCTCCCGTGAAAACTCTCTAAGCAAACATGGATAGTAATTTTTGTGTAAATTGTCATTGTTACAAGCATTTGATCAGCTCACAATTCAATTGTACTATGTAAATATTTATGTTGAAGCGATTAACAACATGTCTGTTTTTTTACCCCTGGCTGCATTTGGAATGTGTTTTTTAATTGTATGTCTATATGTTTGTTTTCATGACAGCCCTGAATAAGTCCCTAGTGGACGAAACGCGTCAGCTGTGCAATCTTCTGTCTCTTTATCCAAGATTGGAATAAAAAAGAAACCAAAACTAAGAAAATTTATTTTTGCGATTTTTTGGACCTATAAGTGTTTAAATTGTTTCTAATTGTGTTGTGCACCTGTGCGTTTATGTACATTGTATAAGTTCTTTTGTGAACTGGCATTGAGATGGTGGGTGCCAATCAGTGTGCACACAAACCCCCCAACCAGGTATAAGGGGTAACTTATATTGAGGAGTCATTTGGGTTAGTTGCTAAGAATAAGAAGGCTCCACTATCTTTTCTGTTTCAAATAGAGGGTTTGCTACACCGTCTGCACCTTTCGAAGTTTTGCAGATGGATTACATCCAACTTGAACGCTGCAATAATCTGAAGTACGTTCTAGTGGTGGTATGTGCCTTCAGTAAATGGATAGAGGCATACCCTACAAAAGATAATACGGCCCTTACTACAGCGAAGGTGCTTCTAAAAGAGTTTTTCCCTAGATATGGTGTTTGCAAACTTTTATGGAGTGACAACGGACCTCATTTTATTAGGAAAGTTGTTGAGCATGTCTTGAAAGGATTAGGAATAAAACAGAAATCGCATGCAGTCTTCCACCCACAATCAGCAGGATTAGTGGAGAGGTACAACGCTACTTTGAAGCTGAAATTAGTGAAAATACTGGCTTCCACGTCTCTGGAATGGCCAGATGCACTACCCTTGGCATTGTTGTCCATAAGATTGGTGCCACATTCACGATCTGGCCTTACTCCATATGAGGTGGTATTTGGAAGACCAATGAACATTTGGGGAGTTCTTAAGCCACGCCCATCCATGATGTACCTTGTGTTCTGATGAATGATTATTTGGCACAGTTAACTGACAGTTTGATCTCTATTCATCAACAGGTTCGAGAAGCTCTTCCTGACAGATCTACAGGTGAGGCCCACGAACTCCATCCTGGAGACCATGTGATGATCAAGGTTTTCGAGAGGTCGAACAGTTTGGAGCCGAGGTGGTGAGGACCGGAGCAAGTGCTCCTTGCGACAAGGACAGCAGTTCGAGTGACGAACAGGAAGAACTGGGTCCATAGCACTCACTGTAAGAGGGTGTCGCCTGCCTTGGTGGAACCTGCTGTGCTGTCTGATCATCAAGAGATCTTTGAGACGGAGAAGGGCCACGCTATCTCCCCTGAGGAATCTGAGGGAGTCTTCCCGGACCACACGATTCCTGGAGTATCGCGATACCAACTGAGACCGAGGAAAGAATCTGCAGTGCTGAAAAACACTGGTTGAGCTACCTCCCTGGGTTGGTGAAACGGAGTGCCGATGTGGCAAGGGGGAGGGATCAGTCCTGCGAAATGACACCCGTCTTGACCCTCGGTGAAGAAATCAATGGCTGCCCAGGGATAAGAGCTCCAACGGTTGTTTTTTTACGAGGAAGTGATCATGTCTGCAGAGAGATCAAAAGTTGCTAAGATCTGCAATAAGAAAATAATTTGTGCTGTAGGGTTTGTTGGTGCTATGGTGGTTATGGCAGCAATTACCTGGTATGTTGAGAAAATTGGCAACTGTTCGAGAGCTTTTGATCGCCACCACTCCAGTACCAGTTGAGCACCACTACTTTATGCTTCCCTACCATGAGCAGAAGCATCGACAATCCTACTTAAATAACACATTCATCAAGATGTTGCTTAATACACATAATGCCATGAATACTACCAACTGTTGGCTGTGTGGGATGATATCAGCTCACCAACAGAAAGGGGGAACACCTTTTATTCCTCTACCTTTTTCCCATAATGGTTCATGTCATTTTGGTTTGCGCTTTTGATTGCTTCAAAGAAAGCGACAGTTGGAAGGATTAATTATCATCTTAATAAAGCTTGCTATCCTGACAAAGATGGTTACCCGCAGGCTAAAGGAACTAAATGGGAATGGGAGGAGTATCAACCGGACAATAACTCTGTACCATATGTTTTCACAAACACAAGAACTCTGAAGAATAATGGACCATTTTTAATTTCTGTAACCAGAGCTAGAGCAGATTTATGTATAGAAAGTATTGGGCAAATTCCAGTGGGACGGAGTGAATGTATTTTGACATTAACTATTAAAGGAGCTAATAATAGTAGTTTTACATTGTCACATAACACGTACTTTGTATGTGGCAATAAGGGATATTATTAACTCCCCATTGGATGTTCTGGGGTATGTTATGTATCATTCTTGTTACCCCCTGTGTTCTTGACCCCTCCATTGCATCACCAAGACTTGAAACTATATAATGATATCTCCAAGAACAGATACAAAAGAACAATAAGTACAGATGAAGTTGATCAGACTGATACCACTTTGCAACAATATGTCGATTTTAATTTGGGTTTGTTTTTCTTTGTGGGTGCTGCATTGAATAGTAGGAAAATAAGGAGATTGACTCGTGTTGTGGAAGCTGTTACCAATCAGACAGCAATTGTACTTGGGAACATTACAGAAGAACTGCAAATTGCAAGGATTGTAGCACTCCAAAACAGAATGGTTCTTGATGTGATTTTGGCTGATCGAGGTGGTGCATGTCGCATCATCGGTAGCAGCGGTTGCGTGTTCATACCAGATCACTCACCTTCAGAATATGACATAATACCAAAGCTGCATAAGATTGCTTCAGAAATTCACCCAGAGACTGGTACATGGACTTTTTCGACCTGGTTCTGGACACTCTTTGCCACTTGGCTGTCTTATGTATACTGCTGGCGATACTATTTACATGCTGTGCATGTATACAATGTGGTCCTATCTATGCTTTGCTCCATGTGCATCACTGCTTGTACACCTACTAAGAGAAATGTTGCAGAAATAAAAGCCCAACAAATGCTGAATAAAGAGATCACTGAGATGATGACCATTAATGTACAGGATGCATATCTAGATTACCCCAGATGAACGAATGTCTTCAGCTAATGCTAAAAGGGTAGTCTGTTGTAATTTGGCAGCGATTGGGTTAGCATTAGCAGAAGCCATCCTGTATTTAGAGGCTATCTTGTCCATTTTGTGGAATCCATTTTGTATTTCTGTCAGCCATTTTGTATGCCATGTGCTACCACATGCTCACCATGTGCTCTGTCCTACCTTACTATTGTCTGCTCTTGAAGTCTGCCTAGAGGCAGGTTATATTTAGCCTCTTTCACTTTGCACATGCTCAGTTGAGCTTGCAGCTGTCCTTGCAGCTGTCCCTAGTCTGTAAATGTCAGGATGTGTTCACCAGAATTAGCAACTGTTAGCTCCTCCCACTTGTTGACTGTGCATTTTCTGTATGACCTTATATGTGCCTAAAACCTACTTCTTGTACTTGTACTGCCTTCTTTTGAGTCCCTGTGTGGGTATAAGAGGACCATGCTCCTTCAGTTCAGTGTGCTACTTCATACATTGCCGAAGGGTGTTGTGTGAATGTAGTTCCACCTCATGAGGTTTAATACATTTTGTATTCTCTATTTCAGTTTCTGTGCCAACTTCTTCCTATTGGTCTGAGGACTTGTGCAGAGAAGGGCGAACCCCTTGCACTGGTACACCTTGCTGAGGCTCACCACCACAACTCATATGGCATTACAGACAGTCCCATTCCTGTAGCGATTAGGAAGCCTCTAAAGTTAACATTTACATATGCCTATGGAATATAGGGTTCATCAGGGCCCTTGGTGCTTCTTTGCTTGTGTACTGGTGAACAGGGGTGGATGGTTGGCCCCAGTAAACTCTGCTACGCAGCAGTAGTGGCGTTTTTGGTGAATTCCAGCTCCAAGTTGAGCGCAGAGTACCCGTAACTCAGTGAACTCCAATGGCAGAGCGGAGTTCACCGCCCACCCTCACTTCTGACCCTATCAACTCAGTACACGTTTGGACCTGTGGAAACTCTGCCAGGAAAAAGGATTACTTTGCTGCCGAGGGATTGTCATTCTGCTGGACTACTGCTCTCGAAGAATTGCTTTTCTGTGGAGCAGACCTGTCGGATGCCTGCTGATCTCTTTGCCAGGGAAGGAAGGACTGAACCCAAAGTTGCTCCAAGGGCTTGTCTGTTTGCTTCCTGTTCTGAGTCTCAGGAATATCAAAGACTCTTCTTCCACCTGCACAGTACCTGGACTTTGCCTGCTACAAGTTTGCCCTGCCAAGTGGTGACAATCCAATCCCGGGTCCTTGCAAGTGGGTCAAAAGTGGTACAGCTACCAACATTTCTGCACCGGTCAGAACAGATGCATCTCCCTCAAAGCCATGGCACAGGATGAGCACACTGCATCGCCATCTGTGTGGCTCTTTGCATCTATCTCTTGATGCATTACATACAATCATGTATCTTGACAACAACTCATCCAGATATGGGCAGCTCGACAACTACTCATTGCCTTTGAATCCTGTACTTTGGCACCAATGCATCACCTTCTACATCTTAGCTGCATCAATGTACCAGCAATGTACAAACAACCAAGGTACTTTTCAGCAGGATAAACGTAGTTCCTGTATCGGACCCGAGCTTCATTGCGGTTGGTCTAGGAGTTCAGATTTGACCTGGTCCAGTGCAACCAGAAACTCCAGTTGGCTGTTTATAGTTTTAAGCCCTATATTTCAAGATCTTTTTTTAAAAACTTATAACTCTACTTCTACTCATTGCATAATTGCTGTTTTAGTCTTGTTTTGTTCAATAAATTAAATGCATTATTTTACTGTATTAGATGTTGCAGAAATACTTTACACATTGCCTCTTACGTAAAGCCTAGCTGCTCTGAACCAATCTACTGGAGGGAGAGCATAGGTTAATTTAGGGTGTGTATCTGACCTACCCTGGCTAGGATTGTGGTTTCTGCTTAGACAGGATGCATACCTCTGCCAACTAGAAACCCAATTTCTAACAGGTCCACACTTGCCATTAAATATTATTTCTGGTACAAAAGGTTTCAAAAGACTACCCAGCTGATTTAAGATTGTTCGACTCTTAGGGTTGATCGGTCAGGGGGGAACATGGCGGCTGGCTAACGAGCAGGCTGCAAGCTGCAAGACTATCTGGAGAATATTTACCAACTTACCTATAATGCTGGTTTGAAAGGAATCTTTCAGGAAGGTAGGGTTTGGTCCACCGTGGCAGATTGAACTGCGCGGTTTGCTTTCACAGGAGACGAGGCCTGTTCCCTGTGGGTCTCTGTGGTCTCTGGCTGCCGTGCAGCTGTGTCGGGATCGGCAGGCAGTGCCACGGATTTGCTTTCGGGAGATAGGCTGCTGTGCCAGCACAATCAGGCTGCCACAGATTGTGGAGCAGTGAGAAACGCCGAAACCACGACATCCTATGTGCCTAAAAAAGATTCCTGGGTCGAGTGCAAAAATTAAAGAGCAGGGGAACACTTTCTTCAAAAAGAGCCCAGAGGAAGAAGTCAGACAACTCGGAGGCTACCTTCAACACAGAATTCAGATCACAAGGTAAAAATAAATATACTTTGAAAAACCTTTTGAGTGGACTTAGACTCTTTGCTGTTTAAGGGAGGGGGGTTGGAATCAGGGAGTGGGTCCCCTCCAATAATTGTTTCAATGCCTGCACTGAGTGAGCCTAATAGACGTCAGATCTCCACATGAAAAAAGAGGAGATAGCTTCAGGAATAAAACAGTCTATGTGAGCAGGAAAGCAAAAATGCCCCCGTCATTAAGCTTTTTTTTAAGTGCGGGAGACTTAAATTCCTAGCTAAATAAACTCTGGGCTAACCCCTAGCATCCACAATTTGGTTTACCCTGAGGGGGGATACATGATTTTTCTTAAGAAAATAGATTCCAGGTTCTGTCAGGAGAGGAAGTAAATCAGTCAGGTATATAGGACTCAAGGGTGACACAACCTCAAGTAGAGGTTGGTACACCAGCACTTCCCACGATCCAGGAAGACATAAGGGGTCTTCTAATTATGCTCTCAGAAGATATTAAGAATAAATTTGCAAAATCAGAAGCAAACCAAACTAAAATTTGTGAATCCTGTGAGTCACTTGAACTTAAGTTAACGGACTTGACTAAAATAATCAGCAATATAGAAAATCTATAGAAGTCATGAATACTGAAGTTCTTGAACTAGAGTGGAGATTCAGAATCTAAAAATAGGGGAGAGGACACTTAAAAAGAAGATAGAGACCTTAGAAAACCACTCTAGAAGGAACAACTTAAGGCTTCTGAATATATCAGAGGGAAAGGAAGGAGGGAATTTGAAGGATTTCATAGTAAATCTGTTTAAGGAAAAGATACCGGTAGTTCACACATTGGATCTTCTTCAAGACATACAATGAGTACACAGAGACCCTATTTAGGAGAAATCCCAATAGAGATTAGCCTAGCAAAAGCCTCATCAATTTCAACACCTACTCAATTAAAGAATTTATACTCATGGAAGCCCTGAAGGCAGGCTCATACACAAAAGATGACTGGGCTTTTCGCATTTGATCAGACTTGGCAAAAGAAACTCAAAACAGACAATGGGAGTTAGGTAAGCACATACAAGAGCTTAAGTCCTTAGGAACCACTGCCCAACTGAAATTCCTTGCCACATTAAGAATTATGTGGAACAATAAAATGCACAATATAGAAGAGCCAAGAGAATTTGAGAGTTTAATCACACAAATAAAAACGCATCATTAGATTAGTTGACCAATAACAAATTACGCAATATATTAATCCCGGAGAGGAGAGAACCGATAGTAATGCATAACTGTCCAGTTTGGTTAAAGGGAGGGTTCCCCGGAGTGGGGGAGGTTACGCCGGGGGGGGGGGTCCCATATTAGACATCAATAGTAGAAAATATGTGCACTGGGTGGGGAGCAAATGGTGGAAAACTAAAAAAAATGTACACTCCTCATATGTGACGAATAAAATCAGAACGAAGATATTGGAAGTCAGATGGGACCTGAAACAATAACAAATAAGGAGAGTTCTTCAATATTTAAAACAGTCAAACAATGCCATCCTTTTGTGTTTGCTGAATTTACTGACACTGTTGCTCTGCCTGATCCAGCACCAGGGGAAGAGGAGCTGACTATACTTCTCAGCCTCCCCAGTTCTGCTGTCATCGCCGCAGCGCCCGGAGGCGCATACATTTCTAGCGCGGTTCCCAAGGGCAGTAATCATGTTGTGTTTGCTGCATTTACTGCGACTGTTGCTCTGCTTGATCCAGCACCAGGTGGAGAGGAGCTGAGTACACTTCCCAGCCTCCCCAGCTCCGCTGTCATTGCTGCTGCACCCGGAGGTTCATATATTACCAACTCAGCTCCAGCGGGCGGGAATCCTGTTGTGTTTTCCATGTTTACTGTCACTGTTGCTCTGCCTGATCCAGCACCAAGGGGAGAGGAGCTGACTACACTTCCCAGCCTTCCCAGCTCCGCTGTCATTGCCACTGCGCCCGAGGGCTCATAAATTACCAGCACGGCTCCCACGGGCTGGAATCCTGTTGTGGTTGCCGCGTTCACTGCCACTGTTGCTCTGCCTGATCCAGCACTAGGGAAGAGGAGCTGACTATACTTCCTAGCCTCCCCAGCCCCGCTGTCATTGCCTCTGCACCCAGGGGTGCATAACTTACCAGTGCGGGTCACGCGGACGGGAATCCTGTTGTGTTTGCCATATTTACTGCCACGATTGCTCTGCCTGATCCAGCACCTGTGAGGAGATGAGCTAACTACACTTCCCAGCGTCCCCAGCTCCGCTGTCATTGCCGCTAGGCCCAGAGGTGCATAAATTACCAACACGGCTCCTCTGGCGCGGGCAGTGTGTGGGCAAACCCCGGGCCAAGGGCGGGCCTGTCCTGTGTGTATCAGTTTTATACCTGAGTTCTGTACTTATGTATCTACTGTTTTTGATTTGAAATTGGCTCCAGTTACTGAGTTTAAAGAGCGTATTAACAATTATATTTGATGCATCTATTTCATGACTGTTGATTTGATCCCTTATTTGTAGTACTCGCTGTATCTGTAAGGCCCAGATTCACCTTTATATAAGATAAATTGACCTAAAGTCTTAGAGATGGTAAAAAGGAAACAACTGGAGGGGGCTGTAAAATCGCGGAAGAAACTAGGTGCCTCCTCATCCATTCTGAATTACATTTCAGGCACCATGGGGATGCTGGAAAAACAGATAATGAGTGTGGAGGAGTCTCTATCTAATGGTACCATTAGTAGCTCCAGCTTGACTTCAAATGAAACAGGTTTAAGTTCTACCACTGTTCAGGAAAACCTATTAGACAGAGGGCAGTCAGAAGATAGGAGCTATAGGGGTGTGCTCCTGAATCCCACCTTTCTAGTCAACCAGTCACTCAGCCTCTGAGAAAACACCTTAAAAAGCCATCCACTTCTGTGTTCCAGAGTCCCTCAGCTCCCCGTGGAGGGGAGGGCGGCGCCCTGAGAAAACTCCTCCACATAATCCATCCCTAAATAAAGAGCCCAATAAAGTAGTGTACAAACATTTGGTAGCTCTCTCTGCTATCTAAGCGACCATGATGGCTTTGGTACAGTCCCTCACAGATATGGTCCAGCTTGCTTTTAGCACTCTTTCAGAGCAATTAAAAGGTGTAGAGAGGAGTGTTTTAACTCATTTGTCAGTTCCAGTGAAGCGGAAGCCAGCCACACGAGGGCATCACCAGCCATAATACAGCTCTTAAAATCAAGAAAGGAGCGAGGTTGGTCTCAGGCAACCAAGACTAGTGACAACCAATCAAAGAAACGTCAGGATTACCAATACAATGAGCTAAAGCCTTGAAAACTGACACGATTCACATGATTGAGTATTGTCACGTGACTACATAGAGGAGCACATATTTTATAAAAAATACGCCACTGGGAGATGACATCATCTACTCTGCATCATTGACTATATGCTACTAATAACCCATACAAATCATTGACGGCCGTGAATTGACAACACATGTGCTACCAGATAAATTAAGAACAAAACGTCCCAGAAACCACTTGAAGGACGCCTTTTTCTTAAATTTAAAAAAGAAGAAGTATACCTGTTTTTAACTTATTCTGTCCTGATGAAGGTGCACCAAGTACAATAAACGCACCGAAACGCGTCGACTTTTTGGACTATTTTAAACTGTGAAAAAATGCTTTTTATGAATTCGCTGTATTGTTGTATTTTAAACATTGAATGCATACTATAAAGTGGTGACTTTGTGATAGAGAACCGTAACACGGAATTGTTAGTTATTAGATATATGCTTGTACCAGAGTACCACAGTGTAAAATTATAATGTGTATTTAAAATGAATTCCTAAATATGAATTTTTATAAAATAAACTTTGAGTAAAAATTATAATCAACCTAGTGTGGAGACTAAATTTTGACTGCTTGAATTCGTCAACTGAAAATGTTAAATACAGTTAACTGCTATGGATAGGCCTCATGGTCACCTTGTGAAATAATTACCCAGAAAGGAATCTTTTCTTTGATACTTAACTCATTTGGATACATTATGGAATAGCCATGTACCACCTGCACGATCACCAACATGGTTACTTCCATCCATCTTTAGCTACAAATGGGGACGGTATTATTACTACCCTTCTCTCGAGTATTATTCAATCAGGTCGTGGTGCTATTTCCTTTCCCTCGCTACAACAACCTCGACCTGACCTCAAAAATCCACCTTATTCAATACATAACATTTCCTCTAACTTAACTTTACCTAGCCATGCTATTATTGACACACCACGTTTTTTTCCTATCTCAAAATTGGAACGTTTGGAGCTCTTGCCAGCAGCCTCACCTTATGTGGTCATTTTAGCTAACGTCCCGCCCACCTCTACCTCTGTCCACGAATCATAGGAATCACTGACGAACAAGTGCTGAAAATGGTTGAATGCATGGGTAGAGTTAGGAGGGCACTTTTCGCGGATCTAAAAATGATCAGGAGAACTAAATGGGTCGATCTGGGAAGCAAAACAATCTTTTACATCTCCCAATTTAGTAAAACGTATACTAGAGCGAGTTAGCACCCATCCTTTACCACTAATTGCAGTCTTACCTCTTGTTTTTTTCTACCAGCCTCCTGCCCCTTCCTCAACTTTCCATCAACCAGTACTGCCTTTTCAGGCGGAATCGCTGGTACCACCATTTCCAATCAAAACTTATAATAGAGTTGATTGCCTCTCCACATTAAGTGGTGTGGATTGACTGAAAACTTTTACCAATCTAAGTGAGGGTATACAGTATGGATTTCCCAGTCCCTTGGAGCGTGAGTTGAGTGCGGGTTTGGCTACAGTGGAAGAATGTGAAACCCTTGAGCCTAGTATGGATAGGGCATCTTACAGTTATGCAGCCACCCCTTGCCCAGGTCATTACTCCTGCGACAGCTAATCCAGTTCTGTTTTGGAATGTTGCTGGGCTGCATCATAAATGCTCAATGAGTGAGTGGATTGACTTTGCGTCAAAGTTTCACATTCTCTGTTTACAGGAAACCTGGTCTGTGGACCCAATCCATCTGAACGGTTTTAAAACATTCCATTGCCCAGCAGTTCCATCTGTTTGCGGGATACCTTAAGGGGGCCTGTGTATTTACGTGTCTAATATGTTGGCCCCCTTGAATATCTCAGTGACCGTAATTAGAGTGTTTTACCATATTATTACTTTTCGGGTTACTCAGAATACTACTTTAGCCATTGTTAATTTTTACAATAATGTTTGTACACAGGATATTGTTACTGTTCTTCATCAAGTAGATTCTGATTTAGATTCAGCTTTCCCCATTGAATGTAGGAATTCAATTATTCTATGGGGCGGTGCTTTTAATATACGTCTTTGTACGCAGCCTTCCAATAAAATTTGTTGGATGGCTGCCCTTGATAAGAGTGATACTACATATTTTTCTCACTCAGCATATGGGGACGAGCTAAATGATCTACTTTTTAAGTATAACATGTGTTTCTGTAATGAACTCACTAGTACTCCAGTTGTAGTTAGGAGTACTTTTATTGGCATGGGTGAGAACAGTGTTATTGATTTTTTTTTGTTTTCCCAGTGTTATGCTGAGCAGTTTTTAAAATTTGTTATTCACAATAATGCAATCAGCGATCATTTTCCACAAATCGTTGCTCTAAATATTAATCTCCTCACACAAAGGCAGGGATAAAAATAGTTTCAACAATGGAGAACATTGATATCTCCCTTCGGAATGGGTTCACCTTGAGATGGTCTTTGGTGAATCCAGTCACCTTCTTCGAAAAATGAATTGTTAAACAGAGGGAGGCCTTTGATATATGTTTAAATTAGTCTACAGAGGCCCATGACTACATAGTGGCCTTTGAATCGATAAAAAAAGCATTAGAGACGGGCTTACTGTAAATCGGAATAGAGCGGGGCCAGGACACTGTGGTTCATTTGATTCCACAAAAGCCCTTAGTAGCTTGAAATCAGCATTAGCTAAACAACCGAGGAATATTCAGGAGGTGTAGAAGCTCATACAACCTTGCTATTGAACAACACAAAAAAAGTATAAAGGAAGAGTCTTGGAGCCAATTACTCAAGGCCCGCTGGACAAATGATAATACCACTTTTTGGCACATTTTACATTCCCCTTTTTTAATACATCTGATAGTCCCCAATTAGAGATTGCTCTCACAGAGGCTGACTAGCTAATCCATTTTACTAATCTGGACTCATCTCAGGAAGTCCCGGCTACCTCCCTTCCTGCCACAGCTTCTTGGTGTGCCCTCGTTAATACCTCTTCCCCGATTGACTAGAAATATCCAGATTTTTCCCTAGAGGAAGTAATTCAGTCTTTGAAGGCAAGCAAAGGAGGTAAAGCCCCGGGCCCTGATGGGATCCTCATTGATATTTTTAAATTGAACATTAATCTCTGGGGCTCTATTTTAACCTTGCTCTTTAGAGCATGTCGGAAAGAAGGATTACTGTCCACTTGGCCTGAGTCTCTCATTGTCCCAATTTTTAAAAAGGTAGATCATAATAGCCCAGCAAAGTACCGACCCATTTCTTTGCTGGATTCTTTAGTTAAGGTGGCCTAACGTGTTCTCCTGGGCAGACTGCAGGACTGGGCGGAGTCCAAAAACATGATCTCGGATCTGTAGTATGGATTTAGGGCAGGTCTGGGGACTATTAATTTAAATTTACATATTGGAAATTATGTGTACATCAAGGGAGACAGTTTGTTTTTAGTATTTGTAGACATAGCTTCCACCTTTGATTTTGTGGAACATGAAAGATAATGGTCAATCATAGATAATATTGGTGTTGATTGTCGTATTATGAATTTTCTCAGAGACCTGTATGAACGAGGCAAGGGTAGAGTACGTTTTGGACTTAACAGCAACTATACCCATCCATTTAAAATAGAAAGAGCCCCACGCCAAGACGGTGCACTCGCCCCATTTTTGTTTTATCTCTACCTTAACAGCAAAGGTAGTATTTTAGCGGGTAGGTGTACAGACTTACCCCAGGTTGGTCATCGCTCACTTCCAGCACTTTTTTATGCCGATTATGCCGTCCTAATGGCTCGCACACCACTTGGCCTTCAGAGTTTAGTTTATGAATTTGCACAGTTCATGCCGAACCATGGTCAAAAAATCCATATAAGTAAAACTTTTGCTAAGAAAATTGGGAGATGGGCTACAAGCTGTCATGACATTGCTATTGAGGGCTCAGTAATTCTGTTTACACCTACATTTTCATATTTAGGCATCTCATTTAGACAAGTGGGGAACTGGATGCCTGCAGTTATTTCAAGGAGGCTCCAATTTGTTAAAATGATTACGGCCCTGATTAATTTTGCTAGAAAATTGGGCACTTAGCACCCGAACGAGTTGATGATTATTTACAAGGCCAAATGTAAGGGTCTGAGCATTGGGGTTTTGTAAATGTTGATGCACTCCAAATAGTAGAAAGTACACTCCTAAGTAACCTTCTTGCCCTTCCGAAAAGCAGCTCAACTTTTGTCTGCCACTCTGGACTAGGAGTTCCATATTTAGCAGATGTGATCAGGACTCAACCAATTTTAATCTGGCATAAAAGCTGGTCTTCTGATCATACTACGATTAATCGGTCTATCATTGAAGACTGCCTTAGATAAACGTCTGCACTCGGCTCAAATTCGTATATAACTTTGAGGAAGCAAGGTTATGCACAAAGATTACGAAATCTTATGTGTTAAGGCCTTTGCTGTGGTTTGGGTTCTGAGGAAGCTGGGGCCATACTTGTTTGGC
The DNA here is from genome assembly GCF_964261635.1 of Lissotriton helveticus. Lineage (NCBI taxonomy): Eukaryota > Metazoa > Chordata > Amphibia > Caudata > Salamandridae > Lissotriton > Lissotriton helveticus. The sequence continues at coordinate 1,658,143,050 of NC_136061.1, read as the reverse complement.
ACTCACTTCACTGTTCAGACTGACCATAAGCCCCTCTGATGGCTAAAACAGATGAAGGGTGAAAACCATAAACTCTTGAGGTGATCCATTTCCCTACAGGGGATGGACTATAAAGTGGAAAGTGGGAGTAACCATGCCAATGCAGATGGACTCTCCAGATATTTCCACTTAGAACATGAAGACTTAACTGGTCAAGGTTAGTTTAATGTCCCTGCATTGGGGGGGGGGGGGGGGGGTTGTGCAGGAGAGTAGGTTCTGCTTACTATGGTTACCCCCACTTTTTGCTGGTGTTTCACTGTTTTTTAACTTTAGTCTGGCTGGAGACCTGCTATCCAGGACCCCCGCCTAGCTGCTTCCTCTCTAAAATGATTGTCTGTACATTAGGTTCACTTCAGTTTGGTTACTGGGGCACCCTCGTGAGTCCCTAGTATATGGTACCTTAGGTTCCAAGGGCATAGGTACCCCTGGGACCTACCAGGGACTGCAGCATGTATTATGCCACCCTTGGGAAGCCTTCCAAAATTACACCACAGGACTGCTACTGCAGCCTGGGTATGGTGGTGCATGCACCCCTTACTAAGATATAGGTTACCTATATCTACCGTTAATCACTGAGACAGTCACTCCTATGGCAGGCCTTGTCAATCCTAAAGGCAGAGTGCTTGGTTTTGTGTGAGAGGGTGCCCATGCATGTGCAGGACCCCTCTGCAGCATTCGGAATCTATTCTCTGAAGCTGTTCTGTGATACAGCCAGACCATATACTCTTAAGTGCATTATAACCTCGCGGTAAACGCTAACTTTGGAATGGCTGCATGGAAACATGTTGTGTTTGGTGTCAAACACTTTGAAATCCTACCCCCACGCCAGTCCTGATGGGTTTGGTAGAATTCCACCCTTCTAGAGGGAGAGACATGTACACACTGGTCTGCCCGGTGATAGTTTAAATGAGCCCCAGCATCACAAAAAGGATTCTGCAGCCACAGACACGCGTCTGACCTCCTGCTGCTGGATGGAACTCCAGCAGGGACAATAGGTTTACTGTCACAGGGAGGTGTAACTACCTCCCAGACAGGCTCTAGTCTATTGGGGCAGGGTGGGTGTACTCTGAGAGTGCCAGAAAGTCTGCACTGGGGTACATTTGGTGTCCCTGTGTATAGTCCAGTTCAAACCAGTAGCAGGGACACTCGACATGAAACTGGAAAAATGAAATGGGTGTAGCCACCCCTCTTTCCAAACCCTCCCATAGGTGGGTCCCCAGAGTATATCCAACCCCCTTCTTCAGTATAAGTAAGGGAACCCTGGCAACAGGACTTTAGATTACACCTGGATGAAACTCTGAAACTGAATTCTGGAACTTCAACGCTCTACTAAAGACTAGAGGTTGGAAGAATCTCCTTTTGGGGTCAAGGAGTGACTCCCCTGCTCAAGCAGGCACCAATAAAGCATTTGCTGGTCTTCATCTCTGAAGCTCCCGCCGGACTCTGAAGTGATTCAAACCCAGGAAGAGGATTTTCAGATTTCTCCATGGCCGTCCCGAGTCCCCAGCAAAGCTGAGACCTGCAGCCCTCAGAAGTGACGTGGAACTGGAACTCCTGGTAACCGTGCACTTTTGCTAGTGCATTAACTTCCTGAGCTTTCCTGAAAATGTGCTTTCGGTTACATGTAGCCCACCCTCCAAGAACCATCTGCACCGAAGATTGTGGGCCTACACTCCATGAGTGTTCCGTGAGCCTGCTTCTTGCATTTCCACTTGAGGCTCCTTCACAATCCCTGGTCCGTTGACTGGTGGATCCCCACGAAGGCCATTCTGATTTTCCTTGGGCTTCCCTGGTTGCTCCAGACGTGCCCTGACTCCCTACCAAGTGGTGAGTCCCCCAGACCTTGCTGGTCTGCACCGAAGCCTATCTCTGCTTTCTGTGTGGGTTGCTGTTGCCAAGGCTTGTTGGTCCAATCCAAAAACCGACACCGTAGCACTCGACATCCTTTGTGGGATAGCTCGAATCCAGAACCCAGTTGTCGTCTACACCTCCTGGTCCTTGTGGCTGAAGAGTCAAGCTTCACCTTCTTCACCTGAAATCACCCGACATCGGTGGCATCTGCCTATCGTGCTCCTGGTCACTGGCTAGTGACCCAGACTCTGTCCCCTCTGCTTTTAGGTTCTTCACATCTCCAATCCAGCCTTAGATCACTCTGAACACTTTCCACTTGGACGCCAGCAGCACTTTGCATCAGATCGCCATTGAAACGATGATGAAACCCGACACCAAAAGACACCAATGGACCCGTGCTTACCTGGGTGAGGTAACTCGAGTACTCGGTGCTCCCATGGGTGTTGACTTTAAAAACCCCTAGTTATAAATGGGTTTGCTCCAAGTCCTCTTCTAAGTGTCCTTTATCTTTAAAATTCCAACCGCGACTTTCCCCATAGAAGTTAATGGTGATTCGTGGCTATGTTCATGCACGGCACGCGTCCCCCGTGGGTCCCCTGTGTCACTATCTTGGGTGGTTCCTGGTGGCTCCAGCGGTTCTAAAGGCTCAAGGCCTTGTGTCTATGCAAGTCATGGTTCTTATACTACTTTATTGATATATGGTTTGGTGCGCCCCTAGGGCTCAACGTATATTGTGCTAATTTACTGTGTGCTATTAAGTTTTCCTTATGTACTTTTGCCTCTAGCCTCATAAAGAGACTAGCGGGATGTGTTTAGAATAAATACATATATTTTATATATATACCTGGTGTGGGTCTCCTTTCATTTGGTCATTCACAAGATTATAGACTGGTAAAACAAGCTGCTTTACATTCCTCCAAGACTTAGCCTGAAGGCTGCTCTCCACAGCTAGGATAGCTTTCTATAAAGGTTGTCTTTAACCTACCATCAATAAGGGGTCATTTGGACTGGTGCAAGGTGCCCACTAGAATAGTGGACAGCATATGCCAGGCCAACTTCTCACACTGACTAGCCCCAATATGCACATTTATCAGTCAATGTGTATAATCAGCGTCACAGGTTCGTGCTGACCCAGTTTCGGCTGGGCATTTTCCATCATTTAACCAACTTTCCTACAATCAATAACTGGTTGTCCGTCCTTGTGAAATGTCCTTGTAACGACATCTCCACGCAGAGTACCATGCACATTTTCTGTTCAGAGAAAATGTCCTATTAAACCATAGTTATTACAATTAGGTTTTGTACAATGTTGACCAGCTTTTATGTATGTGCAATCTCTCCCTGACTTTCATATATGCTCTGTATTGTCTCGGTTTTTATTGGCCGTTATTAACTGTAGGAAGCAGCTGAGGAGACGTTATTAATTAAGATGAGGATGCAGGTTTTTAATCATGTCTGATCTTAGCCTGAATTTTATTCTTATTTTTTTAACTGATTTTTAAATGTTGATATTGTTATATTGGGTAGCTTTTATGATTTACTAAGTGATTTCAAATAAAGCTTATTTTGATTTGATTTGACATTGCATTATTACAAGAGACACACCTCCGTCAGGAAGAATGGGAAGGGATAATAAAGGGGCACAGATGGATCAATTTGCATGCACGAATCAAAACTGCAACGTGAAAGGGGTGGCCATTCTGTTAAAAAAACTCAGCTAAAGCCAAATTAGTAAATAAAAGCAGACCTCAAGGGGAGATAGTTAATTGCTACGGTTAAAGTCAATAGTATACTATATTCCATAATAAGTTATTATGGGTCGAATATTGATGATTCAACTCCGATACAAGAACTCTTTCAACAGCTCTCAGATAATGGAAATGTTATTATAATGGGTGGAGACTTTATGTAGTATTATACCCCGCACCGACGGTTAATACTCCAAAAAATGAGGGAGTCTCTCCAAAATTTGATGAAAAATATTGGCTTGTTGGATCCATAGCAATATAAGGTGAGCAAGAATAAAGATTATGCCCATAACAATAAGAAATATGGACACTCCTCACGCATAGATTATTTGCTGATAGACACTAGACTGAGGGATAGGCTTCAGGAAGCTACCCACATTCCAGAGCATCTTTCAGACCATTCTGCAGTCAAATTGGTGTTATCTCTATATAGCGGTATAGGCCGGCCTAGATGGATGCTGGATAGGTCCTTATTAGAGGAGCAGGAGATAAGGAACAAGCAGAATAGGGCCACTTTAGAATTTTTTTAGACAAATCGGGACTCCGCCTCCTTGAGGATAATATGGGAAGCTTACAAAGCATTTATTGGTGGAAGGCTGATTGATTATGCAGCATACAGGTGGAGAGAACACAGCAATAAAGGGAAGGAGATAGAGACGAAACAGGCTGCACTATAAAAGATTGGCATAAGACAGATAATATCGGTATAAGAACAAAGGTACAAATGCGGATTGATGAAGTGGAAAATGTGCAAACTGAACATTTGGAAGAGAAAGTACAAGAAAAATGGAAGGACAGTATATTGGCACATTATGAATATGGTGAGGGCTGGGGTAGATTGCTCGCCTGGAAAGTAAGGGCTGCTAGAGCCAGGAGTTCACTTAATGAGGTAGTGTCCATTGAAACGGGTGAACCGTTTTAAGATGATCAAGATATTGGGAAGGCATTTAAGTGTTGTTTCCAAAATCTATATAAGGAAGATTTATTAACAATAAAAGAACAGATTCATGATTGGCTACAAAAGGACCCCTTACCAAGGTTAGCTCAGGATAAGGAAGAATATCTGAACAAGCAAATCAGTCCTGAAGAAGTGTCTGAAACAATTTAAAGCTTAAAAAAGAGAAAGCACCAGGGCCAGACGGAATACCAAATGAGCTATATAAAGTGTTGGCAGAGGAAATTACCCTGATATTGACAGCGTTATTTAACACCATATATATAGATGAAGCCCTTACCCCAGGAACTTAGAAAGATGATATAGTAACCTTAATTTTAAAACCGAAAAAAAACCCTAAAAATTTTAAATCATATAGGCCTAAATGGTTAGAAAATAATAATTATAAACTATACACGAGCATTTTGGCCAAAAGATTGGATAAAGTTATGGGAGAATTGATTAATCTTGCTCAAAAATGGTTTATGAAAAATAGACAGCTACATGATTTAGCACATGATCTAGTCTGTGCAATAGACTTAGCAACAGCTAAAAATCTCCCTGTAATAATCATGATAGTCGATAACGCAAAGGCTTTTGACAGGGTGAGTTGGCCCTTTTTTTATATACAGTCTTCGAACAAAATAGGCTTGAGCACAAGTTTCAAAACACAATTAAAAACGTATGTAGGTGCCCGTCTGCAAGAATTTTAGTTAATGGCTCTCTCACCCCCAACTAAAAATAGGTAGAGGTACTCGCCAAGGGTGCCCCCTATCCCTTTTATTATTCAATATATAGATTGAGCCCTTGCCAAGAAGAATTAGGGGCAAGCAGAGAATTTCCCCATTTCAATATCAGGATTGGATCAGGAAAGACGCTTTATAAGTGGATGATATACTCATCTACACAAAAGACCTCAAAGTTGCTTTCCATATTATTTTAAATATTCTGAAAGACTTTGAGAATGTAGCAGGCTGTCTAGTCAATGAAGAAAAGGCAGAAGTAATGTCTTGGAATACACCCATAGATGCTGACCTGAAATGAGCAGAAAAAAAGATTAGGTATGTAGGAGTTGCAGTGGTCGAAAAACTACAAGACTTAGGAGAGAAACTAAGAGGTTATTAAAACTATGGTCTCATCTCCCTCATCCATCATAGGTGTAACAAACTTGGTCAAAATGGCTTAAGATGATACAAGGGGAAGTGAGCACCTTTATGTGGGCTAATAAAAGCGTAAGAAGCGTAAAAGCGTAAAATCACCTAGAAAAAAATATGCAAGAAAAAATTGAGGGTGGGATAGCCCTTCCAGACTTTCAGTTTTACTGTTGGGCCTTTCAATTACATTATTTAGATCACTACTAATGAAGGACTACCAACAGCTCCACACCGGCTATGGTGCTCTAACAAAGGCTCTGACAGATCAAGGGAATTATTTCCTTTTTAAATGCGGGCACCCTAAATACTTTAAAAAGGTTCAGCTAAGGGTGCTAATAACAGCATGTAAATTGTGGGTCCAGATTAGGAGAATCCTAGGAATGCCATACTACAGCCAAATGGCCCCTATCTGGTACTCCCCCTGCACTCCACGCTTTCTTCAAGACTCGTTAGGTATTCCATTAACGAACGAGGGAATAGAGATATGGGGTGAGATCACGGATGAGGATTCTGCAATATCACGGGACTAATTAAGAAGGATAACAAATAACAGGCTGTCCAAATTTTTAAATCTCCAACTAGTCAGCAGGGCTAGCGAGCAAACAAACGTGGGACATATAACTGATTGGGAGAGTGTTATTCGAAGAAAAATGGAAAGAAGATCTACCAGCAGCAGATTTAACATCTTTTGACAAGTATCTATGGCTACTCTTTGGTCATTTCTTAGATATGCATCCCTGAGAAGAAACCATTTGATCAATTTACACAGGGCTTATTGGTCCCCCAAGAAACTATCTAATAAGTGCTGCTTGAAATGTGATTTGGAAAGAGCAGATGATTTACATATGTTCTAGCATTGTCCCGGAGTCCAAATGTTTTGGCAGGAAAGTGGGTAAGGGTTTGGCAGCAGTTATAAAAAAAATCAAGGTAAGCCCTCCTTTCATTCTATTTGGGGTTATGGATGGAGCTGGATCCAATGGGAAGAGAGTGAAACAATAGATCAATTACTTCTCACCACAATAATAATAGCCCACAGGGAAACTGCATAAACTGGGTTACCAAGACTGCACCGTCATTTCTAACCTGGTTAATGTCAGCAAAGCATATTAGTAGATTAGATTCCATATGAGGCTCTTAAAAGAGAGTTAATGTTTGGGAGCCTTTCTTCACTTAGCATGCTTAAAGTTAGGAAACCTAAAGGCCTAAGGATTAAGACATATACATCCAATGAGAGGAAGGATGGGGTGATCCCACAACCTCAATAAAATGGATTAAAAGAAGGTATATCAGGTGGGGTTAAGTTCAGCAGTCTGTGGGTCTACGACTTTGGTATCTGATCATACATACATCTTTTGTTTTTCTTTTTGTCACACATGAGGACCAAAAAATAAAAAGGTTTCAAAAGACTACCATCCAATTTGGACTTAAAAAGAATATACTTTATTGTAGGAAAAATACCTTCCAAGGTGATGTTGCTTCAGACAATCTTGCCTTTCTTGGTCCCAGGAGATTTTCAAACTTTCTAGTATCTACCAGATGCCTATGAGCATATCCCAATTTAAATTATTACTTTCCTGTTCCTGTGTCCTTGGCCAGCATTTTCAGTGTTAGGTCCTTCACTTTGGATTAACCTAAACACCAAGGGTCTTCAAGAAGGTCCTTGCACCATTGGTGGGTCTTTTGGATTTTGAAGGTATCCAGGACTTCAACAAATATGGGCACAGTGTTCTTTTCAAAGCACATAGCAATAAAGTTGGCTTCTCATAATCAAGTTCTTATGAAACTATCTTTTGTCACAGTCAGGGAATGGTTGTCAAATCAGAACTTGATGACCGCTCCACCTCCACCCTAAATTTTAGTACAGAGTCCGCCCTGCTGGAGGTGACAGCCTTTGATATGGTCCCACATGAGAGACTCTTAACTAGGCTCAAAGACATTGGCCTATGTGGGATCGCCCTGGCTTGGATATCCTCTTTTTTGGCGGACAGAGCTCAGGATATTTGGCTCCCTCCATTTACATCACCGGTGCCTACCTCTGCTGTGAGTGTCCCACAGGGCTCCGCTCTCAGCCCTACCCTTTTCAACATTTATTTATCCCCTCTTGTATTCATGGTAGAAGCTGAAGGCGCAAAAATGATCTCTTACGCTGGTGACACTTAGTTGATCTTCGCCTGTGATAAGGGCTCCGACCCGGCTCCGACTCCGGCCAAAATCGGAGCCTGTCTCACAAAGGTGTTTAACTGGTTCAAGATCAACTAGCTAAAATACAATCCAGACAAAACAGAAGTGGTTTTCTTTGGAAACTCGGTAACGGATGACTGGCGCTCCTGGTGGCCTGCGGACTTGCCAATGCCACCCGCAGAAAAGGAGAAGGCAAACATTTAGGAACTTGATAGATAAAACTCTCTCTATGCATCCCCAGATACAAAACCTCACCGGCATATGTTTTGGCATCCTACGTATGCTCAAAAAATTCCTGCCACTGCTTCCGCTCGAAAGTAGGAAGATCATAGTGCAGGCTATGGTAACCTCAAAACTTGACTATGTCAACAGCCTGTACATCGGTCTCCCCAAAGCCTTGACACAGGGCCTATAGGTGATTCAAAACGCGGGAGCCAGAGACATTTGTAAACCGAAATTTAGATCTAACATAACTCTGAATCTGATATTGTTACACTGGCTACATATCAAGGACCGGATAGACTTCAAAGTCCTGACCATCTTTTTAAAGAAGCGGGTCAAGAAATACACTTTGCGCTTCTAAAGCCAACCAGATCAGCGTGCCCAGGATACGTCTGACCCGCACAGACAGCAGATCCTTCGTCTTCCTAGGTGCAAAACTGTGGAATAGCCTTCCGGTGCCATTGAGGCTTAATTCCAACCTACTCTTCTTCAGGAAAAATTTGGAAACTTGGTTGTTTAATCACTAGGCTAGGGCTTTCTCGCTCCAGCCTCCTGCTGGTAATGGCGCCAGGACACTCTAGCTTGAGTAGCTGTGCGCCCAATGCAAATACCTTGTTTCATTTCATTTCAGAGGAGTAAAAGCCTTTAATTTTAGTGACTTAGAGGGATCATCCACTCCCTTCAATAATGGCTGGATTTAAAGAACTTGATGAAAGATGTAGAACTGATTTCTCCATACCCCCAAGTACTTACCACGGATTCCAGCACATTTGCTTGGGAGAAACAGTGGGAAATGGTGGGGGATTCAGAGCAGTGATCTCCCATGGAGGACAACAATTCCACTATTTGGAACTCTCTGCAGTCCTCAGAGCTGTTCCGCACCTTTCTTCATGCTCTGGGGCAAAGATGTGTACTCTCATCGAAAAACAGGTGGTTCAGGCCAAGATCATACACCTACAGGGTTCTTAGTTCTGAAGCTGTTTGCATTGGTCTGGAAAATAGGTCACTGGTCAGAGAGCAGTCTTTTTTCTCTGAAAGCAGTTTGCTTGTTGGTGAACGAGAATATACACGTGGACCGTTTGAGTCAGATATTCCATTTATCAAGCTTACTGCTTCTCAAACAAATGTTATTGTACGAGATCGGGGCTATCTATTTTACCCATGACTGGACCTTATTGCCTCAAAGGAGAATGATCTTTTGCTCCCTAAATTAGAGAAGAGAGGTTTTTGAGGTGGATGCCCTATCTCTTATATGTCCCTGGGGTCTTCCATATTATTTCCCTCCTTTCCAAAAGCACTTTTAAAGAATCAGTTTGAATAAACAAGAGTTTTGGTGATTTGCAACTATTGGCAAAGTCAGTTGTAGCGTCCCCACCTTCTTCAGTTATCTGCACCCCCTCAATGGATCATCCTAATAAGTTCCTCACCTTTGATAGCTCGGCCTCTTCCAAAATCATCTCCGATCTGAGTCCAGCTGACTTGAGAACTTAATACACTAGCATTACAGGCAAAGGGGGTGAACTTATTGGATTTTTAAAGAGATGGCTTTATACTTGATTTAGCTGTCTCAACCTGAAGGAGACAAAGTTTCACAACCTAGAATATTAGGGTTCCTAAGGTGAAAAATTTGTCTGATCTAGCTTTGCATCTCCTTAAAAGTTGTATTTGTATTTATTTTACAGAAACCGATCATTTACTCTCCGGTTCAATCTTGGTACCTTCTTTTGTTTTGTCATAATCTCAAGTCCACACCTTTTACAGTGTACAGTTCAAATTAGTCAGTGCTAATGCAAATGTTTTAGTGGCTATTTTTTCAATAACCTATGGGGGAACTGTCTACTCAGCAATGGATAGAGTAGTTTTTTTGCAGGTTCTACCAGATAAGATAGTTCTTAGGCCCTCTCCTCGTTTGTGCAGAGATATCATCTTCCTGTCACTATGCAAAGGATTTACTTCGGCATGTTACTTTTCCTTATCCATTTTCAGAGGAGAATTGTATACATTAGATGTCCATGGGACTCTCTCTAAGGGGTGTGTAAAGAAATCTTTTAAGTTTTTTTTTTTGTAACCTAAGACTGAACATGCCACAAGTTCTGTCAATCCCACGTGACCGTGAGTTTCTGAGTTTTCTAGTTCCATGCAGGATTGATACACAAGAGTCATGTTTAGTTCTTGGGCAGCATTTAAAGAGTGGTCCATCAGAGATATATGTAATGCAGTTACATCATCATATCATGTCTAATTAATATAAACCAGTATAAATTGCTAGTAGGATTTTCTTTATCTTCTAATTTTGGGCCAGATATTTTGAGAGTTATGAGGAAGGACATTTTTGATGTGTTATGAATTAGTATTTTCTTCCACTGATAATTGTCGCTTTTCTTTATGCATTTATTTTACCTATTTTGTATATCTGCTGTAAACTGTGCATATCCTCATAAACTAAGACCTAGTATGAGGAAGGTGAGATATGATGAGATTTGGATGATAGCCATTTGTAGAGTGTAACAGCTGCTTTAGTCAAAGCGTCCTGGCACTGACCTGGTTGTCAGACAGATATGGCAAGGCATTAATTAGAAAGAAAAGTTTCCAAGCCTTTTTTGAAGAATTATTCAGAGGGAGATTTGCTCAGAGCTGTGGGAGAGTGTTCCAAAGTTTGGATGCTATCAAAGCGAAGGTGTGGCCCCTAGCTTTAGCTTTCCCCATGTTAGGGATAACTAGGGGGGACATGATTGTTAGAAAGACAGTCTTTTATGGACATTTCCTTTCATCCTAGCACTGAGGCAAGCTGGTATTTATTATGTACAGCTCTCCATCCAATGAGAAGGGCTTTAAATGTAATTGTTTCTCCTACCGGCAGCCAATGTATTGAACCTGGTTGGGTCAACAAGTATGAATTAGCCAAGGGTAAAGAATGTGTGTGTGAAGGTGGAGAATTACAAGAAAGAGAAGAAAACAAAGGAAAGGAAAAGAAAAAGTATTTTGATATGAAAAGTGCTGTTAAAACAACTGTGGTGTACGTTGGTGACGGGTCATGATTAAACGACCTCATCTGTGTGGCAAATCTAATTCTACATTTTTCAAACCCCTCAAGGTTATTAAAGTGTTTAAAAATTCTATTAAAACCCAGGATCATCGCATTTGGAATTTGAACAGAGTGGTGGTGGTTTAGGGAAATGTGGAAGATCTCAGAGTTTCCACTCCTGTTAATCGTTCAAAGAAAAATGGTGATGGAAACAATGTTGTAAAAAAATGTTGTTCCGCTAGGTCCATAAAATGTCCTGGTTATCTTTATGACTATGTATAAATACTGCTTATGTTTGTTATTGTTAAGGAAGGGAGGTGTGTGATGATGTATCTCTTTAAATGAGATCAGGCTACTGGAATCCTTGTATTCCTGGTATGCTATTGGTGTACTGATGTCATATTGGAATTTAATACATGTCATTTAGAACTTATTATTACCTAAGTTGAACTGCAGTTGAAGCCTTGTCTGGTATCCTGTTGGATGGGATCTTCTCATTGGAATAAACTTACTTCAACAGCAATTCATGATTAAATGTATTTTATATGGAATGCTTCACAATGTAGTTGACTGTGATGAGGGGATGTAGGTTCAGGAGTGATGAGGTAAACCTTGTTACTTCACAGAAAACGGCATTATTCTGTGTCCTAGTTTTCAACGTCAAAGTCTAAATTCTATCCCTCTCAAAAACTTTCATGGAATCTCTTATATCCAAAAAGGACAAGAAAACATGTGTGTGCTTAGTAATGAACAGGAAAAGCATAGGGTGGCTGTTCATAATTTAGAGTTCACATGGGAGTTGATTCCTGTGTTCTCAAATAAGGGTACTGCAACTTTAAGTCTTTGAATGTTGTATTTTTAAGACGGTGAACTACTTTTGTATAGGAAGCAGAGGACTCACATATTATGGACTGTGATGATCATGAAGATTAGACCTAAAAGTAATCAAGATTACCAGTAAGTAACTGGGTCAGACCCCACCCATACCCTTCTGTTCCATGAGGCACTACTGAGATACAGGGGTTGATTCACACAGGAATTCCATACTCGTGGTGGAGGCCCCGCATTCATGGGGGCCGAAGTCATGCCGGGGGCATCGCACTGGTGTCAGGACATCCACAACAGGTAACTGCAGTACAGAGGTCCCACAACAAGTGTGGGACACTCGCCATATCTGTAGGCCCTCCACCATAACTTCAAAAGCACTTTGTGAATTGGGCCTAGGGTGGACACTTGCATAACCCATCTTATGCCCTTTCTGACTCATTCTTGCTTGTCTACCTTCACTGCTTATTTTTAATGGAAGCACGGTGGCTAGACACTTTCAACTGCAGGTGAAAGCTGCTCCCCTGTCTTTCTTTCAACCGACCTCTGTTATTCTGCCTCAGAAGAGGGTCAGAAATAAGACGAGAGTCTTTCCCTTTTATTTTGTACCTTTTACACCTGTGGCTAGGGCAACTGCCACTGATGAGCAATCACAAGTAGAAAATAAGCAGTGAGTAGTCAGCGTGAAAAAATATTTTTGTGTGAACACTGCTGTGAACTGCTGACATAGATTGGACAAACAGCAAACTCTGTATGATTTAGAACCTTTTCCATACATAGTTTAGGCAATAAGCAGTCTATGGCTCTGATGTAGTATTTGGGGAACAGGTACTCTTTTACAAATATGAAAAATATCCCATCCAAAAAGAGTGCCATTTGTGTGTTTTGCAACAAGCTGCTATGGTATCCTTTGTCATGAATAGTGTCCTTTAACTCTAATCTATTTTAGATGCTCTGTAGGTCAAAGAATGAAACCCATGTTCTTTTCTGACAGAAATAAAGGTTTTTGCTGATGGAGGGTGAATTACGGAAACCCAGACAAAGATCATTAGGGAAATTAAACGTATAAATTGAGTGCAAATTAAAGAAAATGAGATCAAATAGTGAAATGTAAACATGTAGAAAAAGACTGTCCATTGTCAAACATTTAAAAAGCACATTTATGCTGCAAAACTATTTTAATAACCTCTTCAAATCCTGGAAAACATAAAATTAAAATTAAAAACACCCATAAAATAATGGCTCATACAACAAGCACAAGATTGTCTAAAATAATTTCAAATGTAGAATAATACGTATACTTTAAAATATGATATGCTGGTGTTTACGTCCATAAAATTCATTGCTTCTTGTTACTGAATTTGGGAGACTACCCTACTGCCGTTGAGGAACAACAGTTAAAATTGTACAATGGCTACAACCACAGAACCAGCAAATCAAAGGTGGCCTTTACATAAGTATCAATAGACTCAAAAGACTTTTCAAAATTCACTTAGTGGGGATACCACACAGTTCATCACTCTTTTGGGCATTTGTAGATGTAACAATGAAGGGTTAGCTATGCACAGTGTGACTAGCTGTGCTTACCATTGAAATCAAGTTCAATTCTCATGTGTGAAAATACAGAATAAATGTATGTTTGTTAAAAGTATAGAATTGTATGTAGCTACTTAGTGCTGAACTGTTTTTGTTGGCTTTAGGACTCTGGGCATTTTACCACTGCCGACAAGTGCTAAAGTGCATGTGCTCACTCCTCTGTAACACGGTGACATTGGTTTATTTACCATTGGCAGATTTAATTTACTTAGAAGTCCCTAGTAAAGTGCACTATATGTACCCAGGGCCTATAAATTAAATGCTACAAGTGGGCCTACAGTGAACTAACCCTTTAAACATGTCTCAGGCCTGACACTACAGAGCTTGTGTGTGCCGTTTTACTGCCATGCCGACTTGGCATTTAAAACCCCTTGCTAAGCCTTAAACACTCGATTTATGACATATAAGACACCCCTAAGGTAGGCCCTAGGTAGCCCACAGGGCAGGGTGCTGTGTAACTAAAAGGTAGGACATGTACTTTTAAGCTTTACATGTCCTGGTTGTGAAAAGCTCCCAAATTCATTTTTCACTAGTGTGAGGCCTATCCCTCTCTTAGGTTAACATTGGGGATTTCTTATTACCTCCAAAAAACATAATTCCTGATTGAGAGTGAGTAGATTTATCATGTTTGGTACATATGGACATGTGATAATAAATCCTCTTCAATGGATTTAGAATTACAATTTTAAAAATGCCACTTTTAGAAAGTTAGCATTTTTCTGCTCATAAGCCTTGTGTGCCGGCTGCCTGTTTCCAAAATGCATCTAGGGTGGGTGACATTTGAGCCTTGTGCTTTCCCTCTAGACAGCCAAACACAAAGGGCGTTAAGGTGTGACTGATGAGCCATCAACATCCTAATGAGCCATCCTAAGCAGAATATGAAGGAGGAGCTGTGCACAGCCTCATACTTACACCTGAATGGGCTGTGCCCTATCCAGACACAAAGGACTGCTATACCCTCTTACGTGAGTGTAGAGCCAGGGTAATGAAGGGAGGACTTCTGCGCACTTCAAAACCCCTCTTTGTAGTCTCCTCCTTTTCAATAGCACCACTGCATATAAGAACTGGATTTCTGACCATACCAATTCATTACACTTCTGGACCCGTGGAAATTCTGCCAGGAAGATGGTCTACTTTGCTGCTGAAGTACTGCCATTCCACTGGACTGCTGCTCTGGAAGAACTGCTTTTCTGCTGAGCTGACCCGCCTGATGTCTGCTGCCCTCTTTGCTTCGGTGAGAAGGACTTAACCCACAGTTGTCCCAATAGCCTGTCTGCCTGCTTCCTGTTCTGAGTCTTAGGGATATCAAAGACTCTTCCTCCATCTGCACAGTGCCTGCACTTTGCCTACTACAAGTTTGTCCTGCCAAGTTGTGCCAATCCAATCCTGGGCCCTTGCAAGTGGGTAAAAAGTCCTGAAGCTACCAACATTCATTCATCAACAACACTACACTAGTCTGTACAGACGCATCTCCCCGCCGCCAAAGCACCTCCACCACATAAGGCTCCGGGGGGGTACACCCACTACTCTCTAGGATCCTGAAGGGTAAGAGAGGGAAACCGCAGGTGACTGAGTTGAAGACTATGGGCGGCCAGACTAGCACGGATGATTTGGAAATAGCAAACACGTTCAGGAGCTTTTACTCTGACTTGTATTCCTCCAAGTGCGGAGACCTCACCGACGAAATCAAGGAGTATTTGGAGCACATAGAGCTGCCCATGCTTTCCGACTCGGATAGGGAATTCTTGATGCATCCCATAGGGAAGGATGAAATAATCGATGCTCTGGCATCTATGCGAGCTGGGAGTGCTCCGGGAGTAGATGGTTTTACGGTGGGTTTTTATAAACCCTTCCAAGATCAACGCATACCCCATCTCTCTGCACTGTTTGACGACATCTGTGTTGAGGGTAGCATGCATCAGTCCATGCGTGAGGCACTGTTAGTTACTATACTCAAGCCGGGAAAGGCGCATGATGAGTGCAGCTCATATAGGCCGCTTTCCTTGCTAAATGTCGACACTAAGCTCTTCGCTAATGTGCTAGCGACTCATCTGGCGCTCTTGGCCCCCAAGCTGGTGGTGCCGGAGCAGGCGGGTTTTATCCCTAGTAGGAACTTAACCTACAATATTCACACGGTACTGGGCACAATGCAGCATGTTAAACAGGACACGAAGGCCATCGCCGTGTTCCTAGACATGGAGAAAGGTTTTGATTCGGTAGAATGGCCTTTTTTGTGGCAGGTTCTACAGAGGATGGGACTGGGCATGCCTTTTCTCCAAATGATAGGGGCTCTTTATAACAAGCCCTCCGCTAGGGTGCGAATCGGCAACTTAGTTACAGAATCTTTTTCAATTGGTAGAGGAACTCTCCCCACTATTATATGCCTTAGTCGCGGATCCATTAGCCTGCACGCTGAGGGAATACCACGCCAACGAGGGCATACGCTTCCACACATATAACATAGTCGTGTCCATGTACGCGGACGACACCCTGTTATATGTTCGTGATCCTGAAAATAACCTCTCGCCTATGCTCAGGGAAATTGTCCGTTTCGGCGCTCTCTCGGGCCTGAAAGTAAACTGGACTAAATTGCTGACCCTCCCATTAACTTCAGCTACTCAGAAGTTTGACATGGAGTATCTGCTGCAATGGACCGAGGACCCAATAAGATATTTGGGAGTGCGTATCCAAACTGACCCAGAACTTTTGCTTCGGGAAAACTACAGAGTCGCGATCAGTAGACAGGAGGATGATGTGGCAATCTGGAGCAAGATCCCGCTCTCCCTCCTGGGACGTATTGCTATAATGAAAAAGGTCGTATTGCCTAGACTCCTGTTCCTATTCAACGCTATCCTGATTGTGCTGTCTAAGGCCTTTTTCCAATGTTTAACCCAGCTTATGATCAAACTAGCCTGGGCTGGTAAGCAGCCTAGAGTTAAATGGACGATCCTCACACTGCCATACAGCATGGGAGGCCTCGGAGCCCCGGATTTAGAATTATATTACAGAGTGGCGCAGGCATCACACATGCACACCTGGGTTCATGGAGTCAAGCATATCCCGCACGTACGTATGGAGGGGTTGTTCGCGGAGCCACTTCCTTTTCCGGTCACGGTGTTCCAGCCTATGGACCGCAGAACTGGGATTCTAGACTCCATCACAGCTACTAACCACGCGTGGCACACACTACTGCATAGGCAGGGAGGAACATTGCTCTACTCGCCGATCATGCCAGTGGATTGGACATTGTGGCTGTCCCCCATTGGAGAAAGGGGTGTAGTCCGGGCTCTGCAGCGGCTCGGCATTCACCTGACGGGAGACTTTTTTAAAGACAGCATGGTTAAAACCTGGGATCAGGTTGTAGGTGATAGAAGGGACCTCTCATTGTTGCTCCGCTTCCAGTTCATAGAGTGCGAAGTGCTTTCCTAGAATTATTGGGCCCAGACCTGGCGGAACCCCCGGAAGTTCCGGCACTCACCTATGTAATCAAAACGGCGACTCCCCGTAAATTATTGACTAACTTGTGCAAATTTGCTATGACCCATGAGGAGCACCAGCTCCTGAAGGCCAGAGTGGCATGGCAGAGAGACCTATCGACTACAATGGACGACGGTATATGGCACTACTGCTGTGTAAACACTAGGAAGATTTCCCTAAACGGGAGGCATAGACTGGTACATTTCAAATTTCTCCAAAGGGTTTACTATACCCCAGAGAGGTTACATAGATATGGCCTGTGCCAATCGGAAGCCTGTGAGTGATGCCGTGCACCAATTGTTGACTTTCTCCACTTAGCGTGGAGCTGCCCCGGGATACAGACATATAGGGACAGGATTTTTTCCGAAATGAGTAGGATACTGAAGGTTGAGCTGACTCCCGATCCGGCATTGGCGCTCATAGGACATTCTAGGGGACTTCCAGTTGCACTCCGGAGGCTAGCAGACATGGGAATGCTTATAGCACGAAGAGTGGTGGCGATCTGTTGGATGAGAGGGCCTCTTCCTACTGTTGCCCGTTGGGCACAGGATATGCTTTTCTGTTGTACCCAAACTGAAACCTATAGCGAACTTCTACCCCCGACAAGTCCCCCAAAAATTTCTGGGGATTATATCAATCGTACCTCAGTGGCGCTGCTCAGGAGGAGGAGGAGGACGCGGCGGGTATAGCTGGAGGGTCTCAAGAAGGCACTGCTGATAGTACAGCTATGTAGACACTGGCGAGGGGTGGTTACACAGCTGCACTCTGAGCCTCCATGCGATGTTGGGGAAAGGAGAGGGTGTCTGGCGAGGAGGGTGGGCAAAGTACCAATCCCAAGACATTACCTACAATAGGGCACTGGTGCACCTTGAGAGGAGACAAGTTCATGTAGAGTGACAAACATGGAATACTCGATGCCTATTTGCGAGAAGTTGGCAGAGAACCGAATGTGCACGGACTTCCGTATAGTTTTTGATATTGTATAGCCATTTAATGACATTGTGCGTGAGTTACGGGGATGGGGGGAGGGGTTTGTTAATAATGATGATGGTTTTCATATCGCCTGGAACCAGCTTGCCTATTGTTCAGTTGTCTTGATAGTGTGGATCAAAGGTTACACAGGTGTACAAGGAGATCTATCTCACATGTGCCTCACTACGATTACAGTGTATACTATGCTGGTGGTGCCTGAATCACATATATTTATAGATGTGCTGCCGCCGGACCCCAGGGTTGTCGGCTGAAGGGCTGTGTTACACCTGAAGTGATTGCTGACTCATTACTGTATGCTGCCGGCCCCAGGGTTGTAGGCGCTTTGCTGTGTCTCATCTGGCGATCTAATAAAGGTTTTTGAAACATCAAAAAAAAAATTGGGGGAAAAAAGCACCTCTACCACCGTATACTTGATTTAGCTGTCTCAACCTGAAGGAGGCAAAGTTTCACAATCTAGAATTTTAGGGTTCCTAAGGTGAAAAATGTGTCTGATCTAGCTGTGCATTACCTTAAAAGTTGTATTTGTATTTATTTTACAGAAACCGATCATTTACTCTCCGGTTCAATCTTGGTACCTTCCTTTGTTTTGTCATAATCTCAAGTCACACCTTTTACAGTGTACAGTTAAAATTTGTCAGTGTTAATGCAAATGTTCCAGTGGCTGTCACCTATGGGGGAACTGTCTACTCAGCAATGGATAGAGAAGTTTTTTGCACGTTCTACCAGATAAGATAGTTCTTAGGCCCTCTCCTCTTTTGTGCAAATATATCATCTTCCTTTCACTATGCAAAGGATTTACTTCCGCCTGTTACTTTTCCTTATCCATTTTCAGAGGAGAATTATATAAATTAGACGTCCATGGGACTCTCTCTAAGGAGTGTGTAAAGAAATCTTTTATTTTTTTCTAGCCTTTTTTTTTTGTAACCTAAGGCTGAACATGTCACAAATTCTGTCAATCCTCCATGACCGTGAGTTTCTGAGTTATCTAATTCCATGCAGGATTGATACACAAGAGTCATGTTTAGTTCTTGGGCAGCATTTAAAGAGTGGTCCATCAGAGATATCTGTAATGCAGTTCAGCATCATATCATGTCTAATTCATATGAACCAGTATCAATTGCTAGTAGGATTTTCTTTGTTTTCTTATTTTGGGACAGATATTTTGAGTATTATGAGGAAGGACATTTTGGATGTGTTATGAATTAGTATTTTCTTTCACTGATAATTGTCTCTTTTCTTTATGCATTTATTTGACCTATTTTTTATATCTGCTGCAGATTGTGCATATCCTCATAAACTAAGACCTAGTATGAGGAAGGTGGGATATGATGAGATTTGGATGATAGCCATTTGTAGAGTGGAACAGCTGCTTTAGTCAAAGCGTCCTGGCAGTGACCAATTGATTGCCAGACAGATATGGCAAGGCATTAATTAGAAAGAAAAGTTTCCAAGCCTTTTTGATGAATTATTCATAGGCAGATTTTCTCAGAGCTGTGGGAGAGTGTTCCAAAGTTTGGATGCTATCAAAGCGAAGGTGTGGTCCCTAGTTTAGCTTTCCCCATTTTAGTGACAACTAAGGGGGACATGATTGTTAGAAAGACAGTCTTTTATGGACATTTCCTTTCATCCTAGCCCTGAGGCAAGCTGGTATCTATTATGAACAGCTCTCCATCCAATGAGAAGTGCTTTAAATGTAATTGTTTCTCCTACCAGCAGCCAATGTGTTGAACCTGGTTGGGTCAACAAGTATGAATTAGCCAAGGGTAAAGAATGTGTGTGTGATGGTGGAGAAATACAAAAACGAGAAGAAAATCAAGCCAAGGAAAGGAAAAAGTATTTTGATATGAAAAGTGCAGTTAAAACAACTGTGGTGAACATTGGTGACTGGGTCATGATTAAACGACCTCATCTGTTTGCCAAATTTGATTCTAAGTTTTTCAAACCCCTCAAGGTTATTAAAGTGTTTAAAAATGCTATTAAAACCCAGGATCATCGCATGTGGTATTTGAGCAGAGTGGTAGTGGTTTAGGGAAATGTGGAAGATCTTAGAGTTCCAATCTTGTTAATCCTTCTAAGAAAAACTGTGATGGAAACAATGTTGTAAAAAAACACGTTGTTCCTCTAGGTCCATAAAATGTTCTGGTTATCTTTATTATTATGTGTAAATAATGCTTATGTTTGTTATTGTTAAGGAAGGGAGGTGTTTGATGATGGATCTCTTTAAATGAGATCAGGCTATTTGAATCCTTGTATTCCTGGTATGCTATTGATGTACTGATGTCATATTGGAATTTAATACATGTCATTTACAATTTATTATTACTTAAGTTGAACTGCAGTTGAAGCCTTGTCTGGTATCCTGTTGGATGGGATCTTCTCATTGGAATACACTTACTTCAACAGTAATTCATGATTAAATGTATTTTATATGGAATGCTTCACAATGTAGTAGACTGTGATGAGCGGATGTAGGTTCAGGAGTGATGAGGCAAACCTTGTTACTTCACAGAAAACTGCATTTTTCTGTGTCCTAGTTTTCAACGTCAAAGTCTAAATTCTATCCCTCTCAAAAACTTTTATGTAATCTCTTATATGCAAAAAGGACAAGAAACACATGTGTGTGCTTAGTAATGAACAGGAAAAGCATAAGGTGGCTGTTCCTAATTTAGAGTTCACATGGGAGGTTGATTCCCGTGTTCTCAAATAAGTGTACTCCAACTTTAAGTCTTTAAATTTTGTATTTTTAAGATGGTGAACTACTTCTGTATAGGAGGTAGAGGCCTCATATATTATGGACTGTGATGATCATGAAGATTAGGCCTAAAAGTCATGAAGATTACCAGTAAGTAACTGGGTCAGACCCCGCCCATACCCTTCCATTCCATGAGGCACTACTGAGACACAGGGGTTGATTCACACAGGGATTCCACAATCGTGGTGGAGGCCCCGCAGTCATGGGGGCCGAACTCGTGCAGGGGGCATCTCACTGGTGTCAGGACATCCACAACGGGTAACTGCAGTACAGAGGTCCCACCACAAGTGTGGGACACTCACCACATCTGTAGGCCCTCCACCATAAGTTCAAAAGCCCTTTGTGAATTGGGCCCAGGGTGTACACCTGCATAACCCATCTTTTGCCCTTTCTGACTCATTCTTGCTTGTCTACTTTCACTGCTTATTTTTAATGGACGCAGGGTGGCTAGACACGTTCAACTGCAAGTGAAAGCTGCTCCCCTGTCTTACTTCCAACTGACCTCTGTTATTCTGCCTCAGAAGAGGGTCATAAATAAGACGAGAGTCTTTCCTTTTTATTTTGTACCTTTTACACCTGTGGCTAGGGCAACTGCCACTGATGAGCAATCACAAGTAGAAAATAAGCAGTGAGTAGTCAGCGTGAAAAATTATTTTTATGCGAACACTGCTGTGAACAGCTGACATAGATTGGACAAACAGCAACTTCTGTGTGATTTAAAACACTTTCCATAAATAATTTAGGCAATAAGCAATCTATGGCTCTGATGTAGTGCTTGGGGAACAGGTACTCCTTTACAAATATGAAAAATATCACATCCAAAAAGAGTGCCATTTGTGTGTTTTGCAACAAGCTGCTATTGTATCCTTTGTCATGAATAGTGTCCTTTAACTCTAATCTATTTTAGATACTCTGTAGGTCAAAGAATGACACCCTTGTTCTTTTCTGACAGAAATAAAGGTTTTTGCTGATGGAGGGTGAATTAGGGAAACCCAGACAAAGATCATTAGGGAAATTAAACATATAAATTGAGTGCAAATGAAAGAAACTGAGATCAAATAGAGAAATGTAAACATGTAGAAAAAGACTGTCCATTGTCAAACATTTAAAAAGCACATTTATGCTGCAAACCTATTTTAATAACCTCCTCAAATCCTGGAAAACATAAAATGAACATTAAAAATACCCATAAAATGATGGCTCATACAACAAGCACAAGATTGTCTAAAATAATTTCGCATGTAGAATAATACGTATACAGGATGTGTTTGAAGAATAAATAACATGAATATGCAGAGTGCTTATGGTAATATGAAAAAGCACTACTGACTTGTGACTCGAGACATGTTATTAATAAACAAAGGCTGACCCATCACCCTTTTCATCAGACAGGCAGTGCCCCGGTATTATGTTCTGCAAACAGTATTATGATTAATGGCACCAAGTTTAATTGTTCATTAAATAAAGACTTTGAAATGTGATAAGCTGGTATTTACATCCCTAAAATTCATTGCTCCTTGTTTCTGAATTTGGGAGACTACCCTACTGCCATTGAGGGACTACAGTTAAAATTGTACAATGGCTACAACCACAGAACCAGCAAACCAAAGGTGGCCTTTACATAAGTAGGCAATAGACTCAAAAGTCTTTTCAAAATTCACTTAGTGGGGATCCCACACATTTCATCACTCTTTTGGGCCTTTGTAGATGTAACAATGAAGGGTTAGATATGCGCAGTGTGACTAGCTGTGCTTACTATTGAAAGCAAGTTCAATTCTCATGTGTGAAAATAAAGAATACATGTATGTATGTTAAAAGTATATATTTGTAAGTAGCAACTTTGTGCTAAACTGTTTTTGTTGACTTTAGGACTGTGGGCATTATACCACTGCCGACAAGTGCTAAAGTGCATGTGCTCACTCCTCTGTAACAAGGTGACATTGGTTCATCCACCATTGGCAGATTTAATTTACTTAGACGTCCCTAGTAAAGTGCACTATATGTACACAGGGCCTATCAATTAAATGCTACAAGTGGGCCTACGGTGATGATTGTGCAACCCACTTAACTAACCCTTTAAACACGTCTCAGGCCAGCCACTGCAGAGCTTGTGTGTGCAGTTTTACTGCCATGTCGACTTGGTATTTAAAACACCTTGCTAAGCCCCCTGTGCCGCCGCTGCCCCGCTGCCCGCTGTGCCACCTGTTATTGCCGCAAGCCATCTCCTCTGCCCAGTCGGTTTTTCTGTTTTGTTCTGTGCCTTTTTTTTCTGCCTGCTTTGTTTTCCCATTTCCCCTAGTGCCTGTAACATCTCCCCACCCCGCACATACCACCCCTCCCTCGGATTTCCCGCTGCTGCCACCCTGCGGCCCTGCCCCCTGGTGCCCCATTCGCCACCCCGCTCCTGCCTCCCAGCTGCTCCTCCCTCCCTTAGCCCTTCCTATGGAGGCCGCGTGCAGCAGGCGCACCACTGGTGCGCTGTAGGCACGCCAATGGCAATCCCGTCTGCGCCTGTCCGCGCCTGGACCGCGCCCAGTGCCAGAAACCCTGGCCCCCGCCAAATCCAAATAACCCGACTGAGATACAACACTATGATCCTCCACACACTCAACAATGGCCAACCAGCTGCCTGCTACCAAGCCAGCCCGAAGCGCACCCACGGACCCTTCTCCTGTCAAACCTGCAAGTTCACCTGCGTCCGAACCTTCGTTCCACCACCGAGAACAGGCAACAACAACAACCAACTCAAGTGCACCCTGCTCAACACCCGCTCCGTCCACAAGCACGCCGTCGAACTCTGGGACCTCCTCGACACAACAGCACCAGAGGTCGCCTTCCTCACAGAAACCTGGATGAACCCCTCCTCAGCCCCCGACATCGCCATAGCCATCCCGGACGGCTACAAGATCACCCGAAAAGGACCGCGTTAACCAAACTAGAGGAGGAATTGCCATCATCTACAGGAACACCATCAACGTCACGACCAACTCTGAAGATGCCCTCACCACCGCCGAACACCTACACTTCCAGATCCACACCGACCCCAAGACCACCCTCAGAGGAACCCTCATCTACAGATCCCCGGGCCCACGCACACAATTCAGTGAAGCCATCGCCGACTTCATCAGCCCACACACCCTCGCCTCATCAGACTACATCCTCCTAGGGGACCTGAACTTCCACCTGGAGAACAACAATGACAACAACACCACCACCCTGCTCGACAACCTCCACAACCTCGGATTCAAGCAATTGGTGAACACCCCCACCCACCATGCCGGCCACACGCTCGACCCCATCTTCTCTGCCAGCAGCCACGTTGCTTTCAGCCACTCCACCGGACTACACTGGACCGACCACAGCTATATCCACTTCACCTTCAAGACGACCACATCCCACCACCGCCCGCAACAGATCCCCCGTAGATGCTGGAACTAAATCACCGCAGACCAGCTAACCACATCACTGAGCCAGAACCCACCCATCACCACCACTGACACCGACGACGCAGCCCGCAACCTCACACAGTGGATAGTCAACTGCGCCGACACCCTTGCACCACTGAAGAACCCTCCAGGCAAGCCCGGCAACAGGAAAACAACATGGTTCACCATCGACCTCAAAGAATAAAAGAAATCCTGCAGATCCTTGAGAAAACCTGGCGCCGCGAACAGGACGACAGAAAACATGACTGCCCTCAAGAACGCCACCCGCAAACACCACCAGTTGATCCGCACCAGCAGAAAGACATCCTTCAAAGAACGGCTGGACAACAACACACAGAACAGCAAGGAACTCTTCAGCATCATAAAAGAGCTCTCCAATCCCAACGCCAACATCAACAACATCACACCGTCACAAGACCTATGCAACTCCCTCGCCACGTTCTTCCACCGCAAGATCGCCGACATCCACAACAGCTTCGGTGCCCAGACTCCGCCCCCAGCCACCAAACCAACACCCCCTACAACCACCCTCAGCGCTTGGACTCCCATCAGCACCGAAGACACTGCCCACACTATGAACACCATCCACTCCGGCTCTCCTTCCGACCCATGCCCTCACCACATCTTCAACAAAGCCAACACCATCATCGCTCCCCACCTACGGAACGTCATAAACAACTCCCTCGCGTCCGTCACCTTCCGAGAGAGCTGGAAGCATTCAGAGATCAACGCCCTACTGAAGAAACCCACAGCGGACCCCAAAGACCTCAAAAACTTCCGCCCCATCTCTCTTCTGCCCTTCCCGGCGAAAGTGATCAAGAAGATCGTCAATAAGCAGCTGACCGCATTCCTCGAAGCCAATGGGTCCCTCGACCCATCCCAGTCCAGTTTCCAAGCCAACCACAGCACCGAGACCGCCCTCTTCGCAGCCACCGACGACATCAGGACCCTACTCGACAACGGAGAAACCACCGCCCTCTTTCTCCTAGACCTCTCAGCTGCCTTTGATACAGTCTGCCATCGCACCCTAATAACCCGCCTCCACAACGCCAGGATCCAAGGCAAAGCCCTGGACTGGAGCACCTCTTTCCTCTCCGACAGAACCCAGCGAGTGCGCCTCCCTCCCTTCCGCTCCGCGGCCACCGAGATCATCTGCGGCGTACCCCAAGGCTCATCGCTCAGCCCAACCCTCTTCAATATCTACATGAGCCCCCTCACCACCATCGCACGCAAACACAACCTCAACATCATCTCATACGCCGGCGACACCCAGCTGATGCTCTCCCTCACCAACGACCCAGCCACCGCCAAACTCAACCTCAGGAAGGAATGAAAAACATTGCGGAATGGATGAAACTCAGCCGTCTGAAACTGAACTCAGACAAGATGGAGGTCCTCATCCTCGGACCATCCCCATCTGCCTGGGACGACTCCTGGTGGCCCGCAGAACTAGGCACCGCACCAACACCAACTGACCACGCACGCAACCTGGGATTCATCCTGGACTCCTCTCTCATGATGACCAAGCAAGTCAACGCCATCTCATCTTCATGCTTCAACACCCTGCGCATGCTCCGTAAGATCTTCCGGTGGATCCCTACCGAAACTAGAAAGACGGTCACCCAGGCCCTCGTCACCAGCCGACTTGACTATGGGAACGCCCTGTACACAGGAACCACAATCAAACTTCAGAAAAGACTCCAACGCATACAGAACGCATACGCACGGCTCATTCTCGACATCCACAGCCACATATCAGCCCTCCTGAGAGACCTGCACTGGCTCCCCGTCAGCAAAAGGATCACGTTCAGGCTCCTCACCCACGCACACAAAGCGCTCCACGACATAGGCCCCGAATACCTCAACAACCGCCTCACGTTCTACACTCCAACAGGCAAACTCCGCTCTGCCAGCCTCGCCCTCACCTCCGTCCAACGGATCCGCAGAACGACCGCCGGAGGAAGATCATTCTCCTACCTGGCGGCCAAGACGTGGAACTCCCTCCCCGCCCACCTATGTCTGACCCAGGACCACCTCACATTCAGGAAGCACCTCAATACCTGGCTCTTCGAGCAGTAGCAGCACCTCCTCCCTCCCAGCGCCTTGAGACCCTCACGGGTGAGTAGCGTGCTTTACAAGTGTACTGATTGATTGATTGATTGATTGATTAAACTCTTGATTTATTACATACAAGACACCCCTAAGGTAGGCCGTAGGTAGCCCACAGGGCAGGGTGCTGTGTAACTAAAAGGTAGGACATGTACTTTTAAGCTTTACATGTCCTGGTTGCGAAAAGCTCCCAAATTCATTATTCACTAGTGTGAGGCCTACCTCTCTCATAGGTTAACTTTGGGGATTTCTTATTACCTCCAATAAACATAATTCCAGATTGAGAGTGAGTAGATTTGTCATGTTTGGTACATATGGACGAGTGATAATTAATCATCTTCAATGAATTTAGGATTACAATTTTAAAAATGCTACTTTTAGAAAGTTAACATTTTTCTGCTCTTAAGCCTTGTGTGCCTGCTGCCTGTTTCCAAAACGCATCTGGGGTGGGTGACATTTGGGCCTTGTGCATTCCCTCTAGACAGCCATACACAGGGGCGTTTAGGTGTGACTGATGAGCCATCAACATTCTAATGAGCCATCCTAAGCAGAGTATGAAGGAGGAGCTGTGCACAGCCTCACACTGACACCTGAAGGGGTTGTGCCCTATCCAGACACAAAGGACTGCGATACCCTTTTCCGTGAGTCTAGAGCCAGGGTAATGAAGGGGGGACCTATGTGCACTTCAAAACCCCTCTTTGTATTCTCCTCCTTTTCAATGGCACCACTGGATATAAGAACTGGATTTCTGACCATACCAATTCATCACACTTCTAGACCCGTGGAAACTCTGCCAGGAAGATGGTCTACTTTTCTGCTGAAGGACTGCCATTCCACTGGCCTGCTGCTCTGGAAGAACTGCTTTTATGCTGAGCTGACCTGCCTGATGTCTGCTGCCCTCTTTGCTTGGGTGAGAAGGACTTAACCCACAGTTGCCCCAATGGCATGTCTGCCTGCTTCCTGTTCTGAGTTTTAGGGATATCAAAGACTCTTCTTCCACCTGCACAGTGCCTGCACTTTACCTACTACACGTTTGTCCTGCCAAGTTGTGCGAATCCAATCCTGGGCCCTTGCAAGTGGGTAAAAAATCCTTAAGCTACCAACATTCATGCATCAACAACACTGCACTAGTCAGTACAGACGCATCTTCCACGCCGCCAAAGCATCTCCACCACCATATACTTGACTTAGCTGTCTCAACCTGAAGGAGGCAAAGTTTCACAACCTAGAATTTTAGGGCCCCTAGCTTTAGCTTTCCCCATTTTAGGGATAACTAGGGGGGCCATTATTGTTAGAAAGACAGTCTTTTATGGACATTTCCTTTCATCCTAGCTCTGAGGCAAGCTGGTATTTATTATGGACATCTCTCCATCCAATGAGAAGTGCTTTAAATGTAATTGTTTCTCCTACCAGCAGCCAATGAGTTGAACCTGGTTGGGTCAACAAGTATGAATTAGCCAAGGGTAAAGAATTTTGTGTGATGGTGGAGAAATACAAAAAAGAGAAGAAAACCAACGCAAGGAAAGGAAAGGAAAAAGTATTTTGATATGAAAAGTGCTGTTAAAACAACTGTGGTGAACGTTGGGGACTGGGTCATGATTAAACTACCTCATCTGCGTGGCAAATCTAATTCTAAGTTTTTCACACCCCTCAAGGTTATTAAAGTGTTTAAAAATGCTATTAAAACCCACGATCATCGCATTTGGAATTTGAACAGGGTGGTGGTGGTTTAGGAAAATGTAGAAGATCTTAGAGTTTCCACTCCTGTTAATCGTTCAAAGAAAAATGGTGATGGAAACAATGTTGTAAAAAAAATACGTTGTTCCTCTAGGTCCATAAAATGTCCTGGTTATCTTTATGACTATGTGTAAATAATGCTCATGTTTGTTATTGTTAAGGAAGGGAGGTGTGTGATGATGTATCTCTTTAAATGAGATCAGGCTATTGGAATCCTTGTATTCCTGGTATGCTGTTGATATACTGATGTCATATTGGAATTTAATACCTGTCATTTAGAACGTATTACTACTTACGTTGAACTGCAGTTGAAGCCTTGTCTGGTATCCTGTTGGATGGGATCTTCTCATTGGAACAAACTTACTTCAACAGCAATTCATGATTAAATGTATTTTATATAGAATGCTTCACAATGTAGTTGACTGTGATGAGGGGATGTAGGTTCAGGAGTGATGAGGTAAACCTTGTTACTTCACAGAAAACTGCATTATTCTGTGTCCTAGTTTTCAGCGTCAAAGTCTAAATTCTATCCTTCTCAAAAACTTTCATGGAATCTCTTATATCCAAAAAGGACAAGAAAAACATGTGTGTGCTTAGTAATGAACAGGAAAAGCATAAGGTGGCTATTCCTAATTTAGAGTTCACATGGGAGGTTGTATTCCTATGTTCTCAAATAAGTGTACTGCAACTTTAAGTCTTTAAATTTTTTATTTTTAAGATGGTGAACTACTTCTGTATAGGAGGCAGAAGCCTCTTATATTATGGACTGTGATAATCATGAAGATTAGGCCTAAAAGGAATGAAGATTACCAGTAAGTAACTGGGTCAGACCCCACCCATACCCTTCCGTTCCAATGTGCACTACTGAGACCCAGGGGTTGATTCAAACAGGGATTCCACACTCGGGGTGGAGGCCCACAATCATGGGGGCTGAACTTGTGCCAGGGGCATCGCACTGGTGTCAGGACATCCACAATGGGTAACTGCAATACAGTGGTCCCACCACAAGTGTGAGACACTCGCCACATCTGTAGGCCCTCCACCATAAGTTCAAAAGCCAATTGTGAATTGGGCCCAGGGTGTACACCTACTTTACCCATCTTATGCTCTTTCTTACTCATTCTTGCTTGTCTACCTTCACTGCTTATTTTTAATGGACGCAGGGTGGCTAGACACTTTCACCTGCAGGTGAAAGCTGTTCCCCTGTCTTACTTCCAACTGACCTCTGTTATTCTGCCTCAGAAGAGGGTCATAAATAAGACGAGAGTCTTTCCCTTTTATTTCGTACCTTTTACACCTGTGGCTAGGGCAACTGCCACTGATGAGCAATCACAAGGAGAAAATAAGCAGTGAGTAGTCAGCGTGAAAAATTATTTGTGTAAACAGCAAACTCTCTTTGTGATCTAAAAGCTGTTCCATAAATAGCTTAGGCAATAAACAATCTATGACTCTGATGTACTGCTTGGAGAAACGTACTCCTTTACAAATATGAAAAATATCCCATCCAAAAAGAGTGCCATTGTGTGTTTTGCAACAAGCTGCTATGGTATCCTTTGTCATGAACAGTATCCTTTAACTCTAATCAATTTTAGATACTCTGTAGGTCAAAGAATGACACCCTTGTTCTTTTCTGACTGAAATAAAGGTTTTTGCTGATGGAGGGTGAATTAGGGAAACCCAGACAAAGATCATTAGGGAAATTATACGTATGAATTGAGTGCAAATGAAAGAAACTGAGATCAAATAGTGAAATGTGAACATGTAGAAAAGACTGTCCATTGTAAAACATTTTAAAAGCACATTTATGCTGCAAAACTATTTTAATAACCTCTTCAAATCCTGGAAAACATAAAATGAACATTAAAAATACCCATAAAATGATGGCTCATACAACAAGCACAAGATTGTCTAAAATAATTTCGGATGTAGAATAATACGTATACAGGATGTGTTTGAAGAATAAATAACATGAGTATGCAGAGTGCTTATGGTAATATGAAAAAACACTACTAACTTGTGACTCGAGACATGTTATTAATAAACAAAGGCTGACCCATCACCCTTTTCTTCAGACAGGCAGTGCCCCGGTATTATGTTCTGCAAACAGTATTATGATTAATGGCACCAAGTTTATTTGTTTCTTAAATAAAGACTTTGAAATATGCTAAGCAGGTGTTTACGTCCATAAAATTAATTGTTTCTTGTTTCTGAATTTGGGAGACTACCATACTGCAGTTGATGAACAACATTTCAAATTGTACAATGGCTACAACCACTGAACCAGCAAACCACGGTTACCCTTTACATCAGTAGGCAATAGACTCAAAAGACTTTTCAAAATTCACTTAGTGGGGATACCACACAGTTCATCACTCTTTTGGGCCTTTGTAGATGTAACAATGAAGGGTTAGATATGCGTAGTGTGACTAGCTGTGCTTACTATTGAAAGCAAGTTCAATTCTCATGTGTGAAATTACAGAATAAATGTATGTATGTTAAAAGTATATATTTGTAAGTAGCTACTTAGTGCTGTACTGTTTTGGTTGGCTTTAGGACTCTGGGCATTTTACCACTGCCGACAAGTGCTAAAGTGCATGTGCTCACTCCTCTGTAACAAAGTGGCATTGGTTTATCCACCATTGGCAGATTTAATTTACTTAGAAGTCCCTAGTAAAGCAAACGATATGTACCCAGGGCCAATAAATTAAATGCTACAAGTGGGCCTACAGTGATGATTGTGCAACCACTTAACTAACCCTTAAAACACGTCTCAGGCCTGCCACTGCAGAGTTGTGTGTGCAGTTTTACTGCCATGTCGACTTGGCATTTAAAACTCCCTGCCAAGCCTTAAACTCTCGATTTATTACATATAAGACACCCCTAAGGTAGGCCCTAGGTAGCCCACAGGGCTGGGTGCTGTGTAGCTAAAAGGTAGGACATGTACTTTTAAGCTTTACATGTCGTGGTTGTGAAAAGCTCCCAAATTCATTTTTCACTAATGTGAGGCCTACCCCTCTCGTAGGTTAACATTGGGGATTTCTCATTACCTCTAATAAACATAATTCCTGATTGAGAGTGAGTAGATGTTTCATGATTGGTACATATGGGCATGTGGTAATAAATCCTCTTCAATGGATTTAGGATTACAATTTATAAAATGCCACTTTTAGAAAGTTAGCATGTTTCTGCTCTTAAGCCTTGTGTGCCTGCTGCCTGTTTCCAAAACCCATCTGGGGTGGGTGTCATTTGGGCCTTGTGCATTCCCTCTAGACAGCCATACACAAAAGGCGTTTAGGTGTGACTGATGAGCCATCAACATCCTAATGAGCAATCCTAAGCAGAATATGAGGGAGGAGCTGTGCACAGCCTCACACTTACACCTGAATGGGCTATGCCCTATCAAGACACAAAGGAATGCTATACCCCTTTTCCGTGAGTCTAGAGCCAGTGTAATGAAGGGAGGACCTCGGTGCACTTCAAAACCCCTCTTTGTATTCTCCTCCTTTTCAATGGCACCACTAGATATAAGAACTGGATTTGTGACCATACCAATTCATTACACTTCTGGACCCGTGGAAACTCTGCCAGGAAGATAGTCTACTTTGCTGCTGAAGGACTGCCATTCCACTGGACTGCTGCTCTGGAAGAACTGCTTTTCTGCTGAGCTGACCTGCCTGATTTCTGCTTCCCTCTATGCTCGGGTGAGAAGGACTTAACCCACAGTTGCCCCAATGGCCTGTCTGTCTGCTTCCTGTTCTGAGTCTTAGGGATATCAAAGACTCTTCTTCCACCTGCACAGCGCCTGCACTTTGCCTACTACAAGTTTGTCCTGTCAAGTTGTGCCAATCCAATCCTGGGCCCTTGCAAGTGGGTAAAAAGTCCTGAAGCTACCAACATTCATGGATCAACAACACTGCACTAGTCAGGACAGACGCATCTTCCATGCCGCCAAAGCATCTCCACCACCATATACTTGATTTAGCTGTCTCAATCTGAAGGAGGCAACGTTTCACAACCTAGAATTTTAGGGTTCCTAAGGTGAAAAATGTGTCTGATCTAGATTTGCATCTCCTTAAAAGTTGTATTTGTATTTTTTTTACAAAAACCGATCTTTTACTGTCCGGTTCAATCCTGGTACCTTCCTTTGTTTTGTCATAATCTCAAGTCCACACCTTTTACAGTGTACAGTTAAAATTTGTCAGTGCAAATACAAATGTTTTAATGGCTATTTTTTGCAGGTCACTTATGGGGGAACTGTCTACTCAGCAATGGATAGACAAGTTTTTTTGCACGTTTTACCAGATAAGATAGTTCTTAGGCCCTCTCCTCTTTTGTGCAAAGATATAATCTTCCTTTCACTATGCAAAGGATTTACTTCAGCCTGTTACTTTCCCTTATCCATTTTCAGAGGAGAATTTTATGAATTAGATGTCCATGGGATTCGCTCTAAGGGGTGTGTAAAGAAATCTGTAATTTGTTTAAGCCTTTTTTTATTTGTATCCTAAGGCTGAACATGTCACAAATTCTGTCAATCCTCCAAGACCGTGAGTTTCTGAGTTTTCTGGTTCCATGCAGGATTAATACACAAGAGTCATGTTTAGTTCTTGGACAGCATTTAAAGAGTGGTCCATCAGAGATATATGTAATGCAGTTACAGCATCATATCATGTCTAATTATTATAAACCAGTATCAATTGCTAGTAGGATTTTCTTTGTCTTCTAATTTTGGGCCATATATTTTGAGTGTTATGAGGAAGGACATTTTTGATGTGTTATGAATTAGTATTTTCTTCCAATGATGATTGTCTCTTTCCTTTATGCATTTATTTGACCTATTTTGTGTATCTGCTGCATATTGTGCATATCCTTATAAACTAAGACCTAGTATGAGGAAGGTGGGATATGATGAGATTTGGATGATAACCATTTGTAGAGTGGAACAGCTGCTTTAGTCAAGGCATCCTGGCACTAAGCAATATGTTGCCAGACAGATATGGCAAGGCATTCATTAAAAAGAAAACTTTCCAAGCCTTTTTTGAAGAATTATTCAGAGGGAGATTTTCTCAGAGCTGTGGGAGAGTGTTCCAAAGTTTGGATGCTATCAAAGCGAAGGTGCGGCCCCTAGCTTTAGCTTTCCCCATTTTAGGGACAACTAGGGGGGGCATGATTGTTAGAAAGACACTCTTTTATGGACATTTCCTTTCATCCTAGCCCTGAGGCAAGCTGGCATTTAATATGTACAGCTCTCAATTCAATGAGAAGTACTTTAAATGTAATTGTTTCTCCTACCGGCAGCCAATGTGTTGAACCTGGTTGGGTCAACAAGAATGAATTAGCCAAGGGTAAAGAATGTGTGTGTGATGGTGGAGAAATACAAAAAAGAGAAGAAAACCAAGCCAAGGAAAGGAAAACGTATTTTGATATGAAAAGTGCTCTTCAAACAACTGTGGTGAATATTGGTGATTGGGTCATGATTAAACGACCTCATCTGTGTGGCAAATCTAATTCTACATTTTTCAAACCCCTCAAGGTTATTAAAGTGTTTAAAAATGCTATTAAAACCCAGGATCATCGCATTTGTAATTTGAACAGGGTGGAGGTGGTTTAGGGAAATGTGGAAGATCTTAGAGTTTCCACTCCTGTTAATCATTCTAAGAAAAATGGTGATGGAAACAATTTTGTAAAAAAAAAACACGTTGTTCCTCTAGGTCCATAAAATGTCCTGGTTATCTTTAAGACTATGTGTAAATAATGCTTATGTTTGTTATTATTGAGGAAGGGAGGTGTGTGATGATGTATCTCTTTAAATGAGATCAGGCTATTGGAATCCTTGTATTCCTGGTATGCTATTGATGTACTGATGTCATATTGGAATTTATTACATGTCATTTAAAACTTATTATTACTTAAGTTGAACTGCAGTTGAAGCCTTGTCTGGTATCCTGTTGGATGGGATCTTCTCAGTGGAATAAACTTAAATTCAACAGCAATTCATGATTAAATGTATTTTATATGGAATGCTTCACAATGTAGTTGACTGTGATGAAAGGATGTAGGTTCAGGAGTGATGAGGTAAACCTTGTTACTTCAAAGAAAACAGCATTTTTCTGTGACCGAGTTTTCAACGTCAAAGTCTAAATTCTATCCCTCTCAAAAACATTCATGGAATCTCTTCTATCCAAAAAGGACAAGAAACACATGTGTGTGCTTAGTAATGAACAGGAAAAGCATAAGGTGGCGGTTCCTAATTTAGAGTTCACATGGGAGGTTGATTTCCGTGTTCTCAAATAAGTGTACTGCAACTTTAAGTCTTTAAATTTTGTATTTTTAAGATGGTGAACTACTTCTGTATAGGAGGCAGAAGCCTCATATATTATGGACTGTGATGATCATGAAGATTAGGCCTAAAAGTCATGAAGATTACCTGTAAGTAAAGGGGTCAGACCCCACCCATACCCTTCCATTCCATGATGCACTACTGAGACACAGGGGTTGATTCACACAGGGATTCCACACTTGTGATGGAGGCCCCGCTGTCATGGGGGCCGAACTCGTGCAGGGGGCATCTCACTGGTGTCAGGACATCCACAACGGGTAACTGCAGTACAGAGGGTAAACAACCTTTACAACGCAACTTTTACCACGCAGTTCCCTTTACAAAGCAACTTTTACAACGCAAACCATTACAACGCATTGCGCTGGGGGGCGCTCTAGGATAGGGAATGTGTTTAATGTACTATCCAACACCTTCCCTACTATCCACGGGGACTGGAGTTGGAATAGTAAACTAAACAATTCACTATCCAGCGCCTAAAAGCACTATGCGTTGCAATGGTATGCGTTGTGAAAACCGCGTTGTAAAAGCATGCGATGTAAAAGCATGCGTTGTAATGTCATACATCCGTACAGAGGTCCCACCACAAGTGTGGGACACTCACACATCTGTAGGCCCTCCACCATAAGTTCAAAAGCCCTTTGTGAATTGGGCCCAGGGTGTACACCTGCATAACCCATCTTTTGCCCTTTCTGACTCATTCTTGCTTGTCTACTTTCACTGCTTATTTTTAATGGACGCAGGGTGGCTAGGCACTTTCAACTGCAGGTGAAAGCTGCTCCCCTGTCTTACTTCCAACTGACCTCTGTTATTCTGCCTCAGAAGAGGGTCATAAATAAGACAACAGTCTTTCCCTTTTATTTTGTACCTTTTACACCTGTGGCTAGGGCAACTGCCACTGATGAGCAATCACAAGGAGAAAATAAGCAGTGAGTAGTCAGCGTGAAAAATTCTTTGTGTAAACAGCAAACTCTCTTTGTGATCTAAAAGCCGTTCCATAAATACCTTAGGCAATAAGCAATCTATGACTCTGATGTACTGCTTGGAGAACAGGTACTCCTTTACAAATATGAAAAATATCCCATCCAAAAAGAGTGCCATTTGTGTGTTTTGCAACAAGCTGCTATGGTATCCTTTGTCATGAACAGTATCCTTTAACTCTAATCAATTTTAGATACTCTGTAGGTCAAAGAATGACACCCTTGTTCTTTTCTGACTGAAATAAAGGTTTTTGCTGATGGAGGGTGAATTAGGGAAACCCAGAAAAGATCATTAGGGAAATTATACGTATGAATTGAGTGCAAATAAAAGAAACTGAGATCAAATAGTGAAATGTGAACATGTAGAAAAGACTGTCCATTGTAAAACATTTAAAAAGCACATTTATGCTGCAAAACTATTTTAATAACCTCTTCAAATCCTGGAAAACATAAAATGAACATTAAAAATACCCATAAAATTATGGCTCATACAACAAGCACAAGATTGTCTAAAATAATTTTGAATGTAGAATAATACGTATACAGGATGTGTGTGAAGAATTAATAACATGAATATGCAGAGTGCTTATGGTAATATGAAAAAACACTACTAACTTGTGACTCGAGACATGTTATTAATAAACAAAGGCAGACCCATCACCCTTTTCATCAGACAGGCAGTGCCCCGGTATTATGTTCTGCAAACAGTATTATGATTAATGGCACCAAGTTTATTTGTTCCTTAAATAAAGACTTTGAAATATGCTAAGCTGGTGTTTACGTCCATCAAATTAATTGCTTCTTGTTACTGAATTTGGGAGACTACCATACTGCAGTTGATGAACAACATTTCAAATTGTACAATGGCTACAATCACTGAACCAGCAAACCAAAGTTACCCTTTACATAAGTAGGCAACAGACTCAAAAGACTTTTAAAAATTCACTTAGTGGGGATACCACACAGTTCATCACTCTTTTGGGCCTTTGTAGATGTAACAATGAAGGGTTAGATATGCGTAGTGTGACTAGCTGTGCTTACTATTGAAAGCAAGTTCAATTCTCATGTGTGAAATTACAGAATAAATGTATGTATGTTAAAAGTATATATTTGTAAGTAGCTACTTAGTGCTGTACTGTTTTTGTTGGCTTTATGACGCTGGGCATTTTACCACTGCCGACAAGTGCTAAAGTGCATGTGCTCACTCCTCTGTAACAAAGTGGCATTGGTTTATCCACCATTGGCAGATTTAATTTACTTAGAAGTCCCTAGTAAAGCAAACTATATGTACCCAAGGCCAATAAATTAAATGCTACAAGTGGGGCTACAGTGATGATTGTGCAACCCACTTAACTAACCCTTAAAACACGTCTCAGGCCTGCCACTGCAGAGTTGTGTGTGCAGTTTTACTGCCATGTCGACTTGGCATTTAAAACTCCTTGCCAAGCCTTAAACTCTCGATTTATTACATATAAGACACCCCTAAGGTAGGCCCTAGGTAGCCCACAGGGCAGGGTGCTGTGTAACTAAAAGGTAGGACATGTACTTTTAAGCTTTACATGTTGTGGTTGTGAAAAACTCCCAATTCATTTTTCACTAGTGTGAGGCCTACCCCTCTCGCAGGTTAACATTGGGGATTTCTTATTACCTCTCATAAACATAATTCCTGATTGAGAGTGAGTAGATGTTTCATGTTTGGTACATATGGACATGTGATAATAAATCCTCTTCAATGGATTTAGGATTACAATTTATAAAATGGCACTTTTAGAAAGTTAGCATTTTTCTGCTCTTAAGCCTTGTGTGCCTGCTGCCTGTTTCCAAAACCCATCTGGGGTGAGTGACATTTGGGCCTTGTGCATTCTCTCTAGACAGCCATACACAGAAGGCGTTTAGGTGTGACTGATGAGCCATCAACATCCTAATGCGCAATCCTAAGCAGAATATGAGGGAGGAGCTGTGCACAGCCTCACACCTACACCTGAATGGGCTGTGCCCTATCAAGACACAAAGGAATGTTATACCCTGTTCCATGAGTCTAGAGCCAGTGTAATGAAGGGAGGACCTCTGTTCACTTCAAAACCCCTCTTTGTATTCTCCTCCTTTTCAATGGCAGCACTAGATATAAGAACTGGATGTGTGACCATACCAATTCATTACACTTCTGGACTCGTGGAAACTCTGCCAGGAAGATAGTCTACTTTGCTGCTGAAGGACTGCCATTCCACAGGACTGCTGCTCTGGAAGAACTGCTTTTCTGCTGAGCTGACCTGCCTGATTTCTGCTGCCCTCTATGCTTGGGTGAGAAGGACTTAACCCACAGTTGCCCCAATGGCCTGTCTGCCTGCTTCCTGTTCTGAGTCTTAGGGATATCAAAGACTCTTCTTCCACCTGCACAGTGCCTGCACTTTGCCTACTACAAGTTTGTCCTGTCAAGTTGTGCCAATCCAATCCTGGGCCCTTGCAAGTGGGTAAAAAGTCCTGAAGCTACCAACATTCATGCATCAACAACACTGCACTAGTCAGGACAGATGCATCTTCCATGCCGCCAAAGCATCTCCACCAGCATATACTTGATTTAGCTGTCTCAACCTGAAGGAGGCAACGTTTCACAACCTAGAATTTTAGGGTTCCTAAGGTGAAAAATGTGTCTGATATAGCCTTGCATCTCCTTAAAAGTTGTATTTGTATTTATTTTACAGAAACCGATCATTTACTCTCCGGTTCAATCTTGGTACCTTCCTTTGTTTTGTCATAATCTCAAGTCCACACCTTTTACAGTGTACAGTTAAAATTTGTCAGTGCAATTACAACTGTTTTAGTAGCTATTTTTTGCAGGTCACTTATGGGGGAACTGTCTACTCAGCAATGGATAGACACGTTTTTTTGCACATTCTACCAGATAAGAGAGTTCTTAGGCCCTCTCCTCTTTTGTGCAAAGATATAATGTTCCTTTCACTATGCAAAGGATTTACTTCGGCCTGTTACTTTTCCTTTTTTTTAATTTTTTTTTTATTTTGTTACCAGGCGAAAAGCAGGAATCATTTAACAGTAATGTAACATAAAATACAAGTACATAATACAGGTAATACCAACAATACAAACAAACAGCGGACCTTAAAGTTCCAAGAGTAATTCAAAGATCATGATGAAACAAGGAAGGTGAAATAAGGGATCAAGAATTAGACACAGCACCAGACAATTAAACCCTAAGGTCATTTACACAAATTTTTTTAAGTCAGCCAATACCGCTTGGGACAATACAATTTTTCCATTCAGTGATTGGACGCCAAAGTGTTTCACCGCGTAGCTTAGAGTGTATTCCTCTTGTTTCAAATATAGCAATTTCATATCTATAAACTGCCAAAAAGCGTGCTAACCACATCTGGAAACTAGGAGGATCTACCTCTTTCCATCTTGCAGATAAAACTATCCTAAATACTGCCATACCAATAAAGATTAGTCTTTCTTCAAATTTCATTAGATTTAGCGAATAATCATGGCCGAGTAAAAATAAGGTTTCTGAATATGGTATTTTGTGCTTAAATATTTCTTCCCAAAAAGAAATTATCATATTTTTGATTTGAATCAAATTGGGGCAAGTATAGAACATAGGAGTAAGAGTTGCAGGTCCTTGAATACATCTAGGGCATAAATCATTCTCGCGTTTACCCCACATAAACAGTTTAGCAGGGGTGAAGTAGAGATCAAAAACAGTTTTATAGAGTTGTGCTTTGAGATTACTTGCCATCAGTAATTTTTGACTCATATTTAATACTTTATTGATGTCTACATTAGGATTATTTAATTTTAAGGCCCACTTTCTTTCGGTTTTATCAAGATCATCGTTCTTCATGCTTAAGAGAATACTATATAAGGTTCCAATTCTAGTATTTGGTCTAGGTATTACATCCATGATTTCAATTTTAGATAGACAAATTAGGGACTCTTTGGCCTTTAGTTTAGCAAATATCTGTGCAAATTTTAGAAAATCACCATTGGGTAGCTTATATTTTGCTTTTAGAACAGGAAAGGTTGTCTCAAAATCATTTATTAAAAACTCACCAATAGTTCTAATTCCCCGTTTATCCCATTGTTTTAGGATACCAGTGAGGTCCTGTCCTTGTATGGCGTTAGGGTGCAAAAGCGATGTATATCGATTAATTTTCTCAATTTGCATATATTTAGCAATTTTATTCCAAGTTTTCCATGCATTAACCATAATTTCTCCTTTAAAATCTTTATAATTTCTTGTCTCGGTCTTTCGTAATAGTAATCCCTTAGACTCCTGGCCTACAAGAAGCTCATATATGGAAGGTATTTCAGCAGGGCCTTCTGAGTTCTCTGAATTATAGCCTCTAATCATAGGTGTAAGTTGTTTTATCTGGGCTGCCCAATAATATAGAATCATATTGGGTATAGTAAGGCCGCCTTTATCAAGAGGAAGTGATAATAACGCAAGGGATCTCCTAATCTTCCCATTCTGCCACACAAACTTGGATATAAGTGAGTTAATCAATATTAATGTTTCATGTTTGATAGCTAATGGAATAGCCCGAAACAGGTAGAGGCATCTAGGTAGCGTATTCATTTTGACATAATTAGCTCTTCCTATAATGGAAAGATGAAGACTGTTAACCCTTTCAAAGTCGTTCTTGATCTTAATCAGTAATGGATCAAAATTAATTTTCGTGATTAATTTGGTATTTGCACAAAGTTCAATTCCCAGATATGTAGCTTTTTCAGTTCTTCGTTGGTCCATGCAGGTTGTATTTTCTGTGCTTATAATAATCGTTTTTCCTTTATTAAGAGAGTATCCTGAGTAGGGCCCGAATTCAGATGTAACTTCCTCTATTTCGCGAATAGCCTCTATCGGTTCAGATGTAATAATCGCGATGTCATCGGCGTAGGCCAATACTTTTGTTTCGAAATGATGACTAATAACAGGTTTAATATTACTACTTTCTAATAATTTCAGAATAAGAGGATTAATATATAGTGCAAATAGTGGAGGCGAGCATGGGCACCCTTGTCTAGTTCCTCTCGTTATGTTAATATATCCAGAGAATAGTCCTGCTGCCAAAACTCTTGCTTTGGGGCGATGATACATTGATTTAATAGAGTTAATAAATTTAGGGCCAAAATTGTTGCGTGTCATAACTTCCCAAAGAAAGTTCCAAGTGACACGATCAAAAGCTTTCTCAGCATCAAGCAGGATCATCGACATTCGTCCCCCCTGGCAACCACGGCGTCAAATAAAGCAATTGCCCTGCGGATATGTTCTGTAGTTCCTTTCCCAGGAATGAAGCCATGTTGCCAAGGGGACACGAGATGTTCGACGACCCTGCTGAGTCTGAGCGCTAGTACCTTTGCATACAATTTAGAGTCCGAATTGATTAGAGATATGGGGCGATACGAGGTGAGCTGTTCAGGGGATTTTCCCTTTTTAGGAAAAACGATTATATTAGCCTCCTCCCAGGAAATTGGAGGTACACCATTACACTGTATCCCAAGGAATAGATCATGCAAAATAGGAACTAATTGATGACTAAGAAGCTTAAATAGCTCAATCGGTATTTTATCGGGGCCTGCTGCTTTACCGGATGCCAATAATGATAATGCTGAT
The DNA here is from genome assembly GCF_964261635.1 of Lissotriton helveticus. NCBI lineage: Eukaryota > Metazoa > Chordata > Amphibia > Caudata > Salamandridae > Lissotriton > Lissotriton helveticus. The sequence goes on along the minus strand of NC_136061.1, from coordinate 1,658,102,021 downwards.
ACAGAAAAGGGGGTGGTGATGAACAGAGTGTCTGAATTAAGCAGACCACTCTTACCCAGTCCAAAGATCAGGGCTTGATCCATCACCGTTATTTATCTCACTGCCCCATCCCAGCTCAGAACCTGGCTATACGCAAATTAGTCTGTCCCTGGCCCAGTGCATCATGGGAACAGGGCAGACCAAACTACAAAGCCAATTCTTCACCAGAAAGGAGACAAGCTACCGGGGACCGGTTTCTGGCATTTCAGCCTCTTCGGCCCGGCTTGCTTGAATCCTGATGGAGCAGTGAGAAAGGGACTCATGTCTGAGTATACCCTGCCACACCTATAGTGGCCAAAAACGATACAGAAAAGGGGGTGGTGATGAACAGAGTGTCTGAATTAAGCAGACCACTCTTACCCAGTCCAAAGATCAGGGCTTGATCCATCACCGTTATTTATCTCACTGCCCCATCCCAGCTCAGAACCTGGCTATACGCAAATTAGTCTGTCCCTGGCCCAGTGCATCATGGGAACAGGGCAGACCAAACTACAAAGCCAATTCTTCACCAGAAAGGAGACAAGCTACCGGGGACCGGTTTCTGGCATTTCAGCCTCTTCGGCCCGGCTTGCTTGAATCCTGATGGAGCAGTGAGAAAGGGACTCATGTCTGAGTATACCCTGCCACACCTATAGTGGCCAAAAACGAGACAGAAAAGGGGGTGGTGATGAACAGAGTGTCTGAATTAAGCAGACCACTCTTACCCAGTCCAAAGATCAGGGCTTGATCCATCACCGTTATTTATCTCACTGCCCCATCCCAGCTCAGAACCTGGCTATACGCAAATTAGTCTGTCCCTGGCCCAGTGCATCATGGGAACAGGGCAGACCAAACTACAAAGCCAATTCTTCACCAGAAAGGAGACAAGCTACCGGGGACCGGTTTCTGGCATTTCAGCCTCTTCGGCCCGGCTTGCTTGAATCCTGATGGAGCAGTGAGAAAGGGACTCATGTCTGAGTATACCCTGCCACACCTATAGTGGCCAAAAACGATACCATAAGCGTGGAAGGGTATACTCAGATGTGAGTCCCTTGCTCATTGCACCATCAGGATTCAAGCAAGCCGGGCCGACGACGCCTGAAATGGCAGAAACCGGTCCCCGGAAGCTTGTTTCCTTCCCAGTATAAGAATTGGCTTGGTAGTTTGGTTTGCCCTGTTCCCATCATGCACTGGGACAGGAACAGACTAATTTGCATATAGCCAAGTTCTGAGCTGGGATGGTGCAGTGAGCTAAAAAACGGTGATGGATCAAGCCCTGATCTTTGGACTGGGTAAGAGTGGTCTGCTTAATTCAGGCACTCTGTTCATCACCACCCCTTTTTCTGAATCATTTTGTCCACCATAAGCGTGGAAGGGTATATTGAGATGTGAGTCCCTTGCTCATTGCACCATCAGGATTCAAGCAAGCCGGGCCGACGATGCCTGAAATGGCAGAAACCGGTCCCCGGAAGCTTGTTTCCTTCCCAGTATAAGAATTGGCTTGGTAGTTTGGTTTGCCCTGTTCCCATCATGCACTGGGACAGGAACAGACTAATTTGCATATAGCCAAGTTCTGAGCTGGGATGGTGCAGTGAGCTAAAAAACGGTGATGGATCAAGCCCTGATCTTTGGACTGGGTAAGAGTGGTCTGCTTAATTCAGGCACTCTGTTCATCACCACCCCTTTTTCTGAATCATTTTGTCCACCATAAGCGTGGAAGGGTATACTCAGATGTGAGTCCCTTGCTCATTGCACCATCAGGATTCAAGCAAGCCGGGCCGACGACGCCTGAAATGGCAGAAACCGGTCCCCGGAAGCTTGTTTCCTTCCCAGTATAAGAATTGGCTTGGTAGTTTGGTTTGCCCTGTTCCCATCATGCACTGGGACAGGAACAGACTAATTTGCATATAGCCAAGTTCTGAGCTGGGATAGTGCAGTGAGCTAAAAAACGGTGATGGATCAAGCCCTGATCTTTGGACTGGGTAAGAGTGGTCTGCTTAATTCAGGCACTCTGTTCATCACCACCCCTTTTTCTGAATCAATAATGATAATGCGGCAGCCGCCTCTGTAAATGTAATTTCTTTTTCAAGATCATCCTTTGTAACATCATCTAGTAATTTCGTGGCCTCAGGGTTAACAAGAAAACTATCTAAATAATCTTTTATATCCTCCTTAGAGATTAAAGCTTCCTCAGCATACAATTTCTGATAATACCTCTGGAATTGAGAGTTAATTTCGACTGCATGAGTAAAGGTCTGCCCATTTTCTATTATAGCAGTAATATCTTTTCTTGTAATTTTTTGTCGTGTACTAAGTGCCAGTTGTCGGCCCACTTTCTCTCCACTTTCATATACTTGTTTCCTGTGTGATTGATATGTTTGGGCAGCTTTCTGGCTAAGTTTAGAATTTAATTCTGATTTCAGTATTGCCACCTGCATCATCACGTGACTAATATCTTGTTTTTGTATAATTCTAAGAGTATGTTCTTCCTCGGCTTTAGCTAGAGCTGCTATTCTTATTTCATATTCTTTTTTTTCCTTTTTTCTGATTTTGATTTGGTAGCTGATAGTTTCCCCCCTCAATGCAGCTTTATAAGTATCCCATACGGTGTTTCTTGAAGCACTAAAGCGATTCATATTAAAGAATTCCTCAGTCCAGATTTTAATATAATCAATATATTCTTTGTTACATAGGAATTTCCTATCGAAAGACCATGATGTTTTTTGAGTAAAATTAGTTCCATAAACAATTAGTAATGTTAAGGGATTATGATCCGAAATTATCTTTGGGAATTTATTTATGTGTGAAGAAGGTGCTAAGTCTCTAGAAGTGAAAATATAATCTATTCGTACATGTTTTTGGTGGGGATGAGAAAAGTAAGTATAGCCAGGATCAGTTGAATTATTTTGCAGCCATATGTCAGTTAGTCCAAGGCTATATATTAAACTACTAACAGCGTGATAAACCTTCGGTTTCCGACCCGTATATTTCAGTTTAGATGAATACAGGGATAAGGGTGGTATCAAGGAGATATTAAAATCACCGCAGAGAATTAGCGGACCTTGCCACATAGCTAGTTCTGTTTCCAAAGTTTCAAAGATTGTAGGATCATCCTGGTTTGATCCATAGACAGTGCATATAGTGATTCCATTTGCTAATTTAGCGATTGCCCACCTTCCATGTGCGTCAGATAAAAAACGTGTTCCTTGCCCATAACAATTTTTAACAAAAATTGCCACACCCCTAATGTTGGTTGATTGAGATGAAGCTACTATTAAATTATATCCCTTAAGTCTTAATAACGCTCTCTTACTCCAAGGAATATGGGTCTCCTGTATACACAAAATATCCACAGGTTGCAATTTCACTAATTCCTCTAACCTTAGGCGTTTATCTCTGGACAGTAACCCTCCTACATTCCAGGATTTTATACTAAGCTTACCCATTGTTGATATGGTAGAGTTGACTAATAACATTGCTCAGATAGTACTCCATATCCATGTCCTGCTGTTTCTTCTCAAAAGTTAATTTTATTCCTGCTATTACACCTGGTTTATTTTTCTTATTTTCTACCTTCCCCCCTTTCTCCTCCACCCCCCCTCCCTTCCCACTGTCCCTTCTCCTGACCCACCCACTACCCCTCACCTTTGCTCTTCCCCCCCCCTTACGCAGGCATTCAGACTCTCCCAGAGTCTGTGTGATGAAGTTGCTGCACTTCTACTGAGCTACCGCTCCTTGCGATAAATAACAAAGAAAACTTTTTAAGTGAATAAGATTAATGCTTAACATAAGGAAAAAAAATGGCATTATATATCATATGTCATATATATCATATGTCATAACTGTGATCATACTATCATACTATCATCCACATCTAATCTATGCCTAATCAGGCTAATCAGGCTTTTGCCTAATTTGAACCAACCAGTTTTTTAAAGTATCAGACAAGCTATCAAAAAAGAAGCAGAAAGAGAAAAAAAAAAAAAGGGGAAACAAAGGGAAATACTGTAATCTCATTCTTTCCCTCCCTGCACATTTATAAATTTATAAATTATGTAGTATGTGTATTATTAGTACAGTTATCAATGATTTATATCAAAAATTGTCTAGGATATTTCATCTAGATATTCTTTTGCTTTTATCTCAGACTGAAAAAACTTTGTCTGACCACCATGAATAATCTTAAGTCTAGCAGGGTTGTTCAGAAAAGCCAGAGCACCCTTTTCCTGAAATGGTTTGATCAGCATTCGCAACCTCCATCGTCTTTCGACGGTTGCGTGGCAAAAGTCAGGTCTTGAAAAAAAGGAAAATTCGCTAAAAGTTAATTTGCGATCTGGTCTTGCTCTCTCTGCCACTGCCTGCCGAAGTAGAAAATTGCCAAAATATACTAAGATGGCACGTGGGTATACCCCTGGCTTTGATGGTGGATTGAAAGGGACTCGATGAGCCCGTTGGATTTCCAGCTCCCAGTTCCAATTTTGTATATCAGGCATAGACTCGCTAAAGAGTTTGATAATGAAAGCTCGCACATTCTCCCCTTCTATTTTCTCCGGTACCCCTAGAATGCGGAGATTATTGCGACGTTGCCTATTTTCAAAATCCTCAAGCTTCCATTTAATATCCATCAATTCTGCCTCCTGAAGCTTTATCTTCTCATGATTTTCCGAGGAATCCTTCTCCGCCGACACCACCCTTAGTTCCATTTCAGTTACTCTTTCGTCAATATGAGTACACGTTTTAGAAAGTTTTTTGACAGTCCCCTGCATTTTACGCAATGCTGCGCGCGATCTCCTACTATCTAGAGCAGTCTCTTCCCTGTGGGCCGCTATTGCTTGTAGAATGCTCTCCACTGCCGTGGGAGTTATCTCTGGAATGTCTAAACTGGCACCCTGATTAGACTCAAGATGACCCTTGACTGATTTATTCTGTGTAGTTCTGGCGTTAGTTTTAGGCTTAGTCTTTACAGTATTGAGGTTCTGTCTTCCCTCTTCTGAGGAATATATATGTGGTTCTGATTCCTCATCCTCATCATCCTCGCCCTCCGTAGATTCAAAGCTCTCTGACCACTCCCCTAATGCATCTACTTCGGCCTCCCCGGTTTCATCGGAAAAGGAGTAGAACTCACTGAGGTCTTTTTCCCCCTCCGGTTGTTGATCAGTTTGCCCAGTCTGTACCAAAGCTGTGCTTGGTAATAAATCATTAATACCTTCGCTTGTTATAATCTGTTCCGAGGTTGGTAGGGGAGATGCACATGATAGCTCTTCTGTGCTATTAAGCATGGTGTTAGTGCTGATGTTATAGACGCATTCCGGTTAGTAATTGGTGTTGCTTCTGCCGTCAGATTAGCTTGATCAGCTTGATCATTTTGTACACCTAAAATATTGCCACCGGGGCCCGAGAATGACATTGTGCGGCCCTCCTCAGTTTGTTTCTCGCCATTCCCTGCTCCCACTATTAATGCTTCAGTTCGTCTGGAATTAGAAGTCCTGATAGCCGTAGGGTTAGCCGTAGGATTATTAGCATTAATAACGCTCAGGTCTTCTGTGCTAGCTGCAGACAAAGAGGTGGCAGGAGCATTTGAGGGGCCAAAGAGCCCTTCCTCTAATTCTTGAGTGTTATTTAATTGTAAAGTGGTTAAGCTATTCTGCTCGTCATTCATTGATGGGGTAGACACAATCTCAGCCTCCGTCTGTGAACTAGTTTGAATTGGTGTTTTTTTTAGCAGTAGATCAAGCACAGTCCTCCCTCCTGTATTACTTAAGTTTCTGCGTGATGCTAGGATTTCTTGCCTTGAGGTGCTGACTGGGGACACAATTGCTTGCTTCTTTGCTCTTACAGACGCTGTCTTTACCTGTAAGTGAGCAGAGTCCTCCCCATCCCATAAGCCCTCTCGTTGTTGTCTTTCTGCTTCCTTACGAAGCACCCTTGCTGCCTTCGCAACCCTGGCTCTGGTTGCAGCAGCTGAGGCGCTTTTCGGCGGCATTGCTGCTGTTATCGTCTCCCTCGGCGTTCTCCCCTTCACATACTGCCGCGCTCGCCAGACAAAGCCACACACCATAGAACCAGCGTTTCGCCGTGAAGATTGCAGCGTCTGACACAGCGTCTGACACACCCCCTGAAGCACCGCTGACGGCGCCGATCCAGAGCCCTCGGAAAAGCCGTGCAAAGAAGAAGCCGGGGACCACCAAACAGGTGTTAGCAAATTTAGACGTTGTTGTTGTTTTCTCCTCGCGTTGTAACAATATATCATTGTATCAGCCCTGTGCATGTGCGGGTTTATTTCATAAAGCCACGGAGCCGAGAAGCCGTAATCACTCGCAATCAGTGTCTCAGCAGAGCGGAGCAGAGCAGTAAATCAGCGTGTTTAGTTATTTTCAGCAAGAACCCGGTCAGAGATTTTCCCCCGTCGCTCTCTGTGTCTCGTAGTTAAACCATAGGTCTCAAAGTGAATTCTATACAAAAAAGGTTATTCTGTCATTTAGAATCCATCAGTCCACCGGAGCTCAGTAGAGTGCTGCAATCGGTCTAACGCTTAGACCGCCATCTTGCCTTCATTTCACTATGCAAAGGATTTACTTCGGCCTGTTACTTTTCCTTATCCATTTTCAGAGGAGAATTTTATGAATTAGATGTCCATGGGACTCTCTCTAAGGGGTGTGTAAAGAAATCTTTAATTTTTTTTAAGCCTTTTTTTATTTGTATCCTAAGGCTGAACATGTCACAAATTCTGTCAATCCTCCGTGACCGTGAGTTTCTGAGTTTTCTGGTTCCATGCAGGATTGATACACAAGAGTCATGTTTAGTTCTTGAGCAGCATTTAGAGAGTGGTCCATCAGAGATATATGTATACAGTTACAGCATCATATCATGTCTAATTAATATAAACCAGTATCAATTGCTAGTAGGATTTTCTTTGTCTTCTAATTTTGGGCCATATATTTTGAGTGTTATGAGGAAGGACATTTTTGATGTTTTATGAATCAGTATTTTCTTCCAATGATAATTGTCTCTTTTCTTTATGCATTTATTTGACCTATTTAGTGTATCTGCTGCATATTGTGCATATCCTTATAAACTAAGACCTAGTATGAGGAAGGTGGGATATGATGAGATTTGGATGATAACCATTTGTAGAGTGGAACAGCTGCTTTAGTCAAGGCATCCTGGCACTGAGCAATATGGGGCATATTACCAACCAATAGAGATAATTTTTGTCTCTAACTTGTTTAGAGACAAAAATTATCGCCGCAAATCGGTGATTTTTATCGCAGATAAACCTTGCTATTAGCAAGGTTTATCGCAAATGCGATAAAAAACGGCCGCAATGCATGAATATCGCTGAAAAGTCAGCGATATTCATGCATTATCGAGCAAATGCTCTTAGCCATGTTATCCACCTCCCATTGGATAACATGGCTAAGAACTGCTCAGGGCAGGTGTTAGCTTTTGGAGATATTCGCGCTTAGCGCGAATATCTCCAAAAGTTGGTAATAGGAGATAGCGATGTTAGCGACTGTTTTCAGTCGCTAACATCTTGGCACGCCCACTTTGCATGTCATTAGTGATAAATATCACTGACATGCAAAGCGGGGCCCAAGATGGTCGCTATCTCCTACTAGCTGTTGCTAACTGGTGTTAGCGACAGCTTGGTAATAGGGAGATAATTTTATCTCCGCTTTCTTGGCTTTTAAAGCCAAAAAAGCGGAGATAAAGCCCCTTGATAATATACCCCTATGTTGCCAGACAGATATGGCAAGGCATTCATTAAAAAGAAAACTTTCCAAGCCTTTTTTGAAGAATTAATCAGAGGGAGATTTTCTCAGAGCTGTGGGAGAGTGTTCCAAAGTTTGGATGCTATCAAAGCGAAGGTGCGGCCCCTAGCTTTAGCTTTCCCCATTTTAGGGACAACTAGGGGGGGCATGTTTGTTAGAATGCCACTCTTTAATGGACATTTCCTTTCATCCTAGCCCCGAGGCAAGCTGGTGTTTATTATGTACAGCTCTCAATCCACTGAGAAGTGCTTTAAATGTAATTGTTTCTCCTACCGGCAGCCAATGTGTTGAACCTGGTTGGGTGAACAAGTATGAATTAGCCAAGGGTAAAGAATGTGTGTGTGATGGTGGAGAAATACAAAAAAGAGAAGAAAACCAAGCCAAGGAAAGGAAAAAGTATTCTGATATGAAAAGTGCTCTTAAAACAACTGTGGTGAACATTGGTGACTGGGACATGATTAAACGACCTCATCTGTGTGGCAAATCTAATTCTAGGTTTTTCAAACCCCTCAAGGTTATTAAAGTGTTTAAAAATGCTAATAAAACCCAGGATCATCACATTTGGAATTTAAACAGGGTGGAGGTGGTTTAGGGAAATGTGGAAGATCTTAGAGTTTCCACTCCTGTTAATCATTCTAAGAAAAATGGTGATGGAAACAATTTTGTAAAAAAAAAACACGTTGTTCCTCTAGGTCCATAAAATGTCCTGGTTATCTTTAAGACTATGTGTAAATAATGCTTATGTTTGTTATTGTCAAGGAAGGGAGGTGTGTGATGATGTATCTCTTTAAATGAGATCAGGCTATTAGAATCCTTGTATTCCTGGTAAGCCATTGATGTACTGATGTCATATTGGAATTTAATACATGTCATTTAGAACTTATTATTACTTAAGTTGAACTGCAGTTAAAGCCTTGTCTGCTATCCTGTTGGATAAGATCTTCTCATTGGAATAAACTTACTTCAACAGCAATTCATGATTAAATGTATTTTATATGGAATGCTTCACAATGTAGATGACTGATGAGAGGATGTAGGTTCAGGAGTGATGAGGTAATCCTTGTTATTTCACAGGAAACAGCATTATTCTGTGTCCTAGTTTTCAACGTCAAAGTCTAAATTCTATCCCTCTCAAAAACTTTCATGGAATCTCTTGTATCCAAAAAGGACAAGAAAAACATGTGTGTGCTTAGTAATGAACAGGAAAAGCATAAGGTGGCGGTTCCTAATTTAGAGTTCACATGGGAGGTTGATTTCCGTGTTCTCAAATAAGTGTACTGCAACTTTAAGTCTTTAAATTTTGTATTTTTTAAATGGTGAACTACTTCTGTATAGGAGGCAGAAGCCTCAAATATTATGGACCGTGATGATCATGAAGATTAGGCCTAAAAGTAATGAAGATTACCAGTAAGTAAATAGGTTAGATCCCACCCATACCCTTCCATTCCATGATGCACTACTGAGACACAGGGGTTGATTCAAAGAGGGATTCCACACTCGTGGTGGAGGCCCCGCAGTCATGGGGGCCGAACTCGTGCCGGGGGCATCGCACTGGTGTCAGGACATCCACATCGGGTAACTGCAGTACAGAGGTCCCACCACAAGTGTGGGAGACTAGCCACATCTGTAGGCCATCCACCATAAATTCAAAAGCCCTTTGTGAATTGTGCCTAGTGTGTACACCTGAATAACCCATCTTATGCCCTTTCTGACTCGTTCTTGCTTGTCTACCTTCACTGCTTATTTTTAATGGACGCAGGGTGGCTAGACACTTTTAACTGTGGGTGAAAGCTACTCCCCTGTCTTACTTCCAGCTGACCTCTGGTATTCTGCCTCTGAAGAGGGTCATAAATAAGACGAGAGTCTTTCCCTTTTATTTCGTACCTTTTACACCTGTGGCTAGGGCAACTGCCACTGATGAGCAATCACAAGGAGAAAATAAGCAGTGAGTAGTCAGCGTGAAAAATTATTTTTGTGCGAACACTGCTCTGAACAACTGACATAGATTGGACAAACAGCAAACTCTCTGTGGGATTTAAAACCCTTTCCAAAAATAGTTTAGGCAATAAGCAATCTATGGCTCTGATGTAGTGCTTGGGGAACAGGTACTCCTTTACAAATATGAAAAAGAGTGCCATTTGTGTGTTTTGCAACAAGCTGCTACGGTATCCTTTGTCATGAATAGTGTCCTATAACTCTAATCTATTTTAGATACTCTGTAGGTCAAAGAATGACACCCTTGTTCTATTCTGACAGAAATAAAGGTTTTTGCTGATGGAGGGTGAATTAAGGAAACCCAGACAAAGATCATTAGGGAAATTAAACGTATAAATTGAGTGCAAATGAAAGAAACTGAGATCAAATAGTGAAGTGTGAACATGTAGAAAAAGACTGTCCTTTTTTTTTAGTAAATATGTTTATTGAGATGTTATGGTGCAATTAGAAAATAGAAAAATACAGATACAAATTCATTGTTCCTTATAAAAAAACAGATATCATAATATATATTAAAACGCATTAATCAAAAATATATAAATAATCGAGGCTCCGGGCATTTTGTACACAGCTATGCAAAATAAGAACAGTTAAAACCGCCAGGCCTTAATTGGTGGGGAATATTCGGTTAGCGTTTTGCATCCCTCCACTTTTTAAGCGGTGCCCAAATATTTCTACCCATCACCTGAGATTTCTTACTCTTGTTTTCATATAAACATGCCTCTATATTGTGCATACCCAATAATCTTGCGAGCCACATCTGGAAGGTGGGGGCAACGGTATCTTTCCATCCTGCAGAAATAAGAATCCGCAATACCCCTACTGAAATAAAAACCAGAGCCTCCCCATCTCTCCCAACCTTCAGCTTATCATCTGTCCCTAATAACATCAGGGTAGGGGATAGATTCATTTTATGATCTAGCAACCCCTCCAAAAAAAACGTAATCTCCCTGCAAATTGGGACAAGCTTAACACATTGATAAAACATATGTAGTAAATCTGCAGGGCCAACATTACACCTAGGGCACCTATCATCTTCCCTGACCCCCCAATCAAACAGCTTCGCAGGGGTGTAATAAAGATTGAACAATGTCTTGTAGTGTTGAGTCCTCAGATTAGAGGACCGAAATATTTTCTTATTTAGAAGTAAGGTGAGATCCAGATCTGCATCCGGGTCGCCTAGCTTTTGCGCCAGTGCTGTTTCGGTTTTTTCAAGATCGTCTTGAAGTCCCAACAGCAGATAGTTATAAGCTATTCTTATCTTCTTGCCCCCTATTATTAGATAATCGACCATTGGATCGTCTGTGGGAAGAGAGATCCTTGGCCTACTGGCCGATAGTGTTTGTACAATCTGACCATACAGGAACCAATGATTTTGGGGGATACCACATTTCTGCTGTATAATTTCAAAACCAAGGATATCGTCTCCTACCATAATATCCCCCAGCTTCCTCACCCCATGCTCCTTCCAGAGCGAGCAGTTACTATTCTGGCCTAGGTGTGGGAAGAGGCTAGAATTCCAAATATTGATGTTACCGGTAATTTTTGGAATATTCAAGAATTTTCTAACGGCCTTCCAAGTACCCCACACCCCTTCCATAATCTTATATCGGGCTCTCTTGTAGTACCTGCGATCTACTTCACTCATCAGTACACCAAGGGCCTTTCTCCCCAGTAAGAGCTCGAAAATGGATGAGGGAAACTGGATGTCGCCATGACCTTCCACCGGCCTTGGATCAGATTGAAACAGTATAGTCATTTGTGTCAGGAGACAAGTCCAATGATATAGCCTGAGGTTCGGCATAGCCAGAACGCCCCTTGCCAATGGTAATGACAAATAGTTAGTAGACCATCTGATCCTGCCAGACTGCCATATAAACCTTATAAAAACCGATTCTAATTTTCTGATCATACTTTCTTCTAACAGCAGTGGAATGGCCCGGAATAAATACAACACTTTAGGAAACATAGTCATGTTTAAGACATTTACCCTCCCAATCAAAGAAAGGTGTAACACATCAATTCTTTTCAGGTCGGCTTCAATCGATTTGACGAGGGGAAGATAATTATCTGCGATAATCTTATCAACTGTGGCATTCACTCTTACCCCAAGATATACAGCTGACTCAACAAACCTTTCATCTGCCTTAGTAATATTTTTGGTGCAGATTATTTGAGTTTTCCCCTCGTTTAACCGGTACCCTGACCGACACCCAAAGTCCTTCGCCAGTTGGGCCAAAATCGGCATTGCCTGCTTAGGGTCCGTGGTTATTACTGCCAGATCGTCAGCATAGGCTAGCAATTTTGTGGCGAAGCCATTAAGCACCACTGGGCTGATCTGTGGGCAGCCTAGGATCTTCTGTATCAATGGGTCAATCAATCAATCAATCAGTCATATTTATATAATGCGCTACTCACCCGCTAGGGTCTCAAGGCGCTGGGAGGGGGAGGGTTCCGCTACTGCTCGAATAGCCAGGTCTTGAGTTGTTTCCTGAAGGAGAGATGGTCCTGGGTCAGCCGAAGGTGGATGGGGGGGGAGTTCCATGTTTTGGCCGCCAGGTAGGAGAAGGATCTTCCTCCGGCGGTGGCTCTGCTAATTTGTGGGACGGTGGCGAGGGCGAGGCTGGTCGAGCGGAGCTGGTGGGTGGGTGTGTAGAATGTGAGGCGGTTGTTGAAGTACTTGGGGCCCCTGTCGTGGAGAGCCTTGTGTGCAAGGGTGAGGAGTCTGAACGTGATTCTCTTGCTGACGGGGAGCCAGTGCAGGTCTCTCAGGTGGGCAGAGATGTGATTGTGGCGGGGGATGTCCAGGATGAGTCGTGCGGAGGCGTTCTGTATGTGCTGGAGTCTTTTCTGTAGTTTGGCTGTGGTTCCCGCGTAGAGGGTGTTCCCTTAGTCCAGTCGGCTGGTGACGAGGGCCTGGGTGACCGTCTTCCTGGTTTCGGTGGGGATCCACCGGAAGATATTTCGGAGCATGCGCAGGGTGTTGAAACAGGATGACAAGACGGCGTTGACTTGGTTGGTCATCGTGAGGGAGGAGTCCAGGATGAAACCCAGGTGGCATGCGTGGTCCGTTGGCTTGGGGGCGGTGCCCAGGTCAGGGGGCCACCAGGAGTCATCCCAGGTGGAGGGGGATGATCCCAGGATGAAGACCTCCATCTTGTCTGAGTTCAGCTTCAGGCGGCTGGTCTTCATCCACTCTGCGACGTCTTTCATTCCTTCCTGGAGGCTGGCTCTGGCGGTGGCGGGGTCGTTGGTGAGGGAGAGGATCAGCTGGGTGTCGTCAGCATAGGAAATTATGTTTAGGTTGTGTTGGCGTGCGATGGCTGCGAGGGGGCTCATGTAGACGTTGAAGAGGGTGGGGCTGAGCGAGGATCCTTGAGGTACACCGCAGATGACTTCGGTGGCCGCGGAACGGAACTGGGGGTGGCGGACTCTCTGGGTTCTTCCGGCGAGGAACGAGATGATCCACTCCAGTGCCTCCCCTTGGATTCCGGTGTTGCTAAGGCACTGTATTAGTGTGCGGTGGCATACTGTGTCGAATGCTGCTGAGCGATCCAGGAGGATGAGGGCTGCTGTTTCCCCGTTGTCAAGCAGGGATCTGATGTCGTCGGTAGCTGCGATGAGGGCGGTCTCGGTGCTGTGGTTAGCTCGGAAACCGGACTGTGAGGGGTCGAGGGATGGGTTTGTCTCGAGGAAGGCGGCAAGTTGTTTGTTGGCGGTCTTCTCAATGACTTTGGCAGGAAAAGGGAGGAGCGAGATGGGGCGGAAGTTCTTGAGATCCGTGGGGTCCGCCATGGGTTTCTTCAGGAGAGCGCTGAGCTCGGCATGTTTCCAGCTCTCCAGGAAGGTGGCGGCGGTGAAGGAGATGTTGATGATGTCCCGGAGTTGGGGTGCGATGATGGAGTCGGCCTTGTTGAAGACGTGGTGAGGGCAGGGGTGGCTTGGGGAGCCGGAGTGGATGGTGTTCATCGTGCTGGTGGTGTCTTCGGTGCTGACCGGGGTCCGGTTGCAGAGGGTGGTGGTGGGGGGCGCAGGTTCGGTGGTTGGGTGCGTGGTCTGTGCGCTGAAGCTGTTGTGTATGTCGGCGATCTTGCGGTGGAAGAACGAGGCGAGTGAGTCGCAGAGGTCTTGCAAGGGTGTGATGTCGTTGTTGCAGGCGCTGGGGTTGGAGAGCTCTTTAACGATGCTGAAGAGTTCCTTGCTGTCGTGGGTGTTGTTGTCCAGCCGTTCTTTGAATGTTGTCCTTTTGGTGGTGCGGATCAGCTGGTGGTGTGTGCGGGTGGCGTTTTTGAGGGCTGTCATGTTTTCTGTAGTCTGGTCGTGGCGCCAGGCTTTCTCGAGGGTTCAGCAGTTTTTCTTGGAGGTTTTGAGGTCGTTGGTGAACCACGAGGCTTTCTTGCTGTCGGGTCTGCTGGGAGGGTTCTTCAGTGGTGCGAGGTCATCGGCGCAGTTGGTGAGCCACTGTGTGAGGTTGCGGGCTGCTTTGTTGGGGTCCGTTGTGTGTGTGGGAGGGTTCTGGCTGAGGGAGGGGTCAATGTATAAAGAAAAAAGGATCGGGGAGCAGGGGCAGCCTTGACGCGTCCCCCTCTTAATTAATATCTTGTCGGAGCCCTCACCCATTACTAGAACTCTAGCTACCGGGTTTTTTTACATTGCCTTGATAGCCCTCATAGCTTTAATTCCAAAGCCTCTACCGGCGAGAATGCCCCCCAAAAACTCCCAGACCACGCGGTCGAAAGCTTTTTCCGCGTCAAGCAGGATCATGGCCATCTCCCCTCCCCCCCCCCCCTGCGGCGCCATGGGCATCGAACAACGCTATAGCCCGTCTAGTATGATCTGTCATGCCTCGACCAGGCATGAACCCATGCTGCCACGGGGAGACGAGACGGCCAATGATCCTGCCCAACCTCTTAGCCCAAACCTTAGAATACAATTTCGTATCCGCGTTGATAAGCAAGATTGGGCGATATGACCCTGGAATCTCTTTTGGTTTCCCTTTCTTATGAAATATAATTATATTCGTTTCCTTCCAGGAATCTGGGATAACACCTGAACACAAAATACCATTAAAAAGGTCCAACAAAATTGGGGCGATCTCGGTTTCTAAACATTTATAGACCTCCAGAGGGATTCCATCGGGCCTGCAGCTTTGCCGGCTGCTAGCTCCTGTAATGCTGTTATAATCTCGCTCAATGTCATATCTCTATCCAGCTCTTCTCTACATTGTTCATCTAGTATTGGACCTTCATCCCCGCTATTCATACTCTGGTCGCTTGTACAGCCCTCCTCATCATACAATTTCTGGTAGAAATTCCTAAAGACTCTTAGTATTTCTTTAGGCTCGGTATACTCAATACCATCTTCGTGTATATTGGAAATTGTGTTCTTGGTCTTATCCTGTCTAATCCGGAGTGCCAGTGCCCTCCCTGCCTGTTCACCTGTTTCATAACGCTTTGACCTGGAGGATTGGTATTCGCTGGTAGCCTTCTGCGTTACTATTCTCTGGAGCTCTGCCTTGATGGTGATGAGTTTGCTTTGGCTCTCCTGGCCATCTACCCCATGTTCGATGTCCTTAATATGCTGCTCTTCAGCTTCCGCTAGTTTACCCATAAGCCTCTCAACCTCTCCCCTGTCCTCTCACCTTAACCTTGCTGAGCAGCTTATGGATTCACCCCTTAAAGAGGCCTTGAATGTTTCCCAAAATCCATTACGAGATGTACTGTACCGGTTTGCGTCATAATATTCTTTCGGTCATTTTCTAATATGTTCCACAAATCTATTATCGGCTAGTAGTCTCCTTTCGAAGGTCCTTCTCGTATAGTTCTTCTCTACTTTAGCCACTTCACAAACCAAAATCAGCTGATTATGATCCGAGATTACTTTCGGAAGTTTCTTAATGCTGACCTTATTTAGCTCGGAGGAAGAAATCAAAAAGTAATCTAGCTTAGTGTGTTTCTGAAATGGGCTAGAAAAATAGGTAAAACCAGGGTTTAGTGGCTCCTTATCCCCCCACACATCCTTCAGCCCGTGTGACCTCATCAAAGCATCCAGAGCTCGGAACACTCTTGGTTTCCGTCCCAAATATGCGGCTTGCTTGTTTGTTCCAGTCAACCGATATATTTAGATCCCCATATACTATAATGGGGGTGGGCCAACTGGCTAGCTCTCCTTCCAAAAAATCGTAGATCTCCGGGTCGTCCTGATTCAACCCATAGACTACGCACAATGTATAACCTACATCAAGCTCAATTATCGCCCATCTACCCAAACTATCGGCCTTGAGTCGCTTACTCCCTCCTAAAGAGGATCTTGCTAAATTAGCAACCCCCCTAACTGACGATGTTTGAGAGGAGCAAGCCAACAACTCAAAACCTCTAATATTCATCAGGTTCCTTTTTGTCCAGGGAAGATGAGTCTCTTGGAGACAGAGTATATCAATGCTATTATATTTAACAAAGTGTTCCAGCCTTTGGCGCTTCCTCCAGTCATTCAACCCCCCCCCCCACATTGACTGTACACATTTTAATGTTCGGCATCTTCTTGAACTAAACTTTCCTGAAAAAGATGTAGCCGGGCCTTAGCTAAACCATTCCCTAAATCAAACAGGAAGCAGCGAATATACTCAATGCACCAAATTATCTAATTTTTTAGTTTTCCCCTCCTGCCCCCCATACCCCCCTCCCTGCCCTCCATCCCTTCCCTCCCCTCCCAGCTTCTGTTGAGATGACTCTTTCCTCAAGGTTTGATACACTATCCCCCAGGTTAGTGCAGGCTTTGGACAACTTTCTAACAGCGCCCTGCATCTTCCTCGTAGCGGCTTGGTATTTACGACTGCCCTGGCGCGTTTCCTCCCTGTGTGCAATGATCTCTTGATGAATTACCTCCAAGAGTGAAATCTGTGCTAATTCACCACAGGGGTTGCCCTGCAGTGGCATCGCAGATGAATGATCCCAGCTAAGTTCCCGTTGGGGGAGCTCTTGCCCCTTTAATGCCCCTGGAGGTCTAACTGCTGTCGCCGGGAGCTCCTGCTCGGGGTCACTCTCAGAGTCACGATTACTGTCCTCTAGGTAGGAGCTGCACTCCTCATCTTCATCTTCATCAGACCATTCGTCTCCCTCTGATACCGAGAAGAAACATTCGCTCGGGACTTTCTCCTTGTCTTTATCTTTACCAGTTTCCAAAGAGGCATCGTTATCGGCCATATCAGTAACCAGTCCACCTGTATTAGTCGCGTCTGGATGCCCCCCCCCATTATCTTACAGGGTTCAGCAGTTGATAAAGACTCTTGAGTACCAACAGCGAGCGCAGGATGTTCTTGTTGTTTCTGACTTCCACCAACCGCTCCAGTAATTGTAGAGGCATTTGAAACTGCATTCCCTGTATTCGCTGACTCCAGTAATTCCGTGGCTTTTAGAGCAATTTTCTGTGCTGGGGGAGCGGCAACTGTGTTCTCAACTTCTACGATCTGAGGGGAGGGTGTTTCCCCCCCAAACTAGCTATGGAAACCTTCTCCTGCCCTTCTGCCACTTGAATCTGGCCTCCCTCATCTGATCGCGCCACCTCCTTGGACCCCTTCTCCTTACCGCCTTTGATGAAAATGTCCGCTATTGGGGCGGTAGCCAATCTGGTCCTGGCTGCTACCTGTTGCTTCTTCGCTGGAGGCGTTTGGATTTTTTGCCGATTTTCATTTTCTTCCGCCGCCATCTCAACCTCAGCTTTCTTTTTGCCCATTGCCGATTTTTCCCCCGTATTTGCCTTTGGAGCCATTGCTCCCCTTCGCCTCTCCTTCCTGCTGTGCCACCTGCTTTGGGAGCCGCAATCCTTAAAGCCTTCTCCGAACTCCGCACTGAGCTCCGCTCTGCTCTGCAGTCTCCGCCCCTCTGAACTCACACGGAATCGGCAGCCGGGCATGAAAGCAGCAACAACCAGCGTCAGCACTCGGAGCAGCTGACTAGCGGAACCGCAGCAGGTAAGGGGGGATATCATCGTTGTCCCGGCATTAAGCGATTAAGTGTGTTTGCTAATTAGATTTCCCGGGTTGTAGCTCGAGTGGCTGCTTAGAAAAACAGGTTCATTAGGGCTCTGTCCTAATCCTCACTGCTCCGCTGCGTTCAGCCACAACTAAGCGGCCGCCATCTTGCTTCACGTTGAAAAAGACTGTCCATTGTAAAACATTTAAAAAGCACATTTATGTGCAAAACTATTTTAATAACCTCTTGAAATCCTGGAAAACATAAAATGAACATTGAAAATACCCATAAAATGATGGCTCATACAACAAGCACAAGATTGTCTTAAATAATTTCGTATGTAGAATAATACGTATTCAGTATGTGTTTGAAGAATAAATAACGCGAATATGCAGAATGATTATGGTAATATGAAAAAACACTACTGACTTGTTACTCCAGACATGTTATTAATAAACAAAGGCTAACCCGTCATCCTTTTCATCAGACATGTTTTGCCCCGGTATTATGTTCTGCAAACAGTATGAAGATTAATGGCACCAAGTTTATTTGTTCATTAAATAAAGACTTAATATGATAAGCTGGTGTTTGTGGTGAGGTGAGTGACTTTATGAGTATGGTGTGAGAAATAGGATCAAACGCTGCACTGAGATCAAGCAGAATCAGCGCAGCTGTGTCTCCTCTGTCCAAAAGATGATGTAGGTTTTCTATAACACCCAACAAAGTTGTTTCGGTGGAGAACCCAGGGCGGAAACCTGATTGGGAAGGGTGAAGTATGTCATTGGCCTCGATGAACTGGGCAAGATGGAAATGGAAGTGCCTCTCCAAGATTTTGGAGAAGGCAGACAGAAGAGAGATGGGACGGAAATTAGAAAGAATTTTAGGGACGGCAGTGGCCTTTTTCAGAAGGGGTGTCACCATGGCATGTTTCCAGCTTGCCGGGACCGTCAAATTTTTTAATTAAAGATTGAGGGTTTTACAGATCATGGAAAGCTGAGGAGTGTCAAGTAGTTTGAGTATCGGGATAGGAAGTGGGTCAGCTGGTGAGCCAGATTTCAGTTTACCTAGAATCTCGGTTAGAATTTCTAAGTTGATGATTGGCCAAGAATTGAAGGCATCATGATTATGGGATAGAAGAGAAGGAGTAAGGAAATTTGTGCTATTCGAACAGGTAACCTGAAGCTGCTGGGGTCTATTACAGTGCTGTTTAGATATATCCTGATAGATATATTCTATCTTCTTTGTGAAAAATTGCGCAAGTTCTTCACATTGGTTGCTGCTCAAGGGGGGTGGTTTGGCTATGGTTTGAGAGCCCGCTAGTTCTTTTACTAGACCAAAAAGTGTTTTGGATTTGTTTGTTGCCTCCGCAATCGACCTAGCGACATAGCAGGCCCTAGTCGTGGTGCATGCCTTATGATATATCTTCAATGCTATTTTGAAAGCATCCCCTGATTCTAGAGAGTAGTCTTTTCTCCAGATCCGTTCCAAGCGTTTGCATTTGGACTTATCAGCTTTTAGCGATTCTTTGAACCAGAGTGCTGGAGATTTGTGGGCTTTCACTATTTTATAAGACAGGGGAAGACAAGTGTCAATAGCCTCAGTGAGCCAGATGTTTATCTTGGTTGATGCACTTTCCACATCGTCAGTATCGCTAAAATCCAAGGGGAGATGGGTGTCTAGGACAAACTTAAGGATGCTCATGTCTAACTTTTTCCAGTCTCTTTTGCAGACATTAGATGTCACGTTTGAAGGGACCAGGGCAACAGTGGCGGTGAGACTAAATGTAGATAAAAAATGGTCCGACCAGTGAAGTGGAAGTGCGGGGAGGCAGTGTATCTGGGAAAGGTTAGAGAATATTGGGTCAAGTAGGTGGCCGCCTCTATGAGTGGGTCCAGAATTACACAGCGTGATATTCATAGCCGCAAGATCGGCAATAAGGTTGTTGCCAGTAGTATTTTTGGAATCCTCTAGATCAGTGTTTCCCAAACTGGGGTCCGCGGACCCCCAGGGGTCCGTGACACATTCCCAGGGGGTCCGTAGGCAACAGTTTTAAAAGCACAGAAAAGTTTCTTGTATAATTAGAAGCTTTCCAGCAACAATAAAAGTGTCAAGAGAATGCCAGTGATTAATGTACCTGCTGGAGCGTGAGGAGAGTTTTGTTTAGTGGCAGCTTTGACTTAACTAATGTAGCACAGAGGGTTAATGTGCCTACTGCAAAGAATGTGTAACATGCATTTTAAAAAGCAGCATTTTATGTGCATAGGTTTGTGGTTACTGCTTTTGTCACAGATTCTTTTGTTACTGTGCACTTCATAAGTGACAATCGTAATGTAGCAGAGGGACTTACAAACTGTCATCAAAAAGCAGCTGGCAAACTGCATGGTACCAGTTAGTAACTTTTGTTTTTTCCCAGTTATTAATTATCCTGATGCTGCTAAAAAGATTTATTTGGGTGGAAATACATTTTTAATGTTAAAGTCAGTGCTAGCCAATGTGTTATGTTCTGAATCCTGAGTTTGTGCTTTTCCAGACCAAACACTGTTTAAACATTTTATATACACACTGTTTTACATGCACGATTCAATGTCTCTATATGTGTGTGATGTAAAGACATCCTACAATGGTATGAGACATGCTATAAAACAAATGAAATACATGTGACAGAGGGGCTATTACTTCAATATAAAATACTAAGGGCCAGATGTACGATTCGTTTTTATATGCGTGAACGGGTTCGTGAACCCGCTTTCACACACAAAAAAGTATTGGGCCATGTACATTGCCTATTTCGCGAATCGCAATTTGTTTGCGACTCGCTAAATAGGTTTTGCAACTTGCTATTTGGAAGGGGCATTCCCTTCCAAATAGCGAGTCTCAAAACCATGTACAAATGTTTTGCGGTCGCAAACCACTTGCAATTACCACTTACTTCAAGTACATGGGAATGCATTTGCAAAGGGGAAGGGGTCCCCAGGGGACCCCTTCCCCTTTGCAAATGCATGCAAAATTATTTTTAAGGGCAGGCAGTGGTCCCAGGGATCTCTGCCTGCCCTTAGAAAATGAAACGAAAACATTAAATTTTTTTTTTCTTTTTTTAAATGCATGGTAAATGGGCTGCATTTTTTTTTAAACTGCTTTATTTAAAAGCAGTTCCAGACATGGTAGCCTGCAGAGCCCAGCAGGCACCATACCTAGGAGGGCTGCATTCCCAATAGGCTCGCAAATTGCGAGAGGCTCATTAATATTAATGAACCTCGCAATTTGCGACCCCATTGGGAATCCGAAACAGAGTTAAACACACTGTTGTACATTTCATTTAGCAACTCGCAATTTGCCACTTGCAATGTGTCGCCAATTGCGAGGCGCTAAATGAAATGGTCGTACATCTGGCCCCAAAATCCTTAGGGGCAGATTTACAAGCCCCTTGCTCCTCTTTTACGCCACCGTTGCGTCACTTTCGTGATGCAGCGGCGATGCAAAAGATGCGCCATGGTGCAGGGTATTTAAAACATGACGCATCTGAGAGATGCTCCACATTGTAAAGCCCTGCGCCAGAAGGAGGCGTTCCGGCGCAGGAACGCCTCCTAAAAGTGGCTGAGTGAAATCACTCAGTCACTTTGGGGCCCATGCTGCGTCAAAACCCTGCGCCTGCTTGAAGCAGGCGTAAGGATTGACGCAGCATTAACAAGAATCGGCCCCTCAGAGCATTGCTGGAGCTGTGTTGCGCTTGCGACGCAACTCCATCAATGCGCCACCTTTACGGCACAGATGCGTCATGCATCTGTGCTTTTTTGCCCCATGAGGCGCAGCACTGTAAATGCGGCGTATCCAAGGTGGCGGAGGCATGGCGCACAATAGGTGGCGCATCCCTGCTGATATGCATGGATGCGTCACTTATTGTAAATCTGCCCCTAAATACTTTGAGTATTTGTTTTGTGTGCACACGTGTGTATTTTTTTTGAATTACTGTTTTAATAGTTGAAATTTAACTCATACACATTGCTTGGGGGTTCCCGGCTTCCAGTGGTGACTCAATGGGGGTCCTCAGGAGTCAAAAGTTTGGGAACCACTGCTCTAGATGTAAGTTAAGGTCACCCAAAATAGAGAAATTGCTGGAGTTCACAAGTGTCGAGGCTATGATGTCAGAAAATTGAGTCGCCCACAAGTGTACAGGACCAGGAGGCCGATAGACTAATAGGCCAGTGAGGTTGAAGTTCGGGTGTAGGGCTAGTTTGAAGAGTGCAGCCTCACAATTGCTCAGAGTAAATGGTTCCAGCATACATTGGAAAGTATTTTTGAATATTATAGCAATGCCTCCCCCAATTTTGTTAGGTCTATCAACCCTGACAATTGCATAACTGGTTGGCAGAGCTTCAACGATGTCCGGTCCCGAACTATCTTGAAGCCACGTCTCAGTGAGAAACAAGGCATCGGGTAGTTCGTCATTTAAGAGATTGTAAATGTCCCTTTTATGCTTGGGTAATGAACGGCAATTTAAGCTGAGGAACGTGAAATTGGATGACGGCTTCATACCAGGTGAATAGCGACGGCATAACTGGGGTACATCCAGGAAGAACTTGCAATTGGGACAGAAACTGGGACAACAGAGGTCCACATGGAGAATGCTACAATCATGATTCCCCTGAGGTCTCAGAGCATGAAGTTGGGATGAGGAGTAGGTAGTCTGTGTCGTGGGATTTTGGCCAGGGGTCGTGGCCCCTGGACCTGGCCGGCCGCAGACGGGCGCAGACGGGCTTGCCAATGGCGCAACAAAGCGCGCCGCCGGCGCGCCCGCTGCACTCGTCCGCTGCGCGTGCGCTTGTTCTGTGCCTTAAGTACTCTAGTAGCCACCAGAGACTGCAGCGCCAACCCCGACATCCGCCGGAAGTGGTGTCGGAAATCCCGAGTCAGCCCTCCGAAACAATCGGCACAAGCCGTGTCGGACCGGGGCTTCGGGAATCTAAAGGCGGTGAGGTAAGGAGTAAGCAATATTCAATGCAACAGTGATTTTAAAAAATAATGACGGTCACAAAGTGCAATTTAAAAAGCAGTTTCGCGGCGACAGGCTCAGGCAGGCTGCCGCATCCACTGCACTCGCGCTAGCTCTGTGCCCTAAGTACTCTAGTAGCCACCAGAGACTGCAGCGCTAACCCCGACATCCGCCGGGAGTGGTGTCGGAAATCCCGGGTCAGCCCTCCGGAACAATCGGCACAAGCCGTGTCGGACCGGGGCTTCGGGAATCTAAAGGCGGTGAGGTAAGGAGTAAGCAATATTCAGTGCAACAGTGATTTTAAAATAATGCCAGTCACAAAGTGCAATTTAAAAAGCAGTTTCGCGGCAACAGGTTCAGGCAGGCTGCCGCATCACAGGTCCTGGTTCTGAAAGTCTCCCAAATTCATTTTTCACCACTGTGAGGCCTACCCCTCCTATAGGTTAACATTGTAGATTTTTTTTTACCTCCAATAAGCATAATTCCTGATTGAGAGTGAATAGATTTATCATGTTTGGTACCTATGGACTTGTGATAATAAATCCTCTTCAATGGATTTAGGATTACAACTTTAAACAAGCATTTGCAATGCAACAGGTCTCGCAATTGCGAGAGTTTTGCTATTGCTATTGTACATGACATTGCATTTTATCTATATGGTTTAAAACCTGTAAGGGTACTTATAGTCCCTCCTTTCAAGAAGCAAGGCTGGCAGTAAAAGAGGCGCAGTTACTGCCAGCATTGTTTCTCGTATGTAATGACTATAAGTACAAAGTGCGTGTTTACGCAGCACTTGCAGGTTTTCAAAACACATAAATAAAAGGTATTGTCATTTACAATGCCAATAGCTCAAACTCCAGCAAATGCAAAACCTATTGCATTGCAAATGCTTGTTGGTGATAGGTATGACATGACTGCCTTATTCTAAGTCTACAAATATGAAGATAATCCTACTATCATTAGCCAAGTGTTGGGTGTGCAGTGGTGACATCACACTCATACAGGCAAAGGAGACTGTACAGAAGCATCTACATCAAAGACAGACAACGGGTACATGGAATATACACAAGGCAATCATTGAAGGTACACGAATAATCAAATTCAGCTCTAAATCGTCCATTTTTGAAAAAATAAATATCCAGAGAAGTAATAGAGCATGCCACGCACTGGCGGCTGACAATATGAAAGTTTGTGGGGCACAATGGCGCCAAACTCACCATACATGCAGCTCCCCCATTGCGGCCCTTCTTCCCTGGCGTCCACAAGCAGGAATGGAAGGATTTCCTTTCTGTCCAGTTGAACACAAATCCAAGCAATCCTGGAGCTACTCTCATCGTCATGAGAGCAGCACCAGTGTTGGTGGGAGCAGGCTAACCCAGCGTTCCTTTTGAGACTGGAGGCCTGTGTTAGCAATCCCCCGGCTGTTTCACAGCCACTGGATTGCAGGGACTACAGTGCACATGCAGGGCTGGCTGTAGTAAGCCAGCCGGCCATCCCCGGCTGCAGGGGCAGCTGTAATCCTGCAATTCCAGGATTTAACCCCACCCCCTGTCCAAACTTGTGCGAGCTGGCGAAAAATACAATGGCATTGCCATGCCATTTTTTGTGTGTGCCTGCTGCACTCTCAGCAGGCGAGGCGACACTCCTCCGCTCTTGAGGAAGAGCCGCCTCCCCATGTAAGAGCATTAGTCACATTCGTTTTTCATACTATGGATTAATATGCAGTAATAACTAACTACTGGTGAATGGTTATACATGCAGAGCCAGACATAATGCTCATCAGACCATCATTTAGACTAAGGGCAACAAGAGCAATTTTAAACTTTCAGACACACGCTAAAAGGTAGAAGAGCGACTTTGTTATCCGTCCACATGGCTAAAAGAAAAGGATGAAATCTTAGATAATCGTGCAAGTTTGAAAAGTGCAAGAGCAATGTCATTATCCACTGGACAAGAGCTCTTGTGAAGAGACAATTTAGTTATCAACCAGGCAAGAGTTCAACATACAGGATCGCTTACATCAAATGAACATGGGGTATAGGCAGGGCTACTGCAATTGTGTATCAATAGAGAACCAAGGTATGTGGCAGTGTTTACTACATAAGGCATCTAAAAAGTAAAATTATGCTGCAAATGCAGTACATTATGTAAGATTATTTCATTATTTTATTAATAACACGTTTGTACAAACTTTTCACCTAATTAGTACTAGTTTAACTGTTTAATACAATAATCAGAAACTAAAAGGTGACCAGTTAATATTTGAATAAGACCCATCACTGTGCAACACCACACGTACTCTTTTAAAAGTAACTTGTGGGGGGGCGTGGCCAAGATGGCAGCGGAGTAGGATGCGCTTCTCAGTCCCTCCGGCGCCGCTCTCACCAAAGCATTGAATAGCTCCCCGCAGGGTGCCCATCCGCGGTCTGAAAGGGGTCTCGAGAGCCGGGGGCGCCTCAGAGATCCGAGCGGCGCCTTTTTTCCCGGGACTGCGGCCTCACCGGAGCTGCGGGGAAGTGCGGCCTGTGCGACCTGTGAATCCCCGGGGTCGCGTGGGAGCAGAGCTTAGCCTGTGGTGCTCCCGGCGGGGCTTCCGACGCCCCTGTGCGAGAGGGACGGACTTGGCTCTTCCACTCCCTGCAGGTGTCCTGCGGCTCCCGACCACAATCTTACGGGGACGAGGCCCTGAACCGGCAGCGCAGGGGGCGGCCGACGGGGCGACCTTCCCCTCTCCTTTTTCGGTCCGCGACTCGGCGGACGGCGCTGGGGCCTCACGAGGCCTGGGCCCGGAGACCTGCCGACGGGGGCACCAGTGAAGTGCAGGGCGCCCGGAGAGCTTACGTCCGGCCGCAGAGCCAGTGCAGGGCTTACGTTGGAGCATCGCCGGACGGCGCCAGGGTGAGGTGAGGCCTACGGGGTCTAGGAGGACATTACGGAGCTGCGCTCCCAGCTTGCGTCAGACCTGAGGGAGGTGCGACGTGATGTGGATGCGATGGGAGAACGAGTCGCGACTCTGGAGGAGCATGACCTGAGCACCGCGAAGGAAATGCACCGGCTGCAGCAAGATGTCCTACGCCTCACGGAGCAAAACCTGGATCTCCAAGCACACACGGAAGATTTGGAGAACAGGTCTCGTCGAAATAACATACGAATACGAGCAGTGCCGTGGAAAGGAGAGGGGACGGATGTCAGAATCCGTGCTGCATACTTTCAAATTCAGCCTCCTGGTGTCAAACGCTTGTTCGCAAGTAAAGCCGCTTTGACTCATCCTGTTCTGAATTGGAGTCAATTGGTGGCACAGCAGCGTATGGCTTAGACCAGGTTGGTTCCTGGTTGTGCCATTCCGCATTCCAGTTCACGTTCTAGTGGCCAGCGTCTAGCGGCCATTTCATGTGCGCGAGTGCCTGGCTCCGCGCACTTCAACTGAAGAACTTTGGCGGGCAGACGCGCTTCTCGTGTGCGCTTCTGTGTCTCCGCAATTCCTCGCATTTTGAAACCCAGTATTAGCTCTGTAAGGCTCTTCTACAGCAGCCTCATTTGTTGGAAATAATTCTCGGCAGCTAGTTATCTGGTCGTCGAGTTCTGTTCCTGTCATTCCGAGTCCTGTCATCATTTCCTGAAAGACGTCCTGTGCAGAGAGTTACCGGCTGGGGCTCCTGTTTCCTGTCAGCGGTGTTTCAAGTAGGATTGAACCAATTATCTTTTTGGAAGTCTTTGTGAAACTCTAGTGATATTATTCTCGTTATAAAGACTTTATGACACGATATTTACATATTAATGATAAAGAAAGACTCAGTGAATGTAATATAGTTACCCAGAAGCCCCTTCTTATCTCTGCTGGTCTATGACAAGAAGCTTGAAAGACTTTATTTCAAAGACTGTTGTTTGGCATTCTGCAAGTGATAATTCCCTACGCCAGTTCCTGGGTGTACCTGCGCAAGCAAGTGGTATTTACAAGGAGTGACGCAACTTCTGGAATACTATCTGTATTCGCAACGCAGAGCTTCAGTTAGCACCATAAACTGTCTTCAGCAGCACGTAGTAGATGGGGGTATTAGATTATATGCATATGAATAATACAACTGTTTACCAACAATCTTCTAAAGGTTCCTGGAGCAACTTCTTTGGTGTATAAGAACTATATTGCGAATACTCTTAAATACTAATTTTGGAGAGAAGCAAATTCCACACTAGTAAAAGGTACAATCATAGTCTGGGAAAAAAAAGGTATTAAGAGAAATCAGGAATACTGGGGGGAACTGTATTAATCTTGTTCCTAATGTTCTAGGTGCAATTTCCTGAATAGAAGATTCAGAAGACACCTGTGTGGCAGTCTCTCTTTTGTCTTCCACTTCCCCTTTCCCTTTCACTCCTGGCCTTAGAGATATCTGGGTCCAGGGGAGTGGGGGAATTGGGAAATAATCCACAAGGGCCTTCCTTCAAGTCGTCTGCTTCTACGGAACCACTGGAAATTCAGGTACACTTCTGACAGATTGAAGTGCCGTGAAATTTCTTCCGTCCGAGCAAGATGGCTGAAGGTTTAGATGTTAAGGCGTTAGCCTCTGTCTTGGAAGGGTTGCAGAAACAACTTAGTGAAACCAGGGAAGAGGTTAGGAAATCTAATCAGGAAGCTAGTTACCTGCGTCAGAGGTTAGATCAGATATCAGTAAGTCCTAGTCCTAATTTTGGGGGTCTAAGGGCGCCAGTTTTTGATCCCTCTCCAACTTCATCCTCAGCCCTTACCACTCAGGTTGTGCATGCCATGTCCCCCACCATTCCTTTAGCAGCCCCTGAAAGATTCCAAGGTGACCCACATAAAGCCCAAATCTTTATGACCCAGTGCTCTTTGCATTTCCTTTGTAAGCCCATTCTGTTTAAGGAGGATCAGTCCAAGGTGGCTTTCGTGCTCTCTTACCTGAGTGGAGACGCCGCAGCTTGGTCCATGCCATTGGTATCCTCTAATGATCCGGTGTTGTATAAGTTTGAAGATTTCAAGGCCGAATTTTTACGGATTTTTGATCGCAGAACAATTTCGCAAGCCACCGACAACGAGTTGTTGGATCTGAAACAGGGCAATAGGGAGTTGGTGGCCTATCTGGTGCAGTTTAATAAACTAATTGTGGAAACCAACTGGCCGCCGGAGAAAAGAGCCGCCATTTTTTATAGGGGTCTCAAGGATGAGTTAAAGGATGGGTTATCTCAAATTCCAAAGAGACCTACTGATGTGTCAGAACTCATTGATCTTGTGCTGCAAATTGATCAACGTCAAACGGAACGTCGTGGTGAGAAGAGAAGAGAGTTCAAGCCTTTCCCGCCTCGCTTAGACCGATTAAGAGTGGAGTCAGTAAAAACTTCGGAAGGAAGTGTGGTAGAAGAACCTATGCAGATAGGAACGGTCAGAGGTCCTCTCTCTAAGGAAGAGAGAGAGAAGCGTCAAGCAGGAAGACTTTGTATGTATTGTGGACAGCCTGGTAATTTTGTCCGAGATTGTACGAAGAAACCAAAGTCCAAGCAGTGGGTAAAAGACAGGCTCCACCAGTAGACGGAGTTGCTCTGATGGGAGCTCCATTCGAGTCAACTCCCAAACCTCAATCTCTAGCTAACACTCATCAGTTAGCCGCTCCGCATCTGATTATATCTTGTAAAATTTGTTTCGGAAAAAATCGAGTGGAAGAGGTCGACATCATGTTGGATTCAGGTGCTACAGGGAATTTCTGCGATATTCAGTTCGCTAAATCTTTGAAAATTCAGTTCGAAAAGAAACCCTGTCCGGAACCAGTTCGAGCAGTGGATGGTACCAGTTTATCCTCCGGTCCCATTATCTTTGATACCGAGGCCATTCAGGTACTAGGTCCAGGAGAACATCGAAGTGAAATAAGTTTCAATCTCATTGATGCCCCTCAATTTCAGATGATTCTAGGATTACCTTGGCTTACTGAACACAACCCGCATATTGACTGGGCTATGCGCACCGTGGAGATGAATTCAACCTTCTGTAAAGAGCATTGCTTTCATGACCGAATCGAAGGAGAGCAGACTACCTTGTCATCTAGTCTGG
Organism: Lissotriton helveticus; assembly: GCF_964261635.1. Lineage (NCBI taxonomy): Eukaryota > Metazoa > Chordata > Amphibia > Caudata > Salamandridae > Lissotriton > Lissotriton helveticus. The sequence goes on along the minus strand of NC_136061.1, from coordinate 1,658,073,218 downwards.
CAGATCAAATACAGATGATTTGTGCCATTGAGGTTCCAGAGATTCCGCAAGAATATCGGGATATTTCAGAGGTGTTTAATGAACAAGAAGCTAGAAAATTACCGCCTCATCGGGATTATGACTGTCGAATTGAACTGGAACCTGGGGCAACTTTACCTTGCAGTCGGATCTATGCACTGTCCGAACCAGAGAATTTGCATTTGAAAGAATACATCGAGCAAAGTCTAGCTTGTGGATTCATTCGACCCTCACAGTCACCTGTTTCTTCCCCCCTTTTCTTCATTCCGAAGAAGGATGGCTCCTTGAGGACCTGTATTGACTATAGGGCCTTGAATCTGGTGACCAAGAAGAATCGCTACCCCTTGCCTCTCATTTCCGAACTTCTAGATCAGGTGAAAGATGCTTGCATATATACCAAGTTGGATTTGAGAGGAGCCTATCATTTGGTGAGAATGGCTGAGGGAGAGGAATGGAAGACAGCTTTTCGGACGCGGCTTGGGTTGTTTGAATATCAAGTAATGCCATTTGGATTATGCAATGCCCCAGCCGCCTTCCAACATTTTGTAAACGACGTCCTTCGAGAATACTTGGATCGATTTGCTGTTGTATATATAGATGACATCCTGATCTTTTCCAACAGCCTAGAGGAGCATATCGGTCATGTTCGAGTAATTTTGGAGCGTCTGTTGGAAAATCATTTGTTTGTGAAATTAGAAAAGTGTGTTTTTCATTCGTCAAAAGTGGAATTCTTGGGATTTATTCTGTCTCCTAAGGGAGTTTATATGGATGATTCTAAGTTACAAGCAATTAGGTCCTGGCCTGCTCCAAGATCCGTGAAGGAAATACAAAGTTTTCTGGGATTCGCCAATTTTTACCGAAGGTTCATTCAGAATTTCTCTGAGAAAGTCAGTCCCATCACTCGATTGCTAAAGAAGAATGAGCGATTCGTTTGGGCACAAGATTCTGAAGAAGCCTTTCAATCGTTGAAAGAAGCCTTTGTTTCAGCTCCGGTGTTGCGACATCCTGATGTAAAGGAGCCTTTCTTCATTGAAGCGGATGCATCCAATCTGGCCATCGGGGGAATCCTTTCTCAACGGCATAAGCAGACAGGACAGTTGCACCCAGTCGCTTATCATTCCCGAAAATTGTCTGCTGCAGAAATCAATTATTCCATAGCCGATAAGGAATTATTGGCAGTGAAGGATGCCTTTCAGGTTTGGAGACATTATTTACTCGGAGCTAGACATGTGATTACAGTTTTCACAGACCATCGCAATCTGCAATTCTTGAAGTCTGCACGAACCCTTACTCCTCGCCAATTGCGGTGGTCACTGTTTTTTGCAGATTATGATTTTGTCCTGACCTACAAACCAGGTTCTGCTAATGGAAAAGCTGATGCCTTATCTCGACTCAGTTTTGAAGGAGGCGAAGAGAAAGACTCCGAAGGCTTTATCATTCCTCCCGAGAAGGTCGCAGCAGTGGTGGCAGAGGATGATTTAGGAAACCGAATCAAAAAGGAATTTCAAGGAGAAGAATTTCAAAATTGGCTAACTGAGGGTCAGGATCGAGAAGTCAAGGATGGAACACCATATGTGCAAGGGAAGATGTTTGTTCCCAGTGTGGATTTGCAGATGGAGGTCATAAGACTGTTTCATGATCATCCTTTGGCAGGGCACAAGGGAGGAGTCAAAACCCTGGAACTGGTGAAGAGGACTTATTTTTGGCCTGGAATGGAAACTCAGGTGAGACAGCACGTAGCCGCTTGTGAGCAGTGTATCAAGGGAAAAGTCTCTAGGCAGTCTCCACAGGGACTACTCATGCCATTGCCCTCAGCCCCATCCCCTTGGCACACAATTTTTATGGATTTTATTGTAGATCTCCCATCCAGTCAAGGGTTTTCTGTGATCTGGGTAGTTGTGGATCAATTCTCAAAGATGAGTCACTTTATTCCTTTAAAATCATTACCCACAGCTCCGCAATTGGCCACCTTGTTCATTCAGCACATTGTCAGGCTTCATGGAATCCCGAAGGTGGTAATTTCAGACCGGGGTCCGCAATTTGTTTCTAGATTTTGGAGGTCTTTTCTGAAGGGTCTAGGGGTGGATTCTCGTCTGTCTACCAGCTTTCATCCTGAGACTGATGGACAGACGGAGAGAGTAAACCAAGATTTAGAGCAGTACCTTCGTTTGTACTTGATGGATCAGGAAGGGGAATGGCCTTCTTTACTCAGTACTGCGGAGTTTGCTTATAACAACTCTAAACATTCTGCAACTGGTTTCTCCCCCTTTTTCTTAAATTCTGGTCGACATCCTAACATGTCAGTGGGAAGGGAGGAGTTGGAGGTCCCCGCTGCTGAAGAGGTGATTCGGAGTTTGCAGAAGACTTTTCAGTCAGCCGCTCTTAACCTTTCTAAAGCGAAATTGGGATATAAGAAACAAGCAGATAAGAAAAGAAGAAGGAGCCCAGTTTTCAAGGCAGGGGATTTGGTTTGGATATCTACCCGTCATATGAGGTTAGTGGTAAACCGTAAGTTTCAGCCAAGATTTGTAGGTCCATTCCCAGTGGAGCGCATGATCAATCCAGTTAGTGTTAAGGTAATCCTTCCAAAGTCAATGAAGATTCATCCAACCTTCCATGTCTCTTTAATTAAGTCTAATCCACCAAATTTTAGACGGCAGTTCCCACCTCCGGCAGTGCAAGTGGAATCAGCTGAAGAGTTCGAAGTGAAAAGAATTTTGGACTCCAAATTGAGAAAGAATAGACTGTTCTATCTGGTAGACTGAAAGGGTTTTGGCCCAGAGGATCGTTCTTGGGAGCCTAGTTCTAACGTTCATGCTCCAAGATTAGTGGTGGAATTTCACAGGACTTATCCTCAGAAACCCAGAGAGGGGGCTTTGGTGGGGGGTACTGTCAGAATCCGTGCTGCATACTTTCAAATTCAGCCTCCTGGTGTCAAACACTTGTTCGCAAGTAAAGCGGCTTTGACTCATCCTGTTCTGAATTGGAGTCAATTGGTGGCACAGCAGCGTATGGCTTAGACCAGGTTGGTTCCTGGTTGTGCCATTCCGCATTCCAGTTCACGTTCTAGTGGCCAGCGTCTAGCGGCCATTTCATGTGCGCGAGTGCCTGGCTCCGCGCACTTCAACTGAAGAACTTTGGCGGGCAGACGCGCTTCTCGTGTGCGCTTCTGTGTCTCCGCAATTCCTCGCATTTTGAAACCCAGTATTAGCTCTGTAAGGCTCTTCTACAGCAGCCTCATTTGTTGGAAATAATTCTCGGCAGCTAGTTATCTGGTCGTCGAGTTCTGTTCCTGTCATTCCGAGTCCTGTCATCATTTCCTGAAAGACGTCCTGTGCAGAGAGTTACCGGCTGGGGCTCCTGTTTCCTGTCAGCGGTGTTTCAAGTAGGATTGAACCAATTATCTTTTTGGAAGTCTTTGTGAAACTCTAGTGTTATTATTCTCATTATAAAGACTTTATGACACGATATTTACATATTAATGATAAAGAAAGACTCAGTGAATGTAATATAGTTACCCAGAAGCCCCTTCTTATCTCTGCTGGTCTATGACAAGAAGCTTGAAAGACTTTATTTCAAAGACTGTTGTTTGGCATTCTGCAAGTGATAATTCCCTACGCCAGTTCCTGGGTGTACCTGCGCAAGCAAGTGGTATTTACAAGGAGTGACGCAACTTCTGGAATACTATCTGTATTCGCAACGCAGAGCTTCAGTTAGCACCATAAACTGTCTTCAGCAGCACGTAGTAGATGGGGGTATTAGATTATATGCATATGATTAATACAACTGTTTACCAACAATCTTCTAAAGGTTCCTGGAGCAACTTCTTTGGTGCATAAGAACTATATTGCGAATACTCTTAAATACTAATTTTGGAGAGAAGCAAATTCCACACTAGTAAAAGGTACAATCATAGTCTGGGGAAAAAAAGGTATTAAGAGAAATCAGGAATACTGGGGGGAACTGTATTAATCTTGTTCTTAATGTTCTAGGTGCAATTTCCTGAATAGAAGATTCAGAAGACACCTGTGTGGCAGTCTCTCTTTTGTCTTCCACTTCCCCTTTCCCTTTCACTCCTGGCCTTAGAGATATCTGGGTCCAACAGAGTGGGGGAATTGGGAAATAATCCACAAGGGCCTTCCTTCAAGTCGTCTGCTTCTACGGAACCACTGGAAATTCAGGTACACTTCTGACAACGGACCTGCGTGAATATGAGGAGGCACTCTTTTGACACATCCTGAGCGATGAGGCGGTGCAGGAGGTCAAGATGGACAGAGTACACCGAGTTGGCCTACCGCGGGGTTCCAAGGCTCCACCTCCGGACATACTGGTAGGCGTCCATGACTTTCAGCTCAAAGAAAGAATCTTGAGAATGGCGCGTGATCACTCCCCTTTAGAATTTCGTGACCATCGGCCTGTGCTGTACCCGGACCTTGCGGCCTCCACCCTGGCTAAGCGTAGGAGCTTCCGGCCATTCACTGCCTTTCTGCGGGAGCAAGGGATACCCTACTCATGGGGACACCCGTTCAGACTTATCTTTAAATGGAAGTCCAAACTTATCCAGATTCGATCGCTGGAAGCGGCCTGCGACCTCTTGGGATTGGATCAAGCTGACAGCCTGACTGGCGTTGATGTCTCCCCTTCCCGGCAGCGGCGCCGTTCCCAAGAATGGCAGAAGGTCGGCAACCCGGCGGCAGTGATGAGACCGGATCCCTCGGTCACTTTGCGCGAACGGGGGGCAGCTGTGGCCTCTGTAGCCCGGGTGACAGAGACGCCAACGGACGCATAAGGACACTGTCTTCCGCACGCATCCTGTGGGCTTCTGGCCGGTGACGGAGGGGCCCAACCGTGGGTTCCAGAAGACGAACCCGCTGGACGTTGGGGGTGACCGGGTGAAGACTGTTGTTCCACCTTTGAGCGTCTTCCTTTCTTCTTCACCAATCATCTTCGGATGATGGACAATAAGTATGTTTCGAAATGTTGGATTTCTTGTGGTTTTCTTCTTCTTTTTTTCTGGGGCTCTGTTGGGGAGGGGGGGAGGGAGCGGGGGGGAGGCAGATTCCAGGTCCGGAGATGGTTTTGGTGCTGTGCTGGGTGTTCCCCGTTCCTAGAGGCAGGGAGCGAGAGTTGCGATACTTCCCGCCGGGTGGGCAGCTTCGCGTAGGGAGGCCTTGGCTAGCGAGAGACACAGCACTTGGGGGGGCTCCAGTTTCCCGCATGGTAACCTATGCCCCCGACTGAATTGAGGGTCCTCACACTGAATGTGCGGGGACTTAACAACCCGGTGAAATGGAAGGCGATACTCTCCCTTCTGGAAGCCTCCAAAGCAGACATCTGTCTGCTGCAGGAAACCCACCTTTTGCAGAAAGACTGCTCCAGGATGCGGTCTCGCTGCTTCCCGCACCAATTCTACTCCTCATCTCCTACTAAGACTGCCGGTGTGGCGATACTGGTGGCCCAACGGTTCAGGGGGAAGATGCTGCAGAGGGGGGTGGAAATGAAGGGGCGGCTGTTGTCCTACAGATTCTCCCTAGGGGGTCCACATTTTCGGTGTGCTCTATCTATGCTCCGAATGAAGGCCAAGAGAAGTTCTTACATACAGCCCTCACAGAGGTTGCAGCATTGTCTGACCGCCACTTCCTGGTGGGTGGGGATCTGAGTTTGGTGATGGACACTTTGCAGGACAGGTCAGTGCAGCGCTCTTCACCGTCCGGTACACTCTCTGCAAATGGATTAGCCAGACTAGGGGACATGGGTATGGTGGATTTGTGGCGTAGCTTTCACCCGGGCGAGATGGGATATACATACTACTCTAATGCTCACAAAACCTATGCACGCCTCGATCACTTCTTAGTTTCTTCCCCTATGCACGCGCTCGCTGCGGAGGTTGAAATCGCGGCTGCGTCCCTGTCTGACCATTCCCCCGTTGTGGCGGTGTTTGCCCTCCCCCCGATTACCCGAACACCGCATTCCTGGAAACTGCGCGACACACTACTGCACCAGGCTGAAGTGGTTGAAAGGCTTAAGGGGACTATTAGAGATTACTTAACACACAACAACACCACAGACACCTCTTTGACCACTCGCTGGGCGGCGCTTAAGGCAGTCCTCCGTGGGGAATTGATCGCGGTTTCAGCAGCTGAAAATGCGGAGCGAGCACGCAAGCGAGAGGAATTGTCACGGAAAACGCACGAACTCGAGCTCATGCACCAACGCACAGGGGCGCCAAGAATATGGAGACAGTTAAGGCAGGCTCGGCAGCAACTGGCGGCGCTCGACCAAGATCGGGCGGAATACGCGGCAGTGAGGGTGCGACACCTATATTACACAGGGGGTGACCGGTGTGGAAGATTGCTGGGGCGTGCACTGAGGGAGGTGCAGCAGCGGCATGCGCTTTAGGAGATTTCCACACAGGACGGGAAGGTAGTCACGCCCCCCTGCCTGCAAGTGCTCTTTACTCCTCGCGGCCCCCGCTTCGCGGGTGCCGCTCGAGTGAGGAGTTTGTTCTGCTTTCCTGCTTTGCTCGCCACAGGAGTGGTTGGGAGCCTACGCCCTCTGGGGGATCATTATTTGCAAGTCCGGCCGCAGCGGAGGTGAGAGGCGCAGGCGAGCAGGACTGCGAGGACCAGCAGTCCATCTGTCATCGCCAGCTGGTTCCTCTTCCCGCCGCGCCTCGCGCCCCCTCCCAGTGCCACGCCCCCCTGCCTGCAAGTGCTCTTTACTCCTCGCGGCCCCCGCTTCGCGGGAGCCGCTCGAGTGAGGAGTTTGTTCTGCTTTCCTGCTTTGCTCGCCACAGGAGTGGTTGGGAGCCTACGCCCTCTGGGGGATCATTATTTGCAAGTCCGGCCGCAGCGGAGGTGAGAGGCGCAGGCGAGCGGGACTGCGAGGACCAGCAGTCCATCTGTCATCGCCAGCTGGTTCCTCTTCCCGCCGCGCCTCGCGCCCCCTCCCAGTGCCACGCCCCCCTGCCTGCAAGTGCTCTTTACTCCTCGCGGCCCCCGCTTCGCGGGTGCCGCTCGAGTGAGGAGTTTGTTCTGCTTTCCTGCTTTGCTCGCCACAGGAGTGGTTGGGAGCCTACGCCCTCTGGGGGATCATTATTTGCAAGTCCGGCCGCAGCGGAGGTGAGAGGCGCAGGCGAGCGGGACTGCGAGGACCAGCAGTCCATCTGTCATCGCCAGCTGGTTCCTCTTCCCGCCGCGCCTCGCGCCCCCTCCCAGTGCCACGCCCCCCTGCCTGCAAGTGCTCTTTACTCCTCGCGGCCCCCGCTTCGCGGGAGCCGCTCGAGTGAGGAGTTTGTTCTGCTTTCCTGCTTTGCTCGCCACAGGAGTGGTTGGGAGCCTACGCCCTCTGGGGGATCATTATTTGCAAGTCCGGCCGCAGCGGAGGTGAGAGGCGCAGGCGAGCGGGACTGCGAGGACCAGCAGTCCATCTGTCATCGCCAGCTGGTTCCTCTTCCCGCCGCGCCTCGCGCCCCCTCCCAGTGCCACGCCCCATTGTCATACATAGGAGAACCTCCCCACGCGCGCAGCGGGACGCGCGCGGGGCGGTCACCGGGGCGAAGACCGGGCAAAGAGCGGGCCGTTCTAGGCCGTTAGAGGCCGGTAGAGACCGGACCGGGCCCCTCCTCTAACGCCCCCGCTAAATTGCCCCATCAGTTACCCCTGTATGGCGTCCAGAGCCTTAAGGAGTAAGTCTGTACATCAAGGCGCAAGTACTTTGGAAAAATTTTTCCCCAAGGCGAGCTCCCAAATCAGTAAGTGTCATTCAACCATGGACTCTCACCTTGAGATGGGTCCTGAAAGTGTGTTCTTGGACCACGGGGAATCCGCCTCAAATGATGTTAGTACACCCATCACTATGGACGTTACCCATATGTCATTATTGGACAGCATTGACCAGACTATTGAGTCGGTCCTTCAGCAGCTAAGAACTCCTGTAACGCAGAGGGATCGAAATTCCTCACGGCCATCTGGGACTTCTGACCATTCTGCTGTTCTGGTCAACATGGGATCAAACACGCCTGAAGCGGGTCAAGCGGTCCTGTCAACAGACCCTGTAGATAGTGGGGTGGTACAGCCCTTAAAAAGGAAAAGGCCCAGGGAAATAAAGAGGGCAAAAATGGCAAAGATTGATATAACTGAATCATCCCTCGAAGAAAGTACAGACATCTCGGTTTCCCCTGAGCTTATTCTATCTGGGTCTGGGCCGGATCTTGTGGCCTCGCCAGCTCCTGTGTTATCACCAGCAGCGGCGGGTCCATTTATCTTTGGTGGGGTATCTTCCAATAGTACAGATACAATAATTAACTCGCTCACAGTTATTATTAAGAATCTGTTAACCCCCATCTCAGCTAGACTAGAGGCTATAGAGAATCTACTCCAATCCCGGGGAAATAACCATACTAGGAAAAGCCCTGGTATAGCTACAAATGCTCCTATAGTTACTGGGGAACCACCTGGGAATAGTTCACTTCCCTCCATATTGCCCCAGGTCTCCAGTAGGGTATCGCTGAGTACAAATGGTGCGTCTGTTTCTCAGACGCGCACTTTGTTACCTCCAGCACCTAGGCCCCCTGTTCCGGCTCCCAGGAGATCCAAGTTACCCCCTGCGCCGCAACTTGCGCCGCAGTCAAGGGCGACAGTGGGTCCTACAAATGCCCCGAGCGATGGTCTTGCCCCCCCCCCTGATAGGCGCAGGGTGGTTAACCTGCCCCCAGAAGCTGTCCCATATACGGCAATCATGGTGGGAGTTCCTGAGCTAACTGGTGGTGTTAGGGAGACTCAAGACTCCCTACGCAATAAGGTTATAAGCTGGCTCAGCATTAATAGGCCGCTGCCTCCAAACCTGAAAGGTGAGGTTTTGATGGTAAGGAGGATTCCATGGATTGGCACTACTATAAAGAATAGGGCAGGGGACTGTATCGTTCTAAGTTTTAAGAGCCCACACGTTGCAAATTATATCTGCAACTGGCTTGTAAGGCCTGATAAGTCCAAAATAGAACTTGTACCCCTCTCATATTTCTATCCTAGTGGTAGCAACACGGTGGGAGGGAGTGAGAAGGGGTGGACTAGGGTGGGCTTTGCTGTGGATGGCTCCCGCTACAGACCAAGGCACTCCTTACCAACTGCCCAGGCAAATTTCATACATTATAACAGGTTTTCCTGTTTGGATCAGGTCGATTGACCACAAACCAGGGCAATCCTGTTTGGTCCTGGGGAGATGGTGGATGACGTGCAAAGACGGGTAGGATCGGGTATAGTCCCTACGACGGAACTAACCCGGCTGCATACTGTGAATGAGCGAGGGGCTGACACGGACAACAATCTGTGCCAACTGGGACCCTCACTTAATACCGGGTCTGCCCATATTCTGCAAACAGGGGCATTGGAGTTGGCTGGGCCTGCCGCTATCGCGGTCTGCGGAAGTGGCACCCTAGACGCTGGTTCACCCATGGTCACTCCGCAACCTCCCATTGGAGCCCAGGGCAACCTGCCACCTGATCCAGGCTTGAGAATTCTCTCCTGGAATGTGGCAGGAATCGCAAACAAGGAAGGCTCTCCTGATTGGGATTGCCTGGTAGGTGGATGTGATATACTCCTCTTCCAGGAGACTTGGGCGAGGGCCACCAAGTCTAGGAGAGGGTTTGAAGTATTCGAAATCCCTGCCAAATGGGCTGGGAGGGGGAGGCCATCAGGTGGCTTGGCAATCTGGATTGCGAGTCACACTGGGTGCCAGGCGGAGCAGGTTTACACGTGTTCGCAGGACATCCAGTGTGTGCGGCTCACATGGCCTGGTAAAACTCCGTGGGCCATTGTCAACGTCTACTCGCGACCAGTGGCCTCGCCAAATGAATCACCAACCCTAAACGATTTGGCCTCCTTTTTGGGCCAACTTCCGGGTGACCTCAAGGTGGTGCTTGGAGGAGACTTCAATTGCCACTTTGAACCTTTGGAAGGTCTACTGGATGGTGCCCTTACGGCTGAGGATGACCACTGGGGGGTTCCACCCTCATCTTCTCCTCACCCTAAAGCCTGGTCCCCTCTAGCATTACAACTCATGTCCCTTACCCTGAATTGCGCACTGAGGGCGTGTAATGGTCGTACCCCTTCCGATACCCCCTCAGTGTGTACTTTCAACAGGAGGGGCCATGAGTCGAGGCTAGATTACATCATGGTGGACATTACACTCTGGCCTAAAGTGCTTGACTTCAGGGTAATTAAGAGGTCTGATAGTGATCACAATGCCCTTTGCCTAAATATCCTGTGCCCCCTGCCTATGACGGATTCATCCCCAGTTGGCCAAGGGGAAGATCCGGGGGATTTGTTCCTCACAACAAATAGGCGCCGGGTCAAGTGGGGAAAGTTGGTGAGCTCGGAAGAGTCCATTAAGAAATTATATGAGCTGGCACTCCCCAGCTTCATGGAGGTGGATGCTCTCCTGAATGAATTAAGAACACCAGATTACTACGAGAAACTGGGAGACATACACCAGGATTTAGTGAGGGATTTGGCTGAGGTATTCCATCCGGAGGTCCCAACCAGAAAGAAAAGGACCCTTGCTCCCTCTTGGTACACCTCAGACTGCAGGGCAGTAAAATCTGAGCTCATTGCAGCAATAAAAGAGGGGTCAGATAAGGCCAATGTACGTAACCTTAGGAAGCACTATAAATCAGTGCTGGCGACTGCAAGGACCGAGTGGGACTGGAACCACTGGCAGGATCTTCACGATGCCCTAAAAGTCAGGGACTCCCGGAAATTCTGGGCCCTTGTAAACAATGGGACAGGGGAATTCAGTAAAGCGATCGAGCCCAATATAGCCCCCGTGGTCTGGGAGGCCCACTTTGGGGCTCTTTACCAAGATACTAGTTCCTGCCCGGACGCAGAGTTGCAACTGCCCTTGGGTACCCAGGATTTTGGAATGGAATTATCCCTGGGGGAAGTGGAGCTTGCCCTAGAACGCTTACCAGTGGGGAAGGCGCCAGGACTGGATAGGTTACCCGGGGATCTATTTAGGCATCACCCGGATATCTGGGGCCCATACCTTCTTATTCTCTTCAATGCCATTCTTGGAGGTATGGCGATCCCTGGGTCGTGGCTGGGGGCAGAGATTGTACCCATCCATAAGAAGGGTTCTACTCTGCTCCCCGCCAACTACAGGCCTATAAGCCTTATAGATGTGCCCCAAAAGCTCTTTGCGCGCCTCATCTTAGACCATCTCCTGGACTGGGTCGAGGATAATGACATCATGAGCCCCCTCCAGGCTGGCTTCAGGAAGAACACGTCGACCATGGACCAAATTCTTCGCCTCCTTCTCCTGTATTGGAAGACGGTCACGCTAGAGGGAGGTCGACTGTACATGGTCTTCGTGGACCTGAGGTCAGCCTTTGACCTGGTCCCCAGGGGGAAGTTATGGGAGGTTCTGCAGAAGCTAGGAGTTCCCCCCCACCTCCTCAGTATCATCATTAGGCTGCATGAGAACAACTTTGCGCAAGTGAGGTGTGGGAGGGATGGTAAGCCCTCGGGCAAATTCCCGGTCAGCCGAGGTGTCAGACAGGGCTGTGTTTTGGCTCCGACACTGTTCTGTCTGTACATTAACAGCGTCATTCAACATCTTGACGCTGTTGGGGACAATGATGCCCCGGTTTTGGCAGGAAGGAGGGTCCCGGCAATTATGTTTGCCGACGATACCCTCCTTCTTTCCAAATCCCCCATGGGGATCCAGAGGATTGTGGACGGTTTTGGCCATTTCTGTCGACAACATGGGTTGGAGGTGAACACGGAAAAAACTAAGTTCATGATCTTCAACCCTCCCACCAAAACCAGACCCAATCCAAAACTGGGGGAAACTAGCCTTGAAAGGGTTTCGACCTTTATATATCTGGGAGTATCACTCCAAGAAAATCTGACATGGGACTCCCAGGTAGCAAGATCTAGGTTGAAACTTTCCCAGCTATCGGGCGCACTCTTGAGGGTGTCCAATAAGTCCACCTTCAAGCCTGTTAGTCCGGCCTTGGAAACGTATAGGACCCAGGCGAAGGCAGCAGCCACCTACGGCAGTGAGCTGTGGGGACATAAAGCTGGGAAGGTCATGGCAGGGGTGGAAAATTGTTCTCTCAGACGCTTACTTGCTCTCCCGCAAGGCACACCACTCCTCCCCCTAAGACTCGACCTGGGCCTTCCGTCAATTGCAGAGGACCTACGCTCGAAACCTGTGAAGTTCTGGCACCGGATATGGACCACCGAGGAACTGTATCACTATAGGCAGGACCTTATACACGTCATGAGGCTGGATGTTAATGGCAAGATCCCTTGGTTGGCATTTATTAAGTCGGAACTGTCTAGCCTGAATTTGCCAGATTTATGGGATGACCCAGCTCAGGGCTGCCGAAAGATTTCGCGTAAAACCCTTGCACAGCTTTATAAGAACAAAAGCCTTGTTGATATGGACAATGCCTATGATAGTGGCACCTTGACGGGACGTTTTTTAGTATCCAAAAATTCTTATGCGTTTGAACCTTTTATGGATTTTATCTATCCTCTTTTGGCGAGGAAACTGTTCCTGCAATGGAGGTTTGGCACGCTCCCTACTAAAGTTTTTACCTATAAATGGTTGTTAGGGGGTGACAAGCTCTGCCCATGCTGTAAAGCTAATGATGAAGACGATTTGCACATAATGTTCTGTTGCCATGCCTATCGGAGCCCGAGGAGGCGCTGGTTAGCTCCTTTATGTCGGAACCTGGGCTTCAGGAAGTATTTACAGGCCTACAGGGTTATGAAAACCAACACCCTGGGCCACATTGTGTTTGCGGTTTCCAAATTCTTAATGGCAGCATGGATAATAAGGAAGAAAATGTCTGGTTAATTCATATTACCCTGTATTTTCTAACATTGCAGGACCAGTAGGATTTTTTACTGTATATACTGTGCTTTATTTATATGTATTTTTATTGCATCTTTTATGGCCCATGTGGCCGAAATAAAGAATTTTTGGAATTGGAATTGGTAGTCACCGAAGATGCAGACATAGCTGCGGCCTTTAGCGCCTTCTATACATCTCTGTACGCGGGATCTTCCTTGGACCCGGCGGAAGGTGAGAGTTTCTAGGAGTCCATTCCTCTCCCGTCTCTGACCCCTGAGCAGGCAGAGTCATTAGACCAGCCTATCCGTCCGGAGGAGGTCATTGCGGCTATTTCTTGCCTCAAACTGGCCAAGGCCCCTGGCCCGGACGGTTTTTCCGCCATTTTCTACAAAACGTTCTGCGCGCAGGTCGTGCCGCTGCTGACCGCTCTTTTTAATTCCTTTGCTGTCCCGGGAACGATCCCGAGGGATCTTCTAGACGCGACTATCTCCGTCATTCCCAAGCCTGGAAAGGACCGTTCGCGCTGCGAGGCCTATCAACCTATTTCCCTACTCAATGTAGACCTCAAGCTCTACACTAGTATTCTGGCGACGCGGCTCGCGCCTCTCATGCCAAGCCTGATTGATCCTGACCAGGCAGGTTTCATCCCGGAGCGCCAAACGGTGGACAACACGAAAAGGGCGCTGCATCTCATAGAAAAGACCACAAGGGAGGCGGGAGAGTATATGTTTCTAGCAATAGACGCCGAGAAGGCGTTTGACCGGGTTCATTGGCCTTACCTCGAGCAGGTGTTGATGAAGGCGGGGCTGGGCGACAGATTTCTTACGTGGGCCCTTAACTGCTACTCTTTTCCCACGGCGACGGTCAAGGTCAATGGACATTCCTCGCCTCACTTTCCCATCGAGCGTGGCACAAGGCAGGGATGCCCACTGTCGCCCCTGCTCTTTGCCTTATACATGCAGCCGCTGGCACAATCGATACGGCTTAACCCGGAGGTGCATGGCATTAGGATCGGGGCCTACACACACACTATCAGTCTTTATGCCGACGACATCCTTTTGTCCCTCTCCTCCCCGACTACTTCCCTACCTGCATGCCTGGAAAGTCTTGACGCCTTCTCTAGAGTGTCGGGCTTTAAGGTTAATATGGCTAAGTCGGAGGCCTTGGATCTTTCGCTAGAGGCACACACCCGATCCCATCTGCAGAATAGTTTTCCATTTCGCTGGATGCAGACTACTGTCCCTTACCTGGGAATCCACCTCGCCCCCACGCTGCAGGCCACGGTCCGGGTCAACTATGCGCGGCTGAGCCTTCTTATCCGCAAGGAGCTAAGTCGGTGGAAGCATTTGCCACTATCCTGGTTAGGTAAGGTGGCCGCCGTCAAAATGACGGTCCTGCCGCAGATTCTTTATTTATTCCGGGCCATCCCCCTCCGCCCACCAGATGGTTGGCTCCGCCAGACGCAAACCGAACTGGCACAATTCATTTGGAACGGCAGGAAGCCTAGAATGAAACTTAGAGTGGCAACGCTGCCGTCCGAGAAGGGAGGTGTGGGTCTGACAGACCTCCTATTGTATTATCAGGCAACTGAACTGAGAACTTTAATCGAATGGAGCAGATGGGAGTCAGAGAAACACTGGCTTTTCCAAGATCTGGCCATAGCGGGCCGTCCACTCCAGGAAGTGCCCTTTCTCCGCAGGCATCACAGACCCCCTAATCTTTACGCTTCCCACATCACGAGGGTACCTCTGGAGGTGTGGGATAGCACCAATCTAAAACATGAACTAACCATCTTCCCATCCCCGCTTACACCTTGCTGGAGAATCCTGATTTCACCCCAGGACGGGACGTCGTGGCTTACGAGAAGTGGCGCCCGGCGGGATGCAGGTCTCTGTTCCACATGTACAAGGGTGACGGGATCATTCCCTTCGAAACATTCAAACAGGACTACTGACTGCCGGAGTCGGAACGCCTTAGATATTTACAGGCACGGCACTGGGCTCTTAACGGTCAGGTACAGGGAATTGCGGCCTGATGAATATTGGTTGATCACGAGGACGACAGATAAGCACCTCATCTCTGACTTCTATCGCATGTTGTTAGATCGCTACTCCCACGTCAATAACTCGGGTAGGGCCCAATGGGAAAGGGAGTTAGGACGCACACTCAGCTCTAAAGAATGGGATGGTATATATTATCGTGCGCGGCACTCTGCCTACCACATGGGCCTGACTGACACACTCACCAAGATAGCAACATATTGGTACTACACCCCAGAGAGGCTACATGAGATGGATCACAGTAGGGAGGCAACATGCTGGCGCGGCTGTGGGGAAATGGGGTCCTTGGTACATCTTCTCTGGGACTGTGTACACCTCCGGGGTTATTGGAAGTCAGTCTTAGATGAGGTCGATGCCCACTTCGACACTGAAATACCACGATTCCCCTCCTATGTTCTACTAGGCCTCCCAAATCCTGTTACATACCCGTTATGGTCACGCAGGGGCAGATTGATCGCCATCACTATTGGGTCTGCATTGCAAAACATCTTGTCCCTCTGGCGCACCACACACACTCCTTCCCTTCAGGAGTGGCTGTTTCGATTATGGGCAGTGCTGGGCATGGAAAAACTGTTTTTGACCAAAGCGGGGGAGGGTGCGAAGTACGTGGACCTGTGGCAACCATTCCTGTCCCTTTTAGCCACGGAATTCAGAGAAGTCACGTGCCCTAGGTACTTGCGTATCATGCATCTATCCCAAACTGAGGGCTGTTGAGTTAGGAGGAGGATTACCCTATTTGGGGGACGGATCGGACCTGGACCTGGGGTGGGGGGGGAGGGAAGGCGGGGAGGGGTGTTGGAGTTGGGGGGAGGGCGGGGTGGGGTGAGGGGGGGTATTTTTCTTCACTTTTCTGATTTATTAGCTTTCTGTCTCTAAGGACAAGGCCACACGGCTACATTGCCTATTCTGTCACAGCGGTACTAGAGGTACGCACTGCCTGCTTCAGATTGGAGGGCTATTGTTTGGGGCATGCAAGGTGGCCTTGAGACGCTGGGTCACACGGATTGTGCATGTCCTATTCTTCCATACACAGCGCGGCTGGCCGAAAGCTGGGGTTGAGGGACTCAGAGGGACTCAGAGGGGTGGGGTTGCGGGTAGTGCCCATTCCCTTCCTAGCGCTTCACGTGAAGACGACATGACGCTCTGGGTACGCTTTCCCCCCCTCTCCCCCCTTCTCCTTCTTTTCTTTGATTTAAAGACGCGGCCGGCCCCTCTGGGTTGTAGGCGGCTTGCTGTATTTAACGCTTCAAAATCACATTTCCAGTAGCCCTGGTTATAGGCCCAAAGACACTTGTGAGCAAAACATGTGGATTGTTGTTAAAGAAGCTAACTCAGTCCATCAGGAAGGACTCAAAGTCAGATAATGTTTTATGAGATGTACAGAGGCAAACTTGTTATCCACTGGAAAATAATTAGAGTTATGGAAGTACCTATCATCCATCCTACAATGATTACAAATGCAGACGCATTACCTATCACGCATGAAGTTACAGGTAAAGTTGTAACAATAATCTGCAAAGGCGTAGTAGCACTGGCGGCATCTTTATTAAATAAACTGAAGTTTAAAACAACTCTTCTCACTGAAGTGAATTCATACAAAAAAATAACTGAAGACTGGGGAAGTTATTTTCAAGCCATCATATTCCCAGGGTCAGTTCAGATTTGGAGCTATAACTCATTACTAGAACAATAATAACACAAGGCTATAATACATCAGCCATCATCAAGGGTCATAAATACAGACAGGCCAGGCCCGTCAATAGTACTGGGTTGCAACGCCAGTTATAGGCAGGGAAATTGGAATTAAGTGATTCCGCTGCATTTTCCACAATTAAAGATTTTCTGCGTTTGTCACATAATCCATCATGTGCTGCACAATCTGCAGAGGCCACCAAAAAGTGTTTTTTTCTAACTGAAACGTATCAAAAGTTAGAAAAAGCATGGAAACGTGCCCCTGCATAGAGTAGACCCTTTACATGGGTTGACTGATCATCTTTCAGTTTTTTGCTGTATTTGGGTCTAAACTGGTACTATTATGAACTCTTTACCCTGACAGTGTTACCATGCGTAAATATAACAAAATGATTTATTTGTATTTATTTATATATAAAATTTTATACATCGAAGGTTTCCATTGTTTTAGTGTGCCAGAGAGGCTGACACCATCCACTGACCCATCTTGCTATGTGGCAGACAGGATGGTCAGGAAGAGGCTCGGTCTCCTCCTCCATTCCATCATCTGTCGCTAGGAGCATGCCCACTTCGGACCTTTCTAAGTGGGGCTTCAGGCGGTTAACATGAAGGACCCTCAAAGGGTTCCTTGGAGACCGCAAGTTCACCAGGTAGATGACATCACTCTTGTGCTCCACCACCTCATATGGACCAGTCCACCTGTCTTGGAGTGCACAAGGCTCCACAGGGGCCATGACCCAAACTTTCTGTCCAGGCTGAAGCTCAATCAGAGTGGCATTCTGATCGTACCACCGCTTCATCTCTTCCTAGCTGGCTTCCAGATTCGCCTGAGTGAGATCCCTGAAACGCCTGGTTTGGTTTCTGAAGGCCAGCATGTAGCTATATACATCCTGGGGAGGTTTCCTGGGAGATTGCTCCCAGCCTTCCTTTACCAAACTCAAAGGTCCTCTTACCAGATGACCATACAAAAGCTCAAAGGGGCTGAACCCTAGAGACTTCTGCGGCACCTCTCGGTAGGCAAACAGAAGGCATGGCAAGAGGATGTCCCACTTACGCCTCATTGGTTCTTCAAGACCCATGATCATGCCCTTGAGGGTCCGGTTAAATCTTTCAACCAGCCCATTACCTTGTGGGTGGTAAGGAGTGGTGAACTTGTAAGTAACACCACACTCCTTCCACAGAGACTTCATATAATTGGAAATGAAGTTTGTACCTCGGTCAGACACAACCTCTCTGGGGAACCCCACATGGGTGAAAATCCCCATCAGTGCATGTCCCACCACGGGGGCCGTCACTGTCCTGAGTGGAATGGCTTCCGGGTGCCGGGTAGCATGGTCCACGAAGACCAGGATAAACCTGTTGCCCATGGCTGTCTTGGGGTCCAGTGTCCCCACAATGTCAATGCCCACCCGTTCAAAGGGGGTACTGACTACGGGAAAAGGTTGGAGAGGGGCTTTGTGCCTCCTTCCACTTTTCCCACTTGCCTGGCAAGTTTGACAAGTCCTACAATGAGTATCTGAACTCTTTCTCATCTGGGGCCAATGCAAGTGGGAGACAAGCCTTTCAAAGGTCTTGCTCTGCCCCAGATGACCAGCTAATGGAACATCATGAGCCAAACCCAGTAGGAAGGCTCTGAAGCGCTGGGGTACACCCAGCACACGGGCTGACCCAGGCTCAGCAACCTTAGGCTCGCTATACAGGAGACCATTCTCCCAGTAGATCCAATGTGATCCAGACTGATCACCTGCTGCCTGGTTTGTGGCCTGTTGCCTCAAACCCACAAGAGAAGGGCACTTCTTTTGCTCTTCACAAAATTCCTCCCTGGAGGAACCCCCTTCTTGCTGCCAATGGGTCAGCTCAGGTAGGTTCCCCAGTTCAGAAACTTGCTCACCAGTGAGTTCCAGGGCATCCCCCTCAGGGTCTACCTCCTCCTGGACCGTGGGAACAATAGGGGCTGGTTTCCCACGCCCCTGACCTCTTCTCTTTAAGGCAGATCCCTGGGCCATACTTTCAGGCTCCAGGGTCTCTTGAACACCCTTAGCTGCCATAGACCGAGTGGTCACACATGCCCACTCAGACAGCCCCAACATCTCCAAATGCGCCTTCCTCTCCACCTTAGCCCAAGGGGAGCTGTCTAAATCATTGCCTAACAGACAATCAACAGGCATAGTTGGCCTCAGAGCTACTTGAAGAGTACCAGAGACCCCCCCCACTCAAAGGGAACTTGAGCCACCTTGCAATGGCTCTCTGTGTTGTCAGCGGCAACAACTGGGAAGAATGCATGAGGGACTACCTGCTCCTCAGAGACCAAGTGACACTTGACAGCTGTCACACTTGCTCCTGTGTCTCTGAGAGCCTCCACTCTATGGCCATTGATGGTCACCCACTGCCTGTATTTCTTAGTGTTATCAGGCAGCTGAGCTCTAGGGACCATCTCAAAATCTCCTAATGAGACAAGGGACATTTCAGCGGGACCCCACCCACCTTGGGCACCCATCTCCTCCCCACCCAGGGCTACACTGGCCATCTGACGGGGTGGTGCACGGGGTGGCACATACTGTCCTTTCTGAGGACACTGGGGATCATACCAACGGTGTCCCACCTGCTTACACTGAAAGCAGGTAACAGGCCCCCTATGAACAGGTTTACCTGTTGGGGGTCCTGACTTCTTTTCAGGGGGAGGCTGGGAACCCTTACCCTGGTTCCCTTGGGAATTACTTTGGGGACCTTTTTGGAACTCCCTTTGTTTACCCTTGTCCCCCCCACTCTTCTGCTGGGGACCCTGCCCACCTTTGGTGTAGTCTCCCACAAAACCCTTGTGGACCCTGGTACTGACCCAGCGGTCCGCCTCCTCAGCAAGCTTTCTAGGATTAGTCAACTTGCTATCAACAAGGTGCTGGCGTAGCTCTGGAAAACAATTAGCAGATAAGTGCTCCCTGGCAATCAAATCATAGAGAGCTGAAAAATTATCAACATTGCTACCCCTCACCCAACCATCCATGGCTCTGCAGAAGAAAGACACATATTCTACCCAAGTGGTTACCTCCAGTTTATTACAATTCCTAAACCTCTGTCTATAGAGCTCTGGAGTTAACCCATACCTTGCCCTCAGTGCTTCCTTCATGTGGTTATAAGACATCCTATGCTCCTTGGGCAGGTCTAACAAAGTGTTCCTACCTTCAGTGACAAAGCGGCCCCACAACCCCGCTCCCCAATCCTTCTCAGGGACCCGGTGGGCCAAAATTGCTATCTCATAGGCTGCAAACCACTGACCAATATCTTCACCTTTGTGAAAATCTTTGATGACATCCTTGGGAATATGTACCCTGCCTTCTGAAGGCACAGATGATGCGCTGCCACCAGAGGAATTGATCTCTAAGCCGTTGGCCTTGATCTCTAACTCCCTCAACATTCTCTCATGCTCCATTCTCATTCTCTCTCTTTCCAAAGACAACCTGTTATTCTCTGCTTCTCTCTGACCCTCCATCTTAAGCTTAGCCAACTCCAGCTTCAGTGCTCTATTTCTCTCCCTGTCTTTCAGTTGTCTGGGGGACAGGTCTTTGGAAGAGATGCTGCTGCCAGGTGGGGAAGTCACCCCTCCCCTGGCTGTACATTCTTGCCCATCAATTTGCCCATCTGCATCCCCAACAGGCTCCACAACAAGATCAGGGACATTTCTGGCTTCTACCCAGGCCCTCAGCGCCTTTTGGTAGTCTTCCTTTTTAGAAATGCCTGATGTAGCAACTTTCAATTTCCTGCAGAGATACTTGAGCTGTTTCACAGTGTAGGTTTGCAACCTCTCTTCCTCAAAATCAAGATCCATAGATGCAACAGATTCTGGTTTACTCATGGTAGTAAGAATTGGGAGTCTTTAGAAAAAATAACAGTTCCAAGGAAAAAGGAAAAAAAAAGTATGTGGTCGCGTTTGGTCTGCACTCACTAGTAGTGTACACCAATTACTGCATATGAAACACAAATGCAAAGTCCAAATCCTCACCGCTGACCAACAATGTTAGATCTGGGGGTCTCTAGTTGGCAATGGTTATCACCTTTGTCCAAATAGGGACCCTTACTTCTAAGTCAGGACAAGGGGATTACTCTCCTTAATAACCCCTGCTCACCCCCTTGGTAGCTTTGCACGAGCAGACAGGCTTACCTCAGAGGCAGTGGTGTGTTAAGCATTTGTGAATATACACAGTAATACAGTGATAACACTACAGATGGACACAACACAGGTTTTATAAAAATAAGTATTCTTTATATAGACTTAAACACAAGACCACATACGACACAAATAAACAATACTGTACTAAAGGTTACTTAAAAGATGATAAAAGTCTCTTAAGTCAAGTTGATGTTAAATGCGACAAAGTTCTCACAAAGTTCTTGGATGCGACACGCAAAGTGAACAAAAAGGCCCGCACAAGGGGAGATGCATCGGTTCCGTGACCCGGGGGAACGGTTGCGTCCTTCCTCAATGCTTGCGCAGAGTAGGGGACTCGTCGTGAGCCTTACCGGTGCGGACGTGATGCGTAGATTCTCGACCTGTTGCGGTGCGCAAGATGGCGCCTTGATGTGATGCGATGCCAATGCGATGATCCAGTCGCGATGCGAGAAGATGGCGCCCTTGATGCGGCGGTGCGATGACGATGCGATGACGTCCTGGCAGCTTTGCGACAACTCTGTACTTTGGAGCCGCGACAGGCCCTGCGATGCGCTTCTCCGGCGATGCGATGACAGCTCTCTCGATGCGTCGCGCTTCTCCGGCGATGCGACAGCAGACAGCTTCGATGAACACACGCTTCCAGGGAGATGCAACGAACTCTCGCTTCTCCGGCGTTGCGATGATTTCAGCTGCGACGGCGACACGCTTCTTCTCGATGCATCGCGCTTCCAGCTCCCAGCGGCACGCAAGTGACTGGAGTCAGAATTACCAGCAATGAAAATCAGGAGGGAGCTGGAGATGAAGTCTTTTGGCCCTGAGACTTCAGCAGGAGGCAAGCACAGTTCAAGCCCTTGGAGAATATTCTGTAGATGAAAGTCCTTACAAAGTTCCTTCTCCTTTCCCTTGGCAATGGAGCAACCACTGCAGGCTAACCCAGCAAACAGCACACTGGCAGAGGTGCAGTCCAAACTCCTGCACCTTCCTTGGTTCTTCTCCTTGGCAGAAAGGTTTCTTGTTCCAGAAGTGATCTAAAGTCTGTGGGACTGGGTCCCAATATTTATACCAAAGAATCCTTTGTTCTCTGAAGGCAGAGGGGCCTCTGCCTAGTTTAAACCAGTTCCTGAGCACTGTGTTTACATGACTCTTCTCTTCCTTTCACTGTGTAGGACAGAAACATCAGACGCCCCACAGGAGGTGGAGCCAGCACAGGGGAGGGAATATGCAGCTCTGGAGTACTCTGTTGACAGGATTGCCCTTCTCCTTTCACTGTGCAGGGCAGAGGCATCAGACAAGCCACAGGGGGTGGAGCCAGCATTGTGGAGGGAAGGCCCAGCCCTATTCAGGTCCCAGGTGCACTCTCCCCCTCCCATCTGGAGGTAAATCTCTCTATTCACCACTGGGCTGTCCCAGACTGTCTCCTGGAATTTCCCCAGCCCTGTCACACACAAACCCAGAAAAGGAATACACAAGTCAGCAGAGGCGGGCTCAAATGGTTAGGCAAGCAAATACCTACTTTCTAAAAGTGGTATTTGCAAACATGGAATATTAAAATAAACTTTACTAAAAGATGTATTTTATTATTCTGAGTTCAGGCATACTAAACTCGAATTTCTACCATATTCCCTGAGTCAGTTAGGATTGTAGGGATGTAACAATCTTCCCTGCCCATTCTAATCTCAATAGTGAAAAACGAAAATGGCTGTAATTCACTACTAGAACATGCTACACACATCAGAGCATGTCCTAACTTATACTTACAATGCACCCTGCCCTTGGGCCTACTATAGGGGTGTCCGATATGAAGTAAAGGGAAGGTTTAGGGACTGGCAAGTGGGTGCACTTGGCCAAGTCGACATGGTAGTCACAGTTGGCAGGGTATGCTCAGACATGAGTCCCTTGCTCACTTTGCCACTAGATTCAAGCAAGCCTGGCTGAAGACGGCTGAAATGCCAGAAACCGGTCCTAGGAAGCTTGTTTCCGGTCCAGGGAAGGCATGGCTTGACAGTTTGGGCTGGACTGTTCCCATGAGGCACAGGGTCAGACTGATTTGCATATGGCCATGTCTGAACTGGGGTGGCAGAGTGGGCTAAAGTAAGGTGATGGATTAAACCCAGATCTGTTGACTGAGTGTGAGTGTTTGATTGGTTCGGATGCTCCGTCCATCACCACCCCCTTTTGTACCGCTTTGTTCACCATAAGTTGGCAGGGTATGCTCAGACATGAGTCCCTTGTTCAATTTGCCACTGGATTCAAGCAAGCCTGGCTGAAGACGGCTGAAATACCAGAAACCGGTCCTAGAAAGCTTGTTTCTGGTCCAGGGATGGCATGGCTTGGAAGTTTGGGCTGGACTGTTCAAATGAGGCACAGGGTCAGACTGATTTGCATATGGCCATGTCTGAACTGGGGTGGCAGAGTGGGGTAAAGAACGGTGATGGCTTAAACCCAGATCTGTTGACTGGGTGTGAGTGTTTGATTGGTTCGGATGCTCCATCCATCACCACCCCCTTTTGTACCGCTTTGTTCGCCATAAGTTGGCAGGGTATGCTCAGACGTGAGTCCCTTGCTCACTTTGCCACTGGATTCAAGCAAGCCTGGCTGAAGATGGCTGAAATGCCAGAAACCGGTCCTATGAAGCTTGTTTCCGGTCCAGGGAAGGAATGGCTTGGCAGTTTTGGCTGGACTGCTCCCATGAGGCACAGGGTCAGACTGATTTGCATATGGCGATGTCTGAACTGGGGTGGCAGAGTGGGCTAAAGAACGGTGATGGATTAAACCCAGATCTGTTGACTGGGTGTGAGTGTTTGATTGGTTCGGATGCTCCGTCCATCACCCCCCCCTTTTGTACCGCTTTGTTCGCCATAAGTTGGCAGGGTATGCTCAGACGTGAGTCCCTTGCTCACTTTGCCACTGGATTCAAGCAAGCCTGGCTGAAGACGGCTGAAATTCCAGAAACCGGTCCTAGGAAGCTTGTTTCCGGTCCAGGGAAGGCATGGCTTGGCAGTTTGGGCTGGACTGTTCCCATGAGGCACAGGGTCAGACTGATTTGCATATGGCCATGTCTGAACTGGGGTGGCAGAGTGGGCTAAAGAACGGTGATGGATTAAACCCAGATCTGTTGACTGGGTGTGAGTGTTTGATTAGTTCGGATGCTCCGTCCATCACCACCCCCTTTTGTACCGCATGACAGGGATGATGTGTCCATCTTGTCGATTGACATCGAGAAGGCCTTCGACAATCTCGAATGGCCATATCTCTTTAGAGTTCTGAGGGCTTTTAGGCTAGAAGAAGGATTTGTGACTTGGACTGCAATAATGTATAAGAGCTCCACTGCCAGGGTGCGCACAGGACGTGTGAGATCAGAGGCCTGCGCTGTGGGCAGGGGAACGAGACAGGGATGTCCACTGTCTCCCCTCTTGTTCGCACTGGCGGTGGAACCTCTGGCTGTCCATGCGCAATCGGGGAGATATTGCCGGGGTCTGGACGGGATGGGCCAATCCCAATTTATTGCATTATATGCAGACGATCTACTAATGTTCCTTGCCAACTCTGCAGACGATCTGCCCGGTGCTAAGGGACTGCTGGCCAGGCTGGGAGGAGTGGCGGGCCTTAAGGTCAACTGGAATAAGATGTGCCTTTTCCCTGTTTTGAGTGGAAGGAATGACCCACCGGGTGCGTTAGATGTGGTATGGGAAAGTAGATGCCTGACCTATTTGGGACTACGTATTTATCACACAGCCACTAACTTACTGGAAGGTAATGTTGGACAAGCGTTACGAACCACCAAGAGTAACTTTTAATTTTGGGGGACTCTCCCGCTTTCAGTAGCAGGACGGGTGGCGCTGCTAAAGATGGTCACTCTACTGTACTTGCTCTATTACTTTGGCTCGCTACCACAATGGATCCAGCGGAAATTCTTTAATCAACTTAACACCATGATCACTGGATTTTGATGGGGCTCTGGGAGATGCAGAGTAGCGCTTGCCACCATGATTAGGCCTAGGCGGGAGGGGGGTTCGTATGGCATGACTTCGAGGCCTACTATGCAGCTCAATTGCAGTGGTTCACGAAATGGATGGCGGGAAGGCTTCGAAATGGGGAGGGCCATGGGGGTACGGCCCGGATCTAGGACAGCTCTCTCGAGTGCTGCTGCGGCTCCCCTTGAGTGAACGATAGGCTCCAGGAGAACTGTGGGTGGTGCCCCAGTGTTGGAACCGGGCTAGTAAAAGAGCCCACCAGGGGCCCGCATATGCGCCTGAGATTCCGTTGCTGGTTTGCGAGGCACTACCACATGGGGGAGTCTGGCAGGGATTAAGGATCTGGGAAGAGGCGGGGATCTCCACTATCGGAGACCTCTACGAGGACAATACCCTCCTACCCTTTAATGATTTATTATAGAGATACAAAGTTCCTAGGAGGGACTTTCTGTAACATGCCGCACTGACGGCAGCCATCCATAAGCATTTGAAGAAGGGGATGGTGGAACCGCCGACTTCTTCACCATGCCAGTATGTGGTATCAGCATCCCTTGGAGAGTCTGCGTATTAAGGGGCCGATTAGGATGGAGGATTTTCCGCCTCCTCCGGGCCGGCGGAAGCCACCTCCGGCCCGGAGGAGGCGGAAAATCCTCTGCGGAGTCACCAAAGACCCACCGCCGCATTACGATGGCTGGTGGGTCTTGGTTTCTGTCCGCTGCTTTTCCGCCGCGGTCGGATTACAACTGCGGCGGAAAAGCTCTCATTTGGCTGGCAGTGTCTATCAGACACCGCCAGCCAAGTTAGGAAACATTTGTAAACATGCTTTTCCGCGGCGGTTTTTCCGCCGTGGAAAAGCATGTGTACTTTTGATTTTGGGGGCCCGTTGCGGGCCCCCAGGGTGTAGGCGGGTGGGGGGTGCACATGGGGGGTACCTATGGTACCCCCCTGCATTTACATGCACAAAGCGGCAGGCACCGCGCGGTGCCTGCCGCTTTGTGCATGTAAATGTTAAACATGCACTTTTAACATTGCGGCGGGTGCTGCTTGAAGCAGCACCCGCCGCAATGTTATATATCCAGGATGTGACCGCCAGGGTGGCGGTCACATCCTAATTTGCACGGAGGGACCGCCGCAGCCCATGCGGACGGTCCCTCCACCTCTGGGATGGCGGACGGACGCAAGTCCGTCCGCCATCCTAATCGGCCCCTAAATGGGAAGCAGACCTTGGGATACCCATAGATGAGAAGCCGTGGGAAGCACTAGTAGAAAGAGCATGGAAGTGTTCCAGAAATGCGCGATTCCAGCTAATCCATTTTTTTCTCCTCCACAGAGTATATCTCACCCCTCACAAGATTAATGAGTATTTTGGGACCCGAACAGCCTGTCCATGGTGTAAGTTAGAAAATGCCGAATTTTTGCATATGTTCTAGGAGTGTCCATTACCTGAGGGGTTCTGGAGGGCGGTATCGACTAAGCTAGGAGACATAACGGAAAGAGACAGAACACTGACCCCGGTATGTTGCCTACTACACTGGTTTCCCCATACTTCCCAAAATAAAGTTACCAGCAAATTCATAGACCTGGGGTTAGTCCTGGCTAAACAAGAAATTACCAATCACTGGAAGGCGACCAGTGCCCCTAGTGTTTCAAGGTGGCTGCGGGAATTTATACAATGGGGTCTCTGCAAAGGGATTTTTCGATTGCAAATGGCCCAGAGAATGGGTGATGAAAAAATGCAGGACACGGCGAGGTCATGGCTGGAGCTAGTAGACTCGCTCAAGCACCCGACTGATGATAACGAACCACCCTTTGAATGAGGAAAACTGTGTGTGAGGGGGGGTTAAAATATGGTCCTACCTGGGCAGGTAACCTGGGGGATTGAGAGCATGTATGGTATAGCGGCTTCCCCTCTTTGGATCTCTTCCTGCTTGAATTATTGAGCCTGATACCTTGCATGACTAGATACTATACTCCACAGAGATGAAGATGATTGAGTGACATGCCTGAGGGGAGGGGGTGATAGGAGTTGAATAGGGGAGGGGGAGGAGAGGGTTTCGTTATTTTATTGTTTGCTGAAATTTGTGTGTGTTAGTACTGGAACGGACTATTGAGATGTCGATATCCCGTCATATGGATATAGGGCATGGCTCACCTGCGGACTCTGATTTGACCGCCAAATACTGTTAGCCTTCTGTGAGAGGGCCATGTGTTTCAAGAATCCGTAACTGGCAATGTGCGACCAGCAGTTATTATTGTCAATAAATGTTGTCAACAGCATGATGGAAGCTCTAACATCCCATTGTATTGCTCCTGCTTTATTGGATATTACTGAATAAAATCTGTTTACAAAAAAAAAAAGGTTTCCCACCTTCGAGACCTCTGCCTCTCCCAAACTGATCTCTGATCTGACACCAGCTGACACTTGAGAGACTAGCATTACAGGCTATGAGGGTGAACCTATTAGATTTTTAAAGACATGGCTTTAAACTTGGTTTAGCTGGCTCAACTTTGAGGAGCCAACTTTTCACAACCTAGAATTTTAGGGTTTCTAACGTGAAAAATGTGTCTGATCTAGCTTCGCCTTGCCTTAAAAGTTGTATTTGTATTTATTTTACAGAAATCAATCCTTTACTCTCTGGTTCGATCTTGGTACATTCCTTTGCTTTTTCGGCATCTCCAGTACAGTTACAATTTTTCAGTGCTAGTGCAAACTGTTAGTGGCTATTTTTTAGGTCATATTATTGGGGAACTGTCTACTAAACAATGGATAGACAAGTTTTTGGGCACATTCTACCAGATAAGATAGTTCTTATGCCCTCTCCATATTTTGTGCCAAGATATCAAATTCCTTTCACTTTGAACAGATTTACTTCTGCCTGTCCATTTTCAGAGGAGGATTGTATACACTAGGGGCCAGATGTAGGTAGCCCAATACCGGTCGGAAACGGCGGAAAATCGGTATTTTCGTCCGTTTCCGACCGGTATTGTGCTTTCGGCATGTAGGGGACTGAAAATCGTCCGATTCGGTAAATTTACCGAATCGGTAAAGTTACCGAATCGGTAAACACTCCGAATCGGTAAATTCACCGAATCGGTAATTTTACCGAATCGCAACAGTTTGCGATTCGGTAAATTTACCGAATCGGTAAATTTACCGATTCGGAGTGTTTACCGATTCGGTAACTTTACCGATCGGTAAATAAGAAGTGGTAAAATTGAAAATTGAGATGTAGGTAAGCTCTGAAATACCGAATTTGCTTGAAATTCGGTATTTAAGAGTCTGTAACCATGGATTGAAATCAGGTGGTAACCAGGTGCAGCCTATTAAAATGGACCCAAAATGCAATATTTTTCTCACAATGGCGGCATTCTATGTCATTGCGAGGTGGCTAGGGCTACAGGAGGAAGGAGAGAGGGAATGGCAGAGACAGGAGCAGGTCTACAGACTGAGGATCACCTTGTTCATGCTCACAGAGACAGAGATTCTCCAGAGATACAGGTTGGACCCAGACACCATCTTGGACCTCATCAGGGACCTCCACCCACTGTTGGAGCACACTACCCCAGGGGCGCACGCCATTCCACCCCACGTGCAGGTGCTGCGCAGCATATACCTGCTTGCGTCTGGGAGCTACCAGAGTGTGGTTGCTGCGGTAGGTGGGGTGACCCAGAGCAGCCTGTCACGCTTTTTCCACAAATTCCTTGACGCCATGTTACAGAGGATGGACCATTATATATCTTTCCCTGCAACCCATGCTGAACTGCTCCAAACAAAATCTGACTTTTATCTGATGGCGCGTTTCCCAAATATCATTGGCTGCATTGATGGCACACACATTCCCATTTGTCCCCCTGCTGCCACCGAATACATATATAGGAATAGAAAGTCCACCCACACCATCAATGTGCAGGTGATCTGCAATGCCAAGTGCGCCATCACTGACCTTGTGGCAAAATTTCCTGGGAGTACCCACGACTCCTTCATATTTCAAAACAGCGGTATCTATGCACGGCTGACAGCAGGGGAATTTGGTGAAGGATACCTGCTAGGTAAGACACAGTGTGCGACCCCATTAACACCTATTGCAGAAAGAAGTACATATATGCATGTGAGTAATGTATTCCCATTTCCTTTTAGGAGACAGTGCATATGCCCTCCGCTCCTTCATCCTCACCCCCTACCTCAACCCCTCAACACC
Organism: Lissotriton helveticus; assembly: GCF_964261635.1. NCBI lineage: Eukaryota > Metazoa > Chordata > Amphibia > Caudata > Salamandridae > Lissotriton > Lissotriton helveticus. The sequence continues at coordinate 1,658,044,252 of NC_136061.1, read as the reverse complement.
CAGCCAAAGGAGATATAACAGGGCCCACAAGAGCACAAGAAATATTGTGGAGCATACCTTTGGTATATGGAAGAGCAGGTTCAGGTGCCTGCATAAGAGTGGAGGTGCCCGGCAGTATACCCCCATCACCTGCTGTAAAATCATTGCTGCCTGTGCCATGTTGCACAACCTTGCTGTGAAGAAGGGCACAGAGGTGGAGTTGTCAGACTTCGAGGATCATGACGACGAGGTTGCTGTGCCTGAACCACAACCTGCTGGAGTGTCAACACCAAGTGATGGCAGATACAGACGTGAGGAGATTACACGCAACTATTTCTGAGTAAGTAATGAGACAAAGACATATGTAGAATGCTAGAACACTAGTTTAATTTTGTAATGACGTTGGTATTTTAAAGAACAAAAGTGCACCAGAAAGCATTTAACTGCAATGCTCACAGTTCTGGAACAGTTCAACATGCACTGTGAAACTTATTTCCTTGCTCGCTTCCCAGTAACACTAGTAGATTGTTCAACCTGCTCACTGTCTTGCTGGCCTGCGGCCTCAGCATGGCGCCTGCTCCTCCTGGTTTCAGTTATAGGGGTGCTTCCAATGCTGCTCCTGCTCGTGCTCTCCTCACTTATAGGCACATCCAGAGCAGCTGTATGTGCAGTTTGTGCATTCAACAGCGCCTCAAGGGCACTGGTCATCCTGCCCATGCCCCTGGGGACCTCATTTGTGTTTTGTGTCATGGCCTCCTGCCTCGTGGAGCTTCTCCTGCATAACAGGGATGTGGCTGTGTCCAGGCGGTTGATGGCTGTACTTTGGACATGTGCACGACGCCTCTCCCTGTGCCTTTCAGCAAAATCATTGTCTATTTTGGTGCATAGTAGCTGCACCGAGTTGTTGATTCCCCGCATCCCTGCTGCCATCTCCTTGTTGACCTGTGCAATCTCCCTGTTGACCTGTACCATCTCCTTGTTGACCTGTACCATCTCACTGATGCCCTTTCCTATCCCTCCCATGTTACTATTCAGGGACCTCAGCTGTCGTTGGCATGCCTGGATGGCTTTTCCCTGCATCCTTTGTATCCGCACCATGCTCCCCTCCAGACCAAGGAACACACTTCCACCCTCAACTGGTGCATCTGCTTGCCTTTCTTGCACTCTGCGGCGTCTTGCTGTACTTTGGCCCATCCCTGCACTGGAGTATGTTGTGCCAGGCCTCACTGCTACGGGCAAGTTCTGTTGTCCGTCACCCTCCATGTCAGCTGCTACGGACTCAAAATCGGGGAGTGGAGCCACAACATGCCTCCTGCCTGGTTGTGATGGGGGTATCACATCATGCTGTGATGCTGGCATTTCTGGTGATGACAGCAGGAGAGGGGACTGTGATCTGCTAGGGGACGCCAGCAACTCTTGGCCCATTTCTGTATCTTGGGCAGGTGGATGGCTACTTGATGCAGCTTTCTCCTGTGGTACGTTGGGGGTACGTTGTCCTGCATCCTGACTCTCCTCCCTCTAAGGTGGTGTCCCTTCAGCCTCCTGCGAGCGCCTGCGAGACGTTTCACCAGTGGACATATGAGCGTACATTAGCTAAGCGCTACTGTCTCACAGTCACTACAATTAAATAATTATCACATTGGCCATGGTCTGCATGCAGTCATTACATTTACTAATTGGTTGGTGTGCTGTATGACATGTCCTTACATTTCCTGTCTACATATCTCATCATGCATTTTCCCTGTGTATTGCTAGCAGTACTGGACTTGGGTTCACTTGCCCACTAAGGGTACAGGTAAGGGTGTTGCTATTGGGGGGAATGCAGTGCATTTGTCTTACCTTTGTTGCTTGCAGCTCTGGCCGAGCTGTCTACTTCTCCCAGTCCGCAGACGCTCTCTGGTTCCAGGGTTGAGGCCACCATCTCCTCCAGGTCAGTCAGGGGGGGTGCTGGGTTCTTGCCTCCGCCTGTTTTTGATGCCTGCTTGTGTTGTTCTGCCATTTTCTTCTTGGTTTGGCTCCTCAGGTCACAAAAACGTGTTTTAAGGTCATCTATGTCCCTGGTGGTTACCCCCACGGCATTCACTTTCTCAATGATGTCCAGCCAGATTTTTCTTTTGGCTGATTCAGCCACAGTGAGGGACTGCCTGCCAAACAATTTGTGGTGAACCTTGACCACCTCCTCCACAAGGACCTGCAGCTCCATGCTGCTGAATTTCAGCTTCCTTCTCCTCTCAGGCTGCTCTTTTCTTGGCTGCTAGTCATTTTTCACTTTTAAAAGTGCTCCAAACCCTTTCTGTTGCTCCTGCACTCTGCTCATCTCCAACTGCCTTTCCAGAAGCTTCTAATTAGTTGCAGCTGCCTGTGTAGCCACTTCCTGGTAGGGAGGGGGATGGTGGTGGCACCTGATTGGCTGCCTACTTGAGTTTCACTTTTGTTTGCTTTCCGATTCGGTATTTACCGAATCGGTATTTACCGATTCGGTAAATACCGATTCGGTATTCCCCATTCATTCCTATGGGCCTTTTGGCCCATAGAAATGAATGGGGAATACCGAATCGGTATTTACCGAATCGGTAAATACCGATTCGGTAAGTTCCGATTGTCCGATACCGAATTTTACCGATTCGGTATTTATTACCGAATTTTTACCTACATCCCATTTTCCGATTCTAAAATACTGAATCGGTAAAATTCTGTATTTTGGAATCGGTAAAAACGATTTACCTACATCTGGCCCTAGGGGGCTTATTTACAAGCCCCTTGCGCCACTTTTGCGTCACTTTTCCCATGTTAAAAGTGACGCAAAAGTGGTGCAAGGGGCTTTTAAATCTGCCCCTAGATGTCCATGGGACTCTCTCTCTATGTGTGTGTAAAGGAATCTTTTCGTTTTTCAAAGTTTTTTTGTTTGTTTGTAACCTAAGGCTCAACATGTCCCAAAATCCATCAATCCACAGTGACTGTGAGTTTCTGAGTTTTCTGGTTCCATGCAGGATTGATCCACAAGAGCCATGTGCAGTTCTTGGACAGCATTTAAAGAGTGGTCCATCAGAGATATATGCAATGTAGCTACAGCATTATATCCTGTCTCCGTAATGAACCAGTATCAATTGCTAGTAGGATTGTCTTTGTCTTCTAATTTCGGACCAGATATTTTGAGTGCTATGAGGAGGAAAATATTTATTGTATTATGAATTAGTATTTTCTTCCAATGATAATTGTCTGTTTGTGTACTTATTGTTCATAACAACAAAAGAGTGGCTGAATCCGTAGGAACTACAGAAAAAGAAAGAGAAAAAGAAAATTACAGAATATTTTTGAAGGACCCTCACTCACCACCTGGGGTGACATGCTTCATCATAGGGTCCCCACCGGAACAGCCGAATGCCGTTCCGGTGTGCTACGATGCCTGCAATTGCAGCGGAGCAGGTGATATGGTGTAAATGAGTGCAAGTGATAAAGTGCAAGGTTAAGAAGTAACCAGAAACTACCTGTAAACAGTTTTTATTTTAAGGTGTTCTGGTTGCTGATTAAAAACGAATGGCGAATCTAACCCAGCAAAGTTAAGAGGCTGGGCAATCCGTGGATATGTGGTGTTAGGTCGACATGAACATGTTTCAGCTTATGTGGTGGTGCATGTTTTGCTAAGCATTCATCAGGACCATTTATTCAGCGCAAAAGACCATGGCGGTATACGCACGCTAAGGCGTACCCTAACCTCTGGTCGTGAGTGGGTGATAAAAAGCTCACGGTGTTACCATGAATTCCGATCAGCTGGTGTTCTCCAGGCCGGTAATAACGTGTGTCTGACTTGACAACTGCTTCATGGAACACAGGTAAGGGGACCCCCTAGGAGTTTTCCATTACGAGGAGGGTCCCGCGATGCGCCTATCTGTATGCCCCTGGTTCCGAATATTCACTTATTGTATCTATTTTTTTTATATCTGGTGCAGTCTGTGTATTTCCTCATACACTAAGAGCTAGGCAAGGACGATGGGTGATTATGATATTGGGATGATAGCCATTTGTAGAGTGGAACAGCTGTTTTAATCAAAGAATCCTGGTGCTGACCAAAAGATGGTAAAACAGATCTGGCAAGGCATTAATTAAAAAGAAAAGGTTTCCAAGCCTTTTTTGAAGAATTATTCAGAGGGGGGGGGGGTTCTCAATGCTGCGGGAGAGCATTCAATAGATTGTATGCTATCAAAGCGAAGGTGTGGCCACTACTTTTAGCTCTCCCCGTTTTAGGGACAACTAAGAAACCCTGATTGGTAGAAAGGCACAACCAGTTAAGGACATACTATTTAATGCCAGCCCTGGAGCAAGCTGGTATTTGTAATGAAAGCTCTGTATGCATTGAGAAACGCTTTAAATGTAATCCTTTATCCTACCTGCAGCAAATGTAGGTGCCTGAGATGAGGGATAAAGGTTCAGGAGTGTGGAGGAAAACCATGTTACTTCGTAGAAATCTTCCCTCCCACATATATTCACAGTGTCCCTTGTATCCAAAATGGAGAAGAAAAACACGTGTGCTCGGTTATGAACAGGAAATGCATGAAATGGCTGTCCCTAATTTAGGGTTCACATAGGAGATTGCTTCCTGTGTTCTCACATGAAGTGTACTATAACTTTAAGTATTTTAATTTTGTTTTTTTAAGATGGTGAACTACTTCTGTGCAGGAGGCAGAAGCTTCATATAGTACGGGCCATGATGATGATGAAGATTAGGCCTCAAAGTAATGATTACCAGTAATGGGGTCAGACACCACCCATATCCTCCTTTCCCATGATGGACTGCTGAGACATAGGGGCCAACTCACACATGCCCTCCGCACTCATGGTGGAGGCTCTTCAATCATGGCTGGGGGCCTGCACTCATGCTAGGGCCCTGCACTGGGGCCAGAATCTACACAGTGGGTAACTGCAGTACAGACGCCCCGCCACGAGTGTGGGACACTCGCCACAACTGCGGGGCCTCTGCCACGAATTCAGAAACCCTTTGTGAATCGGGCCCACAGTTTGCACCTGCATAACCCATATTACATCCTTTTCTAACTCATGGCCCACTGGTCTGCCATTGCTGCTTGTTTTTAATGGACTGCGGGTGGCTAGACACTCAACTG